>NC_079157.1:97245540-97874869 GCF_947563725.1 Argiope bruennichi | reverse complement strand
TTTTTAGTTTATAATCTTGATGAGAGTCTTAGACCATTCAGATGCTCTCCGGGTACGCAGCTTCGTGGCCAGATCGGTTGAACGAGCTTCTTAGTTTTGCTGGTCTTCAGTTCGAGTCTCGAAAATGAGATTTTTTCAATATATTTTTCTTTTTTTTTTCTATTTTATTTATACATTATTCCCATACTTACTTAGAACTTTTCAAAATGTTAAACTTTTAAAATAAAATTGAATGTCAAAATATTTCTATATTCAAGAGAAATTTTATGAGTCAAGTTCACGCACATGCACAGAATTCATTTCTATTCAAATCATTATGCTTTTAGACCAGATTGACACCGTGTTAAAACTTTTAGTTTATAATCTTGATGAGAGTCTTAGACCATTCAGACGCTCTCCGGGTACGAAGCTTCGTGGCCGGATCGGCTGAACGAGCCACTTAGTTTTGCTGGGCTTCAGTTCGAGTCTCGAAAATGAGATTTTTTTAGTATATTTTTCTTTTTTTTTCTATTTTATTTATTTTATTTATACATTATTCCAATAATTACTAAGAACTTTTCAAAATGTTAAACTTTTAAATAAAATTTAATGTCAAAATATTTCTATATTCAAGAGAAATTTTAGGAGTCAAGTTCACGCACATGCGCAGAATTCATTCCTATTCAAATCATTATGCTTTTAGACCAGATTGACACCGTGTTAAAATTTTTAGTTTACAATCTTGATGAGAGTCTTAGACCATTCAGACGCTCTCCGGGTACGCAGCTTCGTGGCCAGCTCGGTTGAACGAGCTTCTTAGTTTTGCTGGTCTTCAGTTCGAGTCTCGAAAATGAGATTTTTTCAATATATTTTTCTTTTTTTTCTATTTTATTTATACATTATTCCAATACTTACTAAAAACTTTTCAAAATGTTAAACTTTTAAAATAAAATTGAATGTCAAAATATTTCTATATTCAAGAGAAATTTTAGGAATCAAGTTCACGCACATGCGCAGAATTCATTCCTATTCAAATCATTATGCTTTTAGACCAGATTGTCACCGTGTTAAAACTTTTTGTTTATAATCTTAATGAGAGTCTTAGGCCATTCAGACGCTCTCCGCGTACGAAGCTTCGTGGCCTGATCGGCAGAACGAGCCGTTTAGTTTTGCTGGACATCAGTTCGAGTCTCGAAAATGAAAACTTTTAAATATATTTTTCTTTTCTTTTTTTTTCTTTTATTTATTTTAGGTATATTTATCCATTATTCCAACACTTACTAAGAACTTTTCAAAATGTTATACTTTAAAAATAAAATTTAATTTCAAAATATTTCTATATTCAAGAGAAATTTTATGAGTCAAGTTCACGCACATGCACAGAATTCATTTCTATTCAAATCATTATGCTTTTAGACCAGATTGACACCGTGTTAAAATTTTTAGTTTACAATCTTGATGAGAGTCTTAGACCATTCAGACGCTCTCCGGGTACGCAGCTTCGTGGCCAGCTCGGTTGAACGAGCTTCTTAGTTTTGCTGGTCTTCAGTTCGAGTCTCGAAAATGAGATTTTTTCAATATATTTTTCTTTTTTTTCTATTTTATTTATACATTATTCCAATACTTACTAAAAACTTTTCAAAATGTTAAACTTTTAAAATAAAATTGAATGTCAAAAATATTTCTATATTCAAGAGAAATTTTAGGAGTCAAGTTCACGCACATGCGCAGAATTCATTCCTATCGAAAGCATTATGATTTTAGACCAGAATGACACCGTGTTAAAACTTTTAGTTTATAATCTTAATGAGAGTCTTAGGCCATTCAGACGCTCTCCGCGTACGAAGCTTCGTGGCCTGATCGGCAGAACGAGCCGTTTAGTTTTGCTGGACATCAGTTCGAGTCTCGAAAATGAAAACTTTTAAATATATTTTTCTTTTCTTTTTTTTTCTTTTATTTATTTTAGGTATATTTATCCATTATTCCAACACTTACTAAGAACTTTTCAAAATGTTATACTTTAAAAATAAAATTTAATTTCAAAATATTTCTATATTCAAGAGAAATTTTATGAGTCAAGTTCACGCACATGCACAGAATTCATTTCTATTCAAATCATTATGCTTTTAGACCAGATTGACACCGTGTTAAAACTTTTAGTTTATAATCTTGATGAGAGTCTTAGACCATTCAGACGCTCTCCGGGTACGAAGCTTCGTGGCCGGATCGGCTGAACGAGCCACTTAGTTTTGCTGGGCTTCAGTTCGAGTCTCGAAAATGAGATTTTTTTAGTATATTTTTCTTTTTTTTTCTATTTTATTTATTTTATTTATACATTATTCCAATAATTACTAAGAACTTTTCAAAATGTTAAACTTTTAAATAAAATTTAATGTCAAAATATTTCTAATTCAAGAGAAATTTTAGGAGTCAAGTTCACGCACATGCGCAGAATTCATTCCTATTCAAATCATTATGCTTTTAGACCAGATTGACACCGTGTTAAAATTTTTAGTTTACAATCTTGATGAGAGTCTTAGACCATTCAGGACGCTCTCCGGGTACGCAGCTTCGTGGCCAGCTCGGTTGAACGAGCTTCTTAGTTTTGCTGGTCTTCAGTTCGAGTCTCGAAAATGAGATTTTTTCAATATATTTTTCTTTTTTTTCTATTTTATTTATACATTATTCCAATACTTACTAAAAACTTTTCAAAATGTTAAACTTTTAAAATAAAATTGAATGTCAAAATATTTCTATATTCAAGAGAAATTTTAGGAATCAAGTTCACGCACATGCGCAGAATTCATTCCTATTCAAATCATTATGCTTTTAGACCAGATTGTCACCGTGTTAAAACTTTTTGTTTATAATCTTAATGAGAGTCTTAGGCCATTCAGACGCTCTCCGGGTGCGAAGCTTCGTGGCCTGATCGGCAGAACGAGCCGTTTAGTTTTGCTGGACATCAGTTCGAGTCTCGAAAATGAGATTTTTTTAGTATATTTTCTTTTTTTTTCTATTTTATTTATTTTAGGTATACATTATTCCAACACTTACTAAGAACTTTTCAAAATGTTAAACTTTTAAAATAAAATTTAATGTCAAAATATTTCTATATTCAAGAGAAATTTTAGGAGTCGAGTTCACGCACATGCGCAGAATTCATTCCTATCCAAAGCATTATGATTTTAGACCAGAATGACACCGTGTTAAAACTTTTAGTTTATAATCTTAATGAGAGTCTTAGGCCATTCACACGCTCTCCGGGTACGAAGCATCGTGGCCTGATCTGCAGAACGAGCCGTTTATTTTTGCTGGGCTTCAGTTCGAGTCTCGAAAATGAGATTTTTTTAGTATATTTTTCTTTTTTTTTCTATTTTATTTATTTTATTTATACATTCTTCCAATAATTACTAAGAACTTTTCAAAATGTTAAACTTTTAAATAAAATTTAATGTCAAAATATTTCTATATTCAAGAGAAATTTAAGAGTCAAGTTCACGCACATGCGCAGAATTCATTCCTATTCAAATCATTATGCCTTTAGACCAGATTGACACCGTGTTAAAATTTTTAGTTTATAATCTTGATGAGAGTCTTAGACCATTCAGACGCTCTCCGGGTGCGCAGCTTCGTGGCCAGATCGGTTGAACGAGCTTCTTAGTTTTGCTGGTCTTCAGTTCGAGTCTCGAAAATGAGATTTTTTCAATATATTTTTCTTTTTTTTTTCTATTTTATTTATACATTATTCCCATACTTACTAAGAACTTTTCAAAATGTTAAACTTTTAAAATAAAATTGAATGTCAAAATATTTCTATATTCAAGAGAAATTTTAGGAGTCAAGTTCACGCACATGCGCAGAATTCATTCCTATCGAAAGCATTATGATTTTAGACCAGAATGACACCGTGTTAAATCTTTTAGTTTATAATCTTAATGAGAGTCTTAGGCCATTCAGACGCTCTCCGGGTACGAAGCGTCGTGGCCTGATCGTTAGAACGAGCCGTTTAGTTTTTCTGGACATCAGTTCGAGTCTCGAAAATGAGATTTTTTAAGTATATTTTTCTTTTTTTTTCTATTTTATTTATTTTAGGTATACATTATTCCAACACTTACTAAGAACTTTTCAAAAAGTTAAGCTTTTAAAATAAAATTTAATGTCAAAATATTTCTATATTCCAGAGAAATTTTAGGAGTCAAGTCCACGCACATGCGCAGAATTCATTCCTATCCAAAGCATTATGATTTTAGACCAGAATGACACCGTGTTAAAACTTTTAGTTTATAATCTTGATGAGAGTCTTAGGCCATTCAGACGCTCTCCGGGTACGAAGCCTCGTGGCCTGATCGGCAGAACGAGCCGTTTAGTTTTGCTGGACATCAGTTCGAGTCTCGAAAATGAGATTTTTTTAATATATTTTTCTTTTTTTTTTCTATTTTATTTATTTTAGGTATACATTATTCCAACACTTACTAAGAACTTTTCAAAATGTAAAACTTTTAAAATAAAATTTAATGTCAAAATATTTCTATATTCAAGAGAAATTTTAGGAGTCAAGTTCCCGCACATGCGCAGAATTCATTCCTATTCAAATCATTATGCTTTTAGACCAGAAAGGCACCGTGTTAAAACTTTTTGTTTATAATCTTGATGAGAGTCTTAGACCATTCAGACGATCTCCGGGTACGAAGCTTCGTGGCCAGATCGGTTGAACGAGCCACTTAGTTTTGCTGGTCTACAGTTCGAGTTTCGAAAATGAGATTTTTTTAATATATTTTTCTTTTTTTTCTATTTTATTTATACATTATTCCAATAATTACTAAGAACTTTTCAAAATGTTAAACTTTTAAAATAAAATTTAATTTCAAAATATTTCTATATTCAAGAGAAATTTTAGGTGTCAAGTTCACGCACATGCGCAGAATTCCTTCCTATCCAAAGCATTATGATTTTAGACCAGAATGACACCGTGTTAAAACTTTTAGTTTATAATCTTAATGAGAGTCTTAGGCCATTCAGACGCTCTCCGGGTACGAAGCTTCGTGGCCTGATCGTTAGAACGAGCCGTATAGTTTTGCTGGACATCAGTTCGAGTCTCGAAAATGAGATTTTTTTAGTATATTTTCTTTTTTTTTTTTCTATTTTATTTATACATTATTCCAATACTTACTAAGAACTTTTCAAAATGTTAAACTTTTAAAATAAAATTTAATTTCAAAATATTTCTATATTCAAGAGAAATTTTAGGTGTCAAGTTCACGCACATGCGCAGAATTCATTCCTATCCAAAGCATTATGATTTTAGACCAGGATGACACCGTGTTAAAACTTTTAGTTTATAATCTTGATGAGAGTCTTAGACCATTCAGACGCTCTCCGGGTACGCAGCTTCGTGGCCAGATCGGTTGAACGAGCTTCTTAGTTTTGCTGGTCTTCAGTTCGAGTCTCGAAAATGAGATTTTTTCAATATATTTTTCTTTTTTTTTCTATTTTATTTATTTTATTTAAACATTATTCCAATACTTACTAAGAACTTTTCAAAATGTTAAACTTTTAAAATAAAATTTAATATCAAAATATTTCTATATTCAAGAGAAATTTTAGGAGTCAAGTTCACGCACATGCGCAGAATTCATTCCTATTCAAATCATTATGCTTTTAGATCAGATTGTCACCGTGTTAAAACTTTTTGTTTATAATCTTCATGAGAGTCTTAGGCCATTCAGACGCTCTCCGGGTGCGAAGCTTCGTGGCCTGATCGGCAGAACGAGCCGTTTAGTATTGCTGGACATCAGTTCGAGTCTCGAAAATGAGATTTTTTTAGTATATTTTTCTTTTTTTTTCTATTTTATTTATTTTAGGTATACATTATTCCAACACTTACTAAGAACTTTTCAAAATGTAAAACTTTTAAAATAAAATTTAATGTCAAAATATTTCTATATTCAAGAGAAATTTTAGGAGTCAAGTTCCCGCACATGCGCAGAATTCATTCCTATTCAAATCATTATGCTTTTAGACCAGAATGACCCCGGAGACCGTGTTAAAACTTTTTGTTTATAATCTTGATGAGAGTCTTAGACCATTCAGACGATCTCCGGGTACGAAGCTTCGTGTCCAGATCGGTTGAACGAGCCACTTAGTTTTGCTGGTCTACAGTTCGAGTTTCGAAAATGAGATTTTTTTAATATATTTTTCTTTTTTTTTCTATTTTATTTATACATTATTCCAATACTTACTAAGAACTTTTCAAAATGTTAAACTTTTAAAATAAAATTTAATTTCAAAATATTTCTATATTCAAGAGAAATTTTAGGAGTCAAGTTCACGCACATGCGCAGAATTCATTCCTATCCAAAGCATTATGATTTTAGACCAGAATGACACCGTGTTAAAACTTTTAGTTTATAATCTTAATGACAGTCTTAGGCCATTCAGACGCTCTCCGGGTACGAAGCTTCGTGGCCCGATCGGCAGAACGAGCCTTTTAGTTTTGCTGGACATCAGTTCGAGTCTCGAAAATGAGATTTTTTTAGTATATTTTTCTTTTTTTTTTTCTATTTTATTTATTTTAGGTATACATTATTCCAACACTTACTAAGAACTTTTCAAAATGTTAAACTTTTAAAATAAAATTTAATGTCAAAATATTTCTATATTCAAGAGAAATTTTAGGAGTCGAGTTCACGCACATGCGCAGAATTCATTCCTATCCAAAGCATTATGATTTTAGACCAGAATGACACCGTGTTAAAACTTTTAGTTTATAATCTTAATAAGAGTCTTAGGCCATTCAGACGCTCTCCGGGTACGAAGCTTCGTGGCCTGATCGTTAGAACGAGCCGTTTAGTTTTGCTGGACATCAGTTCGAGTCTCGAAAATGAGATTTTTTTAGTATATTTTCTTTTTTTTTTCTATTTTATTTATTTTAGGTATACATTATTCCAACACTTACTAAGAACTTTTCAAAATGTAAAACTTTTAAAATAAAATTTAATGTCAAAATATTTCTATATTCAAGAGAAATTTTAGGAGTCAAGTTCACGCACATGCGCAAAATTCATTCCTATTCAAATCATTATGCTTTTAGACCAGATTGACACCGTGTAAAATTTTTAGTTTTCAATCTTGATGAGAGTCTTAGACCATTCAGACTCTCTCCGGGTACGCAGCTTCGTGGCCAGATCGGTTGAACGAGCTTCTTAGTTTTGCTGGTCTTCAGTTCGAGTCTCGAAAATGAGATTTTTTCAATATATTTTTCTTTTTTTTCTATTTTATTTATACATTATTCCAATACTTACTAAGAACTTTTCAAAATGTTAAACTTTTAAAATAAAATTGAATGTCAAAATATTTCTATATTCAAGAGAAATTTTAGGAATCAAGTTCACGCACATGCGCAGAATTCATTCCTATTCAAATCATTATGCTTTTAGACCAGATTGTCACCGTGTTAAAACTTTTTGTTTATAATCTTAATGAGAGTCTTAGGCCATTCAGACGCTCTCCGGGTGCGAAGCTTCGTGGCCTGATCGGCAGAACGAGCCGTTTAGTTTTGCTGGACATCAGTTCGAGTCTCGAAAATGAGATTTTTTTAGTATATTTTTCTTTTTTTTTTCTATTTTATTTATTTTAGGTGTACATTATTCCAACACTTACTAAGAACTTTTCAAAATGTTAAACTTTTAAAATAAAATTTAATGTCAAAATATTTCTATATTCAAGAGAAATTTTAGGAGTCAAGTTCACGCACATGCGCAAAATTCATTCCTATCCAAAGCATTATGCTTTTAGACCAGAATGACACCGTGTTAAAACTTTTTGTTTATAATCTTGATGAGAGTCTTAGACCATTCAGACGATCTCCGGGTACGAAGCTTCGTGGCCAGATCGGTTGAACGAGCCACTTAGTTTTGCTGGTCTACAGTTCGAGTCTCGAAAATGAGATTTTTTTAGTATATTTTTTTTTTTTTTCTATTTTATTTATTTTAGGTATACATTATTCCAACACTTACTAAGAACTTTTCAAAATGTTAAACTTTTAAAATAAAATTTAATGTCAAAATATTTCTATATTCAAGAGAAATTTTAGGAGTCAAGTTCACGCACATGCGCAGAATTCATTCCTATCCAAAGCATTATGATTTTAGACCAGAATGACACCGTGTTAAAACTTTTAGTTTATAATCTTAATGACAGTCTTAGGCCATTCAGACGCTCTCCGGGTACGAAGCTTCGTGGCCTGATCGTTAGAACGAGCCGTTTAGTTTTGCTGGACATCAGTTCGAGTCTCGAAAATGAGATTTTTTTAGTATATTTTCTTTTTTTTTCTATTTTATTTATTTTAGGTATACATTATTCCAACACTTACTAAGAACTTTTCAAAATGTAAAACTTTTAAAATAAAATTTAATGTCAAAATATTTCTATATTCAAGAGAAATTTTAGGAGTCAAGTTCACGCACATGCGCAGAATTCATTCCTATCGAAAGCATTATGATTTTAGACCAGAATGACACCGTGTTAAAACTTTTAGTTTATAATCTTAATGAGAGTCTTAGGCCATTCAGACGCTCTCCGGGTACGCAGCTTCGTGGCCAGATCGGTTGAACGAGCTTCTTAGTTTTGCTGGTCTTCAGTTCGAGTCTCGAAAATGAGATTTTTTCAATATATTTTTCTTTTTTTTCTATTTTATTTATACATTATTCCAATACTTACTAAGAACTTTTCAAAATGTTAAACTTTTAAAATAAAATTGAATGTCAAAATATTTCTATATTCAAGAGAAATTTTAGGAATCAAGTTCACGCACATGCGCAGAATTCATTCCTATTCAAATCATTATGCTTTTAGACCAGATTGTCACCGTGTTAAAACTTTTTGTTTATAATCTTAATGAGAGTCTTAGGCCATTCAGACGCTCTCCGGGTGCGAAGCTCCGTGGCCTGATCGGCAGAACGAGCCGTTTAGTTTTTCTGGACATCAGTTCGAGTCTCGAAAATGAGATTTTTTTAGTATATTTTTCTTTTTTTTTCTATTTTATTTATTTTAGGTATACATTATTCCAACACTTACTAAGAACTTTTCAAAATGTTAAACTTTTAAAATAAAATTTAATGTCAAAATATTTCTATATTCAAGAGAAATTTCAGGAGTCAATTTCACGCACATGCGCAAAATTTATTCCTATCCAAAGCATTATGATTTTAGACCAGATTGTCACCGTGTTAAAACTTTTTGTTTATAATCTTGATGAGAGTCTTAGGCCATTCAGACGCTCTCCGGGTGCGAAGCTTTGTGGCCTGATCGGCAGAACGAGCCGTTTAGTTTTGCTGGACATCAGTTCGAGTCTCGAAAATGAGATTTTTTTAGTATATTTTTCTTTTTTTTTCTATTTTATTTATTTTAGGTATACATTATTCCAACACTTACTAAGAACTTTTCAAAATGTTATACTTTAAAAATAAAATTTAATTTCAAAATCTTTCTATATTCAAGAGAAATTTTATGAGTCAAGTTCACGCACATGCGCAGAATTCATTCCTATTCAAATCATTATGCTTTTAGACCAGATTGACACCGTGTTAAAACTTTTAGTTTATAATCTTGATGAGAGTCTTAGGCCATTCAGACGCTCTCCGGGCACGAAGCTTCGTGGCCAGATCGGTTGAACGAGCCACTTAGTTTTGCTGGTTTTCAGTTCGAGTCTCGAAAATGAGATTTTTTCAATATATTTTTCTTTTTTTTCTATTTTATTTATACATTATTCCAATACTTACTAAGAACTTTTCAAAATGTTAAACTTTTAAAATAAAATTGAATGTCAAAATATTTCTATATTCAAGAGAAATTTTAGGAATCAAGTTCACGCACATGCGCAGAATTCATTCCTATTCAAATCATTATGCTTTTAGACCAGATTGTCACCGTGTTAAAACTTTTTGTTTATAATCTTAATGAGAGTCTTAGGCCATTCAGACGCTCTCCGGGTGCGAAGCTCCGTGGCCTGATCGGCAGAACGAGCCGTTTAGTTTTTCTGGACATCAGTTCGAGTCTCGAAAATGAGATTTTTTTAGTATATTTTTCTTTTTTTTTCTATTTTATTTATTTTAGGTATACATTATTCCAACACTTACTAAGAACTTTTCAAAATGTTAAACTTTTAAAATAAAATTTAATGCCAAAATATTTCTATATTCAAGAGAAATTTCAGGAGTCAAGTTCACGCACATGCGCAAAATTTATTCCTATCCAAAGCATTATGATTTTAGACCAGATTGTCACCGTGTTAAAACTTTTTGTTTATAATCTTGATGAGAGTCTTAGGCCATTCAGACGCTCTCCGGGAGCGAAGCTTCGTGGCCTGATCGGCAGAACGAGCCGTTTAGTTTTGCTGGACATCAGTTCGAGTCTCGAAAATGAGATTTTTTTAGTATATTTTTCTTTTTTTTTTCTATTTTATTTATTTTAGGTATACATTATTCCAACACTTACTAAGAACTTTTCAAAATGTTATACTTTAAAAATAAAATTTAATTTCAAAATCTTTCTATATTCAAGAGAAATTTTATGAGTCAAGTTCACGCACATGCGCAGAATTCATTCCTATTCAAATCATTATGCTTTTAGACCAGATTGACACCGTGTTAAAACTTTTAGTTTATAATCTTGATGAGAGTCTTAGACCATTCAGACGCTCTCCGGGCACGAAGCTTCGTGGCCAGATCGGTTGAACGAGCCACTTAGTTTTGCTGGTCTTCAGTTCGAGTCTCGAAAATGAGATTTTTTTAGTATATTTTTCTTTTTTTTTCTATTTTATTTATACATTATTCCAATAATTACTAAGAACTTTTCAAAATGTTAAACTTTTAAATAAAATTTAATGTCAAAATATTTCTATATTCAAGAGAAATTTTAGGAGTCAAGTTCACGCACATGCGCAGAATTTATTCCTATTCAAATCATTATGCTTTTAGACCAGACTGACACCGTGTTAAAATTTTTAGTTTATAATCTTGATGAGAGTCTTAGACCATTCAGACGCTCTCCGGGTACGCAGCTTCGTGGCCAGATCGGTTGAACGAGCTTCTTAGTTTTGCTGGTCTTCAGTTCGAGTCTCGAAAATGAGATTTTTTCAATATATTTTTCTTTTTTTTTCTATTTTATTTATTTTATTTATACATTATTCCAATACTTACTAAGAACTTTTCAAAATGTTAAACTTTTAAAATAAAATTTAATGTCAAAATATTTCTATATTCAAGAGAAATTTTAGGAGTCAAGTTCACGCACATGCGCAGAATTCATTCCTATTCAAATCATTATGCTTTTAGACCAGAATGACACCGTGTTAAAACTTTTTGTTTATAATCTTGATGAGAGTCTTAGGCCATTCAGACGATCTCCGGGTACGAAGCTTCGTGGTTAGATCGGTTGAACGAGCCACTTAGTTTTGCTGGTCTACAGTTCGAGTTTCGAAAATGAGATTTTTTTAATATATTTTTCTTTTTTTTTCTATTTTATTTATACATTATTCCAATACTTACTAAGAACTTTTCAAAATGTTAAGCTTTTAAAATAAAATTTAATGTCAAAATATTTCTATATTCAAGAGAAATTTTAGGAGTCAAGTTCACGCACATGCGCAGAATTCATTCCTATCCAAAGCATTATGATTTTAGACCAGAATGACACCGTGTTAAAACTTTTAGTTTATAATCTTAATGAGAGTCTTAGGCCATTCAGACGCTCTCCGGGTACGAAGCATCGTGGCATGATCGGCAGAACGAGCCGTTTAGTTTTGCTGGACATCAGTTCGAGTCTCGAAAATGAGATTTTTTTAGTATATTTTTCTTTTTTTTTTTTTCTATTTTATTTATTTTAGGTATACATTATTCCAACACTTACTAAGAACTTTTCAAAATGTAAAACTTTTAAAATAAAATTTAATGTCAAAATATTTCTATATTCAAGAGAAATTTTAGTAGTCAAGTTCCCGCACATGCGCAGAATTCATTCCTATTCAAATCATTATGCTTTTAGACCAGAATGACACCGTGTTAAAACTTTTTGTTTATAATCTTGATGAGAGTCTTAGACCATTCAGACGATCTCCGGGTACGAAGCTTCTTGGCCGGATCGGATGAACGAGCCGCTTAGTTTTGCTGGTCTTCAGTTCGAGTCTCGAAAATGAGATTTTTTTAGTATATTTTTCTTTTTTTTTCTATTTTATTTATACATTATTCCAATACTTACTAAGAACTTTTCAAAATGTTAAACTTTTAAAATAAAATTTAATGTCAAAATATTTCTATATTCAAGAGAAATTTTAGGAGTCAAGTTCACGCACATGCGCAGAATTCATTCCTATTCAAATCATTATGCTTTTAGACCAGAATGACACCGTGTTAAACCTTTTTGTTTATAATCTTGATGAGAGTCTTAGACCATTCAGACGATCTCCGGGTACGAAGCTTCGTGGTTAGATCGGTTGAACGAGCCACTTAGTTTTGCTGGTCTACAGTTCGAGTTTCGAAAATGAGATTTTTTTAATATATTTTTCTTTTTTTTTTCTATTTTATTTATACATTATTCCAATACTTACTAAGAACTTTTCAAAATGTTAAACTTTTAAAATAAAATTTAATATCAAAATATTTCTATATTCAAGAGAAATTTTAGGAGTCAAGTTCACGCACATGCGCAGAATTCATTCCTATTCAAATCATTATGCTTTTAGACCAGATTGTCACCGTGTTAAAACTTTTTGTTTATAATCTTCATGAGAGTCTTAGGCCATTCAGACGCTCTCCGGGTGCGAAGCTTCGTGGCCTGATCGGCAGAACGAGCCGTTTAGTTTTGCTGGACATCAGTTCGAGTCTCGAAAATGAGATTTTTTTAGTATATTTTTCTTTTTTTTTCTATTTTATTTATTTTAGGTATACATTATTCCAACACTTACTAAGAACTTTTCAAAATGTTAAGCTTTTAAAATAAAATTTAATGTCAAAATATTTCTATATTCAAGAGAAATTTTAGGAGTCAAGTTCACGCACATGCGCAGAATTCATTCCTATCCAAAGCATTATGATTTTAGACCAGAATGAAACCGTGTTAAAACTTTTAGTTTATAATCTTAATGAGAGTCTTAGGCCATTCAGACGCTCTCCGGGTACGAAGCTTCGTGGCCATATCGGTTGAACGAGCCACTTAGTTTTGCTGGTCTTCAGTTCGAGTCTCGAAAATGAGATTTTTTTAATATATTTTTCTTTTTTTTTTCTATTTTATTTATACATTATTCCAATACTTACTAAGAACTTTTCAAAATGTTAAACTTTTAAAATAAAATTTAATATCAAAATATTTCTATATTCAAGAGAAATTTTAGGAGTCAAATTCACGCACATGCGCAGAATTCATTCCTATTCAAATCATTATGCTTTTAGACCAGATTGTCACCGTGTTAAAACTTTTTGTTTATAATCTTCATGAGAGTCTTAGGCCATTCAGACGCTCTCCGGGTGCGAAGCTTCGTGGCCTGATCGGCAGAACGAGCCGTTTAGTTTTGCTGGACATCAGTTCGAGTCTCGAAAATGAGATTTTTTTAGTATATTTTTCTTTTTTTTTCTATTTTATTTATTTTAGGTATACATTATTCCAACACTTACTAAGAACTTTTCAAAATGTTAAGCTTTTAAAATAAAATTTAATGTCAAAATATTTCTATATTCAAGAGAAATTTTAGGAGTCAAGTTCACGCACATGCGCAGAATTCATTCCTATCCAAAGCATTATGATTTTAGACCAGAATGAAACCGTGTTAAAACTTTTAGTTTATAATCTTAATGAGAGTCTTAGGCCATTCAGACGCTCTCCGGGTACGAAGCTTCGTGGCCATATCGGTTGAACGAGCCACTTAGTTTTGCTGGTCTTCAGTTCGAGTCTCGAAAATGAGATTTTTTTAATATATTTTTCTTTTTTTTTTCTATTTTATTTATACATTATTCCAATACTTACTAAGAACTTTTCAAAATGTTAAACTTTTAAAATAAAATTTAATATCAAAATATTTCTATATTCAAGAGAAATTTTAGGAGTCAAATTCACGCACATGCGCAGAATTCATTCCTATTCAAATCATTATGCTTTTAGACCAGAATGACACCGTGTTAAAACTTTTTGTTTATAATCTTGATGAGAGTCTTAGACCATTCAGACGATCTCCGGGTACGAAGCTTCTTGGCCGGATCGGCTGAACGAGCCGCTTAGTTTTGCTGGTCTTCAGTTCGAGTCTCGAAAATGAGATTTTTTTAGTATATTTTTCTTTTTTTTTTCTATTTTATTTATACATTATTCCAATACTTACTAAGAACTTTTCAAAATGTTAAACTTTTAAAATAAAATTTAATGTCAAAATATTTCTATATTCAAGAGAAATTTTAGGAGTCAAGTTCACGCACATGCGCAGAATTCATTCCTATTCAAATCATTATGCTTTTAGACCAGAATGACACCGTGTTAAACCTTTTTGTTTATAATCTTGATGAGAGTCTTAGACCATTCAGACGATCTCCGGGTACGAAGCTTCGTGGTTAGATCGGTTGAACGAGCCACTTAGTTTTGCTGGTCTACAGTTCGAGTTTCGAAAATGAGATTTTTTTAATATATTTTTCTTTTTTTTTTCTATTTTATTTATACATTATTCCAATACTTACTAAGAACTTTTCAAAATGTTAAACTTTTAAAATAAAATTTAATATCAAAATATTTCTATATTCAAGAGAAATTTTAGGAGTCAAGTTCACGCACATGCGCAGAATTCATTCCTATTCAAATCATTATGCTTTTAGACCAGATTGTCACCGTGTTAAAACTTTTTGTTTATAATCTTCATGAGAGTCTTAGGCCATTCAGACGCTCTCCGGGTGCGAAGCTTCGTGGCCTGATCGGCAGAACGAGCCGTTTAGTTTTGCTGGACATCAGTTCGAGTCTCGAAAATGAGATTTTTTTAGTATATTTTTCTTTTTTTTTCTATTTTATTTATTTTAGGTATACATTATTCCAACACTTACTAAGAACTTTTCAAAATGTTAAGCTTTTAAAATAAAATTTAATGTCAAAATATTTCTATATTCAAGAGAAATTTTAGGAGTCAAGTTCACGCACATGCGCAGAATTCATTCCTATCCAAAGCATTATGATTTTAGACCAGAATGAAACCGTGTTAAAACTTTTAGTTTATAATCTTAATGAGAGTCTTAGGCCATTCAGACGCTCTCCGGGTACGAAGCTTCGTGGCCATATCGGTTGAACGAGCCACTTAGTTTTGCTGGTCTTCAGTTCGAGTCTCGAAAATGAGATTTTTTTAATATATTTTTCTTTTTTTTTTCTATTTTATTTATACATTATTCCAATACTTACTAAGAACTTTTCAAAATGTTAAACTTTTAAAATAAAATTTAATATCAAAATATTTCTATATTCAAGAGAAATTTTAGGAGTCAAATTCACGCACATGCGCAGAATTCATTCCTATTCAAATCATTATGCTTTTAGACCAGATTGTCACCGTGTTAAAACTTTTTGTTTATAATCTTCATGAGAGTCTTAGGCCATTCAGACGCTCTCCGGTTGCGAAGCTTCGTGGCCTGATCGGCAGAACGAGCCGTTTAGTTTTGCTGGACATCAGTTCGAGTCTCGAAAATGAGATTTTTTTAGTATATTTTTCTTTTTTTTTCTATTTTATTTATTTTAGGTATACATTATTCCAACACTTACTAAGAACTTTTCAAAATGTTAAGCTTTTAAAATAAAATTTAATGTCAAAATATTTCTATATTCAAGAGAAATTTTAGGAGTCAAGTTCACGCACATGCGCAGAATTCATTCCTATCCAAAGCATTATGATTTTAGACCAGAATGAAACCGTGTTAAAACTTTTAGTTTATAATCTAATGAGAGTCTTAGGCCATTCAGACGCTCTCCGGGTACGAAGCTTCGTGGCCATATCGGTTGAACGAGCCACTTAGTTTTGCTGGTCTTCAGTTCGAGTCTCGAAAATGAGATTTTTTTAATATATTTTTCTTTTTTTTTTCTATTTTATTTATACATTATTCCAATACTTACTAAGAACTTTTCAAAATGTTAAACTTTTAAAATAAAATTTAATATCAAAATATTTCTATATTCAAGAGAAATTTTAGGAGTCAAATTCACGCACATGCGCAGAATTCATTCCTATTCAAATCATTATGCTTTTAGACCAGATTGTCACCGTGTTAAAACTTTTTGTTTATAATCTTCATGAGAGTCTTAGGCCATTCAGACGCTCTCCGGTTGCGAAGCTTCGTGGCCTGATCGGCAGAACGAGTCGTTTAGTTTTGCTGGACATCAGTTCGAGTCTCGAAAATGAGATTTTTTTAGTATATTTTTCTTTTTTTTTTCTATTTTATTTATTTTAGGTATACATTATTCCAACACTTACTAAGAACTTTTCAAAATGTTAAGCTTTTAAAATAAAATTTAATGTCAAAATATTTCTATATTCAAGAGAAATTTTAGGAGTCAAGTTCACGCACATGCGCAGAATTCATTCCTATCCAAAGCATTATGATTTTAGACCAGAATGAAACCGTGTTAAAACTTTTAGTTTATAATCTTAATGAGAGTCTTAGGCCATTCAGACGCTCTCCGGGTACGAAGCTTCGTGGCCTGATCGGCAGAACGAGCCGTTTAGTTTTGCTGGACATCAGTTCGAGTCTCGAAAATGAGATTTTTTTAGTATATTTTTCTTTTTTTTTCTATTTTATTTATTTTAGGTATACATTATTCCAACACTTACTAAGAACTTTTCAAAATGTTAAGCTTTTAAAATAAAATTTAATGTCAAAATATTTCTATATTCAAGAGAAATTTTAGGAGTCAAGTTCACGCACATGCGCAGAATTCATTCCTATCCAAAGCATTATGATTTTAGACCAGAATGACACCGTGTTAAAACTTTTAGTTTATAATCTTGATGAGAGTCTTAGACAATTCAGACAATCTCCGGATACGAAGCTTCGTGGGCGGATGGGCTGAACGAGCCACTTAGTTTTGCTGGTCTTCAGTTCGAGTGTCGAAAATGAGATTTTTTTAGTATATTTTTCTTTTTTTTTCTATTTTATTTATTTTAGGTATACATTATTCCAACACTTACTAAGAACTTTTCAAAATGTAAAACTTTGAAAATAAAATTTAATATCAAAATATTTCTATATTCAAGAGAAATTTTAGGAGTCAAGTTCACGCACATGCGCAGAATTCATTCCTATTCAAATCATTATGCTTTTAGACCAGATTGTCACCGTGTTAAAACTTTTTGTTTATAATCTTGATGAGAGTCTTAGACCATTCAGACGGTCTCCGGGTACGAAGCTTCGTGGCCATATCGGTTGAACGAGCCACTTAGTTTTGCTGGTCTTCAGTTCGAGTCTCGAAAATGAGATTTTTTTAATATATTTTTCTTTTTTTTTTTCTATTTTATTTATACATTATTCCAATACTTACTAAGAACTTTTCAAAATGTTAAACTTTTAAAATAAAATTTAATATCAAAATATTTCTATATTCAAGAGAAATTTTAGGAGTCAAGTTCACGCACATGCGCAGAATTCATTCCTATTCAAATCATTATGCTTTTAGACCAGATTGTCACCGTGTTAAAACTTTTTGTTTAAAATCTTCATGAGAGTCTTAGGCCATTCAGACGCTCTCCGGGTGCGAAGATTCGTGGCCTGATCGGCAGAACGAGCCGTTTAGTTTTGCTGGACATCAGTTCGAGTCTCGAAAATGAGATTTTTTTAGTATATTTTTCTTTTTTTTTCTATTTTATTTATTTTAGGTATACATTATTCCAACACTTACTAAGAACTTTTCAAAATGTTAAGCTTTTAAAATAAAATTTAATGTCAAAATATTTCTATATTCAAGAGAAATTTTAGGAGTCAAGTTCACGCACATGCGCAGAATTCATTCCTATCCAAAGCATTATGATTTTAGACCAGAATGAAACCGTGTTAAAACTTTTAGTTTATAATCTTAATGAGAGTCTTAGGCCATTCAGACGCTCTCCGGGTACGAAGCATCGTGGCCTGATCGGCAGAACGAGCCGTTTAGTTTTGCTGGACATCAGTTCGAGTCTCGAAAATGAGATTTTTTTAGTATATTTTTCTTTTTTTTTCTATTTTATTTATTTTAGGTATACATTATTCCAACACTTACTAAGAACTTTTCAAAATGTTAAACTTTTAAAATAAAATTTAATTTCAAAATATTTCTATATTCAAGAGAAATTTTATGAGTCAAGTTCACGCACATGCGCAGAATTCATTCCTATTCAAATCATTATGCTTTTAGACCAGATTGACACCGTGTTAAAACTTTTAGTTTATAATCTTGATGAGAGTCTGAGACCATTCAGACGCTCTCCGGGTACGAAGCTTCGTGGCCGGATCGGCTGAACGAGCCACTTAGTTTTGCTGGGCTTCAGTTCGAGTCTCGAAAATGAGATTTTTTTAGTATATTTTTCTTTTTTTTTCTATTTTATTTATTTTATTTATACATTATTCCAATAATTACTAAGAACTTTTCAAAATGTTAAACTTTTAAATAAAATTTAATGTCAAAATATTTCTATATTCAAGAGAAATTTTAGGAGTCGAGTTCACGCACATGCGCAGAATTCATTCCTATTCAAATCATTATGCTTTTAGACCAGATTGACACCGTGTTAAAATTTTTAGTTTACAATCTTGATGAGAGTCTTAGACCATTCAGACGCTCTCCGGGTACGCAGCTTCGTGGCCAGATCGGTTGAACGAGCTTCTTAGTTTTGCTGGTCTTCAGTTCGAGTCTCGAAAAGGAGATTTTTTCAATATATTTTTCTTTTTTTTCTATTTTATTTATACATTATTCCAATACTTACTAAGAACTTTTCAAAATGTTAAACTTTTAAAATAAAATTGAATGTCAAAATATTTCTATATTCAAGAGAAATTTTAGGAATCAAGTTCACGCACATGCGCAGAATTCATTCCTATTCAAATCATTATGCTTTTAGACCAGATTGTCACCGTGTTAAAACTTTTTGTTTATAATCTTAATGAGAGTCTTAGGCCATTCAGACGCTCTCCGGGTGCGAAGCTCCGTGGCCTGATCGGCAGAACGAGCCGTTTAGTTTTTCTGGACATCAGTTCGAGTCTCGAAAATGAGATTTTTTTAGTATATTTTTCTTTTTTTTTCTATTTTATTTATTTTAGGTATACATTATTCCAACACTTACTAAGAACTTTTCAAAATGTTAAACTTTTAAAATAAAATTTAATGTCAAAATATTTCTATATTCAAGAGAAATTTCAGGAGTCAAGTTCACGCACATGCGCAAAATTTATTCCTATCCAAAGCATTATGATTTTAGACCAGATTGTCACCGTGTTAAAACTTTTTGTTTATAATCTTGATGAGAGTCTTAGGCCATTCAGACGCTCTCCGGGTGCGAAGCTTAGTGGCCTGATCGGCAGAACGAGCCGTTTAGTTTTGCTGGACATCAGTTCGAGTCTCGAAAATGAGATTTTTTTAGTATATTTTTCTTTTTTTTTCTATTTTATTTATTTTAGGTATACATTATTCCAACACTTACTAAGAACTTTTCAAAATGTTATACTTTAAAAATAAAATTTAATTTCAAAATCTTTCTATATTCAAGAGAAATTTTATGAGTCAAGTTCACGCACATGCGCAGAATTCATTCCTATTCAAATCATTATGCTTTTAGACCAGATTGACACCGTGTTAAAACTTTTAGTTTATAATCTTGATGAGAGTCTTAGACCATTCAGACGCTCTCCGGGCAATAAGCTTCGTGGCCAGATCGGTTGAACAAGCCACTTAGTTTTGCTGGTCTTCAGTTCGAGTCTCGAAAATGAGATTTTTTCAATATATTTTTCTTTTTTTTCTATTTTATTTATACATTATTCCAATACTTACTAAGAACTTTTCAAAATGTTAAACTTTTAAAATAAAATTGAATGTCAAAATATTTCTATATTCAAGAGAAATTTTAGGAATCAAGTTCACGCACATGCGCAGAATTCATTCCTATTCAAATCATTATGCTTTTAGACCAGATTGTCACCGTGTTAAAACTTTTTGTTTATAATCTTAATGAGAGTCTTAGGCCATTCAGACGCTCTCCGGGTGCGAAGCTCCGTGGCCTGATCGGCAGAACGAGCCGTTTAGTTTTTCTGGACATCAGTTCGAGTCTCGAAAATGAGATTTTTTTAGTATATTTTTCTTTTTTTTCTATTTTATTTATTTTAGGTATACATTATTCCAACACTTACTAAGAACTTTTCAAAATGTTAAACTTTTAAAATAAAATTTAATATCAAAATATTTCTATATTCAAGAGAAATTTCAGGAGTCAAGTTCACGCACATGCGCAAAATTTATTCCTATCCAAAGCATTATGATTTTAGACCAGATTGTCACCGTGTTAAAACTTTTTGTTTATAATCTTGATGAGAGTCTTAGGCCATTCAGACGCTCTCCGGGAGCGAAGCTTCGTGGCCTGATCGGCAGAACGAGCCGTTTAGTTTTGCTGGACATCAGTTCGAGTCTCGAAAATGAGATTTTTTTAGTATATTTTTCTTTTTTTTTTCTATTTTATTTATTTTAGGTATACATTATTCCAACACTTACTAAGAACTTTTCAAAATGTTATACTTTAAAAATAAAATTTAATTTCAAAATCTTTCTATATTCAAGAGAAATTTTATGAGTCAAGTTCACGCACATGCGCAGAATTCATTCCTATTCAAATCATTATGCTTTTAGACCAGATTGACACCGTGTTAAAACTTTTAGTTTATAATCTTGATGAGAGTCTTAGACCATTCAGACGCTCTCCGGGCACGAAGCTTCGTGGCCAGATCGGTTGAACGAGCCACTTAGTTTTGCTGGTCTTCAGTTCGAGTCTCGAAAATGAGATTTTTTTAGTATATTTTTCTTTTTTTTTCTATTTTATTTATACATTATTCCAATAATTACTAAGAACTTTTCAAAATGTTAAACTTTTAAATAAAATTTAATGTCAAAATATTTCTATATTCAAGAGAAATTTTAGGAGTCAAGTTCACGCACATGCGCAGAATTTATTCCTATTCAAATCATTATGCTTTTAGACCAGATTGACACCGTGTTAAAATTTTTAGTTTATAATCTTGATGAGAGTCTTAGACCATTCAGACGCTCTCCGGGTACGCAGCTTCGTGGCCAGATCGGTTGAACGAGCTTCTTAGTTTTGCTGGTCTTCAGTTCGAGTCTCGAAAATGAGATTTTTTCAATATATTTTTCTTTTTTTTTCTATTTTATTTATTTTATTTATACATTATTCCAATACTTACTAAGAACTTTTCAAAATGTTAAACTTTTAAAATAAAATTTAATGTCAAAATATTTCTATATTCAAGAGAAATTTTAGGAGTCAAGTTCACGCACATGCGCAGAATTCATTCCTATTCAAATCATTATGCTTTTAGACCAGAATGACACCGTGTTAAAACTTTTTGTTTATAATCTTGATGAGAGTCTTAGGCCATTCAGACGATCTCCGGGTACGAAGCTTCGTGGTTAGTTCGGTTGAACGAGCCACTTAGTTTTGCTGGTCTACAGTTCGAGTTTCGAAAATAAGATTTTTTTAATATATTTTTCTTTTTTTTTCTATTTTATTTATACATTATTCCAATACTTACTAAGAACTTTTCAAAATGTTAAGCTTTTAAAATAAAATTTAATGTCAAAATATTTCTATATTCAAGAGAAATTTTAGGAGTCAAGTTCACGCACATGCGCAGAATTCATTCCTATTCAAATCATTATGCTTTTAGACCAGAATGACACCGTGTTAAAACTTTTTGTTTATAATCTTGATGAGAGTCTTAGGCCATTCAGACGATCTCCGGGTACGAAGCTTCGTGGCCTGATCGGCAGAACGAGCCGTTTAGTTTTGCTGGACATCAGTTCGAGTCTCGAAAATGAGATTTTTTTAATATATTTTTCTTTTTTTTTTCTATTTTATTTATACATTATTCCAATACTTACTAAGAACTTTTCAAAATGTTAAACTTTTAAAATAAAATTTAATATCAAAATATTTCTATATTCAAGAGAAATTTTAGGAGTCAAGTTCACGCACATGCGCAGAATTCATTCCTATTCAAATCATTATGCTTTTAGACCAGATTGTCACCGTGTTAAAACTTTTTGTTTATAATCTTCATGAGAGTCTTAGGCCATTCAGACGCTCTCCGGGTGCGAAGCTTCGTGGCCTGATTGGCAGAACGAGCTGTTTAGTTTTGCTGGACATCAGTTCGAGTCTCGAAAATGAGATTTTTTTAGTATATTTTTCTTTTTTTTTCTATTTTATTTATTTTAGGTATACATTATTCCAACACTTACTAAGAACTTTTCAAAATGTTAAGCTTTTAAAATAAAATTTAATGTCAAAATATTTCTATATTCAAGAGAAATTTTAGGAGTCAAGTTCACGCACATGCGCAGAATTCATTCCTATCCAAAGCATTATGATTTTAGACCAGAATGAAACCGTGTTAAAACTTTTAATTTATAATCTTAATGAGAGTCTTAGGCCATTCAGACGCTCTCCGGGTACGAAGCATCGTGGCCTGATCGGCAGAACGAGCCGTTTAGTTTTGCTGGACATCAGTTCGAGTCTCGAAAATGAGATTTTTTTAGTATATTTTTCTTTTTTTTTCTATTTTATTTATTTTAGGTATACATTATTCCAACACTTACTAAGAACTTTTCAAAATGTTAAGATTTTAAAATAAAATTTAATATCAAAATATTTCTATATTCAAGAGAAATTTTAGGAGTCAAGTTCACGCACATGCGCAGAATTCATTCCTATTCAAATCATTATGCTTTTAGACCAGAATGACACCGTGTTAAAACTTTTTGTTTATAATCTTGATGAGAGTCTTAGGCCATTCAGACGATCTCCGGGTACGAAGCTTCGTGGCCTGATCGGCAGAACGAGCCGTTTAGTTTTGCTGGACATCAGTTCGAGTCTCGAAAATGAGATTTTTTTAATATATTTTTCTTTTTTTTTTCTATTTTATTTATACATTATTCCAATACTTACTAAGAACTTTTCAAAATGTTAAACTTTTAAAATAAAATTTAATATCAAAATATTTCTATATTCAAGAGAAATTTTAGGAGTCAAGTTCACGCACATGCGCAGAATTCATTCCTATTCAAATCATTATGCTTTTAGACCAGATTGTCACCCTGTTAAAACTTTTTGTTTATAATCTTCATGAGAGTCTTAGGCCATTCAGACGCTCTCCGGGTGCGAAGCATCGTGGCCTGATCGGCAGAACGAGCCGTTTAGTTTTGCTGGACATCAGTTCGAGTCTCGAAAATGAGATTTTTTTAGTATATTTTTCTTTTTTTTTCTATTTTATTTATTTTAGGTATACATTATTCCAACACTTACTAAGAACTTTTCAAAATGTTAAGATTTTAAAATAAAATTTAATATCAAAATATTTCTATATTCAAGAGAAATTTTAGGAGTCAAGTTCACGCACATGCGCAGAATTCATTCCTATTCAAATCATTATGCTTTTAGACCAGAATGACACCGTGTTAAAACTTTTTGTTTATAATCTTGATGAGAGTCTTAGGCCATTCAGACGATCTCCGGGTACGAAGCTTCGTGGCCTGATCGGCAGAACGAGCCGTTTAGTTTTGCTGGACATCAGTTCGAGTCTCGAAAATGAGATTTTTTTAGTATATTTTTCTTTTTTTTTTTCTATTTTATTTATTTTAGGTATACATTATTCCATCACTTACTAAGAACTTTTCAAAATGTTAAGCTTTTAAAATAAAATTTAATGTCAAAATATTTCTATATTCAAGAGAAATTTTAGGAGTCAAGTTCACGCACATGCGCAGAATTCATTCCTATCCAAAGCATTATGATTTTAGACCAGAATGAAACCGTGTTAAAACTTTTAGTTTATAATCTTAATGAGAGTCTTAGGCCATTCAGACGCTCTCCGGGTACGAAGCAACGTGGCCTGATCGGCAGAACGAGCCGTTTAGTTTTGCTGGACATCAGTTCGAGTCTCGAAAATGAGATTTTTTTAGTATATTTTTCTTTTTTTTTCTATTTTATTTATTTTAGGTATACATTATTCCAACACTTACTAAGAACTTTTCAAAATGTTAAGATTTTAAAATAAAATTTAATATCAAAATATTTCTATATTCAAGAGAAATTTTAGGAGTCAAGTTCACGCACATGCGCAGAATTCATTCCTATTCAAATCATTATGCTTTTAGACCAGAATGACACCGTGTTAAAACTATTTGTTTATAATCTTCATGAGAGTCTTAGGCCATTCAGACGCTCTCCGGGTGCGAAGCTTCGTGGCCTGATCGGCAGAACGAGCCGTTTAGTTTTGCTGGACATCAGTTCGAGTCTCGAAAATGAGATTTTTTTAGTATATTTTTCTTTTTTTTCTATTTTATTTATTTTAGGTATACATTATTCCAACACTTACTAAGAACTTTTCAAAATGTTAAGCTTTTAAAATAAAATTTAATGTCAAAATATGTCTATATTCAAGAGAAATTTTAGGAGTCAAGTTCACGCACGTGCGCAGAATTCATTCCTATCCAAAGCATTATGATTTTAGACCAGAATGACACCGTGTTAAAACTTTTAGTTTGTAATCTTGATGAGAGTCTTAGACAATTCAGACAATCTCCGGATACGAAGCTTCGTGGGCGGATGGGCTGAACGAGCCACTTAGTTTTGCTGGTCTTCAGTTCGAGTGTCGAAAATGAGATTTTTTTAGTATATTTTTCTTTTTTTTTCTATTTTATTTATTTTAGGTATACATTATTCCAACACTTACTAAGAACTTTTCAAAATGTAAAACTTTTAAAATAAAATTTAATATCAAAATATTTTTATATTCAAGAGAAATTTTAGGAGTCAAGTTCACGCACATGCGCAGAATTCATTCCTATTCAAATCATTATGCTTTTAGACCAGATTGTCACCGTGTTAAAACTTTTTGTTTATAATCTTGATAAGAGTCTTAGACCATTCAGACGATCTCCGGGTACGAAGCTTCGTGGCCATATCGGTTGAACGAGCCACTTAGTTTTGCTGGTCTTCAGTTCGAGTCTCGAAAATGAGATTTTTTTAATATATTTTTCTTTTTTTTTTCTATTTTATTTATACATTATTCCAATACTTACTAAGAACTTTTCAAAATGTTAAACTTTTAAAATAAAATTTAATATCAAAATATTTCTATATTCAAGAGAAATTTTAGGAGTCAAGTTCACGCACATGCGCAGAATTCATTCCTATTCAAATCATTATGCTTTTAGACCAGATTGTCACCGTGTTAAAACTTTTTGTTTATAATCTTCATGAGAGTCTTAGGCCATTCAGACGCTCTCCGGGTGCGAAGCTTCGTGGCCTGATCGGCAGAACGAGTCGTTTAGTTTTGCTGGACATCAGTTCGAGTCTCGAAAATGAGATTTTTTTAGTATATTTTTCTTTTTTTTTTCTATTTTATTTATTTTAGGTATACATTATTCCAACACTTACTAAGAACTTTTCAAAATGTTAAGCTTTTAAAATAAAATTTAATGTCAAAATATTTCTATATTCAAGAGAAATTTTAGGAGTCAAGTTCACGCACATGCGCAGAATTCATTCCTATCCAAAGCATTATGATTTTAGACCAGAATGAAACCGTGTTAAAACTTTTAGTTTATAATCTTAATGAGAGTCTTAGGCCATTCAGACGCTCTCCGGGTACGAAGCATCGTGGCCTGATCGGCAGAACGAGCCGTTTAGTTTTGCTGGACATCAGTTCGAGTCTCGAAAATGAGATTTTTTTAGTATATTTTTCTTTTTTTTTCTATTTTATTTATTTTAGGTATACATTATTCCAACACTTACTAAGAACTTTTCAAAATGTTAAGCTTTTAAAATAAAATTTAATGTCAAAATATTTCTATATTCAAGAGAAATTTTAGGAGTCAAGTTCACGCACATGCGCAGAATTCATTCCTATCCAAAGCATTATGATTTTAGACCAGAATGACACCGTGTTAAAACTTTTAGTTTATAATCTTGATGAGAGTCTTAGACAATTCAGACGATCTCCGGGTACGAAGCTTCGTGGCCATATCGGTTGAACGAGCCAATTAGTTTTGCTGGTCTTCAGTTCGAGTCTCGAAAATGAGATTTTTTAAATATATTTTTCTTTTTTTTTCTATTTTATTTATACATTATTCCAATACTTACTAAGAACTTTTCAAAATGTTAAACTTTTAAAATAAAATTTAATATCAAAATATTTCTATATTCAAGAGAAATTTTAGGAGTCAAGTTCACGCACATGCGCAGAATTCATTCCTATTCAAATCATTATGCTTTTAGACCAGATTGTCACCGTGTTAAAACTTTTTGTTTAAAATCTTCATGAGAGTCTTAGGCCATTCAGACGCTCTCCGGGTGCGAAGCTTCGTGGCCTGATCGGCATAACGAGCCGTTTAGTTTTGCTGGACATCAGTTCGAGTCTCGAAAATGAGATTTTTTTAGTATATTTTTCTTTTTTTTTCTATTTTATTTATTTTAGGTATACATTATTCCAACACTTACTAAGAACTTTTCAAAATGTTAAACTTTTAAAATAAAATTTAATGTCAAAATATTTCTATATTCAAGAGAAATTTTAGGAGTCAAGTTCACGCACATGCGCAGAATTCATTCCTATTCAAATCATTATGCTTTTAGACCAGATTGTCACCGTGTTAAAACTTTTTGTTTATAATCTTGATGAGAGTCTTAGACCATTCAGACGATCTCCGGGTACGAAGCTTCGTGGGCGGATCGGCTGAACGAGCCACTTAGTTTTGCTGGTCTTAAGTTCGAGTCTCGAAAATGAGATTTTTTTAATATATTTTTCTTTTTTTTTTCTATTTTATTTATACATTATTGCAATACTTACTAAGAACTTTTCAAAATGTTAAACTTTTAAAATAAAATTTAATGTCAAAATATTTCTATATTCAAGAGAAATTTTAGGAGTCAAGTTCATGCACATGCGCAGAATTCATTCCTATAAAAAGCATTATGATTTTAGACCAGAATGACACCGTGTTAAAACTTTTAGTTTACAATCTTAATGAGAGTCTTAGACCATTCAGACGATCTCCGGGTACGAAGCTTCGTGGCCGGATCGGCTGAACGAGCCACTTAGTTTTGCTGGTCTTCAGTTCGAGTGTCGAAAATGAGATTTTTTTAGTATATTTTTCTTTTTTTTTCTATTTTATTTATTTTAGGTATACATTATTCCAACACTTACTAAGAACTTTTCAAAATGTTAAACTTTTAAATTAAAATTTAATGTCAAAATATTTCTATATTCAAGAGAAATTTTAGGAGTTAAATTCACGCAAATGCGCAGAATTCATTCCTATTCAAATCATTATGCTTTTAGACCAGATTGTCACCGTGTTAAAACTTTTAGTTTATAATCTTGATGAGAGTCTTAGACCGTTCAGACGATCTCCGGGTACGAAGCTTCGTGGCCGGATCGGCTGAACGAGCTTCTTAGTTTTGCTGGTCTTCAGTTCGAGTCTCGAAAATGAGATTTTTTTAGTATATTTTTCTTTTTTTTTCTATTTTATTTATTTTAGGTATACATTATTCCAACACTTACTAAGAACTTTTCAAAATGTTAATCTTTTAAAATAAAATTTAATGTCAAAATATTTCTATATTCAAGAGAAATTTTAGGAGTCAAGTTCCCGCACATGCGCAGAATTCATTCCTATTCAAATCATTATGCTTTTAGACCAGAATGACACCGTGTTAAAACTTTTTGTTTATAATCTTGATGAGAGTCTTAGACCATTCAGACGATCTCCGGGTACGAAGCTTCGTGGCCAGATCGGTTGAACGAGCCACTTAGTTTTGGTGGTCTACAGTTCGAGTTTCGAAAATGAGATTTTTTTAATATATTTTTTTTTTTTTTCAATTTTATTTATACATTATTCCAATACTTACTAAGAACTTTTCAAAATGTTAAACTTTTAAAATAAAATTTAATATCAAAATATTTCTATATTCAAGAGAAAATTTAGGAGTCAAGTTCACGCACATGCGCAGAATTCATTCCTACTCAAATCATTATGCTTTTAGACCAGATTGTCACCGTGTTAAAACTTTTTGTTTATAATCTTAATGAGAGTCTTAGGCCATTCAGACGCTCTCCGGGTGCGAAGCTTCGTGGCCTGATCGGCAAAACGAGCCGTTTAGTTTTTCTGGACATCAGTTCGAGTCTCGAAAATGCGATTTTTTTAGTATATTTTTCTTTTTTTTTCTATTTTATTTATTTTAGGTATACATTATTCCAACACTTACTAAGAACTTTTCAAAATGTTAAGCTTTTAAAATAAAATTTAATATCAAAATATTTCTATATTCATGAGAAAATTTAGGAGTCAAGTTCACGCACATGCGCAGAATTCATTCCTACTCAAATCATTATGCTTTTAGACCAGATTGTCACCGTGTTAAAACTTTTTGTTTATAATCTTAATGAGAGTCTTAGACCATTCAGACGATCTCCGGGTACGAAGCTTCGTGGGCGGATCGGCTGAACGAGCCACTTAGTTTTGCTGGTCTTAAGTTCGAGTCTCGAAAATGAGATTTTTTTAATATATTTTTCTTTTTTTTTTCTATTTTATTTATACATTATTGCAATACTTACTAAGAACTTTTCAAAATGTTAAACTTTTAAAAAAAAATTTAATGCCAAAATATATCTATATTCAAGAGAAATTTTAGGAGTCAAGTTCACGCACATGCGCAGAATTCATTCCTATAAAAAGCATTATGATTTTAGACCAGAATGACACCGTGTTAAAACTTTTAGTTTACAATCTTAATGAGAGTCTTAGACCATTCAGAAGATCTCCGGGTACGAAGCTTCGTGGCCGGATCGGCTGAACGAGCCACTTAGTTTTGCTGGTCTTCAGTTCGAGTGTCGAAAATGAGATTTTTTTAGTATATTTTTCTTTTTTTTTCTATTTTATTTATTTTAGGTATACATTATTCCAACACTTACTAAGAACTTTTCAAAATGTTATACTTTTAAAATAAAATTGAATGTCAAAATATTTCTATATTCAATAGAAATTTTAGGAGTCAAGTTCACGCACATGCGCAGAATTCATTCCTATCCAAAGCATTATGATTTTAGACCAGAATGACACCGTGTTAAAACTTTTAGTTTATAATCTTAATGAGAGTCTTAGGCCATTCAGACGCTCTCTGGGTGCGACGCTTCGTGGCCGGATCGGCTGAACGAGCCACTTAGTTTTGCTGGTCTTCAGTTCGAGTCTCGAAAATGAGATTTTTTTAGTATATTTTTCTTTTTTTTTTTCTATTTTATTTATTTTAGGTATACATTATTCCAACACTTACTAAGAACTTTTCAAAATGTTAATCTTTTAAAATAAAATTTAATGTCAAAATATTTCTATATTCAAGAGAAATTTTAGGAGTCAAGTTCCCGCACATGCGCAGAATTCATTCCTATTCAAATCATTATGCTTTTAGACCAGAATGACACCGTGTTAAAACTTTTTGTTTATAATCTTGATGAGAGTCTTAGACCATTCAGTCGATCTCCGGGTACGAAGCTTCGTGGCCAGATCGGTTGAACGAGCCACTTAGTTTTGGTGGTCTACAGTTCTAGTTTCGAAAATGAGATTTTTTTAATATATTTTTCTTTTTTTTTTCAATTTTATTTATACATTATTCCAATACTTACTAAGAACTTTTCAAAATGTTAAACTTTTAAAATAAAATTTAATATCAAAATATTTCTATATTCAAGAGAAAATTTAGGAGTCAAGTTCACGCACATGCGCAGAATTCATTCCTACTCAAATCATTATGCTTTTAGACCAGATTGTCACCGTGTTAAAACTTTTTGTTTATAATCTTAATGAGAGTCTTAGGCCATTCAGACGCTCTCCGGGTACGAAGCATCGTGGCCTGATCGGCAGAACGAGCCGTTTAGTTTTGCTGGACATCAGTTCGAGTCTCGAAAATGAGATTTTTTTAGTATATTTTTCTTTTTTTTTCTATTTTATTTATTTTAGGTATACATTATTCCAACACTTACTAAGAACTTTTCAAAATGTTAAACTTTTAAAATAAAATTTAATGTCAAAATATTTCTATATTCAAGAGAAATTTTAGGAGTCAAGTTCACGCACATGCGCAGAATTCATTCCTATTCAAATCATTATGCTTTTAGACCAGATTGTCACCGTGTTAAAACTTTTTGTTTATAATCTTGATGAGAGTCTTAGACCATTCAGACGATCTCCGGGTACGAACCTTCGTGGCCGGATCGGCTGAAAGAGCCACTTAGTTTTGCTGGTCTTAAGTTCGAGTCTCGAAAATGAGATTTTTTTAATATATTTTTCTTTTTTTTTCTATTTTATTTATACATTATTGCAATACTTACTAAGAACTTTTCAAAATGTTAAACTTTTAAAATAAAATTTAATATCAAAATATTTCTATATTCAAGAGAAAATTTAGGAGTCAAGTTCACGCACATGCGCAGAATTCATTCCTACTCAAATCATTATGCTTTTAGACCAGATTGTCACCGTGTTAAAACTTTTTGTTTATAATCTTAATGAGAGTCTTAGGCCATTCAGACGCTCTCCGGGTGCGAAGCTTCGTGGCCTGATCGGCAAAACGAGCCGTTTAGTTTTTCTGGACATCAGTTCGAGTCTCGAAAATGCGATTTTTTTAGTATATTTTTCTTTTTTTTTCTATTTTATTTATTTTAGGTATACATTATTCCAACACTTACTAAGAACTTTTCAAAATGTTAAGCTTTTAAAATAAAATTTAATATCAAAATATTTCTATATTCATGAGAAAATTTAGGAGTCAAGTTCACGCACATGCGCAGAATTCATTCCTACTCAAATCATTATGCTTTTAGACCAGATTGTCACCGTGTTAAAACTTTTTGTTTATAATCTTAATGAGAGTCTTAGACCATTCAGACGATCTCCGGGTACGAAGCTTCGTGGGCGGATCGGCTGAACGAGCCACTTAGTTTTGCTGGTCTTAAGTTCGAGTCTCGAAAATGAGATTTTTTTAATATATTTTTCTTTTTTTTTTCTATTTTATTTATACATTATTGCAATACTTACTAAGAACTTTTCAAAATGTTAAACTTTTAAAAAAAAATTTAATGCCAAAATATATCTATATTCAAGAGAAATTTTAGGAGTCAAGTTCACGCACATGCGCAGAATTCATTCCTATAAAAAGCATTATGATTTTAGACCAGAATGACACCGTGTTAAAACTTTTAGTTTACAATCTTAATGAGAGTCTTAGACCATTCAGAAGATCTCCGGGTACGAAGCTTCGTGGCCGGATCGGCTGAACGAGCCACTTAGTTTTGCTGGTCTTCAGTTCGAGTGTCGAAAATGAGATTTTTTTAGTATATTTTTCTTTTTTTTTCTATTTTATTTATTTTAGGTATACATTATTCCAACACTTACTAAGAACTTTTCAAAATGTTATACTTTTAAAATAAAATTGAATGTCAAAATATTTCTATATTCAATAGAAATTTTAGGAGTCAAGTTCACGCACATGCGCAGAATTCATTCCTATCCAAAGCATTATGATTTTAGACCAGAATGACACCGTGTTAAAACTTTTAGTTTATAATCTTAATGAGAGTCTTAGGCCATTCAGACGCTCTCTGGGTGCGACGCTTCGTGGCCGGATCGGCTGAACGAGCCACTTAGTTTTGCTGGTCTTCAGTTCGAGTCTCGAAAATGAGATTTTTTTAGTATATTTTTCTTTTTTTTTTTCTATTTTATTTATTTTAGGTATACATTATTCCAACACTTACTAAGAACTTTTCAAAATGTTAATCTTTTAAAATAAAATTTAATGTCAAAATATTTCTATATTCAAGAGAAATTTTAGGAGTCAAGTTCCCGCACATGCGCAGAATTCATTCCTATTCAAATCATTATGCTTTTAGACCAGAATGACACCGTGTTAAAACTTTTTGTTTATAATCTTGATGAGAGTCTTAGACCATTCAGTCGATCTCCGGGTACGAAGCTTCGTGGCCAGATCGGTTGAACGAGCCACTTAGTTTTGGTGGTCTACAGTTCTAGTTTCGAAAATGAGATTTTTTTAATATATTTTTCTTTTTTTTTTCAATTTTATTTATACATTATTCCAATACTTACTAAGAACTTTTCAAAATGTTAAACTTTTAAAATAAAATTTAATATCAAAATATTTCTATATTCAAGAGAAAATTTAGGAGTCAAGTTCACGCACATGCGCAGAATTCATTCCTACTCAAATCATTATGCTTTTAGACCAGATTGTCACCGTGTTAAAACTTTTTGTTTATAATCTTAATGAGAGTCTTAGGCCATTCAGACGCTCTCCGGGTACGAAGCATCGTGGCCTGATCGGCAGAACGAGCCGTTTAGTTTTGCTGGACATCAGTTCGAGTCTCGAAAATGAGATTTTTTTAGTATATTTTTCTTTTTTTTTCTATTTTATTTATTTTAGGTATACATTATTCCAACACTTACTAAGAACTTTTCAAAATGTTAAACTTTTAAAATAAAATTTAATGTCAAAATATTTCTATATTCAAGAGAAATTTTAGGAGTCAAGTTCACGCACATGCGCAGAATTCATTCCTATTCAAATCATTATGCTTTTAGACCAGATTGTCACCGTGTTAAAACTTTTTGTTTATAATCTTGATGAGAGTCTTAGACCATTCAGACGATCTCCGGGTACGAACCTTCGTGGCCGGATCGGCTGAAAGAGCCACTTAGTTTTGCTGGTCTTAAGTTCGAGTCTCGAAAATGAGATTTTTTTAATATATTTTTCTTTTTTTTTCTATTTTATTTATACATTATTGCAATACTTACTAAGAACTTTTCAAAATGTTAAACTTTTAAAATAAAATTTAATGTCAAAATATTTCTATATTCAAGAGAAATTTTAGGAGTCAAGTTCACGCACATGCGCAGAATTCATTCCTATCCAAAGCATTATGATTTTAGACCAGAATGACACCGTGTTAAAACTTTTAGTTTATAATCTTGATGAGAGTCTTAAACCATTCAGACGATCTCCGGGTACGAAGCTTCGTGGGCGGATCGGCTGAACGAGCCACTTAGTTTTGCTGGTCTTCAGTTCGAATCTCGAAAATGAGATTTTTTTAGTATATTTTTCTTTTTTTTTCTATTTTATTTATTTTAGGTATACATTATTCCAACACTTACTAAGAACTTTTCAAAATGTTAAACTTTTAAAATAAAATTTAATGTCAAAATATTTCTATATTCAAGAGAAATTTTAGGAGTCAAGTTCACGCACATGCGCAGAATTCATTCCTATAAAAAGCATTATGATTTTAGACCAGAATGACACCGTGTTAAAACTTTTAGTTTACAATCTTAATGAGAGTCTTAGACCATTCAGACGATCTCCGGGTACGAAGCTTCATGGCCGGATCGGCTGAACGAGCCACTTAGTTTTGCTGGTCTTCAGTTCGAGTGTCGAAAATGAGATTTTTTTAGTATATTTTTCTTTTTTTTTCTATTTTATTTATTTTAGGTATACATTATTCCAACACTTACTAAGAACTTTTCAAAATGTTAATCTTTTAAAATAAAATTTAATGTCAAAATATTTCTATATTCAAGAGAAATTTTAGGAGTCAAGTTCCCGCACATGCGCAGAATTCATTCCTATTCAAATCATTATGCTTTTAGACCAGAATGACACCGTGTTAAAACTTTTTGTTTATAATCTTGATGAGAGTCTTAGACCATTCAGACGATCTCCGGGTACGAAGCTTCGTGGCCAGATCGGTTGAACGAGCCACTTAGTTTTGGTGGTCTACAGTTCGAGTTTCGAAAATGAGATTTTTTTAATATATTTTTCTTTTTTTTTCTATTTTATTTATACATTATTCCAATACTTACTAAGAACTTTTCAAAATGTTAAACTTTTAAAATAAAATTTAATATCAAAATATTTCTATATTCAAGAGAAAATTTAGGAGTCAAGTTCACGCACATGCGCAGAATTCATTCCTACTCAAATCATTATGCTTTTAGACCAGATTGTCACCGTGTTAAAACTTTTTGTTTATAATCTTGATGAGAGTCTTAGACAATTCAGACAATCTCCGGATACGAAGCTTCGTGGGCGGATGGGCTGAACGAGCCACTTAGTTTTGCTGGTCTGCAGTTCGAGTGTCGAAAATGAGATTTTTTTAGTATATTTTTCTTTTTTTTCTATTTTATTTATTTTAGGTATACATTATTCCAACACTTACTAAGAACTTTTCAAAATGTAAAACTTTTTAAATAAAATTTAATATCAAAATATTTCTATATTCAAGAGAAATTTTAGGAGTCAAGTTCACGCACATGCGCAGAATTCATTCCTATTCAAATCATTATGCTTTTAGACCAGATTGTCACCGTGTTAAAACTTTTTGTTTATAATCTTGATGAGAGTCTTAGACCATTCAGACGATTTCCGGGTACGAAGCTTCGTGGCCATATCGGTTGAACGAGCCACTTAGTTTTGCTGGTCTTCAGTTCGAGTCTCGAAAATGAGATTTTTTTAATATATTTTTCTTTTTTTTTTTCTATTTTATTTATACATTATTCCAATACTTACTAAGAACTTTTCAAAATGTTATACTTTTAAAATAAAATTTAATATCAAAATATTTCTCTATTCAAGATAAATTTCAGGAGTCAAGTTCTCGCACATGCGCAGAATTCATTCCTATTCAAATTCCAACACTTACTTTGCTTTTAGACCAGATTGTCACCGTGTTAAAACTTTTTGTTTATAATCTTCATGAGAGTCTTAGGCCATTCAGACGCTCTCCGGGTGCGAAGCTTCGTGGCCTGATCGGCAGAACGAGCCGTTTAGTTTTGCTGGACATCAGTTCGAGTCTCGAAAATGAGATTTTTTTAGTATATTTTTCTTTTTTTTTTCTATTTTATTTATTTTAGGTATACATTATTCCAACACTTACTAAGAACTTTTCAAAATGTAAAACTTTTAAAATAAAATTTAATGTCAAAATATTTCTATATTCAAGAGAAATTTTAGGAGGTAAGTTCACGCAAATGCGGAGAATTCATTCCTATTCAAATCATTATGCTTTTAGACCAGATTGTCACCGTGTTAAAACTTTTAGTTTATAATCTTGATGAGAGTCTTAGACCATTCAGACGATCTCCGGGTACGAACCTTCGTGGCCGGATCGGCTGAACGAGCCACTTAGTTTTACTGGTCTTAAGTTCGAGTCTCGAAAATGAGATTTTTTTAATATATTTTTCTTTTTTTTCTATTTTATTTATACATTATTGCAATACTTACTAAGAACTTTTCAAAATGTTAAACTTTTAAAATAAAATTTAATGTCAAAATATTTCTATATTCAAGAGAAATTTTAGGAGTCAAGTTCACGCACATGCGCAGAATTCATTCCTATCCAAAGCATTATGATTTTAGACCAGAATGACACCGTGTTAAAACTTTTAGTTTATAATCTTGATGAGAGTCTTAAACCATTCAGACGATCTCCGGGTACGAAGCTTCGTGGGCGGATCGGCTGAACGAGCCACTTAGTTTTGCTGGTCTTCAGTTCGAGTCTCGAAAATGAGATTTTTTTAGTATATTTTTCTTTTTTTTTCTATTTTTTTTTTTTTTAGGTATACATTATTCCAACACTTACTAAGAACTTTTCAAAATGTTAAACTTTTAAAATAAATTTTAATGTCAAAATATTTCTATATTCAAGAGAAATTTTAGGAGTCAAGTTCACGCACATGCGCAGAATTCATTCCTATCCAAAGCATTATGATTTTAGACCAGAATGAAACCGTGTTAAAACTTTTAGTTTATAATCTTAATGAGAGTCTTAGGCCATTTAGACGCTCTCCGAGTACGAAGCATCGTGGCCTGATCGGCAGAACGAGCCGTTTAGTTTTGCTGGTCTTCAGTTCGAGTGTCGAAAATGAGATTTTTTTAGTATATTTTTCTTTTTTTTTCTATTTTATTTATTTTAGGTATACATTATTCCAACACTTACTAAGAACTTTTCAAAATGTTAAACTTTTAAATTAAAATTTAATGTCAAAATATTTCTATATTCAAGAGAAATTTTAGGAGTTAAATTCACGCAAATGCGCAGAATTCATTCCTATTCAAATCATTATGCTTTTAGACCAGATTGTCACCGTGTTAAAACCTTTTGTTTATAATCTTGATGAGAGTCTTAGACCATTCAGACGATCTCCGGGTACGAAGCTTCGTGGCCGGATCGGCTGAACGAGCCACTTAGTTTTGCTGGTCTTCAGTTCGAGTCTCGAAAATGAGATTTTTTTAGTATATTTTTCTTTTTTTTTCTATTTTATTTATTTTAGGTATACATTATTCCAACACTTACTAAGAACTTTTCAAAATGTTAATCTTTTAAAATAAAATTTAATGTCAAAATATTTCTATATTCAAGAGAAATTTTAGGAGTCAAGTTCCCGCACATGCGCAGAATTCATTCCTATTCAAATCATTATGCTTTTAGACCAGAATGACACCGTGTTAAAACTTTTTGTTTATAATCTTGATGAGAGTCTTAGACCATTCAGACGATCTCCGGGTACGAAGCTTCGTGGCCAGATCGGTTGAAGGAGCCACTTAGTTTTGGTGGTCTACAGTTCGAGTTTCGAAAATGAGATTTTTTTAATATATTTTTCTTTTTTTTTCAATTTTATTTATACATTATTCCAATACTTACTAAGAACTTTTCAAAATGTTAAACTTTTAAAATAAAATTTAATATCAAAATATTTCTATATTCAAGAGAAAATTTAGGAGTCAAGTTCACGCACATGCGCAGAATTCATTCCTACTCAAATCATTATGCTTTTAGACCAGATTGTCACCGTGTTAAAACTTTTTGTTTATAATCTTAATGAGAGTCTTAGGCCATTCAGACGCTCTCCGGGTGCGAAGCTTCGTGGCCTGATCGGCAAAACGAGCCGTTTAGTTTTTCTGGACATCAGTTCGAGTCTCGAAAATGAGATTTTTTTAGTATATTTTTCTTTTTTTTTCTATTTTATTTATTTTAGGTATACATTATTCCAACACTTACTAAGAACTTTTCAAAATGTTAAGCTTTTAAAATAAAATTTAATGTCAAAATATTTCTATATTCAAGAGAAATTTTAGGAGTCAAGTTCACGCACATGCGCAGAATTCATTCCTATCCAAAGCATTATGATTTTAGACCAGAATGAAACCGTGTTAAAACTTTTAGTTTATAATCTTCATGAGAGTCTTAGGCCATTCAGACGCTCTCCGGGTGCGAAGCTTCGTGGCCTGATCGGCAGAACGAGTCGTTTAGTTTTGCTGGACATCAGTTCGAGTCTCGAAAATGAGATTTTTTTAGTATATTTTTCTTTTTTTTTTCTATTTTATTTATTTTAGGTATACATTATTCCAACACTTACTAAGAACTTTTCAAAATTTTAAGCTTTTAAAATAAAATTTAATGTCAAAATATTTCTATATTCAAGAGAAATTTTAGGAGTCAAGTTCACGCTCATGCGCAGAATTCATTCCTATCCAAAGCATTATGATTTTAGACCAGAATGAAACCGTGTTAAAACTTTTAGTTTATAATCTTAATGAGAGTCTTAGGCCATTCAGACGCTCTCCGGGAACGAAGCATCGTGGCCTGATCGGCAGAACGAGCCGTTTAGTTTTGCTGGACATCAGTTCGAGTCTCGAAAATGAGATTTTTTTAGTATATTTTTCTTTTTTTTTCTATTTTATTTATTTTAGGTATACATTATTCCAACACTTACTAAGAACTTTTCAAAATGTTAAGCTTTTAAAATAAAATTTAATGTCAAAATATTTCTATATTCAAGAGAAATTTTAGGAGTCAAGTTCACGCACATGCGCAGAATTCATTCCTATCCAAAGCATTATGATTTTAGACCAGAATGACACCGTGTTAAAACTTTTAGTTTATAATCTTGATGAGAGTCTTAGACAATTCAGACAATCTCCGGATACGAAGCTTCGTGGGCGGATGGGCTGAACGAGCCACTTAGTTTTGCTGGTCTTCAGTTCGAGTGTCGAAAATGAGATTTTTTTAGTATATTTTTCTTTTTTTTTCTATTTTATTTATTTTAGGTATACATTATTCCAACACTTACTAAGAACTTTTCAAAATGTAAAACTTTTAAAATAAAATTTAATGTCAAAATATTTCTATATTCAAGAGAAATTTTAGGAGTCAAGTTCACGCACATGCGCAGAATTCATTCCTATAAAAAGCATTATGATTTTAGACCAGAATGACACCGTGTTAAAACTTTTAGTTTACAATCTTAATGAGAGTCTTAGACCATTCAGACGATCTCCGGGTACGAAGCTTCGTGGCCGGATCGGCTGAACGAGCCACTTAGTTTTGCTGGTCTTCAGTTCGAGTGTCGAAAATGAGATTTTTTTAGTATATTTTTCTTTTTTTTCTATTTTATTTATTTTAGGTATACATTATTCCAACACTTACTAAGAACTTTTCAAAATGTTAAACTTTTAAATTAAAATTTAATGTCAAAATATTTCTATATTCAAGAGAAATTTTAGGAGTTAAATTCACGCAAATGCGCAGAATTCATTCCTATTCAAATCATTATGCTTTTAGACCAGATTGTCACCGTGTTAAAACTTTTAGTTTATAATCTTGATGAGAGTCTTAGACCATTCAGACGATCTCCGGGTACGAAGCTTCGTGGCCGGATCGGCTGAACGAGCCACTTAGTTTTGCTGGTCTTCAGTTCGAGTCTCGAAAATGAGATTTTTTCAGTATATTTTTCTTTTTTTTTCTATTTTATTTATTTTAGGTATACATTATTCCAACACTTACTAAGAACTTTTCAAAATGTTAATCTTTTAAAATAAAATTTAATGTCAAAATATTTCTATATTCAAGAGAAATTTTAGGAGTCAAGTTCCCGCACATGCGCAGAATTCATTCCTATTCAAATCATTATGCTTTTAGACCAGAATGACACCGTGTTAAAACTTTTTGTTTATAATCTTGATGAGAGTCTTAGACCATTCAGACGATCTCCGGGTACGAAGCTTCGTGGCCAGATCGGTTGAACGAGCCACTTAGTTTTGGTGGTCTACAGTTCGAGTTTCGAAAATGAGATTTTTTTAATATATTTTTCTTTTTTTTTCAATTTTATTTATACATTATTGCAATACTTACTAAGAACTTTTCAAAATGTTAAACTTTTAAAATAAAATTTAATGTCAAAATATTTCTATATTCAAGAGAAATTTTAGGAGTCAAGTTCACGCACATGCGCAGAATTCATTCCTATCCAAAGCATTATGATTTTAGACCAGAATGACACCGTGTTAAAACTTTTAGTTTATAATCTTGATGAGAGTCTTAAACCATTCAGACGATCTCCGGGTACGAAGCTTCGTGGGCGGATCGGCTGAACGAGCCACTTAGTTTTGCTGGTCTTCAGTTCGAGTCTCGAAAATGAGATTTTTTTAGTATATTTTTCTTTTTTTTTTCTATTTTATTTATTTTAGGTATACATTATTCCAACACTTACTAAGAACTTTTCAAAATGTTAAACTTTTAAAATAAAATTTAATGTCAAAATATTTCTATATTCAAGATAAATTTTAGGAGTCAAGTTCACGCACATGCGCAGAATTCATTCCTATAAAAAGCATTATGATTTTAGACCAGAATGACACCGTGTTAAAACTTTTAGTTTACAATCTTAATGAGAGTCTTAGACCATTCAGACGATCTCCGGGTACGAAGCTTCGTGGCCGGATCGGCTGAACGAGCCACTTAGTTTTGCTGGTCTTCAGTTCGAGTGTCGAAAATGAGATTTTTTTAGTATATTTTTCTTTTTTTTTCTATTTTATTTATTTTAGGTATACATTATTCCAACACTTACTAAGAACTTTTCAAAATGTTAATCTTTTAAAATAAAATTTAATGTCAAAATATTTCTATATTCAAGAGAAATTTTAGGAGTCAAGTTCCCGCACATGCGCAGAATTCATTCCTATTCAAATCATTATGCTTTTAGACCAGAATGACACCGTGTTAAAACTTTTTGTTTATAATCTTGATGAGAGTCTTAGACCATTCAGACGATCTCCGGGTACGAAGCTTCGTGGCCAGATCGGTTGAACGAGCCACTTAGTTTTGGTGGTCTACAGTTCGAGTTTCGAAAATGAGATTTTTTTAATATATTTTTCTTTTTTTTTCTATTTTATTTATACATTATTCCAATACTTACTAAGAACTTTTCAAAATGTTAAACTTTTAAAATAAAATTTAATATCAAAATATTTCTATATTCAAGAGAAAATTTAGGAGTCAAGTTCACGCACATGCGCAGAATTCATTCCTACTCAAATCATTATGCTTTTAGACCAGATTGTCACCGTGTTAAAACTTTTTGTTTATAATCTTAATGAGAGTCTTAGGCCATTCAGACGCTCTCCGGGTGCGAAGCTTCGTGGCCTGATCGGCAAAACGAGCCGTTTAGTTTTTCTGGACATCAGTTCGAGTCTCGAAAATGAGATTTTTTTAGTATATTTTTCTTTTTTTTTCTATTTTATTTATTTTAGGTATACATTATTCCAACACTTACTAAGAACTTTTCAAAATGTTAAGCTTTTAAAATAAAATTTAATGTCAAAATATTTCTATATTCAAGAGAAATTTTAGGAGTCAAGTTCACACACATGCGCAGAATTCATTCCTATCCAAAGCATTATGATTTTAGACCAGAATGACACCGTGTTAAAACTTTTAGTTTATAATCTTGATGAGAGTCTTAGACAATTCAGACAATCTCCGGATACGAAGCTTCGTGGGCGGATGGGCTGAACGAGCCACTTAGTTTTGCTGGTCTGCAGTTCGAGTGTCGAAAATGAGATTTTTTTAGTATATTTTTCTTTTTTTTCTATTTTATTTATTTTAGGTATACATTATTCCAACACTTACTAAGAACTTTTCAAAATGTAAAACTTTTAAAATAAAATTTAATATCAAAATATTTCTATATTCAAGAGAAATTTTAGGAGTCAAGTTCACGCACATGCGCAGAATTCATTCCTATTCAAATCATTATGCTTTTAGACCAGATTGTCACCGTGTTAAAACTTTTTGTTTATAATCTTGATGAGAGTCTTAGACCATTCAGACGATCTCCGGGTACGAAGCTTCGTGGCCATATCGGTTGAACGAGCCACTTAGTTTTGCTGGTCTTCAGTTCGAGTCTCGAAAATGAGATTTTTTTAATATATTTTTCTTTTTTTTTTTTCTATTTTATTTATACATTATTCCAATACTTACTAAGAACTTTTCAAAATGTTAAACTTTTAAAATAAAATTTAATATCAAAATATTTCTATATTCAAGAGAAATTTCAGGAGTCAAGTTCGCGCACATGCGCAGAATTCATTCCTATTCAAATTCCAACACTTACTTTGCTTTTAGACCAGATTGTCACCGTGTTAAAACTTTTTGTTTATAATCTTCATGAGAGTCTTAGGCCATTCAGACGCTCTCCGGGTGCGAAGCTTCGTGGCCTGATCGGCAAAACGAGCCGTTTAGTTTTTCTGGACATCAGTTCGAGTCTGGAAAATGAGATTTTTTTAGTATATTTTTCTTTTTTTTTCTATTTTATTTATTTTAGGTATACATTATTCCAACACTTACTAAGAACTTTTCAAAATGTTAAGCTTTTAAAATAAAATTTAATGTCAAAATATTTCTATATTCAAGAGAAATTTTAGGAGTCAAGTTCACACACATGCGCAGAATTCATTCCTATCCAAAGCATTATGATTTTAGACCAGAATGACACCGTGTTAAAACTTTTAGTTTATAATCTTGATGAGAGTCTTAGACAATTCAGACAATCTCCGGATACGAAGCTTCGTGGGCGGATGGGCTGAACGAGCCACTTAGTTTTGCTGGTCTGCAGTTCGAGTGTCGAAAATGAGATTTTTTTAGTATATTTTTCTTTTTTTTCTATTTTATTTATTTTAGGTATACATTATTCCAACACTTACTAAGAACTTTTCAAAATGTAAAACTTTTAAAATAAAATTTAATATCAAAATATTTCTATATTCAAGAGAAATTTTAGGAGTCAAGTTCACGCACATGCGCAGAATTCATTCCTATTCAAATCATTATGCTTTTAGACCAGATTGTCACCGTGTTAAAACTTTTTGTTTATAATCTTGATGAGAGTCTTAGACCATTCAGACGATCTCCGGGTACGAAGCTTCGTGGCCATATCGGTTGAACGAGCCACTTAGTTTTGCTGGTCTTCAGTTCGAGTCTCGAAAATGAGATTTTTTTAATATATTTTTCTTTTTTTTTTTTCTATTTTATTTATACATTATTCCAATACTTACTAAGAACTTTTCAAAATGTTAAACTTTTAAAATAAAATTTAATATCAAAATATTTCTATATTCAAGAGAAATTTTAGGAGTCAAGTTCACGCACATGCGCAGAATTCATTCCTATCCAAAGCATTATGATTTTAGACCAGAATGACACCGTGTTAAAACTTTTAGTTTATAATCTTGATGAGAGTCTTAAACCATTCAGACGATCTCCGGGTACGAAGCTTCGTGGGCGGATCGGCTGAACGAGCCACTTAGTTTTGCTGGTCTTCAGTTCGAGTCTCGAAAATGAGATTTTTTTAGTATATTTTTCTTTTTTTTTCTATTTTATTTATTTTAGGTATACATTATTCCAACACTTACTAAGAACTTTTCAAAATGTTAAACTTTTAAAATAAAATTTAATGTCAAAATATTTCTATATTCAAGAGAAATTTTAGGAGTTAAGTTCACGCAAATGCGCAGAATTCATTCCTATTCAAATCATTATGCTTTTAGACCAGATTGTCACCGTGTTAAAACTTTTAGTTTATAATCTTGATGAGAGTCTTAGACCATTCAGACGATCTCCGGGTACGCAGCTTCGTGTCCAGATAGGTTGAACGAGCCACTTAGTTTTGCTGGTCTTCAGTTCGAGTCTCGAAAATGAGATTTTTTAAATATATTTTTCTTTTTTTTTCTATTTTATTTATACATTATTCCAATACTTACTAAGAACTTTTCAAAATGTTAAACTTTTAAAATAAAATTTAATGTCAAAATATTTCTAAATTTTTTAGTCAAGTTAATTTTAGGAGTCAAGTTAAAATTTAATGTCAAAATATTTCTATATTCAAGAGAAATTTTAGGAGTCAGGTTCACGCACATGCGCAGAATTCATTCCTATCCAAAGCATTATGATTTTAGACCAGAATGACACCGTGTTAAAACTTTTAGTTTATAATCTTAATGAGAGTCTTAGGCCATTCAGACGCTCCCCGGGTACGAAGCTTCGTGGTCTGATCGGCAGAACGAGCCGTTTAGTTTTGCTGGACATCAGTTCGAGTCTCGAAAATGAGATTTTTTTAGTATATTTTCTTTTTTTTTCTATTTTATTTATTTTAGGTATACATTATTCCAACACTTACTAAGAACTTTTCAAAATGTTAAACTTTTAAAATAAAATTTAATGTCAAAATATTTCTATATTCAAGAGAAATTTTAGGAGTCAAGTTCCCGCACATGCGCAGAGTTCATTCCTATTCAAATCATTATGCTTTTAGACCAGATTGACACCGTGTTAAAACTTTTAGTTTATAATCTTGATGAGAGTCTTAGACCATTCAGACGCTCTCCGGGTACGAAGCTTCGTGGCCTGATCGGCAGAACGAGCTGTTTAGTTTTGCTGCACATCAGTTCGAGTCTCGAAAATGAGATTTTTTTAGTATATTTTTCTTTTTTTTTCTATTTTATTTATTTTAGGTATACATTATTTCAACACTTACTAAGAACTTTTCAAAATGTTATACTTTTAAAATAAAATTTAATGTCAAAATATTTCTATATTCAAGAGAAATTTTTGGAGTCAAGTTCCCGCACATGCGCAGAATTCATTCCTATTCAAATCATTATGCTTTTAGACCAGATTGTCACCGTGTTAAAACTTTTAGTTTATAATCTTGATGACAGTCTTAGACCATTCAGACGCTTTCCGGGTACGCAGCTTCGTGGCCAGATCGGTTGAACGAGCCAGTTAGTTTTGCTGGTCTTCAGTTCGAGTCTCGAAAATGAGATTTTTTTAATATATTTTTCTTTTTTTTCCTATTTTATTTATACATTATTCCAATACTTACTAAGAACTTTTCAAAATGTTAAACTTTTAAAATAAAATTTAATGTCAAAATATTTCTATATTCAAGAGAAATTTTAGGAGTCGAGTTCACGCACATGCGCAGAATTCATTCCTATTCAAATCATTATGCTTTTAGACCAGATTGTCACCGTGTTAAAACTTTTTGTTTATAATCTTAATGAGAGTCTTAGGCCATTCAGACGCACTCCGGGTACGAAGCTTCGTGGCCTGATAGGCAGAACGAGCCGTTTAGTTTTGCTGGACATCAGTTCGAGTCTCGAAAAGGAGATTTTTTTAGTATATTTTTCTTTTTTTTCTATTTTATTTATTTTAGGTATACATTATTCCAACAGTTACTAAGAACTTTTCAAAATGTTATACGTTTAAAATAAAATTTAATGTCAAAATATTTCTATATTCAAGAGAAATTTTAGGAGTCAGGTTCACGCACATGCGCAGAATTCATTCCTATCCAAAGCATTATGATTTTAGAGCAGAATGACACCGTGTTAAAACTTTTAGTTTATAATCTTAATGAGAGTCTTAGGCCATTCAGACGCTCCCCGGGTACGAAGCTTCGTGGTCTGATCGGCAGAACGAGCCGTTTAGTTTTGCTGGACATCAGTTCGAGTCTCGAAAATGAGATTTTTTTAGTATATTTTCTTTTTTTTTTCTATTTTATTTATTTTAGGTATACATTATTCCAACACTTACTAAGAACTTTTCAAAATGTTAAACTTTTAAAATAAAATTTAATGTCAAAATATTTCTATATTCAAGAGAAATTTTAGGAGTCAAGTTCCCGCACATGCGCAGAGTTCATTCCTATTCAAATCATTATGCTTTTAGACCAGATTGACACCGTGTTAAAACTTTTAGTTTATAATCTTGATGAGAGTCTTAGACAATTCAGACGCTCTCCGGGTACGAAGCATCGTGGCCTGATCGGCAGAACGAGCCGTTTAGTTTTGCTGCACATCAGTTCGAGTCTCGAAAATGAGATTTTTTTAGTATATTTTTCTTTTTTTTCTATTTTATTTATTTTAGGTATACATTATTCCAACACTTACTAAGAACTTTTCAAAATGTTATACTTTTAAAATAAAATTGAATGTCAAAATATTTCTATATTCAATAGAAATTTTAGGAGTCAAGTTCACGCACATGCGCAGAATTCATTCCTATCCAAAGCATTATGATTTTAGACCAGAATGACACCGTGTTAAAACTTTTAGTTTATAATCTTAATGAGAGTCTTAGGCCATTCAGACGCTCTCTGGGTGCGACGCTTCGTGGCCTGATCGGCAGAACGAGCCGTTTAGTTTTGCTGGACATCAGTTCGAGTCTCGAAAATGAGATTTTTTTAGTATATTTTTCTTTTTTTTTATTCTATTTTATTTATTTTAGTTATACATTATTCCAACACTTACTAAGAACTTTTCAAAATGTTAAACTTTTAAAATAAAATTTAATGTCAAAATATTTCTATATTCAAGAGAAATTTTAGGAGTCAAGTTCCCGCACATGCGGAGAGTTCATTCCTATTCAAATCATTATGCTTTTAGACCAGATTGACACCGTGTTAAAACTTTTAGTTTATAATCTTGATGAGAGTCTTAGACCATTCAGACGCTCTCCGGGTACGCAGCTTCGTGGCCAGATCGGTTGAACGAGCCACTTAGTTTTGCTGGTCTTCAGTTCGAGTCTCGAAAATGAGATTTTTTTAATATATTTTTCTTTTTTTTCCTATTTTATTTATACATTATTCCAATACTTACTAAGAACTTTTCAAAATGTTAAACTTTTAAAATAAAATTTAATGTCAAAATATTTCTATATTCAAGAGAAATTTTAGGAGTCAAGTTCACGCACATGCGCAGAATTCATTCCTATTCAAATCATTATGCTTTTAGACCAGATTGTCACCGTGTTAAAACTTTTTGTTTATAATCTTAATGAGAGTCTTAGGCCATTCAGACGCTCTCCGGGTACGAAGCTTCGTGGCCTGATCGGCAGAACGAGCCGTTTAGTTTTGCTGGACATCAGTTCGAGTCTCGAAAAGGAGATTTTTTTAATATATTTTTCTTTTTTTTTTCTATTTTATTTATTTTAGGTATACATTATTCCAACAGTTACTAAGAACTTTTCAAAATGTTATACGTTTAAAATAAAATTTAATGTCAAAATATTTCTATATTCAAGAGAAATTTTAGGAGTCAAGTTCCCGCACGTGCGCAGAGTTCATTCCTATTCAAATCATTATGCTTTTAGACCAGATTGACACCGTGTTAAAACTTTTAGTTTATAATCTTGATGAGAGTCTTAGACCATTCAGACGCTCTCCGGGTACGCAGCTTCGTGGCCAGATCGGTTGAACGAGCCACTTAGTTTTGCTGGTCTTCAGTTCGAGTCTCGAAAATGAGATTTTTTTAATATATTTTTCTTTTTTTTTTCTATTTTATTTATACATTATTAAAATACTTACTAAGAACTTTTCAAAATGTTAAACTTTTAAAATAAAATTTAATGTAAAAATATTTCTATATTCAAGAGAAATTTTAGGAGTCAAGTTCACGCACATGCGCAGAATTCATTCCTATCCAAAGCATTATGATTTTAGACCAGAATGACACCGTGTTAAAACTTTTAGTTTATAATCTTAATGAGAGTCTTAGGCCATTCAGACGCTCCCCGGGTACGAAGCTTCGTGGTCTGATCGGCAGAACGAGCCGTTTAGTTTTGCTGGACATCAGTTCGAGTCTCGAAAATGAAATTTTTTTAGTATATTTTTCTTTTTTTTTCTATTTTATTTATTTTAGGTATACATTATTCCAACACTTACTAAGAACTTTTCAAAATGTTAAACTTTTAAAATAAAATTTAATGTCAAAATATTTCTATATTCAAGAGAAATTTTAGGAGTCAAGTTCACGCACATGCGCAGAATTCATTCCTATCGAAAGCATTATGATTTTAGACCAGAATGACACCGTGTTAAAACTTTTAGTTTATAATCTTAATGAGAGTCTTAGGTCATTCAGACGCTCTCCGGGTACGAAGCTTCGTGGCCTGATCGGCGGAACGAGCCGTTTTGTTTTGCTGGACATCAGTTCGAGTCTCGAAAATGAGATTTATTTAGTATATTTTTCTTTTTTTTTCTATTTTATTTATTTTAGGTATACATTATTCCAACACTTACTAAGAACTTTTCAAAATGTTAAACTTTTAATATAAAATTTAATGTCAAAATATTTCTATATTCAAGATAAATTTTAGGAGTCAAGTTCACGCACATGCGCAGAATTCATTCCTATCCAAAGCATTATGATTTTAGACCAGAATGACACCGTGTTAAAACTTTTAGTTTATAATCTTAATAGAGTCTTAGGCCATTCAGACGCTCCCCGGGTACGAATTTTGCTGGACATCAGTTCGAGTCTCGAAAATGAGATTTTTTTAGTATATTTTTCTTTTTTTTTCTATTTTATTTATTTTAGGTATACATTATTCCAACACTTACTAAGAACTTTTCAAAATGTTAAACTTTTAAAATAAAATTTAATGTCAAAATATTTCTATATTCAAGATAAATTTTAGGAGTCAAGTTCACGCACATGCGCAGAATTCATTCCTATCCAAAGCATTATGATTTTAGACCAGAATGACACCGTGTTAAAACTTTTAGTTTATAATCTTAATGAGAGTCTTAGGCCATTCAGACGCTCTCCGGGTACGACGCTTCGTGGCCTGATCGGCAGAACGAGCCGTTTAGTTTTGCTGGACATCAGTTCGAGTCTCGAAAATGAAAATTTTTAAATATATTTTTCTTTTCTTTTTTTTTTTTCTTCTTTTATTTATTTTCGGTATATTTATCCATTATTCCAACTCTTACTAAGAACTTTTCAAAATGTTATACTTTAAAAATAAAATTTAATTTCAAAATATTTCTATATTCAAGAGAAATTTTATGAGTCAAGTTCACGCACCATGCGCAGAATTCATTCCTATCCAATCATTATGATTTTAGACCAGAATGACACCGTGTTAAAACTTTTAGTTTATAATCTTAATAGAGTCTTAGGCCATTCAGACGCTCCCCGGGTACGAATTTTGCTGGACATCAGTTCGAGTCTCGAAAATGAGATTTTTTTAGTATATTTTTCTTTTTTTTTCTATTTTATTTATTTTAGGTATACATTATTCCAACACTTACTAAGAACTTTTCAAAATGTTAAACTTTTAAAATAAAATTTAATGTCAAAATATTTCTATATTCAAGAGAAATTTTAGGAGTCAAGTTCACGCACATGCGCAGAATTCATTCCTATCCAAAGCATTATGATTTTAGACCAGAATGACACCGTGTTAAAACTTTTAGTTTATAATATTAATGAGAGTCTTAGGCAATTCAGACGCTCTCCGGGTACGAAGCTTCGTGGCCTGATCGGCAGAACGAGCCGTTTAGTTTTGCTGGACATGAGTTCAAGTCTCGATAATGAGATTTTTTTAGTATATTTTTCTTTTTTTTTCTATTTTATTTATTTTAGGTATACATTATTCCAACAGTTACTAAGAACTTTTCAAAATGTTATACGTTTAAAATAAAATTTAATGTCAAAATATTTCTATATTCAAGAGAAATTTTAGGAGTCAGGTTCACGCACATGCGCAGAATTCATTCCTATCCAAAGCATTATGATTTTAGACCAGAATGACACCGTGTTAAAACTTTTAGTTTATAATCTTAATGAGAGTCTTAGGCCATTCACACGCTCTCCGGGTACGCAGCTTCGTGGCCAGATCGGTTGAACGAGCCACTTAGTTTTGCTGGTCTTCAGTTCGAGTCTCGAAAATGAGATTTTTTTAATATATTTTTCTTTTTTTTTCTATTTTATTTATACATTATTCCAATACTTACTAAGAACTTTTCAAAATGTTAAACTTTTAAAATAAAATTTAATGTCAAAATATTTCTATATTAAAGAGAAATTTTATGAGTCAAGTTCACGCACCATGCGCAGAATTCATTCCTATCCAAAGCATTATGATTTTAGACCAGAATGACACCGTGTTAAAACTTTTAGTTTATAATCTTAATAGAGTCTTAGGCCATTCAGACGCTCCCCGGGTACGAATTTTGCTGGACATCAGTTCGAGTCTCGAAAATGAGATTTTTTTAGTATATTTTTCTTTTTTTTTCTATTTTATTTATTTTAGGTATACATTATTCCAACACTTACTAAGAACTTTTCAAAATGTTAAACTTTTAAAATAAAATTTAATGTCAAAATATTTCTATATTCAAGATAAATTTTAGGAGTCAAGTTCACGCACATGCGCAGAATTCATTCCTATCCAAAGCATTATGATTTTAGACCAGAATGACACCGTGTTAAAACTTTTAGTTTATAATCTTAATGAGAGTCTTAGGCCATTCAGACGCTCTCCGGGTACGACGCTTCGTGGCCTGATCGGCAGAACGAGCCGTTTAGTTTTGCTGGACATCAGTTCGAGTCTCGAAAATGAAAATTTTTAAATATATTTTTCTTTTCTTTTTTTTTTTCTTCTTTTATTTATTTTAGGTATATTTATCCATTATTCCAACTCTTACTAAGAACTTTTCAAAATGTTATACTTTAAAAATAAAATTTAATTTCAAAATATTTCTATATTCAAGAGAAATTTTATGAGTCAAGTTCACGCACCATGCGCAGAATTCATTCCTATCCAATCATTATGATTTTAGACCAGAATGACACCGTGTTAAAACTTTTAGTTTATAATCTTAATAGAGTCTTAGGCCATTCAGACGCTCCCCGGGTACGAATTTTGCTGGACATCAGTTCGAGTCTCGAAAATGAGATTTTTTTAGCATATTTTTCTTTTTTTTTCTATTTTATTTATTTTAGGTATACATTATTCCAACACTTACTAAGAACTTTTCAAAATGTTAAACTTTTAAAATAAAATTTAATGTCAAAATATTTCTATATTCAAGAGAAATTTTAGGAGTCAAGTTCACGCACATGCGCAGAATTCATTCCTATCCAAAGCATTATGATTTTAGACCAGAATGACACCGTGTTAAAACTTTTAGTTTATAATCTTAATGAGAGTCTTAGGCAATTCAGACGCTCTCCGGGTACGAAGCTTCGTGGCCTGATCGGCAGAACGAGCCGTTTAGTTTCGCTGGACATGAGTTCAAGTCTCGATAATGAGATTTTTTTAGTATATTTTTCTTTTTTTTTCTATTTTATTTATTTTAGGTATACATTATTCCAACACTTACTAAGATATTTTCAAAATGTTAAACTTTTAAAATAAAATTTAATGTCAAAATATTTCTATATTCAAGAGAAATTTTAGGAGTCAAGTTCCCGCACATGCGCAGAGTTCATTCCTATTCAAATCATTATGCTTTTAGACCAGATTGACACCGTGTTAAAACTTTTAGTTTATAATCTTGATGAGAGTCTTAGACCATTCAGACGCTCTCCGGGTACGCAGCTTCGTGGCCAGATCGGTTGAACGAGCCACTTAGTTTTGCTGGTCTTCAGTTCGAGTCTCGAAAATGAGATTTTTTTAATATATTTTTCTTTTTTTTTTCTATTTTATTTATACATTATTCCAATACTTACTAAGAACTTTTCAAAATGTTAAACTTTTAAAATAAAATTTAATGTCAAAATATTTCTATATTCAAGAGAAATTTTATGAGTCAAGTTCACGCACCATGCGCAGAATTCATTCCTATCCAAAGCATTATGATTTTAGACCAGAATGACACCGTGTTAAAACTTTTAGTTTATAATCTTAATAGAGTCTTAGGCCATTCAGACGCTCCCCGGGTACGAATTTTGCTGGACATCAGTTCGAGTCTCGAAAATGAGATTTTTTTAGTATATTTTTCTTTTTTTTTCTATTTTATTTATTTTAGGTATACATTATTCCAACACTTACTAAGAACTTTTCAAAATGTTAAACTTTTAAAATAAAATTTAATGTCAAAATATTTCTATATTCAAGAGAAATTTTAGGAGTCAAGTTCACGCACATGCGCAGAATTCATTCCTATCCAAAGCATTATGATTTTAGACCAGAATTTCACCGTGTTAAAACTTTTAGTTTATAATCTTAATGAGAGTCTTAGGCCATTCAGATGCTCTCCGGGTACGACGCTTCGTGGCCTGATCGGCAGAACGAGCCGTTTAGTTTTGCTGGACATCAGTTCGAGTCTCGAAAATGAAAATTTTTAAATATATTTTTCTTTTCTTTTTTTTTTTCTTTTATTTATTTTAGGTATATTTATCCATTATTCCAACACTTACTAAGAACTTATCAAAATGTTATACTTTAAAAATAAAATTTAATTTCAAAATATTTCTATGTTCAAGAGAAATTTTAGGAGTCAAGTTCACGCACATGCGCAGAATTCATTCCTATCCAAAGCATTATGATTTTAGACCAGAATGACACCGTGTTAAAACTTTTAGTTTATAATCTTAATGAGAGTCTTAGGCAATTCTGACGCTCTCCGGGTACGAAGCTTCGTGGCCTGATCGGCAGAACGAGCCGTTTAGTTTTGCTGGACATGAGTTCAAGTCTCGATAATGATATTTTTTTAGTATAATTTACTTTTTTTTTCTATTTTATTTATTTTAGGTATACATTATTCCAACACTTACTAAGATATTTTCAAAATGTTAAACTTTTAAAATAAAATTTAATGTCAAAATATTTCTATATTCAAGAGAAATTTTAGGAGTCAAGTTCACGCACCATGCGCAGAATTCATTCCTATCCAAAGCATTATGATTTTAGACCAGAATGACACCGTGTTAAAACTTTTAGTTTATAATCTTAATAGAGTCTTAGGCCATTCAGACGCTCCCCGGGTACGAATTTTGCTGGACATCAGTTCGAGTCTCGAAAATGAGATTTTTTTAGTATATTTTTCTTTTTTTTTCTATTTTATTTATTTTAGGTATACATTATTCCAACACTTACTAAGAACTTTTCAAAATGTTAAACTTTTAAAATAAAATTTAATGTCAAAATATTTCTATATTCAAGAGAAATTTTATGAGTCAAGTTCACGCACCATGCGCAGAATTCATTCCTATCCAAAGCATTATGATTTTAGACCAGAATGACACCGTGTTAAAACTTTTAGTTTATAATCTTAATAGAGTCTTAGGCCATTCAGACGCTCCCCGGGTACGAATTTTGCTGGACATCAGTTCGAGTCTCGAAAATGAGATTTTTTTAGTATATTTTTCTTTTTTTTTCTATTTTATTTATTTTAGGTATACATTATTCCAACACTTACTAAGAACTTTTCAAAATGTTAAACTTTTAAAATAAAATTTAATGTCAAAATATTTCTATATTCAAGAGAAATTTTAGGAGTCAAGTTCACGCACATGCGCAGAATTCATTCCTATCCAAAGCATTATGATTTTAGACCAGAATTTCACCGTGTTAAAACTTTTAGTTTATAATCTTAATGAGAGTCTTAGGCCATTCAGACGCTCTCCGGGTACGAAGCTTCGTGGCCTGATCGGCAGAACGAGCCGTTTAGTTTTGCTGGACATGAGTTCAAGTCTCGATAATGATATTTTTTTAGTATAATTTACTTTTTTTTTCTATTTTATTTATTTTAGGTATACATTATTCCAACACTTACTAAGATATTTTCAAAATGTTAAACTTTAAAAATAAAATTTAATTTCAAAATATTTCTATGTTCAAGAGAAATTTTAGGAGTCAAGTTCACGCACATGCGCAGAATTCATTCCTATCCAAAGCATTATGATTTTAGACCAGAATGACACCGTGTTAAAACTTTTAGTTTATAATCTTAATGAGAGTCTTAGGCAATTCTGACGCTCTCCGGGTACGAAGCTTCGTGGCCTGATCGGCAGAACGAGCCGTTTAGTTTTGCTGGACATGAGTTCAAGTCTCGATAATGATATTTTTTTAGTATAATTTACTTTTTTTTTCTATTTTATTTATTTTAGGTATACATTATTCCAACACTTACTAAGATATTTTCAAAATGTTAAACTTTTAAAATAAAATTTAATGTCAAAATATTTCTATATTCAAGAGAAATTTTAGGAGTCAAGTTCACGCACCATGCGCAGAATTCATTCCTATCCAAAGCATTATGATTTTAGACCAGAATGACACCGTGTTAAAACTTTTAGTTTATAATCTTAATAGAGTCTTGGGCCATTCAGACGCTCCCCGGGTACGAATTTTGCTGGACATCAGTTCGAGTCTCGAAAATGAGATTTTTTTAGTATATTTTTCTTTTTTTTTCTATTTTATTTATTTTAGGTATACATTATTCCAACACTTACTAAGAACTTTTCAAAATGTTAAACTTTTAAAATAAAATTTAATGTCAAAATATTTCTATATTCAAGAGAAATTTTATGAGTCAAGTTCACGCACCATGCGCAGAATTCATTCCTATCCAAAGCATTATGATTTTAGACCAGAATGACACCGTGTTAAAACTTTTAGTTTATAATCTTAATAGAGTCTTAGGCCATTCAGACGCTCCACGGGTACGAATTTTGCTGGACATCAGTTCGAGTCTCGAAAATGAGATTTTTTTAGTATATTTTTCTTTTTTTTTCTATTTTATTTATTTTAGGTATACATTATTCCAACACTTACTAAGAACTTTTCAAAATGTTAAACTTTTAAAATAAAATTTAATGTCAAAATATTTCTATATTCAAGAGAAATTTTAGGAGTCAAGTTCACGCACATGCGCAGAATTCATTCCTATCCAAAGCATTATGATTTTAGACCAGAATTTCACCGTGTTAAAACTTTTAGTTTATAATCTTAATGAGAGTCTTAGGCCATTCAGACGCTCTCCGGGTACGACGCTTCGTGGCCTGATCGGCAGAACGAGCCGTTTAGTTTTGCTGGACATCAGTTCGAGTCTCGAAAATGAAAATTTTTAAATATATTTTTCTTTTCTTTTTTTTTTTCTTTTATTTATTTTAGGTATATTTATCCATTATTCCAACACTTACTAAGAACTTTTCAAAATGTTATACTTTAAAAATAAAATTTAATTTCAAAATATTTCTATATTCAAGAGAAATTTTAGGAGTCAAGTTCACGCACATGCGCAGAATTCATTCCTATCCAAAGCATTATGATTTTAGACCAGAATGACACCGTGTTAAAACTTTTAGTTTATAATCTTAATGAGAGTCTTAGGCAATTCTGACGCTCTCCGGGTACGAAGCTTCGTGGCCTGATCGGCAGAACGAGCCGTTTAGTTTTGCTGGACATGAGTTCAAGTCTCGATAATGATATTTTTTTAGTATAATTTACTTTTTTTTTCTATTTTATTTATTTTAGGTATACATTATTCCAACACTTACTAAGATATTTTCAAAATGTTAAACTTTTAAAATAAAATTTAATGTCAAAATATTTCTATATTCAAGAGAAATTTTAGGAGTCAAGTTCCCGCACATGCGCAGAGTTCATTCCTATTCAAATCATTATGCTTTTAGACCAGATTGACACCGTGTTAAAACTTTTAGTTTATAATCTTGATGAGAGTCTTAGACCATTCAGACGCTCTCCGGGTACGCAGCTTCGTGGCCAGATCGGTTGAACGAGCCACTTAGTTTTGCTGGTCTTCAGTTCGAGTCTCGAAAATGAGATTTTTTTAATATATTTTTCTTTTTTTTTTCTATTTTATTTATACATTATTAAAATACTTACTAAGAACTTTTCAAAATGTTAAACTTTTAAAATAAAATTTAATGTAAAAATATTTCTATATTCAAGAGAAATTTTAGGAGTCAAGTTCACGCACATGCGCAGAATTCATTCCTATCCAAAGCATTATGATTTTAGACCAGAATGACACCGTGTTAAAACTTTTAGTTTATAATCTTAATGAGAGTCTTAGGCAATTCAGACGCTCTCCGGGTACGAAGCTTCGTGGCCTGATCGGCAGAACGAACCGTTTAGTTTTGCTGGACATGAGTTCAAGTCTCGATAATGAGATTTTTTTAGTATATTTTGCTTTTTTTTTCTATTTTATTTATTTTAGGTATACATTATTCCAACACTTACTAAGAACTTTTCAAAATGTTAAACTTTTAAAATAAAATTTAATGTCAAAATATTTCTATATTCAAGAGAAATTTTAGGAGTCAAGTTCCCGCACATGCGCAGAGTTCATTCCTATTCAAATCATTATGCTTTTAGACCAGATTGACACCGTGTTAAAACTTTTAGTTTATAATCTTGATGAGAGTCTTAGACCATTCAGACGCTCTCCGGGTACGCAGCTTCGTGGCCAGATCGGTTGAACGAGCCACTTAGTTTTGCTGGTCTTCAGTTCGAGTCTCGAAAATGAGATTTTTTTAATATATTTTTCTTTTTTTTTCTATTTTATTTATACATTATTCCAATACTTACTAAGAACTTTTCAAAATGTTAAACTTTTAAAATAAAATTTAATGTCAAAATATTTCTATATTCAAGAGAAATTTTAGGAGTCAAGTTCACGCACATGCGCAGAATTCATTCCTATTCAAATCATTATGCTTTTAGACCAGATTGTCACCGTGTTAAAACTTTTTGTTTATAATCTTAATAGAGTCTTAGGCCATTCAGACGCTCCCCGGGTACGAATTTTGCTGGACATCAGTTCGAGTCTCGAAAATGAGATTTTTTTAGTATATTTTTCTTTTTTTTTTCTATTTTATTTATACATTATTCCAATACTTACTAAGAACTTTTCAAAATGTTAAACTTTTAAAATAAAATTTAATGTCAAAATATTTCTATATTCAAGAGAAATTTTAGGAGTCAAGTTCACGCACATGCGCAGAATTCATTCCTATTCAAATCATTATGCTTTTAGACCAGATTGTCACCGTGTTAAAACTTTTTGTTTATAATCTTAATGAGAGTCTTAGGCCATTCAAACGCTCTCCGGGTACGAAGCTTCGTAGCCTGATCGGCAGAACGAGCCGTTTAGTTTTGCTGGACATCAGTTCGAGTCTCGAAAATGAGATTTTTTTAGTATATTTTTCTTTTTTTTCTATTTTATTTATTTTAGGTATACATTATTCCAACACTTACTAAGAACTTTTCAAAATTTTATACGTTTAAAATAAAATTTAATGTCAAAATATTTCTATATTCAAGAGAACTTTTAGGAGTCAAGTTCACGCACATGCGCAGAATTCATTCCTATCCAAAGCATTATGATTTTAGACCAGAATGACACCGTGTTAAAACTTTTAGTTTATAATCTTAATGAGAGTCTTAGGCCATTCAGACGCTCTTCGGGTACGACGCTTCGTGGCCTGATCGGCAGAACGAGCCGTTTAGTTTTGCTGGACATCAGTTCGAGTCTCGAAAATGAAAATTTTTAAATATATTTTTCTTTTCTTTTTTTTTCTTCTTTTATTTATTTTAGGTATATTTATCCATTATTCCAACTCTTACTAAGAACTTTTCAAAATGTTATACTTTAAAAATAAAATTTAATTTCAAAATATTTCTATATTCAAGAGAAATTTTATGAGTCAAGTTCACGCACCATGCGCAGAATTCATTCCTATCCAAAGCATTATGATTTTAGACCAGAATGACACCGTGTTAAAACTTTTAGTTTATAATCTTAATGAGAGTCTTAGGCAATTCTGACGCTCTCCGGGTACGAAGCTTCGTGGCCTGATCGGCAGAACGAGCCGTTTAGTTTTGCTGGACATGAGTTCAAGTCTCGATAATGATATTTTTTTAGTATAATTTACTTTTTTTTTCTATTTTATTTATTTTAGGTATACATTATTCCAACACTTACTAAGATATTTTCAAAATGTTAAACTTTTAAAATAAAATTTAATGTCAAAATATTTCTATATTCAAGAGAAATTTTAGGAGTCAAGTTCCCGCACATGCGCAGAGTTCATTCCTATTCAAATCATTATGCTTTTAGACCAGATTGACACCGTGTTAAAACTTTTAGTTTATAATCTTGATGAGAGTCTTAGACCATTCAGACGCTCTCCGGGTACGCAGCTTCATGGCCAGATCGGTTGAACGAGCCACTTAGTTTTGCTGGTCTTCAGTTCGAGTCTCGAAAATGAGATTTTTTTAATATATTTTTCTTTTTTTTTCTATTTTATTTATACATTATTCCAATACTTACTAAGAACTTTTCAAAATGTTAAACTTTTAAAATAAAATTTAATGTCAAAATATTTCTATATTCAAGAGAAATTTTATGAGTCAAGTTCACGCACCATGCGCAGAATTCATTCCTATCCAAAGCATTATGATTTTAGACCAGAATGAAACCGTGTTAAAACTTTTAGTTTATAATCTTAATGAGAGTCTTAGGCAATTCAGACGCTCTCCGGGTACGAAGTTTCGTGGCCTGATCGGCAGAACGAGTCGTTTAGTTTTGCTGGACATGAGTTCAAGTCTCGATAATGAGATTTTTTTAGTATATTTTTCTTTTTTTTTCTATTTTATTTATTTTAGGTATACATTATTCCAACACTTACTAAGAACTTTTCAAATGTTAAACTTTTAAAATAAAATTTAATGTCAAAATATTTCTATATTCAAGAGAAATTTTAGGAGTCAAGTTCACGCACATGCGTAGAATTCTTTCCTATCCAAAGCATTATGATTTTAGACCAGAATGACACCGTGTTAAAACTTTTAGTTTATAATCTTAATGAGAGTCTTAGGCCATTCAAACGCTCTCCGGGTACGAAACTTCGTAGCCTGATCGGCAGAACGAGCCGTTTAGTTTTGCTGGACATCAGTTCGAGTCTCGAAAATGAGATTTTTTTAGTATATTTTTCTTTTTTTTCTATTTTATTTATTTTAGGTATACATTATTCCAACACTTACTAAGAACTTTTCAAAATGTTATACGTTTAAAATAAAATTTAATGTCAAAATATTTCTATATTCAAGAGAAATTTTAGGAGTCAAGTTCACGCACATGCGCAGAATTCATTCCTATCCAAAGCATTATGATTTAAGACCAGAATGACACCGTGTTAAAACTTTTAGTTTATAATCTTAATGAGAGTCTTAGGCCATTCAGACGCTCTCCGGGTACGACGCTTCGTGGACTGATCGGCAGAACGGGCCGTTTAGTTTTGCTGGACATCAGTTCGAGTCTCGAAAATGAAAATTTTTAAATATATTTTTCTTTTTTTTTTTTCTTCTTTTATTTATTTTAGGTATATTTATCCATTATTCCAACTCTTACTAAGAACTTTTCAAAATGTTATACTTTAAAAATAAAATTTAATTTCAAAATATTTCTATATTCAAGAGAAATTTTATGAGTCAAGTTCACGCACCATGCGCAGAATTCATTCCTATCCAAAGCATTATGATTTTAGACCAGAATGACACCGTGTTAAAACTTTTAGTTTATAATCTTAATAGAGTCTTAGGCCATTCAGACGCTCCCCGGGTACGAATTTTGCTGGACATCAGTTCGAGTCTCGAAACTGAGATTTTTTTAGTATATTTTTCTTTTTTTTCTATTTTATTTATTTTAGGTATACATTATTCCAACACTTACTAAGAACTTTTCAAAATGTTAAACTTTTAAAATAAAATTTAATGTCAAAATATTTCTATATTCAAGAGAAATTTTAGGAGTCAAGTTCACGCACATGCGCAGAATTCATTCCTATCCAAAGCATTATGATTTTAGGCCAGAATGACACCGTGTTAAAACTTTTAGTTTATAATCTTAATAGAGTCTTAGGCCATTCAGACGCTCCCCGGGTACGAAGCTTCGTGGCCTGATCGGCAGAACGAGCCGTTTAGTTTTGCTGGACATCAGTTCGAGTCTCGAAAATGAGATTTTTTTAGTATATTTTTCTTTTCTTTTTTTCTATTTTATTTATTTTAGGTATACATTATTCCAACACTTACCAAGAACTTTTCAAAATGTTAAACTTTTAAAATAAAATTTAATGTCAAAATATTTCTATATTCAAGAGAAATTTTAGGAGTCAAGTTCACGCACATGCGCAGAATTCATTCCTATCCAAAGCATTATGATTTTAGACCAGAATGACACCGTGTTAAAACTTTTAGTTTATAATCTTAATAGAGTCTTAGGCCATTCAGACGCTCCCCGGGTACGAAGCTTCGTGGCCTGATCGGCAGAACGAGCCGTTTAGTTTTGCTGGACATCAGTTCGAGTCTCGAAAATGAGATTTTTTTAGTATATTTTTCTTTTCTTTTTTTCTATTTTATTTATTTTAGGTATACATTATTCCAACACTTACTAAGAACTTTTCAAAATGTTAAACTTTTAAAATAAAATTTAATGTCAAAATATTTCTATATTCAAGAGAAATTTTATGAGTCAAGTTCACGCACATTCGCAGAATTCATTCCTATCCAAAGCATTATGATTTTAGACCAGAATGACACCGTGTTAAAACATTTAGTTTATAATCTTAAAGAGAGTCTTAGGCCATTCAGGCGCTCTCCGGGTATGAAGCTTCGTGGCCTGATCGGCAGAACGAGCCGTTTAGTTTTGCTGTTCATCAGTTGGAGTCTCGAAAATGAAAATTTTTAAATATATTTTTCTTTTCTTTTTTTTTCTTTTATTTATTTTAGGTATATTTATCCATTATTCCAACACTTACTAAGAACTTTTCAAAATGTTATACTTTAAAAATAAAATTTAATTTCAAAATATTTCTATATTCAAGAGAAATTTTATAAGTCAAGTTCACGCACATGCGCAGAATTCATTCCTATCCAAAGCATTATGATTTTAGGCCAGAATGACACCGTGTTAAAACTTTTAGTTTATAATCTTAATAGAGTCTTAGGCCATTCAGACGCTCCCCGGGTACGAAGCTTCGTGGCCTGATCGGCAGAACGAGCCGTTTAGTTTTGCTGGACATCAGTTCGAGTCTCGAAAATGAGATTTTTTTAGTATATTTTTCTTTTCTTTTTTTCTATTTTATTTATTTTAGGTATACATTATTCCAACACTTACCAAGAACTTTTCAAAATGTTAAACTTTTAAAATAAAATTTAATGTCAAAATATTTCTATATTCAAGAGAAATTTTAGGAGTCAAGTTCACGCACATGCGCAGAATTCATTCCTATCCAAAGCATTATGATTTTAGACCAGAATGACACCGTGTTAAAACTTTTAGTTTATAATCTTAATAGAGTCTTAGGCCATTCAGACGCTCCCCGGGTACGAAGCTTCGTGGCCTGATCGGCAGAACGAGCCGTTTAGTTTTGCTGGACATCAGTTCGAGTCTCGAAAATGAGATTTTTTTAGTATATTTTTCTTTTCTTTTTTTCTATTTTATTTATTTTAGGTATACATTATTCCAACACTTACTAAGAACTTTTCAAAATGTTAAACTTTTAAAATAAAATTTAATGTCAAAATATTTCTATATTCAAGAGAAATTTTATGAGTCAAGTTCACGCACATTCGCAGAATTCATTCCTATCCAAAGCATTATGATTTTAGACCAGAATGACACCGTGTTAAAACATTTAGTTTATAATCTTAAAGAGAGTCTTACGCCATTCAGGCGCTCTCCGGGTATGAAGCTTCGTGGCCTGATCGGCAGAACGAGCCGTTTAGTTTTGCTGTACATCAGTTGGAGTCTCGAAAATGAAAATTTTTAAATATATTTTTCTTTTCTTTTTTTTTCTTTTATTTATTTTAGGTATATTTATCCATTATTCCAACACTTACTAAGAACTTTTCAAAATGTTATACTTTAAAAATAAAATTTAATTTCAAAATATTTCTATATTCAGGAGAAATTTTATGAGTCAAGTTCACGCACATGCGCAGAATTCATTCCTATCCAAAGCATTATGATTTTAGACCAGAATGACACCGTGTTAAAACATTTAGTTTATAATCTTAATGAGAGTCTTAGGCCATTCAGGCGCTCTCCGGGTACGAAGCTTCGTGGCCTGATCGGCAGAACGAGCCGTTTAGTTTTGCTGGACATGAGTTCGAGTCTCGATAATGAGATTTTTTTAGTATATTTTTCTTTTTTTTTCTATTTTATTTATTTTATGTATACATTATTCCAACACTTACTAAGAACTTTTCAAAATGTTAAACTTTTAAAATAAAATTTAATGTCAAAATATTTCTATATTCAAGAGAAATTTTAGGAGTCAAGTTCACGCACATGCGCAGAATTCATTCCTATCCAAAGCATTATGATTTAGACCAGAATGACACCGTGTTAAAACTATTAGTTAATAATCTTAATGAGAGTCTTAGGCAATTCAGACGCTCCCCGGGTATGAAGCTTCGTGGCCTGATCGGCAGAACGAGCCGTTTAGTTTTGCTGTACATCAGTTGGAGTCTCGAAAATGAAAATTTTTAAATATATTTTTCTTTTCTTTTTTTTTCTTTTATTTATTTTAGGTATATTTATCCATTATTCCAACACTTACTAAGAACTTTTCAAAATGTTATACTTTAAAAATAAAATTTAATTTCAAAATATTTTTATATTCAGGAGAAATTTTATGAGTCAATTTCACGCACATGCGCAGAATTCATTCCTATCCAAAGCATTATGATTTTAGACCAGAATGACACCGTGTTAAAACTTTTAGTTTATAATCTTAATAGAGTCTTAGGCCATTCAGACGCTCCCCGGGTACGAAGCTTCGTGGCCTGATCGGCAGAACGAGCCGTTTAGTTTTGCTGGACATCAGTTCGAGTCTCGAAAATGAGATTTTTTTAGTATATTTTTCTTTTCTTTTTTTCTATTTTATTTATTTTAGGTATACATTATTCCAACACTTACTAAGAACTTTTCAAAATCTTAAACTTTTAAAATAAAATTTAATGTCAAAATATTTTTATATTCAGGAGAAATTTTATGAGTCAATTTCACGCACATGCGCAGAATTCATTCCTATCCAAAGCATTATGATTTTAGACCAGAATGACACCGTGTTAAAACTTTTAGTTTATAATCTTAATAGAGTCTTAGGCCATTCAGACGCTCCCCGGGTACGAAGCTTCGTGGCCTGATCGGCAGAACGAGCCGTTTAGTTTTGCTGGACATCAGTTCGAGTCTCGAAAATGAGATTTTTTTAGTATATTTTTCTTTTCTTTTTTTCTATTTTATTTATTTTAGGTATACATTATTCCAACACTTACTAAGAACTTTTCAAAATGTTAAACTTTTAAAATAAAATTTAATGTCAAAATATTTCTATATTCAAGAGAAATTTTAGGAGTCAAGTTCACGCACATGCGCAGAATTCATTCCTATCCAAAGCATTATGATTTTAGACCAGAATGACACCGTGTTAAAACATTTAGTTTATAATCTTAATGAGAGTCTTAGGCCATTCAGGCGCTCTCCGGGTACGAAGCTTCGTGGCCTGATCGGCAGAACGTGCCGTTTAGTTTTGCTGGACATGAGTTCGAGTCTCGATAATGAGATTTTTTTAGTATATTTTTCTTTTCTTTTTTTCTATTTTATTTATTTTAGGTATACATTATTCCAACACTTACTAAGAACTTTTCAAAATGTTAAACTTTTAAAATAAAATTTAATGTCAAAATATTTCTATATTCAAGAGAAATTTTAGGAGTCAAGTTCACGCACATGCGCAGAATTCATTCCTATCCAAAGCATTATGATTTTAGACCAGAATGACACCGTGTTAAAACTTTTAGTTTATAATCTTAATAGAGTCTTAGGCCATTCAGACGCTCCCCGGGTACGAAGCTTCGTGGCCTGATCGGCAGAACGAGCCGTTTAGTTTTGCTGGACATCAGTTCGAGTCTCGAAAATGAGATTTTTTTAGTATATTTTTCTTTTCTTTTTTTCTATTTTATTTATTTTAGGTATACATTATTCCAACACTTACTAAGAACTTTTCAAAATGTTAAACTTTTAAAATAAAATTTAATGTCAAAATATTTCTATATTCAAGAGAAATTTTAGGAGTCAAGTTCACGCACATGCGCAGAATTCATTCCTATCCAAAGCATTATGATTTTAGACCAGAATGACACCGTGTTAAAACTTTTAGTTTATAATATTAATGAGAGTCTTAGGCCATTCAGACGCTCTCCGGGTACGAGGCTTCGTGGCCTGATCGGCAGAACGAGCCGTTTACTTTTGCTGTACATCATTTCGAGTCTCGAAAATGAAAATTTTTAAATATATTTTTCTTTTCTTTTTTTTTCTTTTATTTATTTTAGGTATATTTATCCATTATTCCAACACTTACTAAGAACTTTTCAAAATGTTATACTTTAAAAATAAAATTTAATTTCAAAATATTTCTATATTCAAGAGAAATTTTATGAGTCAATTTCACGCACATGCGCAGAATTCATTCCTATCCAAAGCATTATGATTTTAGACCAGAATGACACCGTGTTAAAACTTTTAGTTTATAATCTTAATAGAGTCTTAGGCCATTCAGACGCTCCCCGGGTACGAAGCTTCGTGGCCTGATCGGCAGAACGAGACGTTTAGTTTTGCTGGACATCAGTTCGAGTCTCGAAAATGAGATTTTTTTAGTATATTTTTCTTTTCTTTTTTTCTATTTTATTTATTTTAGGTATACATTATTCCAACACTTACTAAGAACTTTTCAAAATGTTAAACTTTTAAAATAAAATTTAATGTCAAAATATTTCTATATTCAAGAGAAATTTTAGGAGTCAAGTTCCCGCACATGCGCAGAGTTCATTCCTATTCAAATCATTATGCTTTTAGACCAGATTGACACCGTGTTAAAACTTCTAGTTTATAATCTTGATGAGAGTCTTAGACCATTCAGACGCTCTCCGGGTACGCAGCTTCGTAGCCAGATCGGTTGAACGAGCCACTTAGTTTTGCTGGTCTTCAGTTCGAGTCTCGAAAATGAGATTTTTTTAATATATTTTTCTTTTTTTTTTCTATTTTATTTATACATTATTAAAATACTTACTAAGAACTTTTCAAAATGTTAAACTTTTAAAATAAAATTTAATGTAAAAATATTTCTATATTCAAGAGAAATTTTAGGAGTCAAGTTCACGCACATGCGCAGAATTCATTCCTATCCAAAGCATTATGATTTTAGACCAGAATGACACCGTGTTAAAACTATTAGTTAATAATCTTAATGAGAGTATTAGGCAATTCAGACGCTCCCCGGGTATGAAGCTTCGTGGCCTGATCGGCAGAACGAGCCGTTTAGTTTTGCTGTACATCAGTTGGAGTCTCGAAAATGAAAATTTTTAAATATATTTTTCTTTTCTTTTTTTTTCTTTTATTTATTTTAGGTATATTTATCCATTATTCTAACACTTACTAAGAACTTTTCAAAATGTTATACTTTAAAAATAAAATTTAATTTCAAAATATTTTTATATTCAGGAGAAATTTTATGAGTCAATTTCACGCACATGCGCAGAATTCATTCCTATCCAAAGCATTATGATTTTAGACCAGAATGACACCGTGTTAAAACATTTAGTTTATAATCTTAATGAGAGTCTTAGGCCATTCAGGCGCTCTCCGGGTACGAAGCTTCGTGGCCTGATCGGCAGAACGAGCCGTTTAGTTTTGCTGGACATGAGTTCGAGTCTCGATAATGAGATTTTTTTAGTATATTTTTCTTTTCTTTTTTTCTATTTTATTTATTTTAGGTATACATTATTCCAACACTTACTAAGAACTTTTCAAAATGTTAAACTTTTAAAATAAAATTTAATGTCAAAATATTTCTATATTCAAGAGAAATTTTAGGAGTCAAGTTCACGCACATGCGCAGAATTCATTCCTATCCAAAGCATTATGATTTTAGACCAGAATGACACCGTGTTAAAACTTGTAGTTTATAATCTTAATAGAGTCTTAGGCCATTCAGACGCTCCCCGGGTACGAAGCTTCGTGGCCTGATCGGCAGAACGAGCCGTTTAATTTTGCTGGACATCAGTTCGAGTCTCGAAAATGAGATTTTTTTAGTATATTTTTCTTTTCTTTTTTTCTATTTTATTTATTTTAGGTATACATTATTCCAACACTTACTAAGAACTTTTCAAAATGTTAAACTTTTAAAATAAAATTTAATGTCAAAATATTTCTATATTCAAGAGAAATTTTAGGAGTCAAGTTCACGCACATGCGCAGAATTCATTCCTATCCAAAGCATTATGATTTTAGACCAGAATGACACCGTGTTAAAACTTTTAGTTTATAATCTTAATGAGAGTCTTAGGCCATTCAGACGCTCTCCGGGTACGAGGCTTCGTGGCCTGATCGGCAGAACGAGCCGTTTACTTTTGCTGTACATCATTTCGAGTCTCGAAAATGAAAATTTTTAAATATATTTTTCTTTTCTTTTTTTTTTCTTTTATTTATTTTAGGTATATTTATCCATTATTCCAACACTTACTAAGAACTTTTCAAAATGTTATACTTTAAAAATAAAATTTAATTTCAAAATATTTTTATATTCAGGAGAAATTTTATGAGTCAATTTCACGCACATGCGCAGAATTCATTCCTATCCAAAGCATTATGATTTTAGACCAGAATGACACCGTGTTAAAACTTTTAGTTTATAATCTTAATAGAGTCTTAGGCCATTCAGACGCTCCCCGGGTACGAAGCTTCGTGGCCTGATCGGCAGAACGAGCCGTTTAGTTTTGCTGGACATCAGTTCGAGTCTCGAAAATGAGATTTTTTTAGTATATTTTTCTTTTCTTTTTTTCTATTTTATTTATTTTAGGTATACATTATTCCAACACTTACTAAGAACTTTTCAAAATGTTAAACTTTTAAAATAAAATTTAATGTCAAAATATTTCTATATTCAAGAGAAATTTTAGGAGTGAAGTTCACGCACATGCGCAGAATTCATTCCTATCCAAAGCATTATGATTTTAGACCAGAATGACACCGTGTTAAAACATTTAGTTTATAATCTTAATGAGAGTCTTAGGCCATTCAGGCGCTCTCCGGGTACGAAGCTTCGTGGCCTGATCGGCAGAACGTGCCGTTTAGTTTTGCTGGACATGAGTTCGAGTCTCGATAATGAGATTTTTTTAGTATATTTTTCTTTTCTTTTTTTCTATTTTATTTATTTTAGGTATACATTATTCCAACACTTACTAAGAACTTTTCAAAATGTTAAACTTTTAAAATAAAATTTAATGTCAAAATATTTCTATATTCAAGAGAAATTTTAGGAGTCAAGTTCACGCACATGCGCAGAATTCATTCCTATCCAAAGCATTATGATTTTAGACCAGAATGACACCGTGTTAAAACTTTTAGTTTATAATCTTAATAGAGTCTTAGGCCATTCAGACGCTCCCCGGGTACGAAGCTTCGTGGCCTGATCGGCAGAACGAGCCGTTTAGTTTTGCTGGACATCAGTTCGAGTCTCGAAAATGAGATTTTTTTAGTATATTTTTCTTTTCTTTTTTTCTATTTTATTTATTTTAGGTATACATTATTCCAACACTTACTAAGAACTTTTCAAAATGTTAAACTTTTAAAATAAAATTTAATGTCAAAATATTTCTATATTCAAGAGAAATTTTAGGAGTCAAGTTCACGCACATGCGCAGAATTCATTCCTATCCAAAGCATTATGATTTTAGACCAGAATGACACCGTGTTAAAACTTTTAGTTTATAATATTAATGAGAGTCTTAGGCCATTCAGACGCTCTCCGGGTACGAGGCTTCGTGGCCTGATCGGCAGAACGAGCCGTTTAGTTTTGCTGTACATCAGTTGGAGTCTCGAAAATGAAAATTTTTAAATATATTTTTCTTTTCTTTTTTTTTCTTTTATTTATTTTAGGTATATTTATCCATTATTCCAACACTTACTAAGAACTTTTCAAAATGTTATACTTTAAAAATAAAATTTAATTTCAAAATATTTTTATATTCAGGAGAAATTTTATGAGTCAATTTCACGCACATGCGCAGAATTCATTCCTATCCAAAGCATTATGATTTTAGACCAGAATGACACCGTGTTAAAACTTTTAGTTTATAATCTTAATAGAGTCTTAGGCCATTCAGACGCTCCCCGGGTACGAAGCTTCGTGGCCTGATCGGCAGAACGAGACGTTTAGTTTTGCTGGACATCAGTTCGAGTCTCGAAAATGAGATTTTTTTAGTATATTTTTCTTTTCTTTTTTTCTATTTTATTTATTTTAGGTATACATTATTCCAACACTTACTAAGAACTTTTCAAAATGTTAAACTTTTAAAATAAAATTTAATGTCAAAATATTTCTATATTCAAGAGAAATTTTAGGAGTCAAGTTCCCGCACATGCGCAGAGTTCATTCCTATTCAAATCATTATGCTTTTAGACCAGATTGACACCGTGTTAAAACTTTTAGTTTATAATCTTGATGAGAGTCTTAGACCATTCAGACGCTCTCCGGGTACGCAGCTTCGTGGCCAGATCGGTTGAACGAGCCACTTAGTTTTGCTGGTCTTCAGTTCGAGTCTCGAAAATGAGATTTTTTTAATATATTTTTCTTTTTTTTTTTCTATTTTATTTATACATTATTAAAATACTTACTAAGAACTTTTCAAAATGTTAAACTTTTAAAATAAAATTTAATGTAAAAATATTTCTATATTCAAGAGAAATTTTAGGAGTCAAGTTCACGCACATGCGCAGAATTCATTCCTATCCAAAGCATTATGATTTTAGACCAGAATGACACCGTGTTAAAACTATTAGTTAATAATCTTAATGAGAGTATTAGGCAATTCAGACGCTCCCCGGGTATGAAGCTTCGTGGCCTGATCGGCAGAACGAGCCGTTTAGTTTTGCTGTACATCAGTTGGAGTCTCGAAAATGAAAATTTTTAAATATATTTTTCTTTTCTTTTTTTTTCTTTTATTTATTTTAGGTATATTTATCCATTATTCTAACACTTACTAAGAACTTTTCAAAATGTTATACTTTAAAAATAAAATTTAATTTCAAAATATTTTTATATTCAGGAGAAATTTTATGAGTCAATTTCACGCACATGCGCAGAATTCATTCCTATCCAAAGCATTATGATTTTAGACCAGAATGACACCGTGTTAAAACATTTAGTTTATAATCTTAATGAGAGTCTTAGGCCATTCAGGCGCTCTCCGGGTACGAAGCTTCGTGGCCTGATCGGCAGAACGAGCCGTTTAGTTTTGCTGGACATGAGTTCGAGTCTCGATAATGAGATTTTTTTAGTATATTTTTCTTTTCTTTTTTTCTATTTTATTTATTTTAGGTATACATTATTCCAACACTTACTAAGAACTTTTCAAAATGTTAAACTTTTAAAATAAAATTTAATGTCAAAATATTTCTATATTCAAGAGAAATTTTAGGAGTCAAGTTCACGCACATGCGCAGAATTCATTCCTATCCAAAGCATTATGATTTTAGACCAGAATGACACCGTGTTAAAACTTTTAGTTTATAATCTTAATAGAGTCTTAGGCCATTCAGACGCTCCCCGGGTACGAAGCTTCGTGGCCTGATCGGCAGAACGAGCCGTTTAATTTTGCTGGACATCAGTTCGAGTCTCGAAAATGAGATTTTTTTAGTATATTTTTCTTTTCTTTTTTTCTATTTTATTTATTTTAGGTATACATTATTCCAACACTTACTAAGAACTTTTCAAAATGTTAAACTTTTAAAATAAAATTTAATGTCAAAATATTTCTATATTCAAGAGAAATTTTAGGAGTCAAGTTCACGCACATGCGCAGAATTCATTCCTATCCAAAGCATTATGATTTTAGACCAGAATGACACCGTGTTAAAACTTTTAGTTTATAATCTTAATGAGAGTCTTAGGCCATTCAGACGCTCTCCGGGTACGAGGCTTCGTGGCCTGATCGGCAGAACGAGCCGTTTACTTTTGCTGTACATCATTTCAAGTCTCGAAAATGAAAATTTTTAAATATATTTTTCTTTTCTTTTTTTTTTCTTTTATTTATTTTAGGTATATTTATCCATTATTCCAACACTTACTAAGAACTTTTCAAAATGTTATACTTTAAAAATAAAATTTAATTTCAAAATATTTTTATATTCAGGAGAAATTTTATGAGTCAATTTCACGCACATGCGCAGAATTCATTCCTATCCAAAGCATTATGATTTTAGACCAGAATGACACCGTGTTAAAACTTTTAGTTTATAATCTTAATAGAGTCTTAGGCCATTCAGACGCTCCCCGGGTACGAAGCTTCGTGGCCTGATCGGCAGAACGAGCCGTTTAGTTTTGCTGGACATCAGTTCGAGTCTCGAAAATGAGATTTTTTTAGTATATTTTTCTTTTCTTTTTTTCTATTTTATTTATTTTAGGTATACATTATTCCAACACTTACTAAGAACTTTTCAAAATGTTAAACTTTTAAAATAAAATTTAATGTCAAAATATTTCTATATTCAAGAGAAATTTTAGGAGTCAAGTTCACGCACATGCGCAGAATTCATTCCTATCCAAAGCATTATGATTTTAGACCAGAATGACACCGTGTTAAAACATTTAGTTTATAATCTTAATGAGAGTCTTAGGCCATTCAGGCGCTCTCCGGGTACGAAGCTTCGTGGCCTGATCGGCAGAACGAGCCGTTTAGTTTTGCTGGACATGAGTTCGAGTCTCGATAATGAGATTTTTTTAGTATATTTTTCTTTTTTTTTTCTATTTTATTTATTTTATGTATACATTATTCCAACACTTACTAAGAACTTTTCAAAATGTTAAACTTTTAAAATAAAATTTAATGTCAAAATATTTCTATATTCAAGAGAAATTTTAGGAGTCAAGTTCACGCACATGCGCAGAATTCATTCCTATCCAAAGCATTATGATTTTAGACCAGAATGACACCGTGTTAAAACTATTAGTTAATAATCTTAATGAGAGTCTTAGGCAATTCAGACGCTCCCCGGATATGAAGCTTCGTGGCCTGATCGGCAGAACGAGCCGTTTAGTTTTGCTGTACATCAGTTGGAGTCTCGAAAATGAAAATTTTTTAATATATTTTTCTTTTCTTTTTTTTTCTTTTATTTATTTTAGGTATATTTATCCATTATTCTAACACTTACTAAGAACTTTTCAAAATGTTATACTTTAAAAATAAAATTTAATTTCAAAATATTTTTATATTCAGGATAAATTTTATGAGTCAATTTCACGCACATGCGCAGAATTCATTCCTATCCAAAGCATTATGATTTTAGACCAGAATGACACCGTGTTAAAACTTTTAGTTTATAATCTTAATAGAGTCTTAGGCCATTCAGACGCTCCCCGGGTACGAAGCTTCGTGGCCTGATCGGCAGAACGAGCCGTTTAGTTTTGCTGGACATCAGTTCGAGTCTCGAAAATGAGATTTTTTTAGTATATTTTTCTTTTCTTTTTTTCTATTTTATTTATTTTAGGTATACATTATTCCAACACTTACTAAGAACTTTTCAAAATGTTAAACTTTTAAAATAAAATTTAATGTCAAAATATTTCTATATTCAAGAGAAATTTTAGGAGTCAAGTTCACGCACATGTGCAGAATTCATTCCTATCCAAAGCATTATGATTTTAGACCAGAATGACACCGTGTTAAAACTTTTAGTTTATAATCTTAATGAGAGTCTTAGGCAATTCAGACGCTCTCCGGGTACGAAGCTTCGTGACCTGATCGGCAGAACGAGCCGTTTAGTTTTGCTGGACATCAGTTCGAGTCTCGAAAATGAAAATTTTTAAATATATTTTTCTTTTCTTTTTTTTTTCTTTTATTTATTTTAGGTATATTTATCCATTATTCCAACACTTACTAAGAACTTTTCAAAATGTTATACTTTAAAAATAAAATTTAATTTCAAAATATTTCTATATTCAAGAGAAATTTTATGAGTCAAGTTCACGCACATGCGCAGAATTCATTCCTACCCAAAGCATTATGATTTTAGACCAGAATGACACCGTGTTAAAACTTTTAGTTTATAATCTTAATAGAGTCTTAGGCCATTCAGACGCTCCCCGGGTACGAAGCTTCGTGGCCTGATCGGCAGAACGAGCCGTTTAGTTTTGCTGGACATCAGTTCGAGTCTCGAAAATGAGATTTTTTTAGTATATTTTTCTTTTTTTTTCTATTTTATTTATTTTAGGTATACATTATTCCAACACTTACTAAGAACTTTTCAAAATGTTAAACTTTTAAAATAAAATTTAATGTCAAAATATTTCTATATTCAAGAGAAATTTTAGGAGTCAAGTTCACGTACATGCGCAGAATTCATTCCTATCCAAAGCATTATGATTTTAGACCAGAATGACACCGTGTTAAAACTTTTAGTTTATAATCTTAATAGAGTCTTAGGCCATTCAGACGCTCCCCGGGTACGAAGCTTCGTGGCCTGATCGGCAGAACGAGCCGTTTAGTTTTGCTGGACATCAGTTCGAGTCTCGAAAATGAGATTTTTTAGTATATTTTTCTTTTTTTTTCTATTTTATTTATTTTAGGTATACATTATTCCAACACTTACTAAGAACTTTTCAAAATGTTAAACTTTTAAAATAAAATTTAATGTCAAAATATTTCTATATTCAAGAGAAATTTTATGAGTCAAGTTCACGCACATGCGCAGAATTCATTCCTATCCAAAGCATTATGATTTTAGACCAGAATGACACCGTGTTAAAACTATTAGTTAATAATCTTAATGAGAGTCTTAGGCAATTCAGACGCTCCCCGGGTATGAAGCTTCGTGGCCTGATCGGCAGAACGAGCCGTTTAGTTTTGCTTTACATCAGTTGGAGTCTCGAAAATGAAAATTTTTAAATATATTTTTCTTTTCTTTTTTTTTCTTTTATTTATTTTAGGTATATTTATCCATTATTCCAACACTTACTAAGAACTTTTCAAAATGTTATACTTTAAAAATAAAATTTAATTTCAAAATATTTCTATATTCAGGAGAAATTTTATGAGTCAATTTCACGCACATGCGCAGAATTTATTCCTATCCAAAGCATTATGATTTTAGACCAGAATGACACCGTTTTAAAACTTTTAGTTTATAATCTTAATAGAGTCTTAGGCCATTCAGCCGCTCCCCGGGTACGACGCTTCGTGGCCTGATCGGTAGAACGAGCCGTTTAGTTTTGCTGGACATGAGTTCGAGTCTCGATAATGAGATTTTTTTAGTATATTTTTCTTTTTTTTTCTATTTTATTTATTTTAGGTATACATTATTCCAACACTTACTAAGAACTTTTCAAAATGTTAAACTTTTAAAATAAAATTTAATGTCAAAATATTTCTATATTCAAGAGAAATTTTAGGAGTTAAGTTCACGCACATGTGCAGAATTCATTCCTATCCAAAGCATTATGATTTTAGACCAGAATGACACCGTGTTAAAACTTTTAGTTTATAATCTTAATGAGAGTCTTAGGCAATTCAGACGCTCTCCGGGTACGAAGCTTCGTGACCTGATCGGCAGAACGAGCCGTTTAGTTTTGCTGGACATCAGTTCGAGTCTCGAAAATGAAAATTTTTAAATATATTTTTCTTTTCTTTTTTTTTTCTTTTATTTATTTTAGGTATATTTATCCATTATTCCAACACTTACTAAGAACTTTTCAAAATGTTATACTTTAAAAATAAAATTTAATTTCAAAATATTTCTATATTCAAGAGAAATTTTATGAGTCAAGTTCACGCACATGCGCAGAATTCATTCCTACCCAAAGCATTATGATTTTAGACCAGAATGACACCGTGTTAAAACTTTTAGTTTATAATCTTAATAGAGTCTTAGGCCATTCAGACGCTCCCCGGGTACGAAGCTTCGTGGCCTGATCGGCAGAACGAGCCGTTTAGTTTTGCTGGACATCAGTTCGAGTCTCGAAAATGAGATTTTTTTAGTATATTTTTCTTTTTTTTTCTATTTTATTTATTTTAGGTATACATTATTCCAACACTTACTAAGAACTTTTCAAAATGTTAAACTTTTAAAATAAAATTTAATGTCAAAATATTTCTATATTCAAGAGAAATTTTAGGAGTCAAGTTCACGTACATGCGCAGAATTCATTCCTATCCAAAGCATTATGATTTTAGACCAGAATGACACCGTGTTAAAACTTTTAGTTTATAATCTTAATAGAGTCTTAGGCCATTCAGACGCTCCCCGGGTACGAAGCTTCGTGGCCTGATCGGCAGAACGAGCCGTTTAGTTTTGCTGGACATCAGTTCGAGTCTCGAAAATGAGATTTTTTAGTATATTTTTCTTTTTTTTTCTATTTTATTTATTTTAGGTATACATTATTCCAACACTTACTAAGAACTTTTCAAAATGTTAAACTTTTAAAATAAAATTTAATGTCAAAATATTTCTATATTCAAGAGAAATTTTATGAGTCAAGTTCACGCACATGCGCAGAATTCATTCCTATCCAAAGCCTTATGATTATAGACCAGAATGACACCGTGTTAAAACTTTTAGTTTATAATCTTAATGAGAGCCTTAGGCCATTCAGACGCTCTCCGGGTACGAAGCTTCGTGGCCTGATCGGCAGAACGAGCCGTTTAGTTTTGCTGGACATGAGTTCGAGTCTCGATAATGAGATTTTTTTAGTATATTTTTCTTTTTTTTTCTATTTTATTTATTTTAGGTATACATTATTCCAACACTTACTAAGAACTTTTCAAAATGTTAAACTTTTAAAATAAAATTTAATGTCAAAATATTTCTATATTCAAGAGAAATTTTAGGAGTCAAGTTCACGTACATGCGCAGAATTCATTCCTATCCAAAGCATTATGATTTTAGACCAGAATGACACCGTGTTAAAACTTTTAGTTTATAATCTTAATAGAGTCTTAGGCCATTCAGACGCTCCCCGGGTACGAAGCTTCGTGGCCTGATCGGCAGAACGAGCCGTTTAGTTTTGCTGGACATCAGTTCGAGTCTCGAAAATGAGATTTTTTAGTATATTTTTCTTTTTTTTTTCTATTTTATTTATTTTAGGTATACATTATTCCAACACTTACTAAGAACTTTTCAAAATGTTAAACTTTTAAAATAAAATTTAATGTCAAAATATTTCTATATTCAAGAGAAATTTTATGAGTCAAGTTCACGCACATGCGCAGAATTCATTCCTATCCAAAGCCTTATGATTATAGACCAGAATGACACCGTGTTAAAACTTTTAGTTTATAATCTTAATGAGAGCCTTAGGCCATTCAGACGCTCTCCGGGTACGAAGCTTCGTGGCCTGATCGGCAGAACGAGCCGTTTAGTTTTGCTGGACATGAGTTCGAGTCTCGATAATGAGATTTTTTTAGTATATTTTTCTTTTTTTTTCTATTTTATTTATTTTAGGTATACATTATTCCAACACTTACTAAGAACTTTTCAAAATGTTAAACTTTTAAAATAAAATTTAATGTCAAAATATTTCTATATTCAAGAGAAATTTTATGAGTCAAGTTCACGCACATGCGCAGAATTCATTCCTATCCAAAGCCTTATGATTTTAGACCAGAATGACACCGTGTTAAAACTTTTAGTTTATAATCTTAATGAGAGCCTTAGGCCATTCAGACGCTCTCCGGGTACGAAGCTTCGTGGCCTGATCGGCAGAACGAGCCGTTTAGTTTTGCTGGACATGAGTTCGAGTCTCGATAATGAGATTTTTTTAGTATATTTTTCTTTTTTTTTCTATTTTATTTATTTTAGGTATACATTATTACAACACTTACTAAGAACTTTTCAAAATGTTAAACTTTTAAAATAAAATTTAATGTCAAAATATTTCTATATTCAAGAGAAATTTTATGAGTCAAGTTCACGCACATGCGCAGAATTCATTCCTATCCAAAGCCTTATGATTTTAGACCAGAATGACACCGTGTTAAAACTTTTAGTTTATAATCTTAATGAGAGTCTTAGGCAATTCAGACGCTCTACGGGTACGAAGCTTCGTGACCTGATCGGCAGAACGAGCCGTTTAGTTTTGCTGGACATCAGTTCGAGTCTCGAAAATGAAAATTTTTAAATATATTTTTCTTTTCTTTTTTTTTTCTTTTATTTATTTTAGGTATATTTATCCATTATTCCAACACTTACTAAGAACTTTTCAAAATGTTATACTTTAAAAATAAAATTTAATTTCAAAATATTTCTATATTCAAGAGAAATTTTATGAGTCAAGTTCACGCACATGCGCAGAATTCATTCCTACCCAAAGCATTATGATTTTAGACCAGAATGACACCGTGTTAAAACTTTTAGTTTATAATCTTAATAGAGTCTTAGGCCATTCAGACGCTCCCCGGGTACGAAGCTTCGTGGCCTGATCGGCAGAACGAGCCGTTTAGTTTTGCTGGACATCAGTTCGAGTCTCGAAAATGAGATTTTTTTAGTATATTTTTCTTTTTTTTTTCTATTTTATTTATTTTAGGTATACATTATTCCAACACTTACTAAGAACTTTTCAAAATGTTAAACTTTTAAAATAAAATTTAATTTCAAAATATTTCTATATTCAAGAGAAATTTTATGAGTCAAGTTCACGCACATGCGCAGAATTCATTCCTACCCAAAGCATTATGATTTTAGACCAGAATGACACCGTGTAAAAACTTTTAGTTTATAATCTTAATAGAGTCTTAGGCCATTCAGACGCTCCCCGGGTACGAAGCTTCGTGGCCTGATCGGCAGAACGAGCCGTTTAGTTTTGCTGGACATCAGTTCGAGTCTCGAAAATGAGATTTTTTTAGTATATTTTTCTTTGTTTTTCTATTTTATTTATTTTAGGTATACATTATTACAACACTTACTAAGAACTTTTCAAAATGTTAAACTTTTAAAATAAAATTTAATGTCAAAATATTTCTATATTCAAGAGAAATTTTAGGAGTCAAGTTCACGCACATGCGCAGAATTCATTCCTATCCAAAGCATTATGATTTTAGACCAGAATGACACCGTGTTAAAACTTTTAGTTTATAATCTTAATGAGAGTCTTAGGCAATTCAGACGCTCTCCGGGTACGAAGCTTCGTGACCTGATCGGCAGAACGAGCCGTTTAGTTTTGCTGTACATCAGTTCGAGTCTCGAAAATGAAAATTTTTAAATATATTTTTCTTTTCTTTTTTTTTTTTCTTTTATTTATTTTAGGTATATTTATCCATTATTCCAACACTTACTAAGAACTTTTCAAAATGTTATACTTTAAAAATAAAATTTAATTTCAAAATATTTCTATATTCAAGAGAAATTTTATGAGTCAAGTTCACGCACATGCGCAGAATTCATTCCTATCCAAAGCATTATGATTTTAGACCAGAATGACACCGTGTTAAAACTTTTAGTTTATAATCTTAATAGAGTCTTAGGCCATTCAGACGCTCCCCGGGTACGAAGCTTCGTGGCCTGATCGGCAGAACGAGCCGTTTAGTTTTGCTGGACATCAGTTCGAGTCTCGAAAATGAGATTTTTTTAGTATATTTTTCTTTTTTTTTCTATTTTATTTATTTTAGGTATACATTATTCCAACACTTACTAAGAACTTTTCAAAATGTTAAACTTTTAAAATAAAATTTAATGTCAAAATATTTCTATATTCAAGAGAAATTTTAGGAGTCAAGTTCACGCACATGCGCAGAATTCATTCCTATCCAAAGCCTTATGATTTTAGACCAGAATGACACCGTGTTAAAACTTTTAGTTTATAATCTTAATGAGAGCCTTAGGCCATTCAGACGCTCTCCGGGTACGAAGCTTCGTGGCCTGATCGGCAGAACGAGCCGTTTAGTTTTGCTGGACATGAGTTCGAGTCTCGATAATGAGATTTTTTTAGTATATTTTTCTTTTTTTTTCTATTTTATTTATTTTAGGTATACATTATTCCAACACTTACTAAGAACTTTTCAAAATGTTAAACTTTTAAAATAAAATTTAATGTCAAAATATTTCTATATTCAAGAGAAATTTTTGGAGTGAAGTTCACGCACATGCGCAGAATTCATTCCTATCCAAAGCATTATGATTTTAGACCAGAATGACACCGTGTTAAAACTTTTAGTTTATAATCTTAATGAGAGTCTTAGGCAATTCAGACGCTCTCCGGGTGCGAAGCTTCGTGACCTGATCGGCAGAACGAGCCGTTTAGTTTTGCTGGACATCAGTTCGAGTCTCAAAAATGAAAATTTTTAAAAATATTTTTCTTTTCTTTTTTTTTTTTCTTTTATTTATTTTAGGTATATTTATCCATTATTCCAACACTTACTAAGAACTTTTCAAAATGTTATACTTTAAAAATAAAATTTAATGTCAAAATATTTCTATATTCAAGAGAAATTTTAGGAGTCAAGTTCACGCACATGTTCAGAATTCATTCCTATCCAAAGCCTTATGATTTTAGACCAGAATGACACCGTGTTAAAACTTTTAGTTTATAATCTTAATAGAGTCTTAGGCCATTCAGACGCTCTCCGGGTACGAAGCTTCGTGGCCTGATCGGCAGAACGAGCCGTTTAGTTTTGCTGGACATGAGTTCGAGTCTCGATAATGAGATTTTTTTAGTATATTTTTCTTTTTTTTTCTATTTTATTTATTTTAGGTATACATTATTCCAACACTTACTAAGAACTTTTCAAAATGTTAAACTTTTAAAATAAAATTTAATGTCAAAATATTTCTATATTCAAGAGAAATTTTATGAGTCAAGTTCACGCACATGCGCAGAATTCATTCCTACCCAAAGCATTATGATTTTAGACCAGAATGACACCGTGTTAAAACTTTTAGTTTATAATCTTAATAGAGTCTTAGGCCATTCAGACGCTCCCCGGGTACGAAGCTTCGTGGCCTGATCGGCAGAACGAGCCGTTTAGTTTTGCTGGACATCAGTTCGAGTCTCGAAAATGAGATTTTTTTAGTATATTTTTCTTTTTTTTTTCTATTTTATTTATTTTAGGTATACATTATTCCAACACTTACTAAGAACTTTTCAAAATGTTAAACTTTTAAAATAAAATTTAATTTCAAAATATTTCTATATTCAAGAGAAATTTTATGAGTCAAGTTCACGCACATGCGCAGAATTCATTCCTACCCAAAGCATTATGATTTTAGACCAGAATGACACCGTGTAAAAACTTTTAGTTTATAATCTTAATAGAGTCTTAGGCCATTCAGACGCTCCCCGGGTACGAAGCTTCGTGGCCTGATCGGCAGAACGAGCCGTTTAGTTTTGCTGGACATCAGTTCGAGTCTCGAAAATGAGATTTTTTTAGTATATTTTTCTTTGTTTTTCTATTTTATTTATTTTAGGTATACATTATTACAACACTTACTAAGAACTTTTCAAAATGTTAAACTTTTAAAATAAAATTTAATGTCAAAATATTTCTATATTCAAGAGAAATTTTAGGAGTCAAGTTCACGCACATGCGCAGAATTCATTCCTATCCAAAGCATTATGATTTTAGACCAGAATGACACCGTGTTAAAACTTTTAGTTTATAATCTTAATGAGAGTCTTAGGCAATTCAGACGCTCTCCGGGTACGAAGCTTCGTGACCTGATCGGCAGAACGAGCCGTTTAGTTTTGCTGTACATCAGTTCGAGTCTCGAAAATGAAAATTTTTAAATATATTTTTCTTTTCTTTTTTTTTTTTCTTTTATTTATTTTAGGTATATTTATCCATTATTCCAACACTTACTAAGAACTTTTCAAAATGTTATACTTTAAAAATAAAATTTAATTTCAAAATATTTCTATATTCAAGAGAAATTTTATGAGTCAAGTTCACGCACATGCGCAGAATTCATTCCTATCCAAAGCATTATGATTTTAGACCAGAATGACACCGTGTTAAAACTTTTAGTTTATAATCTTAATAGAGTCTTAGGCCATTCAGACGCTCCCCGGGTACGAAGCTTCGTGGCCTGATCGGCAGAACGAGCCGTTTAGTTTTGCTGGACATCAGTTCGAGTCTCGAAAATGAGATTTTTTTAGTATATTTTTCTTTTTTTTTCTATTTTATTTATTTTAGGTATACATTATTCCAACACTTACTAAGAACTTTTCAAAATGTTAAACTTTTAAAATAAAATTTAATGTCAAAATATTTCTATATTCAAGAGAAATTTTAGGAGTCAAGTTCACGCACATGCGCAGAATTCATTCCTATCCAAAGCCTTATGATTTTAGACCAGAATGACACCGTGTTAAAACTTTTAGTTTATAATCTTAATGAGAGCCTTAGGCCATTCAGACGCTCTCCGGGTACGAAGCTTCGTGGCCTGATCGGCAGAACGAGCCGTTTAGTTTTGCTGGACATGAGTTCGAGTCTCGATAATGAGATTTTTTTAGTATATTTTTCTTTTTTTTTCTATTTTATTTATTTTAGGTATACATTATTCCAACACTTACTAAGAACTTTTCAAAATGTTAAACTTTTAAAATAAAATTTAATGTCAAAATATTTCTATATTCAAGAGAAATTTTTGGAGTGAAGTTCACGCACATGCGCAGAATTCATTCCTATCCAAAGCATTATGATTTTAGACCAGAATGACACCGTGTTAAAACTTTTAGTTTATAATCTTAATGAGAGTCTTAGGCAATTCAGACGCTCTCCGGGTGCGAAGCTTCGTGACCTGATCGGCAGAACGAGCCGTTTAGTTTTGCTGGACATCAGTTCGAGTCTCAAAAATGAAAATTTTTAAAAATATTTTTCTTTTCTTTTTTTTTTTCTTTTATTTATTTTAGGTATATTTATCCATTATTCCAACACTTACTAAGAACTTTTCAAAATGTTATACTTTAAAAATAAAATTTAATGTCAAAATATTTCTATATTCAAGAGAAATTTTAGGAGTCAAGTTCACGCACATGTTCAGAATTCATTCCTATCCAAAGCCTTATGATTTTAGACCAGAATGACACCGTGTTAAAACTTTTAGTTTATAATCTTAATGAGAGTCTTAGGCAATTCAGACGCTCTCCCGGTACGAAGCTTCGTGACCTGATCGGCAGAACGAGCCGTTTAGTTTTGCTGGACATCAGTTCGAGTCTCGAAAATGAGATTTTTTTAGTATATTTTTCGTTTCTTTTTTTCTATTTTATTTATTTTAGGTATACATTATTCCAACACTTACTAAGAACTTTTCAAAATGTTAAACTTTTAAAATAAAATTTAATGTCAAAATATTTCTATATTCAAGAGAAATTTTAGGAGTCAAGTTCACGCACATGCGCAGAATTCATTCCTATCCAAAGTCTTATGATTTTAGACCAGAATGACACCGTGTTAAAACTTTTAGTTTATAATCTTAATGAGAGCCTTAGGCCATTCAGACGCTCTCCGGGTACGAAGCTTCGTGGCCTGATCGGCAGAACGAGCCGTTTAGTTTTGCTGGACATGAGTTCGAGTCTCGATAATGAGATTTTTTTACTATATTTTTCTTTTTTTTCTATTTTATTTATTTTAGGTATACATTATTCCAACACTTACTAAGAACTTTTCAAAATGTTAAACTTTTAAAATAAAATTTAATGTCAAAATATTTCTATATTCAAGAGAAATTTTAGGAGTCAAGTTCACGCACATGCGCAGAATTCATTCCTATCCAAAGCCTTATGATTTTAGACCAGAATGACACCGTGTTAAAACTTTTAGTTTATAATCTTAATGAGAGCCTTAGGCCATTCAGACGCTCTCCGGGTACGAAGCTTCGTGGCCTGATCGGCAGAACGAGCCGTTTAGTTTTGCTGGACATGAGTTCGAGTCTCGATAATGAGATTTTTTTAGTATATTTTTCTTTTTTTTTCTATTTTATTTATTTTAGGTATACATTAATCCAACACTTACTAAGAACTTTTCAAAATGTTAAACTTTTAAAATAAAATTTAATGTCAAAATATTTCTATATTCAAGAGAAATTTTAGGAGTCAAGTTCACGCACATGCGCAGAATTCATTCCTATCCAAAGCATTATGATTTTAGACCAGAATGACACCGTGTTAAAACTTTTAGTTTATAATCTTAATAGAGTCTTAGGCCATTCAGACGCTCCCCGGGTACGAGGCTTCGTGGCCTGATCGGCAGAACGAGCCGTTTAGTTTTGCTGGACATCAGTTCGAGTCTCGAAAATGAAAATTTTTAAATATATTTTTCTTTTCTTTTTTTTTCTTTTATTTTTTTTAGGTATATTTATCCATTATTCCAACACTTACTAAAAACTTTTCAAAATGTTATACTTTAAAAATAAAATTTAATTTCAAAATATTTCTATATTCAAGAGAAATTTTAGGAGTCAAGTTCGAGCACATGCGCAGAATTCATTCCTATCCAAAGCATTATGATTTTAGACCAGAATGACACCGTGTTAAAACTTTTAGTTTATAATCTTAATAGAGTCTTAGGCCATTCAGACGCTCCCCGGGTACGAAGCTTCGTGGCCTGATCGGCAGAACGAGCCGTTTAGTTTTGCTGGACATCAGTTCGAGTCTCGAAAATGAGATTTTTTTAGTATATTTTTCTTTTTTTTCTATTTTATTTATTTTAGGTATACATTATTCCAACACTTACTAAGAACGTTTCAAAATGTTAAACTTTTAAAATAAAATTTAATGTCAAAATATTTCTATATTCAAGAGAAATTTTAGGAGTCAAGTTTACGCACATGCGCAGAATTCATTCCTATCCAAAGCATTATGATTTTAGACCAGAATGACACCGTGTTAAAACATTTAGTTTATAATCTTAATGAGAGTCTTAGGCCATTCAGACGCTCCCCGGGTACGAAGCTTCGTGGCCTGATCGGCAGAACGAGCCGTTTAGTTTTGCTGGACATCAGTTCGAGTCTCGAAAATGAGATTTTTTTAGTATATTTTTCTTTTTTTTCTATTTTATTTATTTTAGGTATACATTATTCCAACACTTACTAAGAACTTTTCAAAATGTTAAACTTTTAAAATAAAATTTAATGTCAAAATATTTCTATATTCAAGAGAAATTTTAGGAGTCAAGTTCACGCACATGTGCAGAATTCATTCCTATCCAAAGCATTATGATTTTAGACCAGAATGACACCGTGTTAAAACTTTTAGTTTATAATCTTAATGAGAGTCTTAGGCAATTCAGACTCTCTCAGGGTACGAAGCTTCGTGACCTGATCGGCAGAACGAGCCGTTTAGTTTTGCTGGACATCAGTTCGAGTCTCGAAAATGAGATTTTTTAGTATATTTTTCTTTTTTTTTTCTATTTTATTTATTTTAGGTATACATTATTCCAACACTTACTAAGAACTTTTCAAAATGTTAAACTTTTAAAATAAAATTTAATGTCAAAATATTTCTATATTCAAGAGAAATTTTAGGAGTCAAGTTCACGCACATGCGCGGAATTCATTCCTATCCAAAGCCTTATGATTTTAGACCAGAATGACACCGTGTTAAAACTTTTAGTTTATAATCTTAATGAGAGCCTTATGCCATTCAGACGCTCTCCGGGTACGAAGCTTCGTGGCCTGATCGGCAGAACGAGCCGTTTAGTTTTGCTGGACATGAGTTCGAGTCTCGATAATGAGATTTTTTTAGTATATTTTTCTTTTTTTTTCTATTTTATTTATTTTAGGTATACATTATTCCAACACTTACTAAGAACTTTTCAAAATGTTAAACTTTTAAAATAAAATTTAATGTCAAAATATTTCTATATTCAAGAGAAATTTTAGGAGTCAAGTTCACGCACATGCGCAGAATTCATTCCTATCCAAAGCATTATGATTTTAGACCAGAATGACACCGTGTTAAAACTTTTAGTTTATAATCTTAATGAGAGTCTTAGGCAATTCAGACGCTCTCCAGGTACGAAGCTTCGTGACCTGATCGGCAGAACGAGCCGTTTAGTTTTGCTGGACATCAGTTCGAGTCTCGAAAATGAAAATTTTTAAATCTATTTTTCTTTTCTTTTTTTTTTTCTTTTATTTATTTTAGGTATATTTATCCATTATTCCAACACTTACTAAGAACTTTTCAAAATGTTATACTTTAAAAATAAAATTTAATTTCAAAATATTTCTATATTCAAGAGAAATTTTATGAGTCAAGTTCACGCACATGCGCAGAATTCATTCCTATCCAAAGCATTATGATTTTAGACCAGAATGACACCGTGTTAAAACTTTTAGTTTATAATCTTAATAGAGTCTTAGGCCATTCAGACGCTCCCCGGGTACGAGGCTTCGTGGCCTGATCGGCAGAACGAGCCGTTTAGTTTTGCTGGACATCAGTTCGAGTCTCGAAAATGAGATTTTTTTAGTATATTTTTCTTTTTTTTCTATTTTATTTATTTTAGGTATACATTATTCCAACACTTACTAAGAACTTTTCAAAATGTTAAACTTTTAAAATAAAATTTAATGTCAAAATATTTCTATATTCAAGAGAAATTTTAGGAGTCAAGTTTACGCACATGCGCAGAATTCATTCCTATCCAAAGCATTATGATTTTAGACCAGAATGACACCGTGTTAAAACATTTAGTTTATAATCTTAATGAGAGTCTTAGGCCATTCAGACGCTCTCCGGGTACGAAGCTTCGTGGCCTGATCGGCAGAACGAGCCGTTTAGTTTTGCTGGACATGAGTTCGAGTCTCGATAATGAGATTTTTTTAGTATATTTTTCTTTTTTTTCTATTTTATTTATTTTAGGTATACATTATTCCAACACTTACTAAGAACTTTTCAAAATGTTAAACTTTTAAAATAAAATTTAATGTCAAAATATTTCTATATTCAAGAGAAATTTTAGGAGTCAAGTTCACGCACATGTGCAGAATTCATTCCTATCCAAAGCATTATGATTTTAGACCAGAATGACACCGTGTTAAAACTTTTAGTTTATAATCTTAATGAGAGTCTTAGGCAATTCAGACTCTCTCCGGGTACGAAGCTTCGTGACCTGATCGGCAGAACGAGCCGTTTAGTTTTGCTGGACATCAGTTCGAGTCTCGAAAATGAAAATTTTTAAATATATTTTTCTTTTCTTTTTTTTTCTTTTATTTATTTTAGGTATATTTATCCATTATTCCAACACTTACTAAAAACTTTTCAAAATGTTATACTTTAAAAATAAAATTTAATTTCAAAATATTTCTATATTCAAGAGAAATTTTAGGAGTCAAGTTCACGCACATGCGCAGAATTCATTCCTATCCAAAGCATTATGATTTTAGACCAGAATGACACCGTGTTAAAACTTTTAGTTTATAATCTTAATAGAGTCTTAGGCCATTCAGACGCTCCCCGGGTACGAAGCTTCGTGGCCTGATCGGCAGAACGAGCCGTTTAGTTTTGCTGGACATCAGTTCGAGTCTCGAAAATGAGATTTTTTTAGTATATTTTTCTTTTTTTTCTATTTTATTTATTTTAGGTATACATTATTCCAACACTTACTAAGAACGTTTCAAAATGTTAAACTTTTAAAATAAAATTTAATGTCAAAATATTTCTATATTCAAGAGAAATTTTAGGAGTCAAGTTTACGCACATGCGCAGAATTCATTCCTATCCAAAGCATTATGATTTTAGACCAGAATGACACCGTGTTAAAACATTTAGTTTATAATCTTAATGAGAGTCTTAGGCCATTCAGACGCTCCCCGGGTACGAAGCTTCGTGGCCTGATCGGCAGAACGAGCCGTTTAGTTTTGCTGGACATCAGTTCGAGTCTCGAAAATGAGATTTTTTTAGTATATTTTTCTTTTTTTTCTATTTTATTTATTTTAGGTATACATTATTCCAACACTTACTAAGAACTTTTCAAAATGTTAAACTTTTAAAATAAAATTTAATGTCAAAATATTTCTATATTCAAGAGAAATTTTAGGAGTCAAGTTCACGCACATGTGCAGAATTCATTCCTATCCAAAGCATTATGATTTTAGACCAGAATGACACCGTGTTAAAACTTTTAGTTTATAATCTTAATGAGAGTCTTAGGCAATTCAGACTCTCTCCGGGTACGAAGCTTCGTGACCTGATCGGCAGAACGAGCCGTTTAGTTTTGCTGGACATCAGTTCGAGTCTCGAAAATGAAAATTTTTAAATATATTTTTCTTTTCTTTTTTTTTTCTTTTATTTATTTTAGGTATATTTATCCATTATTCCAACACTTACTAAAAACTTTTCAAAATGTTATACTTTAAAAATAAAATTTAATTTCAAAATATTTCTATATTCAAGAGAAATTTTACGAGTCAAGTTCACGCACATGCGCAGAATTCATTCCTATCCAAAGCATTATGATTTTAGACCAGAATGACACCGTGTTAAAACTTTTAGTTTATAATCTTAATAGAGTCTTAGGCCATTCAGACGCTAACCGGGTACGAAGCTTCGTGGCCTGATCGGCAGAACGAGCCGTTTAGTTTTGCTGGACATCAGTTCGAGTCTCGAAAATGAGATTTTTTTAGTATATTTTTCTTTTTTTTCTATTTTATTTATTTTAGGTATACATTATTCCAACACTTACTAAGAACGTTTCAAAATGTTAAACTTTTAAAATAAAATTTAAGGTCAAAATATTTCTATATTCAAGAGAAATTTTAGGAGTCAAGTTTACGCACATGCGCAGAATTCATTCCTATCCAAAGCATTATGATTTTAGACCAGAATGACACCGTGTTAAAACATTTAGTTTATAATCTTAATGAGAGTCTTAGGCCATTCAGACGCTCTCCGGGTACGAAGCTTCGTGGCCTGATCGGCAGAACGAGCCGTTTAGTTTTGCTGGACATCAGTTCGAGTCTCGAAAATGAAAATTTTAAATATATTTTTCTTTTCTTTTTTTTTTCTTTTATTTATTTTAGGTATATTTATCCATTATTCCAACACTTACTAAGAACTTTTCAAAATGTTATACTTTAACCCTCTGAGCGTTTTCATTCTACGTCTGAAACCTCTAAAAAGGGAACTAAACTTGACTAGTATTCTCTCTCACAATCGTTTCGGTTTTCCTAAAGAAATGTACAGCAAGCGCGAGCACTTTTTTTCTTTCCCCTCTTCTTCTTCACGGGTGGTCTACAAACCCTGGGGTATACGCAAATTACCGCTCATTCATGTCAGATCTTATAGCTTTCGTTTATGGCTAGAAAAGTCAGATGGTTTCTAGGAATAGTGTATGGGGATCCAGTTTTGTTGCTTTTTAACCCCGATGGTAGATAATATCGCTCTGTAAAAAGTTGTACAGAGCAAATATAATCAGAAGGGTTTTCTCTTAATTTTTGCTAGGTATTTTAAGCACAGAAACTCTCATCGGTCTCACTATATATATAATATATATATATATATATATATATATATATATATATATATATATATATATATATGAAATAAGTAATTAATGAGGATTCAAATTCCATTCATATTCCTTTATTATTCTTTCAAATAAATCATTGTAATATTTTTTACAGAGTAATCAATATTTGAATAGCATTTGTCTAAAATTAGGACTAATCACAAATAGTTATGTCAATCAGATGTGTATAAATAACAATATATAACTGATTTATCATTAAAATAGCATTATCTTCTATTATAATAAAATATGCAAATCAGCAAATTGATTGAGTAGCTTAAAAAATATACAAATCTAGAGCCATATGATTTGCTACTTATGTATTAATGACCCAGGCTCTAAAATATATCGCATCAATTTTTTTAAAGTTCAATACTTTTTTTAATCATTTTTTTATTGAAAAATAATGGCATATTCGCTTTTAAATGTTTCAAAATAATGAAAATTTCAATTAAAACCTCATCAAATATATCAGGGTAAATCACATTAAATGACCTTATTTAAAATTTATTTTTGAAATTATAGACTGTTCTATTGATTTTAAAATGTTTTAGAAATTTATTAAAATTATCGACTTTTTTTTTTGCTATTTTTTCCCCACCTTTTTTTACTATTTTGTGTGCATTTTCAAAGAAATTGCTATCTTCAAAAATATTCAAAGGAACAAACAAATGATTCTTTTAAAATATTATACAGGAGTATTTCATTCCTCGTAAATTTCGATACATTTATGATGTTCTTTAAAAAAATACAATGGACGTAATAATTTTCTAATTTTCGTACATTCTAAAAAAAGAAAACACTATTTATTCATTGCTATTTCTGCTAGTTTTATCAAAAAAAAATTTAAATGACAAAAGTTTCAATTGTGCTTACATATTTTTATAAAAATTACTGTGGAAAAGTAATTGATGATTTAAATATGTAAAATTAAACTTGTAAAGCATATGTTGCATTAACGTATCTTTGCAACATTCCATTTTCTTTCTCTTTCTAATGATCGCTAGGAGTGAAGATAACAATCACCGAAAACATTTTTTTTAACAATAATTCATGACGATGGATTCAATAAAAGAATAAGCGTCTTGCTTTGGTAGGAACCGCAACAATTCCACAATTGAATTAAGAAATTTTATGTCTTAGAACTGTATTTGAAACAAAGTTTGGAAGTTTTAATTGCTAACTAGAAAAGTTTTTACTTTTGTTGATTACCTCCATAGACATTGTAAAAATATCAAACTACATAAGTAAATGGATTTAGTGAAGAAATAGTGATATTCGTATTTCAGTGAAATTGGGATGTATAAATTTTACAAATATTTGACAGCATAGTGTGAAAACTCTCGAAAACCAGCGTAAGAGGTAACTGGTTCCTTATTTAGAAGTAATTACCGGTGTAAGCAATTACTTTCATGTATGAAAGTAGCCTTGTTGTATCCAGAATCATTGACATTAGCCTTGAATCGGTTTTGAAATACACAAAAATAAAGTTTTTTTCTTTTCTTTCTTTCTTCTTTTTAATTAGTAAAAAAAGGTTTAGTAGTTGCGCGTAGGACGTAAACACTTCTTATTTTGATTATAACTTAATAAACCGTATTCTAAATTATATTACAACAATTAACATACCTGAAAATCATAAATAACATTTACATCTCCTGTTCTTTCCTCTAAATAAATCAATATTATGATGTTTGTTTTGAAATCTGTTTTATGATGATTTATGTCATGAGTGCTATGGTGATTTATGATATGATTATTCAGAGCAATTCAAAATAAATCTGAAGATCGCATTTAGTAAATAAACACATTCAATATTAGAAGGAATATATTAATCGCATACCTTAGTTCGTTAAGTATGAAGCTATCTTTTACCATAACTAAATAATCACTCTTTGTATTTCGTTATTGAAAAGAATAATTCACAGATTCTCGAAATTTGATACTTACAAAATATGCCCAGTCTTAGAACATCATGTCATATTATTATCAAAAGTTGATTTTAGTTTTTAATCATATTTTTTGTCGAAAATTAATAATAGTGTTTAAACGATTACATCTACTGACTTAATTTCACAAACTTATCAAATTAAATCTTGATAAAAAAAAGCCTTTATAAAGCAGTTACTTTATAATTTGTAAGCTATTCCATTGATTTATGGATCCCCCCCCCTTTAAATCAGAAAGACTATCTCGCGATTAACCATCCGCGTGGCCCTAAGGCTCGTCTCACACTATACGGATTCAAATGCCACCCGTGTCGCTATGAGTTTGGGCCGCCGTTTTTCTACAGACCGTACATTTTACTCAACTCAACATTTTACTCAACAGAACATTTTACTTACTGTACTTCTTGATAACTTCCAAAAGAACTAACCAAAAATTGAAATCTTTTTCACCAAAAATTGAAATCTTTTTCACAGTTGTGTAGGATGTTGGATTTAATACAGGAAAACGCATTTTACTTTATAAAAACTTTATATAATTAAATAACAGCCATTTCAATAAAAAAAAAGTTGATATACTTTTTAAATATTTTCAATGTGTTGCTTATTCTTGTGTTGTTTCTATATTCTCACAATAAGGACAATTATGAACAGAATTCAACAGCAAAATCCATTAAAAAAAGTAATGGAATGAAAATATTTTAAAAGGAAATACTTCACGTGACAACAAGAATAATAAACGCATTACTAAAATACACAAATTAAGTAATTTTAATTTTTTTAAGAGGAAATACATATATAGAAACCAATACTAAAAAGGAGCCAAGCAAAAGGAACAAAAGTATAAATTCATGGCCGCAGTATAAGCTCATAGAGGAATCATGAAGAGAAATCCATTTCAACCTCAAAACTCAACCTCAAATTCCTGTCGCTTTCTTTTGTCACTTTATAATATATATTATATAAAGAACAGAAAATTTTTAATATATAAAATATTAGAATAATTAAAATATTATGCAGTATAGTTATACCGAATTATAATATTAATTTAACTAGTTTTAAGCATTACAATACATATCTGCTTCAGTAAAATATTTATAAACTTCAAGTATCACAGAACTGATTTTCGTAACATTTATTATACAAAGTTATTCGCATGTTTCGCAGAAATTCTGTATTCACGTTCCCCAGCGCGCAGAGAAACATGGTTACAAAAAAAAAAAAAAAAAAAAAAATGTTTGAAACAAATTGTACCCATCCACAACGCTTGATACTTTATTTTTATAATTTATCAAATATATCTCCAAGCGGTAGAAAAAATTAATAAACTTGATTGAATTGTTGATGAATCATGCAGCCAAATAGTGGAAAGAAAGAATTTATTTATTTCAAAATGAAAATACATTTAAAAAAGGCGTTTTTTTCTTCTTTCGAAATTGAAAAATTATATAGAGCAGACGATCATTGATGATATATCTAATGGCCAATGGTTTTATTATGAAATATAAATTGACAGATTTGGTCGAATGACTGGGGCAAGTAGAATACCAAAAGGTTTTGGAAGTAATTCCGCCATAGACGTATCAACTGAATATACTGAGAAGATATATATATATATATATATATATATTTAAAAAATAAACAATTGTTTCTCAAATTTCAGTTTAATATAGCATACTGGATATGGCTTAATCCCTTTTTTCAACCCTTTAAAACCCTTTATTAACTTTTTTTTAACCTCCCCATTCAATAGCTTGGGTTAAAAAGGCTGAGCATTCACTAGGAATCATTCCAGTCAAAGAATTTGAGAAACGATTTCTTTCTTTATCGTAAATCAACATATAGCAACCTTTCTATAATTAATTGTAATTAATTTATATGTAATCTTATCTTCAAATATTAGATAAACTGACTGATGAGAAATCTGTATGTAAAAGTCATGTATGCATGTACATGATATCCCAAAACGGAAGCATCGAGATAAATTAAATGTATCATGTGATTTTATCAAAATGTAGATTTGTATTAATTTTTTTAAATGTATTCTGACAAAGGATTTATTACACATGAGTGTTTAAATAATTATTTGAAATCACACGCACACATACAAAATAGATAAATGAAGTTTGGTATGTTGGTTTGATATCGTTATTGCGAATGTGTCGAATTTTTGCTCCAGTCTGAAAGGATAGGAAGACGCACCAAATTCATACTTGATTCTATTCAAAATGTGCTAAGAAATATGGATAGCGCTACACTGCATAAGCAGATGAATAGGAAAAAGTAAGAATGCTGATGCTACCATTGATCTTTACCTTGATTGTATACCTTGGATTGCTTTTAATAATAATAATAATAATAATTGTTTTCCTGTTTGGGCCCAACAACCTTTAAGGTCGATCCTGCATTAGTGTGCAGTTTATGAAGTTTTCTTCCATAAGTAACACCAGCATCAGTAACAAAATCTGAATAAAGTAATGCAAAGTCATTTATTTGATAGGAGAAAATAGCAGGTTGTGATTTCAAGGCATAACTATGAATGCTAAGCTTTTGAATATTCAAAAATAATTTATTATCCATGCACCATTCAGGAATTTATCTGCACCATTTTGTATTAGAACATCCTTAAAAACGTATAGTTAAAACTCATTCTGTACTTAGCACAAGATTCACCAAAAGTTATCTCATTTATCCACTCAGATTTTATTCTATATTGAAGAATGCTCATTAACTTATCTACAAAAAAAAAAAAAAAAATACTGCTTCAAAGACCTGTAAAATAAGAACAGAATTTTTGAACTACCTACTTATTTTTTTAGAAGTGTTTTAGAGATCTATAATTTTATCTAAGAAATATATCTTCTTTGATAAACTGTTGAAAAAATATCTTCAGATAGTTTACAATGTTAAGACTTTTACAATGCGATTCGTTTCTTAATATTCCTAACAAAATAAATCAAACCCTGAATTAAATTTATTTTACTATTTGCTTTCATCTACATCAAGGTATATTAAGACTAAATATTAATAATTTTCTGAATAGACATAATTCTTAAAAAAATGTTTTTGTTTCTTTTATGAATTCGAATGAAATTATTCTATTCAGTTCTTTAAAAAAAAACTTTGAAAAGGAGTCGCATTATAAAAAACGACACATTATTCCAAATTTTTACAAGATAAGAGAAACAATATAATAATATATTTTATTATATTCTGTGAAATTTAGACTGCTTAAAAACACAAAATTCATTTACATCTGTTTACTTCGTGAAAAATAATTAGAGGTATAGATTAGCATAAAAATATAAATTTGAATCATAATAACAGTTGAACTAAGAATGAAAAATATATTTAATATTTTAACTATATATTGATGGCAATTTTTCAAATATATCCCTTTCGAGTTGCTAGTACTTCAATGTGATGTTTAATCACAAGTAAGCATAAAACTGCATTAAGAAAAAAATAACTCAATGGAACTTTGAGGCAACGCTTAGATCAAAGAAATCCTATCCCTATCGATATCAAACAAAAACTATTGAAACAAAATGCAATTTAAATTTAAGTCCACATAGAGCCATTATGGGAGACACAATTGGGGAAAAATTCCTGTTCCTCTTTTCTTGGGCGAGCCCTTTCCTTTTTCACCCCTCATTCTTCCATAACGCCGGCACCATCACAATGCCCTATGCCTAAAGGAATCTTCGGGCTCTCAGATCCTGTGACTTCCTTAAATGGCCGTAAAACTCCATTGTGTTGTCTCCCCTCCAATTCATCAAGATGTCGAAACTGGTAGGGGGAAAGAAATACGTTAAAATACGTCGACACCATCTGCAGTGCAGTAACACCCCTACGTGATTTTCAGTGCAAAACGAATTTGCATCGTTCGTTACCCTACGTTAAAATCCGTGCAGTGCCCTTGAAAGACATCTGTGGGGCTACATCGAAATACGTGTGGAACCCTTAGAGGGTTAAAAATAAAATTTAATTTCAAAATATTTCTATATTCAAGAGAAATTTTAGGAGTCAAGTTCACGCACATGCGCAGAATTCATTCCTATCCAAAGCATTATGATTTTAGACCAGAATGACACCGTGTTAAAACTTTTAGTTTATAATCTTAATGAGAGTCTTAGGCCATTCAGACGCTCTGCGGGTATGAAGCTTCGTGGCCTGATCGGCAGAACGAGCCGTTTAGTTTTGCTGGACATCAGTTCGAGTCTCGAAAATGAGATTTTTTTAGTATATTTTTCTTTTTTTTTCTATTTTATTTATTTAAGGTATACATTATTCCAACACTTACTAAGAACTTTTCAAAATGTTAAACTTTTAAAATAAAATTTAATGTCAAAATATTTCTATATTCAAGAGAAATTTTAGGAGTCAATTTCACGCACATGCGCAGAATTCATTCCTATCCAAAGCATTATGATTTTAGACCAGAATGACACCGTGTTAAAACTTTTAGTTTATAATCTTAATGAGAGTCTTAGGCCATTCAGACGCTCTCCAGGTACGAAGCTTCGTGGCCTGATCGGCAGAACGAGCCGTTCTGTTTTGCTGGACATCAGTTCGAGTCTCGAAAATGTAAATTTTTAAATATATTTTACTTTTATTTATTTTAGTTATATTTATCCATTATTCCAAAACTTACTAAGAACTTTTCAAAATGTTATACTTTAAAAATAAAATTTAATTTCAAAATATTTCTATATTCAAGAGAAATTTTAGGAGTCAAGTTCACGCACATGCGCAGAATTCATTCCTATCCAAAGCATTATGATTTTAGACCAGAATGACACCTTGTTAAAACTTTTAGTTTATAATCTTAATGAGAGTCTTAGGCCATTCAGACGCTCTCCGGGTACGAAGTTTCGTGGCCTGATCGGCAGAACGAGCCGTTTAGTTTTGCTGGACATCAGTTCGAGTCTCGGGAATGAGATTTTTTTAGTATATTTTTCTTTTTTTTTCTATTTTATTTATTTTAGGTATACATTATTCCAACACTTACTAAGAACTTTTCAAAATGTTAAACTTTTAAAATAAAATTTAATGTCAAAATATTTCTATATTCAAGAGAAATTTTAGGAGTCAAGTTCACGCACATGCGCAGAATTCATTCCTATCCAAAGCCTTATGATTTTAGACCAGAATGACACCGTGTTAAAACTTTTTGTTTATAATCTTAATGAGAGTCTTAGGCCATTCAGACGCTCTCCGGGTACGAAGCTTCGTGGCCTGATCGGCAGAACGAGCCGTTCTGTTTTGCTGGACATCAGTTCGAGTCTCGAAAATGTAAATTTTTAAATATATTTTACTTTTATTTATTTTAGTTATATTTATCCATTATTCCAAAACTTACTAAGAACTTTTCAAAATGTTATACTTTAAAAATAAAATTTAATTTCAAATATTTCTATATTCAAGAGAAATTTTAGGAGTCAAGTTCACGCACATGCGCAGAATTCATTCCTATCCAAAGCATTATGATTTTAGACCAGAATGACACCGTGTTAAAACTTTTAGTTTATAATCTTAATAGAGTCTTAGGCCATTCAGACGCTCCCCGGGTGCGAAGCTTCGTGGCCTGATCGGCAGAACGAGCCGTTTAGTTTTGCTGGACATCAGTTCGAGTCTCGAAAATGAGATTTTTTTAGTATATTTTTCTTTTTTTTTCTGTTTTATTTATTTTAGGTATACATTATTCCAACACTTACTAAGAACTTTTCAAAATGTTAAACTTTTAAAATAAAATTTAATGTCAAAATATTTCTATATTCAAGAGAAATTTTAGGAGTCAAGTTCACGCACATGCGCAGAATTCATTCCTATCCAAAGCATTATGATTTTAGACCAGAATGACACCGTGTTAAAACTTTTAGTTTATAATCTTAATAGAGTCTTAGGCCATTCAGACGCTCTCCGGGTACGAAGCTTCGTGACCTGATCGGCAGAACGAGCCGCTTAGTTTTGCTGGACATCAGTTCGAGTCTCGAAAATGAAAATTTTTAAATATATTTTTCTTTTCTTTTTTTTTTCTTTTATTTATTTTTGGTATATTTATCCATTATTCCAACACTTACTAAGAACTTTTCAAAATGTTATACTTTAAAAATAAAATTTAATGTCAAAATATTTCTATATTCAAGAGAAATTTTAGGAGTCAAGTTCACGCACATGCGCAGAATTCATTCCTATCCAAAGCATTATGATTTTAGACCAGAATGACACCGTGTTAAAACTTTTAGTTTATAATATTAATAGAGTCTTAGGCCATTCAGACGCTCTCCGGGTACGAAGCTTCGTGACCTGATCGGCAGAACGAGCCGCTTAGTTTTGCTGGACATCAGTTCGAGTCTCGAAAATGAGATTTTTTTAGTATATTTTTCTTTTTTTTTCTATTTTATTTATTTTAGGTATACATTATTGCAACACTTACTAAGAACTTTTCAAAATGTTAAACTTTTAAAATAAAATTTAATGTCAAAATATTTCTATATTCAAGAGAAATTTTAGGAGTCAAGTTCACGCACATGCGCAGAATTCATTCCTATCCAAAGCATTAAGATTTTAGACCAGAATGACACCGTGTTAAAACTTTTAGTTTATAATCTTAATGAGAGTCTTAGGCCATTCAGACGCTCTCCGGGTACGACGATTCGTGGCCTGATCGGCAGAACGAGCCGTTTAGTTTTGCTATACATCAGTTCGAGTCTCGAAAATGAAAATTTTTAAATATATTTTTCTTTTCTTTTTTTTTCTTTTATTTATTTTAGGTATATTTATCCATTATTCCAACACTTACTAAGAACTTTTCAAAATGTTATACTTTAAAAATAAAATTTAATGTCAAAATATTTCTATATTCAAGAGAAATTTTAGGAGTCAAATTCACGCACATGCGCAGAATTCATTCCTATCCAAAGCATTATGATTTTAGACCAGAATGACACCGTGTTAAAACTTTTAGTTTATAATATTAATAGAGTCTTAGGCCATTCAGACGCTCTCCGGGTACGAAGCTTCGCGACCTGATCGGTAGAACGAGCCGCTTAGTTTTGCTGGACATCAGTTCGAGTCTCGAAAATGAGATTTTTTTAGTATATTTTTCTTTTTTTTTCTATTTTATTTATTTTAGGTATACATTATTCCAACACTTACTAAGAACTTTTCAAAATGTTAAACTTTTAAAATAAAATTTAATGTCAAAATATTTCTATATTCAAGAGAAATTTTATGAGTCAAGTTCACGCACATGCGCAGAATTCATTCCTATCCAAAGCATTATGATTTTAGACCAGAATGACACCGTGTTAAAACTTTTAGTTTATAATCTTAATAGAGTCTTAGGCCATTCAGACGCTCTCCGGGTACGAAGCTTCGTGACCTGATCGGCAGAACGAGCCGCTTAGTTTTGCTGGACATCAGTTCGAGTCTCGAAAATGAGATTTTTTTAGTATATTTTTCTTTTTTTTTCTATTTTATTTATTTTAGGTATACATTATTGCAACACTTACTAAGAACTTTTCAAAATGTTAAACTTTTAAAATAAAATTTAATGTCAAAATATTTCTATATTCAAGAGAAATTTTAGGAGTCAAGTTCACGCACATGCGCAGAATTCATTCCTATCCAAAGCATTATGATTTTAGACCAGAATGACACCGTGTTAAAACTTTTAGTTTATATTCTTAATGAGAGTCTTAGGCCATTCAGACGCTCTCCGGGTACGACGATTCGTGGCCTGATCTGCAGAACGAGCCGTTTAGTTTTGCTATACATCAGTTCGAGTCTCGAAAATGAAAATTTTTAAATATATTTTTCTTTTCTTTTTTTTTCTTTTATTTATTTTAGGTATATTTATCCATTATTCCAACACTTACTAAGAACTTTTCAAAATGTTATACTTTAAAAATAAAATTTAATGTCAAAATATTTCTATATTCAAGAGAAATTTTAGGAGTCAAGTTCACGCACATGCGCAGAATTCATTCCTATCCAAAGCATTATGATTTTAGACCAGAATGACACCGTGTTAAAACTTTTAGTTTATAATATTAATAGAGTCTTAGGCCATTCAGACGCTCTCCGGGTACGAAGCTTCGCGACCTGATCGGTAGAACGAGCCGCTTAGTTTTGCTGGACATCAGTTCGAGTCTCGAAAATGAGATTTTTTTAGTATATTTTTCTTTTTTTTCTATTTTATTTATTTTAGGTATACATTATTCCAACACTTACTAAGAACTTTTCAAAATGTTAAACTTTTAAAATAAAATTTAATGTCAAAATATTTCTATATTCAAGAGAAATTTTATGAGTCAAGTTCACGCACATGCGCAGAATTCATTCCTATCCAAAGCATTATGATTTTAGACCAGAATGACACCGTGTTAAAACTTTTAGTTTATAATCTTAATAGAGTCTTAGGCCATTCAGACGCTCTCCGGGTACGAAGCTTCGTGACCTGATCGGCAGAACGAGCCGCTTAGTTTTGCTGGACATCAGTTCGAGTCTCGAAAATGAAAATTTTTAAATATATTTTTCTTTTCTTTTTTTTTTCTTTTATTTATTTTTGGTATATTTATCCATTATTCCAACACTTACTAAGAACTTTTCAAAATGTTATACTTTAAAAATAAAATTTAATGTCAAAATATTTCTATATTCAAGAGAAATTTTAGGAGTCAAGTTCACGCACATGCGCAGAATTCATTCCTATCCAAAGCATTATGATTTTAGACCAGAATGACACCGTGTTAAAACTTTTAGTTTATAATATTAATAGAGTCTTAGGCCATTCAGACGCTCTCCGGGTACGAAGCTTCGTGACCTGATCGGCAGAACGAGCCGCTTAGTTTTGCTGGAGATCAGTTCGAGTCTCGAAAATGAGATTTTTTTAGTATATTTTTCTTTTTTTTTTCTATTTTATTTATTTTAGGTATACATTATTGCAACACTTACTAAGAACTTTTCAAAATGTTAAACTTTTAAAATAAAATTTAATGTCAAAATATTTCTATATTCAAGAGAAATTTTAGGAGTCAAGTTCACGCACATGCGCAGAATTCATTCCTATCCAAAGCATTATGATTTTAGACCAGAATGACACCGTGTTAAAACTTTTAGTTTATAATCTTAATGAGAGTCTTAGGCCATTCAGACGCTCTCCGGGTACGACGATTCGTGGCCTGATCGGCAGAACGAGCCGTTTAGTTTTGCTATACATCAGTTCGAGTCTCGAAAATGAAAATTTTTAAATATATTTTTCTTTTCTTTTTTTTTCTTTTATTTATTTTAGGTATATTTATCCATTATTCCAACACTTACTAAGAACTTTTCAAAATGTTATACTTTAAAAATAAAATTTAATGTCAAAATATTTCTATATTCAAGAGAAATTTTAGGAGTCAAGTTCACGCACATGCGCAGAATTCATTCCTATCCAAAGCATTATGATTTTAGACCAGAATGACACCGTGTTAAAACTTTTAGTTTATAATATTAATAGAGTCTTAGGCCATTCAGACGCTCTCCGGGTACGAAGCTTCGTGACCTGATCGGCAGAACGAGCCGCTTAGTTTTGCTGGACATCAGTTCGAGTCTCGAAAATGAGATTTTTTTAGTATATTTTTCTTTTTTTTTCTATTTTATTTATTTTAGGTATACATTATTGCAACACTTACTAAGAACTTTTCAAAATGTTAAACTTTTAAAATAAAATTTAATGTCAAAATATTTCTATATTCAAGAGAAATTTTAGGAGTCAAGTTCACGCACATGCGCAGAATTCATTCCTATCCAAAGCATTATGATTTTAGACTCTAGAATGACACCGTGTTAAAACTTTTAGTTTATAATCTTAATGAGAGTCTTAGGCCATTCAGACGCTCTCCGGGTACGACGATTCGTGGCCTGATCGGCAGAACGAGCCGTTTAGTTTTGCTATACATCAGTTCGAGTCTCGAAAATGAAAATTTTTAAATATATTTTTCTTTTCTTTTTTTTTCTTTTATTTATTTTAGGTATATTTATCCATTATTCCAACACTTACTAAGAACTTTTCAAAATGTTATACTTTAAAAATAAAATTTAATGTCAAAATATTTCTATATTCAAGAGAAATTTTAGGAGTCAAGTTCACGCACATGCGCAGAATTCATTCCTATCCAAAGCATTATGATTTTAGACCAGAATGACACCGTGTTAAAACTTTTAGTTTATACTCTTAATGAGAGTCTTAGGCCATTCAGACGCTCTCCGGGTACGAAGTTTCGTGGCCTGATCGGCAGAACGAGCCGTTTAGTTTTGCTGGACATCAATTCGAGTCTCGGAAATGAGATTTTTTTAGTATATTTTTCTTTTTTTTTCTATTTTATTTATTTTAGGTATACATTATTCCAACACTTACTAAGAACTTTTCAAAATGTTAAACTTTTAAAATAAAATTTAATGTCAAAATATTTCTATATTCAAGAGAAATTTTAGGAGTCAAGTTCACGCACATGCGCAGAATTCATTCCTATCCAAAGCCTTATGATTTTAGACCAGAATGACACCGTGTTAAAACTTTTTGTTTATAATCTTAATGAGAGTCTTAGGCCATTCAGACGCTCTCCGGGTACGAAGCTTCGTGGCCTGATCGGCAGAACGAGCCGTTCTGTTTTGCTGGACATCAGTTCGAGTCTCGAAAATGTAAATTTTTAAATATATTTTACTTTTATTTATTTTAGTTATATTTATCCATTATTCCAAAACTTACTAAGAACTTTTCAAATGTTATACTTTAAAAATAAAATTTAATTTCAAAATATTTCTATATTCAAGAGAAATTTTAGGAGTCAAGTTCACGCACATGCGCAGAATTCATTCCTATCCAAAGCATTATGATTTTAGACCAGAATGACACCGTGTTAAAACTTTTAGTTTATAATCTTAATAGAGTCTTAGGCCATTCAGACGCTCTCCGGGTACGAAGCTTCGTGACCTGATCGGCAGAACGTGCCGCTTAGTTTTGCTGGACATCAGTTCGAGTCTCGAAAATGAGATTTTTTAAATATATTTTTCTTTTTTTTTCTATTTTATTTATACATTATTCCAATACTTACTAAGAACTTTTCAAAATGTTAAACTTTTAAAATAAAATTTAATATCAAAATATTTCTATATTCAAGAGAAATTTTAGGAGTCAAGTTCACGCACATGCGCAGAATTCATTCCTATTCAAATCATTATGCTTTTAGACCAGATTGTCACCGTGTTAAAACTTTTTGTTTAAAATCTTCATGAGAGTCTTAGGCCATTCAGACGCTCTCCGGGTGCGAAGCTTCGTGGCCTGATCGGCATAACGAGCCGTTTAGTTTTGCTGGACATCAGTTCGAGTCTCAAAAATGAGATTTTTTTAGTATATTTTTCTTTTTTTTTTCTGCTTTATTTATTTTAGGTATACATTATTCCAACACTTACTAAGAACTTTTCAAAATGTTAAACTTTTAAAATAAAATTTAATGTCAAAATATTTCTATATTCAAGAGAAATTTTAGGAGTCAAGTTCACGCACATGCGCAGAATTCATTCCTATCCAAAGCATTATGATTTTAGACCAGAATGACACCGTGTTAAAACTTTTAGTTTATAATCTTAATAGAGTCTTAGGCCATTCAGACGCTCTCCGGGTACGAAGCTTCGTGACCTGATCGGCAGAACGAGCCGCTTAGTTTTGCTGGACATCAGTTCGAGTCTCGAAAATGAAAATTTTTAAATATATTTTTCTTTTCTTTTTTTTTTCTTTTATTTATTTTTGGTATATTTATCCATTATTCCAACACTTACTAAGAACTTTTCAAAATGTTATACTTTAAAAATAAAATTTAATGTCAAAATATTTCTATATTCAAGAGAAATTTTAGGAGTCAAGTTCACGCACATGCGCAGAATTCATTCCTATCCAAAGCATTATGATTTTAGACCAGAATGACACCGTGTTAAAACTTTTAATTTATAATCTTAATAGAGTCTTAGGCCATTCAGACGCTCCCCGGGTACGAAGCTTCGTATCCTGATCGGCAGAACGAGCCGTTTAGTTTTGCTGGACATCAGTTCGAGTCTCGAAAATGAGATTTTTTTAGTATATTTTTCTTTTTTTTTCTGTTTTATTTATTTTAGGTATACATTATTCCAACACTTACTAAGAACTTTTCAAAATGTTAAACTTTTAAAATAAAATTTAATGTCAAAATATTTCTATATTCAAGAGAAATTTTAGGAGTCAAGTTCACGCACATGCGCAGAATTCATTCCTATCCAAAGCATTATGATTTTAGACCAGAATGACACCGTGTTAAAACTTTTAGTTTATAATCTTAATGAGAGTCTTAGGCCATTCAGACGCTCTACGGTTACGTCGCTTCGTGGCCTGATCGGCAGAACGAGCCGTTTAGTTCTGCTGTACATTAGTTCGAGTCTCGAAAATGAAAATTTTTAAATATATTTTTCTTTTCTTTTTTTTCTTTTATTTATTTTAGGTATATTTATCCATTATTCCAACACTTACTAAGAACTTTTCAAAATGTTATACTTTAAAAATAAAATTTAATGTCAAAATATTTCTATATTCAAGAGAAATTTTAGGAGTCAAGTTCACGCACATGCGCAGAATTCATTCCTATCCAAAGCATTATGATTTTAGACCAGAATGACACCGTGTTAAAACTTTTAGTTTATAATATTAATAGAGTCTTAGGCCATTCAGACGCTCTCCGGGTACGAAGCTTCGCGACCTGATCGGTAGAACGAGCCGCTAAGTTTTGCTGGACATCAGTTCGAGTCTCGAAAATGAGATTTTTTTAGTATATTTTTCTTTTTTTTTCTATTTTATTTATTTTAGGTATACATTATTCCAACACTTACTAAGAACTTTTCAAAATGTTAAACTTTTAAAATAAAATTTAATGTCAAAATATTTCTATATTCAAGAGAAATTTTAGGAGTCAAGTTCACGCACATGCGCAGAATTCATTCCTATCCAAAGCCTTATGATTTTAGACCAGAATGACACCGTGTTAAAACTTTTTGTTTATAATCTTAATGAGAGTCTTAGGCCATTCAGACGCTCTCCGGGTACGAAGCTTCGTGGCCTGATCGGCAGAACGAGCCGTTCTGTTTTGCTGGACATCAGTTCGAGTCTCGAAAATGTAAATTTTTAAATATATTTTACTTTTATTTATTTTAGTTATATTTATCCATTATTCCAAAACTTACTAAGAACTTTTCAAAATGTTATACTTTAAAAATAAAATTTAATTTCAAAATATTTCTATATTGAAGAGAAATTTTAGGAGTCAAGTTCACGCACATGCGCAGAATTCATTCCTATCCAAAGCATTATGATTTTAGACCAGAATGACACCGTGTTAAAACTTTTAGTTTATAATCTTAATAGAGTCTTAGGCCATTCAGACGCTCTCCGGGTACGAAGCTTCGTGACCTGATCGGCAGAACGAGCCGCTTAGTTTTGCTGGACATCAGTTCGAGTCTCGAAAATGAAAATTTTTAAATATATTTTTCTTTCCTTTTTTTTCTTTTATTTATTTTAGGTATATTTATCCATTATTCCAACACTTACTAAGAACTTTTCAAAATGTTATACTTTAAAAATAAAATTTAATGTCAAAATATTTCTATATTCAAGAGAAATTTTAGGAGTCAAGTTCACGCACATGCGCAGAATTCATTCCTATCCAAAGCATTATGATTTTAGACCAGAATGACACCGTGTTAAAACTTTTAGTTTATAATATTAATAGAGTCTTAGGCCATTCAGACGCTCTCCGGGTACGAAGCTTCGTGACCTGATCGGCAAAACGAGCCGCTTAGTTTTGCTGGACATCAGTTCGAGTCTCGAAAATGAGATATTTTTAGTATATTTTTCTTTTTTTTTCTATTTTATTTATTTTAGGTATACATTATTCCAACACTTACTAAGAACTTTTCAAAATGTTAAACTTTTAAAATAAAATTTAATGTCAAAATATTTCTATATTCAAGAGAAATTTTAGGAGTCAAGTTCACGCACATGCGCAGAATTCATTCCTATCCAAAGCCTTATGATTTTAGACCAGAATGACACCGTGTTAATACTTTTTGTTTATAATCTTAATGAGAGTCTTAGGCCATTCAGACGCTCTCCGGGTACGAAGCTTCGTGGCCTGATCGGCAGAACGAGCCGTTCTGTTTTGCTGGACATCAGTTCGAGTCTCGAAAATGTAAATTTTTAAATATATTTTACTTTTATTTATTTTAGTTATATTTATCCATTATTCCAAAACTTACTAAGAACTTTTCAAAATGTTATACTTTAAAAATAAAATTTAATTTCAAAATATTTCTATATTCAAGAGAAATTTTAGGAGTCAAGTTCACGCACATGCGCAGAATTCATTCCTATCCAAAGCATTATGATTTTAGACCAGAATGACACCGTGTTAAAACTTTTAGTTTATAATCTTAATAGAGTCTTAGGCCATTCAGACGCTCCCCGGGTACGAAACTTCGTATCCTGATCGGCAGAAGGAGCCGCTTAGTTTTGCTGGACATCAGTTCGAGTCTCGAAAATGAGATTTTTTTAGTATATTTTTCTTTTTTTTTCTGTTTTATTTATTTTAGGTATATATTATTCCAACACTTACTAAGAACTTTTCAAAATGTTAAACTTTTAAAATAAAATTTAATGTCAAAATATTTCTATATTCAAGAGAAATTTTAGGAGTCAAGTTCACGCACATGCGCAGAATTCATTCCTATCCAAAGCATTTGATTTTAGACCAGAATGACACCGTGTTAAAACTTTTAGTTTATAATACTAATAGAGTCTTAGGCCATTCAGACGCTCTCCGGGTACGAAGCTTCGTGACCTGATCGGCAGAACGAGCCGCTTAGTTTTGCTGGACATCAGTTCGAGTCTCGAAAATGAGATTTTTTTAGTATATTTTTCTTTTTTTTTCTATTTTATTTATTTTAGGTATACATTATTCCAAAACTTACTAAGAACTTTTCAAAATGTTAAACTTTTAAAATAAAATTTAAAGTCAAAATATTTCTATATTCAAGAGAAATTTTATGAGTCAAGTTCACGCACATGCGCAGAATTCATTCCTATCCAAAGCATTATGATTTTAGACCAGAATGACACCGTGTTAAAACTTTTAATTTATAATCTTAATAGAGTCTTAGGCCATTCAGACGCTCCCCGGGTACGAAGCTTCGTATCCTGATCGGCAGAAGGAGCCGTTTAGTTTTGCTGGACATCAGTTCGAGTCTCGAAAATGAGATTTTTTTAGTATATTTTTCTTTTTTTTTTCTGTTTATTTATTTTAGGTATACATTATTCCAACACTTACTAAGAACTTTTCAAAATGTTAAACTTTTAAAATAAAATTTAATGTCAAAATATTTCTATATTCAAGAGAAATTTTAGGAGTCAAGTTCACGCACATGCGCAGAATTCATTCCTATCCAAAGCATTATGATTTTAGACCAGAATGACACCGTGTTAAAACTTTTAGTTTATAATCTTAATGAGAGTCTTAGGCCATTCAGACGCTCTCCGGGTACGACGCTTCGTGGCCTGATCGGCAGAACGATCCGTTTAGTTTTGCTGTACATCAGTTCGAGTCTCGAAAATGAAAATTTTTAAATATATTTTTCTTTCCTTTTTTTTTTCTTTTATTTATTTTAGGTATATTTATCCATTATTCCAACACTTACTAAGAACTTTTCAAAATGTTATACTTTAAAAATAAAATTTAATGTCAAAATATTTCTATATTCAAGAGAAATTTTAGGAGTCAAGTTCACGCACATGCGCAGAATTCATTCCTATCCAAAGCATTATGATTTTAGACCAGAATGACACCGTGTTAAAACTTTTAGTTTATAATATTAATAGAGTCTTAGGCCATTCAGACGCTCTCCGGGTACGAAGCTTCGTGACCTGATCGGCAGAACGAGCCGCTTAGTTTTGCTGGACATCAGTTCGAGTCTCGAAAATGAGATTTTTTTAGTATATTTTTCTTTTTTTTTCTATTTTATTTATTTTAGGTATACATTATTCCAACACTTACTAAGAACTTTTCAAAATGTTAAACTTTTAAAATAAAATTTAATGTCAAAATATTTCTATATTCAAGAGAAATTTTACTAGTCAAGTTCACGCACATGCGCAGAATTCATTCCTATCCAAAGCATTATGATTTTAGACCAGAATGACACCGTGTTAAAACATTTAGTTTATAATCTTAATGAGAGTCTTAGGCCATTCAGACGCTCCCCGGGTACGAAGCTTCGTGACCTGATCGGCAGAACAAGCCGCTTAGTTTTGCTGGACATCAGTTCGAGTCTCGAAAATGAGATTTTTTTAGTATATTTTTCTTTTTTTTTTTCTATTTTATTTATTTTAGGTATACATTATTCCAAAACTTACTAAGAACTTTTCAAAATGTTAAACTTTTAAAATAAAATTTAAAGTCAAAATATTTCTATATTCAAGAGAAATTTTATGAGTCAAGTTCACGCACATGCGCAGAATTCATTCCTATCCAAAGCATTATGATTTTAGACCAGAATGACACCGTGTTAAAACTTTTAATTTATAATCTTAATAGAGTCTTAGGCCATTCAGACGCTTCCCGGGTACGAAGCTTCGTATCCTGATCGGCAGAAGGAGCCGTTTAGTTTTGCTGGACATCAGTTCGTGTCTCGAAAATGAGATTTTTTTAGTATATTTTTCTTTTTTTTTCTGTTTTATTTATTTTAGGTATACATTATTCCAACACTTACTAAGAACTTTTCAAAATGTTAAACTTTTAAAATAAAATTTAATGTCAAAATATTTCTATATTCAAGAGAAATTTTAGGAGTCAAGTTCACGCACATGCCCAGAATTCATTCCTATCCAAAGCATTATGATTTTAGACCAGAATGACACCGTGTTAAAACTTTTTGTTTATAATCTTAATGAGAGTCTTAGGCCATTCAGACGCTCTCCGGGTACGACGCTTCGTGGCCTGATCGGCAGAACGAGCCGTTTAGTTTTGCTGTACATCAGTTCGAGTCTCGAAAATGAAAATTTTTAAATATATTTTTCTTTTCTTTTTTTTTTTTCTTTTATTTATTTTAGGTATATTTATCCATTATTCCAACACTTACTAAGAACTTTTCAAAATGTTATACTTTAAAAATAAAATTTAATGTCAAAATATTTCTATATTCAAGAGAAATTTTAGGAGTCAAGTTCACGCACATGCGCAGAATTCATTCCTATCCAAAGCATTTGATTTTAGACCAGAATGACACCGTGTTAAAACTTTTAGTTTATAATATTAATAGAGTCTTAGGCCATTCAGACGCTCTCCGGGTACGAAGCTTCGTGACCTGATCGGCAGAACGAGCCGCTTAGTTTTGCTGGACATCAGTTCGAGTCTCGAAAATGAGATTTTTTTAGTATATTTTTCTTTTTTTTTCTATTTTATTTATTTTAGGTATACATTATTCCAAAACTTACTAAGAACTTTTCAAAATGTTAAACTTTTAAAATAAAATTTAAAGTCAAAATATTTCTATATTCAAGAGAAATTTTATGAGTCAAGTTCACGCACATGCGCAGAATTCATTCCTATCCAAAGCATTATGATTTTAGACCAGAATGACACCGTGTTAAAACATTTAGTTTATAATCTTAATGAGAGTCTTAGGCCATTCAGACGCTCCCCGGGTACGAAGCTTCGTGACCTGATCGGCAGAACGAGCCGCTTAGTTTTGCTGGACATCAGTTCGAGTCTCGAAAATGAGATTTTTTTAGTATATTTTTCTTTTTTTTTCTATTTTATTTATTTTAGGTATACATTATTCCAACACTTACTAAGAACTTTTCAAAATGTTAAACGTTTAAAATAATATTTAATGTCAAAATATTTCTATATTCAAGAGAAATTTTATGAGTCAAGTTCACGCACATGCGCAGAATTCATTCCTATCCAAAGCCTTATGATTTTAGACCAGAATGACACCGTGTTAAAACTTTTTGTTTATAATCTTAATGAGAGTCTTAGGCCATTCAGACGCTCTCCGGGTGCGAAGCTTCGTGGCCTGATCGGCAGAACGAGCCGTTCTGTTTTGCTGGACATCAGTTCGAGTCTCGAAAATGTAAATTTTTAAATATATTTTACTTTTATTTATTTTAGTTATATTTATCCATTATTCCAAAACTTACTAAGAACTTTTCAAAATGTTATACTTTAAAAATAAAATTTAATTTCAAAATATTTCTATATTCAAGAGAAATTTTAGGAGTCAAGTTCACGCACATGCGCAGAATTCATTCCTATCCAAAGCATTATGATTTTAGACCAGAATGACACCGTGTTAAAACTTATAGTTTATAATCTTAATAGATTCTTAGGCCATTCAGACGCTCTCCGGGTACGAAGCTTCGTGACCTGATCGGCAGAACGAGCCGCTTAGTTTTGCTGGACATCAGTTCGAGTCTCGAAAATGAAAATTTTTAAATATATTTTTCTTTTCTTTTTTTTTCTTTTATTTATTTTAGGTATATTTATCCATTATTCCAACACTTACTAAGAACTTTTCAAAATGTTATACTTTAAAAATAAAATTTAATGTCAAAATATTTCTATATTCAAGAGAAATTTTAGGAGTCAAGTTCACGCACATGCGCAGAATTCATTCCTATCCAAAGCATTTGATTTTAGACCAGAATGACACCGTGTTAAAACTTTTAGTTTATAATATTAATAGAGTCTTAGGCCATTCAGACGCTCTCCGGGTACGAAGCTTCGTGACCTGATCGGCAGAACGAGCCGCTTAGTTTTGCTGGACATCAGTTCGAGTCTCGAAAATGAGATTTTTTTAGTATATTTTTCTTTTTTTTTCTATTTTATTTATTTTAGGTATACATTATTCCAACACTTACTAAGAACTTTTCAAAATGTTAAACGTTTAAAATAATATTTAATGTCAAAATATTTCTATATTCAAGAGAAATTTTATGAGTCAAGTTCACGCACATGCGCAGAATTCATTCCTATCCAAAGCCTTATGATTTTAGACCAGAATGACACCGTGTTAAAACTTTTTGTTTATAATCTTAATGAGAGTCTTAGGCCATTCAGACGCTCTCCGGGTGCGAAGCTTCGTGGCCTGATCGGCAGAACGAGCCGTTCTGTTTTGCTGGACATCAGTTCGAGTCTCGAAAATGTAAATTTTTAAATATATTTTACTTTTATTTATTTTAGTTATATTTATCCATTATTCCAAAACTTACTAAGAACTTTTCAAAATGTTATACTTTAAAAATAAAATTTAATTTCAAAATATTTCTATATTCAAGAGAAATTTTAGGAGTCAAGTTCACGCACATGCGCAGAATTCATTCCTATCCAAAGCATTATGATTTTAGACCAGAATGACACCGTGTTAAAACTTTTAGTTTATAATCTTAATAGATTCTTAGGCCATTCAGACGCTCTCCGGGTACGAAGCTTCGTGACCTGATCGGCAGAACGAGCCGCTTAGTTTTGCTGGACATCAGTTCGAGTCTCGAAAATGAAAATTTTTAAATATATTTTTCTTTTCTTTTTTTTTCTTTTATTTATTTTAGGTATATTTATCCATTATTCCAACACTTACTAAGAACTTTTCAAAATGTTATACTTTAAAAATAAAATTTAATGTCAAAATATTTCTATATTCAAGAGAAATTTTAGGAGTCAAGTTCACGCACATGCGCAGAATTCATTCCTATCCAAAGCATTTGATTTTAGACCAGAATGACACCGTGTTAAAACTTTTAGTTTATAATACTAATAGAGTCTTAGGCCATTCAGACGCTCTCCGGGTACGAAGCTTCGTGACCTGATCGGCAGAACGAGCCGCTTAGTTTTGCTGGACATCAGTTCGAGTCTCGAAAATGAGATTTTTTTAGTATATTTTTCTTTTTTTTTCTATTTTATTTATTTTAGGTATACATTATTCCAAAACTTACTAAGAACTTTTCAAAATGTTAAACTTTTAAAATAAAATTTAAAGTCAAAATATTTCTATATTCAAGAGAAATTTTATGAGTCAAGTTCACGCACATGCGCAGAATTCATTCCTATCCAAAGCATTATGATTTTAGACCAGAATGACACCGTGTTAAAACTTTTAATTTATAATCTTAATAGAGTCTTAGGCCATTCAGACGCTCCCCGGGTACGAAGCTTCGTATCCTGATCGGCAGAAGGAGCCGTTTAGTTTTGCTGGACATCAGTTCGAGTCTCGAAAATGAGATTTTTTTAGTATATTTTTCTTTTTTTTTTCTGTTTATTTATTTTAGGTATACATTATTCCAACACTTACTAAGAACTTTTCAAAATGTTAAACTTTTAAAATAAAATTTAATGTCAAAATATTTCTATATTCAAGAGAAATTTTAGGAGTCAAGTTCACGCACATGCGCAGAATTCATTCCTATCCAAAGCATTATGATTTTAGACCAGAATGACACCGTGTTAAAACTTTTAGTTTATAATCTTAATGAGAGTCTTAGGCCATTCAGACGCTCTCCGGGTACGACGCTTCGTGGCCTGATCGGCAGAACGAGCCGTTTAGTTTTGCTGTACATCAGTTCGAGTCTCGAAAATGAAAATTTTTAAATATATTTTTCTTTCCTTTTTTTTTTCTTTTATTTATTTTAGGTATATTTATCCATTATTCCAACACTTACTAAGAACTTTTCAAAATGTTATACTTTAAAAATAAAATTTAATGTCAAAATATTTCTATATTCAAGAGAAATTTTAGGAGTCAAGTTCACGCACATGCGCAGAATTCATTCCTATCCAAAGCATTATGATTTTAGACCAGAATGACACCGTGTTAAAACTTTTAGTTTATAATATTAATAGAGTCTTAGGCCATTCAGACGCTCTCCGGGTACGAAGCTTCGTGACCTGATCGGCAGAACGAGCCGCTTAGTTTTGCTGGACATCAGTTCGAGTCTCGAAAATGAGATTTTTTTAGTATATTTTTCTTTTTTTTTCTATTTTATTTATTTTAGGTATACATTATTCCAACACTTACTAAGAACTTTTCAAAATGTTAAACTTTTAAAATAAAATTTAATGTCAAAATATTTCTATATTCAAGAGAAATTTTAGGAGTCAAGTTCACGCACATGCGCAGAATTCATTCCTATCCAAAGCATTATGATTTTAGACCAGAATGACACCGTGTTAAAACTTTTAGTTTATAATCTTAATGAGAGTCTTAGGCCATTCAGACGCTCTCCGGGTACGAAGCTTCGTGACCTGATCGGCAGAACGAGCCGCTTAGTTTTGCTGGACATCAGTTCGAGTCTCGAAAATGAAAATTTTTAAATATATTTTTCTTTTCTTTTTTTTTCTTTTATTTATTTTAGGTATATTTATCCATTATTCCAACACTTACTAAGAACTTTTCAAAATGTTATACTTTAAAAATAAAATTTAATGTCAAAATATTTCTATATTCAAGAGAAATTTTAGGAGTCAAGTTCACGCACATGCGCAGAATTCATTCCTATCCAAAGCATTTGATTTTAGACCAGAATGACACCGTGTTAAAACTTTTAGTTTATAATACTAATAGAGTCTTAGGCCATTCAGACGCTCTCCGGGTACGAAGCTTCGTGACCTGATCGGCAGAACGAGCCGCTTAGTTTTGCTGGACATCAGTTCGAGTCTCGAAAATGAGATTTTTTTAGTATATTTTTCTTTTTTTTTCTATTTTATTTATTTTAGGTATACATTATTCCAAAACTTACTAAGAACTTTTCAAAATGTTAAACTTTTAAAATAAAATTTAAAGTCAAAATATTTCTATATTCAAGAGAAATTTTATGAGTCAAGTTCACGCACATGCGCAGAATTCATTCCTATCCAAAGCATTATGATTTTAGACCAGAATGACACCGTGTTAAAACTTTTAATTTATAATCTTAATAGAGTCTTAGGCCATTCAGACGCTCCCCGGGTACGAAGCTTCGTATCCTGATCGGCAGAAGGAGCCGTTTAGTTTTGCTAGACATCAGTTCGAGTCTCGAAAATGAGATTTTTTTAGTATATTTTTCTTTTTTTTTTCTGTTTATTTATTTTAGGTATACATTATTCCAACACTTACTAAGAACTTTTCAAAATGTTAAACTTTTAAAATAAAATTTAATGTCAAAATATTTCTATATTCAAGAGAAATTTTAGGAGTCAAGTTCACGCACATGCGCAGAATTCATTCCTATCCAAAGCATTATGATTTTAGACCAGAATGACACCGTGTTAAAACTTTTAGTTTATAATCTTAATGAGAGTCTTAGGCCATTCAGACGCTCTCCGGGTACGACGCTTCGTGGCCTGATCGGCAGAACGAGCCGTTTAGTTTTGCTGTACATCAGTTCGAGTCTCGAAAATGAAAATTTTTAAATATATTTTTCTTTCCTTTTTTTTTTCTTTTATTTATTTTAGGTATATTTATCCATTATTCCAACACTTACTAAGAACTTTTCAAAATGTTATACTTTAAAAATAAAATTTAATGTCAAAATATTTCTATATTCAAGAGAAATTTTAGGAGTCAAGTTCACGCACATGCGCAGAATTCATTCCTATCCAAAGCATTATGATTTTAGACCAGAATGACACCGTGTTAAAACTTTTAGTTTATAATATTAATAGAGTCTTAGGCCATTCAGACGCTCTCCGGGTACGAAGCTTCGTGACCTGATCGGCAGAACGAGCCGCTTAGTTTTGCTGGACATCAGTTCGAGTCTCGAAAATGAGATTTTTTTAGTATATTTTTCTTTTTTTTTCTATTTTATTTATTTTAGGTATACATTATTCCAACACTTACTAAGAACTTTTCAAAATGTTAAACTTTTAAAATAAAATTTAATGTCAAAATATTTCTATATTCAAGAGAAATTTTACTAGTCAAGTTCACGCACATGCGCAGAATTCATTCCTATCCAAAGCATTATGATTTTAGACCAGAATGACACCGTGTTAAAACATTTAGTTTATAATCTTAATGAGAGTCTTAGGCCATTCAGACGCTCCCCGGGTACGAAGCTTCGTGACCTGATCGGCAGAACAAGCCGCTTAGTTTTGCTGGACATCAGTTCGAGTCTCGAAAATGAGATTTTTTTAGTATATTTTTCTTTTTTTTTTTCTATTTTATTTATTTTAGGTATACATTATTCCAAAACTTACTAAGAACTTTTCAAAATGTTAAACTTTTAAAATAAAATTTAAAGTCAAAATATTTCTATATTCAAGAGAAATTTTATGAGTCAAGTTCACGCACATGCGCAGAATTCATTCCTATCCAAAGCATTATGATTTTAGACCAGAATGACACCGTGTTAAAACTTTTAATTTATAATCTTAATAGAGTCTTAGGCCATTCAGACGCTTCCCGGGTACGAAGCTTCGTATCCTGATCGGCAGAAGGAGCCGTTTAGTTTTGCTGGACATCAGTTCGTGTCTCGAAAATGAGATTTTTTTAGTATATTTTTCTTTTTTTTTCTGTTTTATTTATTTTAGGTATACATTATTCCAACACTTACTAAGAACTTTTCAAAATGTTAAACTTTTAAAATAAAATTTAATGTCAAAATATTTCTATATTCAAGAGAAATTTTAGGAGTCAAGTTCACGCACATGCCCAGAATTCATTCCTATCCAAAGCATTATGATTTTAGACCAGAATGACACCGTGTTAAAACTTTTTGTTTATAATCTTAATGAGAGTCTTAGGCCATTCAGACGCTCTCCGGGTACGACGCTTCGTGGCCTGATCGGCAGAACGAGCCGTTTAGTTTTGCTGTACATCAGTTCGAGTCTCGAAAATGAAAATTTTTAAATATATTTTTCTTTTCTTTTTTTTTTTTTCTTTTATTTATTTTAGGTATATTTATCCATTATTCCAACACTTACTAAGAACTTTTCAAAATGTTATACTTTAAAAATAAAATTTAATGTCAAAATATTTCTATATTCAAGAGAAATTTTAGGAGTCAAGTTCACGCACATGCGCAGAATTCATTCCTATCCAAAGCATTTGATTTTAGACCAGAATGACACCGTGTTAAAACTTTTAGTTTATAATATTAATAGAGTCTTAGGCCATTCAGACGCTCTCCGGGTACGAAGCTTCGTGACCTGATCGGCAGAACGAGCCGCTTAGTTTTGCTGGACATCAGTTCGAGTCTCGAAAATGAGATTTTTTTAGTATATTTTTCTTTTTTTTTCTATTTTATTTATTTTAGGTATACATTATTCCAAAACTTACTAAGAACTTTTCAAAATGTTAAACTTTTAAAATAAAATTTAAAGTCAAAATATTTCTATATTCAAGAGAAATTTTATGAGTCAAGTTCACGCACATGCGCAGAATTCATTCCTATCCAAAGCATTATGATTTTAGACCAGAATGACACCGTGTTAAAACTTTTAATTTATAATCTTAATAGAGTCTTAGGCCATTCAGACGCTCCCCGGGTACGAAGCTTCGTATCCTGATCGGCAGAAGGAGCCGTTTAGTTTTGCTGGACATCAGTTCGAGTCTCGAAAATGAGATTTTTTTAGTATATTTTTCTTTTTTTTTTCTGTTTATTTATTTTAGGTATACATTATTCCAACACTTACTAAGAACTTTTCAAAATGTTAAACTTTTAAAATAAAATTTAATGTCAAAATATTTCTATATTCAAGAGAAATTTTAGGAGTCAAGTTCACGCACATGCGCAGAATTCATTCCTATCCAAAGCATTATGATTTTAGACCAGAATGACACCGTGTTAAAACTTTTAGTTTATAATCTTAATGAGAGTCTTAGGCCATTCAGACGCTCTCCGGGTACGACGCTTCGTGGCCTGATCGGCAGAACGAGCCGTTTAGTTTTGCTGTACATCAGTTCGAGTCTCGAAAATGAAAATTTTTAAATATATTTTTCTTTCCTTTTTTTTTTCTTTTATTTATTTTAGGTATATTTATCCATTATTCCAACACTTACTAAGAACTTTTCAAAATGTTATACTTTAAAAATAAAATTTAATGTCAAAATATTTCTATATTCAAGAGAAATTTTAGGAGTCAAGTTCACGCACATGCGCAGAATTCATTCCTATCCAAAGCATTATGATTTTAGACCAGAATGACACCGTGTTAAAACTTTTAGTTTATAATATTAATAGAGTCTTAGGCCATTCAGACGCTCTCCGGGTACGAAGCTTCGTGACCTGATCGGCAGAACGAGCCGCTTAGTTTTGCTGGACATCAGTTCGAGTCTCGAAAATGAGATTTTTTTAGTATATTTTTCTTTTTTTTTCTATTTTATTTATTTTAGGTATACATTATTCCAACACTTACTAAGAACTTTTCAAAATGTTAAACTTTTAAAATAAAATTTAATGTCAAAATATTTCTATATTCAAGAGAAATTTTACTAGTCAAGTTCACGCACATGCGCAGAATTCATTCCTATCCAAAGCATTATGATTTTAGACCAGAATGACACCGTGTTAAAACATTTAGTTTATAATCTTAATGAGAGTCTTAGGCCATTCAGACGCTCCCCGGGTACGAAGCTTCGTGACCTGATCGGCAGAACAAGCCGCTTAGTTTTGCTGGACATCAGTTCGAGTCTCGAAAATGAGATTTTTTTAGTATATTTTTCTTTTTTTTTTTCTATTTTATTTATTTTAGGTATACATTATTCCAAAACTTACTAAGAACTTTTCAAAATGTTAAACTTTTAAAATAAAATTTAAAGTCAAAATATTTCTATATTCAAGAGAAATTTTATGAGTCAAGTTCACGCACATGCGCAGAATTCATTCCTATCCAAAGCATTATGATTTTAGACCAGAATGACACCGTGTTAAAACTTTTAATTTATAATCTTAATAGAGTCTTAGGCCATTCAGACGCTTCCCGGGTACGAAGCTTCGTATCCTGATCGGCAGAAGGAGCCGTTTAGTTTTGCTGGACATCAGTTCGTGTCTCGAAAATGAGATTTTTTTAGTATATTTTTCTTTTTTTTTCTGTTTTATTTATTTTAGGTATACATTATTCCAACACTTACTAAGAACTTTTCAAAATGTTAAACTTTTAAAATAAAATTTAATGTCAAAATATTTCTATATTCAAGAGAAATTTTAGGAGTCAAGTTCACGCACATGCCCAGAATTCATTCCTATCCAAAGCATTATGATTTTAGACCAGAATGACACCGTGTTAAAACTTTTTGTTTATAATCTTAATGAGAGTCTTAGGCCATTCAGACGCTCTCCGGGTACGACGCTTCGTGGCCTGATCGGCAGAACGAGCCGTTTAGTTTTGCTGTACATCAGTTCGAGTCTCGAAAATGAAAATTTTTAAATATATTTTTCTTTTCTTTTTTTTTCTTTTATTTATTTTAGGTATATTTATCCATTATTCCAACACTTACTAAGAACTTTTCAAAATGTTAAACTTTTAAAATAAAATTTAATGTCAAAATATTTCTATATTCAAGAGAAATTTTATGAGTCAAGTTCACGCACATGCGCAGAATTCATTCCTATCCAAAGCATTATGATTTTAGACCAGAATGACACCGTGTTAAAACTTTTAGTTTATAATCTTAATAGAGTCTTAGGCCATTCAGACGCTCCCCGGGTACGAAGCTTCGTGGCCTGATCGGCAGAACGAGCCGTTTAGTTTTGCTGGACATCAGTTCGAGTCTCGAAAATGAGATTTTTTTAGTATATTTTTCTTTTTTTTTCTATTTTATTTATTTTAGGTATACATTATTCCAACACTTACTAAGAACTTTTCAAAATGTTAAACTTTTAAAATAAAATTTAATGTCAAAATATTTCTATATTCAAGAGAAATTTTACTAGTCAAGTTCACGCACATGCGCAGAATTCATTCCTATCCAAAGCATTATGATTTTAGACCAGAATGACACCGTGTTAAAACATTTAGTTTATAATCTTAATGAGAGTCTTAGGCCATTCAGACGCTCCCCGGGTACGAAGCTTCGTGACCTGATCGGCAGAACGAGCCGCTTAGTTTTGCTGGACATCAGTTCGAGTCTCGAAAATGAGATTTTTTTAGTATATTTTTCTTTTTTTTTTCTATTTTATTTATTTTAGGTATACATTATTCCAACACTTACTAAGAACTTTTCAAAATGTTAAACTTTTAAAATAAAATTTAATGTCAAAATATTTCTATATTCAAGAGAAATTTTATGAGTCAAGTTCACGCACATGCGCAGAATTCATTCCTATCCAAAGCATTATGATTTTAGACCAGAATGACACCGTGTTAAAACTTTTAATTTATAATCTTAATAGAGTCTTAGGCCATTCAGACGCTCCCCGGGTACGAAGATTCGTATCCTGATCGGCAGAACGAGCCGTTCTGTTTTGCTGGACATCAGTTCGAGTCTCGAAAATGTAAATTTTTAAATATATTTTACTTTTATTTATTTTAGTTATATTTATCAATTAATCCAAAACTTACTAAGAACTTTGCAAAATGTTATACTTTAAAAATAAAATTTAATTTCAAAATATTTCTATATTCAAGAGAAATTTTAGGAGTCAAGTTCACGCACATGCGCAGAATTCATTCCTATCCAAAGCATTATGATTTTAGACCAGAATGACACCGTGTTAAAACTTTTAGTTTATAATCTTAATAGAGTCTTAGGCCATTCAGACGCTCCCCGGGTACGAAGCTTCGTGGCCTGATCGGCAGAACGAGCCGTTTAGTTTTGCTGGACATCAGTTCGAGTCTCGAAAATGAGATTTTTTTAGTATATTTTTCTTTTTTTTTCTATTTTATTTATTTTAGGTATACATTATTCCAACACTTACTAAGAACTTTTCAAAATGTTAAACTTTTAAAATAAAATTTAATGTCAAAATATTTCTATATTCAAGAGAAATTTTACTAGTCAAGTTCACGCACATGCGCAGAATTCATTCCTATCCAAAGCATTATGATTTTAGACCAGAATGACACCGTGTTAAAACATTTAGTTTATAATCTTAATGAGAGTCTTAGGCCATTCAGACGCTCTCCGGGTACGAAGCTTCGTGGCCTGATCGGCAGAACGAGCCGTTCTGTTTTGCTGGACATCAGTTCGAGTCTCGAAAATGTAAATTTTTAAATATATTTTACTTTTATTTATTTTAGTTATATTTATCCATTAATCCAAAACTTACTAAGAACTTTGCAAAATGTTATACTTTAAAAATAAAATTTAATTTCAAAATATTTCTATATTCAAGAGAAATTTTAGGAGTCAAGTTCACGCACATGCGCAGAATTCATTCCTATCCAAAGCATTATGATTTTAGACCAGAATGACACCGTGTTAAAACTTTTAGTTTATAATCTTAATAGAGTCTTAGGCCATTCAGACGCTCTCCGGGTACGAAGCTTCGTGGCCTGATCGGCAGAACGAGCCGCTTAGTTTTGCTGGACATCAGTTCGAGTCTCGAAAATGAAAATTTTTAAATATATTTTTCTTTTCTTTTTTTTTTTCTTTTATTTATTTTAGGTATATTTATCCATTATTCCAACACTTACTAAGAACTTTTCAAAATGTTATACTTTAAAAATAAAATTTAATTTCAAAATATTTCTATATTCAAGAGAAATTTTATGAGTCAAGTTCACGCACATGCGCAGAATTTATTCCTATCCAAAGCATTATGATTTTAGACCAGAATGACACCGTGTTAAAACTTTTAGTTTATAATCTTAATAGAGTCTTAGGCCATTCAGACGCTCTCCGGGTACGAAGCTTCGTGGCCTGATCGGCAGAACGAGCCGTTTAGTTTTGCTGGACATCAGTTCGAGTCTCGAAAATGAGATTTTTTTAGTATATTTTTCTTTTTTTTTCTATTTTATTTATTTTAGGTATACATTATTCCAACACTTACTAAGAACTTTTCAAAATGTTAAACTTTTAAAATAAAATTTAATGTCAAAATATTTCTATATTCAAGAGAAATTTTAGGAGTCAAGTTCACGCACATGCGCAGAATTCATTCCTATCCAAAGCATTATGATTTTAGACCAGAATGACACCGTGTTAAAACTTTTAGTTTATAATCTTAATGAGAGTCTTAGGCCATTCAGACGCTCTCCGGGTACGAAGCTTCGTGGCCTGATCGGCAGAACGAGCCGTTCTGTTTTGCTGGACATCAGTTCGAGTCTCGAAAATGTAAATTTTTAAATATATTTTACTTTTATTTATTTTAGTTATATTTATCCATTAATCCAAAACTTACTTAGAACTTTGCAAAATGTTATACTTTAAAAATAAAATTTAATTTCAAAATATTTCTATATTCAAGAGAAATTTTAGGAGTCAAGTTCACGCACATGCGCAGAATTCATTCCTATCCAAAGCATTATGATTTTAGACCAGAATGACACCGTGTTAAAACTTTTAGTTTATAATCTTAATAGAGTCTTAGGCCATTCAGACGCTCCCCGGGTACGAAGCTTCGTGGCCTGATCGGCAGAACGAGCCGTTTAGTTTTGCTGGACATCAGTTCGAGTCTCGAAAATGAGATTTTTTTAGTATATTTTTCTTTTTTTTTCTATTTTATTTATTTTAGGTATACATTATTCCAACACTTACTAAGAACTTTTCAAAATGTTAAACTTTTAAAATAAAATTTAATGTCAAAATATTTCTATATTCAAGAGAAATTTTACTAGTCAAGTTCACGCACATGCGCAGAATTCATTCCTATCCAAAGCATTATGATTTTAGACCAGAATGACACCGTGTTAAAACATTTAGTTTATAATCTTAATGAGAGTCTTAGGCCATTCAGACGCTCTCCGGGTACGAAGCTTCGTGGCCTGATCGGCAGAACGAGCCGTTCTGTTTTGCTGGACATCAGTTCGAGTCTCGAAAATGTAAATTTTTAAATATATTTTACTTTTATTTATTTTAGTTATATTTATCCATTAATCCAAAACTTACTAAGAACTTTGCAAAATGTTATACTTTAAAAATAAAATTTAATTTCAAAATATTTCTATATTCAAGAGAAATTTTAGGAATCAAGTTCACGCACATGCGCAGAATTCATTCCTATCCAAAGCATTATGATTTTAGACCAGAATGACACCGTGTTAAAACTTTTAGTTTATAATCTTAATAGAGTCTTAGGCCATTCAGACGCTCCCCGGGTACGAAGCTTCGTGGCCTGATCGGCAGAACGAGCCGTTCTGTTTTGCTGGACATCAGTTCGAGTCTCGAAAATGTAAATTTTTAAATATATTTTACTTTTATTTATTTTAGTTATATTTATCCATTAATCCAAAACTTACTAAGAACTTTGCAAAATGTTATACTTTAAAAATAAAATTTAATTTCAAAATATTTCTATATTCAAGAGAAATTTTAGGAGTCAAGTTCACGCACATGCGCAGAATTCATTCCTATCCAAAGCATTATGATTTTAGACCAGAATGACACCGTGTTAAAACATTTAGTTTATAATCTTAATGAGAGTCTTAGGCCATTCAGACGCTCTCCGGGTACGAAGCTTCGTGGCCTGATCGGCAGAACGAGCCGTTCTGTTTTGCTGGACATCAGTTCGAGTCTCGAAAATGTAAATTTTTAAATATATTTTACTTTTATTTATTTTAGTTATATTTATCCATTAATCCAAAACTTACTAAGAACTTTGCAAAATGTTATACTTTAAAAATAAAATTTAATTTCAAAATATTTCTATATTCAAGAGAAATTTTAGGAGTCAAGTTCACGCACATGCGCAGAATTCATTCCTATCCAAAGCATTATGATTTTAGACCAGAATGACACCGTGTTAAAACTTTTAGTTTATAATCTTAATAGAGTCTTAGGCCATTCAGACGCTCTCCGGGTACGAAGCTTCGTGACCTGATCGGCAGAACGAGCCGCTTAGTTTTGCCGGACATCAGTTCGAGTCTCGAAAATGAAAATTTTTAAATATATTTTTCTTTTCTTTTTTTTTTCTTTTATTTATTTTAGGTATATTTATCCATTATTCCAACACTTACTAAGAACTTTTCAAAATGTTATACTTTAAAAATAAAATTTAATTTCAAAATATTTCTATATTCAAGAGAAATTTTATGAGTCAAGTTCACGCACATGCGCAGAATTCATTCCTATCCAAAGCATTATGATTTTAGACCAGAATGACACCGTGTTAAAACTTTTAGTTTATAATCTTAATAGAGTCTTAGGCCATTCAGACGCTCTCCGGGTACGAAGCTTCGTGGCCTGATCGGCAGAACGAGCCGTTTAGTTTTGCTGGACATCAGTTCGAGTCTCGAAAATGAGATTTTTTTAGTATATTTTTCTTTTTTTTTCTATTTTATTTATTTTAGGTATACATTATTCCAACACTTACTAAGAACTTTTCAAAATGTTAAACTTTTAAAATAAGATTTAATGTCAAAATATTTCTATATTCAAGAGAAATTTTAGGAGTCAAGTTCACGCACATGCGCAGAATTCATTCCTATCCAAAGCATTATGATTTTAGACCAGAATGACACCGTGTTAAAACTTTTAGTTTATAATCTTAATGAGAGTCTTAGGCCATTCAGACGCTCTCCGGGTACGAAGCTTCGTGGCCTGATCGGCAGAACGAGCCGTTCTGTTTTGCTGGACATCAGTTCGAGTCTCGAAAATGTAAATTTTTAAATATATTTTACTTTTATTTATTTTAGTTATATTTATCCATTAATCCAAAACTTACTAAGAACTTTGCAAAATGTTATACTTTAAAAATAAAATTTAATTTCAAAATATTTCTATATTCAAGAGAAATTTTAGGAGTCAAGTTCACGCACATGCGCAGAATTAATTCCTATCCAAAGCATTATGATTTTAGACCAGAATGACACCGTGTTAAAACTTTTAGTTTATAATCTTAATAGAGTCTTAGGCCATTCAGACGCTCCCCGGGTACGAAGCTTCGTGGCCTGATCGGCAGAACGAGCCGTTTAGTTTTGCTGGACATCAGTTCGAGTCTCGAAAATGAGATTTTTTTAGTATATATTTCTTTTTTTTTCTATTTTATTTATTTTAGGTATACATTATTCCAACACTTACTAAGAACTTTTCAAAATGTTAAACTTTTAAAATAAAATTTAATGTCAAAATATTTCTATATTCAAGAGAAATTTTACTAGTCAAGTTCACGCACATGCGCAGAATTCATTCCTATCCAAAGCATTATGATTTTAGACCAGAATGACACCGTGTTAAAACTTTTAGTTTATAATCTTAATAGAGTCTTAGGCCATTCAGACGCTCCCCGGGTACGAAGCTTCGTGGCCTGATCGGCAGAACGAGCCGTTTAGTTTTGCTGGACATCAGTTCGAGTCTCGAAAATGAGATTTTTTTAGTATATATTTCTTTTTTTTTCTATTTTATTTATTTTAGGTATACATTATTCCAACACTTACTAAGAACTTTTCAAAATGTTAAACTTTTAAAATAAAATTTAATGTCAAAATATTTCTATATTCAAGAGAAATTTTACTAGTCAAGTTCACGCACATGCGCAGAATTCATTCCTATCCAAAGCATTATGATTTTAGACCAGAATGACACCGTGTTAAAACATTTAGTTTATAATCTTAATGAGAGTCTTAGGCCATTCAGACGCTCTCCGGGTACGAAGCTTCGTGGCCTGATCGGCAGAACGAGCCGTTCTGTTTTGCTGGACATCAGTTCGAGTCTCGAAAATGTAAATTTTTAAATATATTTTACTTTTATTTATTTTAGTTATATTTATCCATTAATCCAAAACTTACTAAGAACTTTGCAAAATGTTATACTTTAAAAATAAAATTTAATTTCAAAATATTTATATATTCAAGAGAAATTTTAGGAATCAAGTTCACGCACATGCGCAGAATTCATTCCTATCCAAAGCATTATGATTTTAGACCAGAATGACACCGTGTTAAAACTTTTAGTTTATAATCTTAATAGAGTCTTAGGCCATTCAGACGCTCTCCGGGTACGAAGCTTCGTGGCCTGATCGGCAGAACGAGCCGTTTAGTTTTGCTGGACATCAGTTCGAGTCTCGAAAATGAGATTTTTTTAGTATATTTTTCTTTTTTTTTCTATTTTATTTATTTTAGGTATACATTATTCCAACACTTACTAAGAACTTTTCAAAATGTTAAACTTTTAAAATAAAATTTAATGTCAAAATATTTCTATATTCAAGAGAAATTTTAGGAGTCAAGTTCACGCACATGCGCAGAATTCATTCCTATCCAAAGCATTATGATTTTAGACCAGAATGACACCGTGTTAAAACATTTAGTTTATAATCTTAATGAGAGTCTTAGGCCATTCAGACGCTCTCCGGGTACGAAGCTTCGTGGCCTGATCGGCAGAACGAGCCGTTCTGTTTTGCTGGACATCAGTTCGAGTCTCGAAAATGTAAATTTTTAAATATATTTTACTTTTATTTATTTTAGTTATATTTATCCATTATTCCAAAACTTACTAAGAACTTTTCAAAATGTTATACTTTAAAAATAAAATTTAATTTCAAAATATTTCTATATTCAAGAGAAATTATAGGAGTCAAGTTCACGCACATGCGCAGAATTCATTCCTATCCAAAGCATTATGATTTTAGACCAGAATGACACCGTGTTAAAACTTTTAGTTTATAATCTTAATAGAGTCTTAGGCCATTCAGACGCTCTCCGGGTACGAAGCTTCGTGACCTGATCGGCAGAACGAGCCGCTTAGTTTTGCTGGACATCAGTTCGAGTCTCGAAAATGAAAATTTTTAAATATATTTTTCTTTTCTTTTTTTTCTTTCTTTTATTTATTTTAGGTATATTTATCCATTATTCCAACACTTACTAAGAACTTTTCAAAATGTTATACTTTAAAAATAAAATTTAATTTCAAAATATTTCTATATTCAAGAGAAATTTTATGAGTCAAGTTCACGCACATGCGCAGAATTCATTCCTATCCAAAGCATTATGATTTTAGACCAGAATGACACCGTGTTTAAACTTTTAGTTTATAATCTTAATAGAGTCTTAGGCCATTCAGACGCTCTCCGGGTACGAAGCTTCGTGGCCTGATCGGCAGAACGAGCCGTTTAGTTTTGCTGGACATCAGTTCGAGTCTCGAAAATGAGATTTTTTTAGTATATTTTTCTTTTTTTTTCTATTTTATTTATTTTAGGTATACATTATTCCAACACTTACTAAGAACTTTTCAAAATGTTAAACTTTTAAAATAAAATTTAATGTCAAAATATTTCTATATTCAAGAGAAATTTTACTATTCAAGTTCACGCACATGCGCAGAATTCATTCCTATCCAAAGCATTATGATTTTAGACCAGAATGACACCGTGTTAAAACATTTAGTTTATAATCTTAATGAGAGTCTTACGCCATTCAGACGCTCTCCGGGTACGAAGCTTCGTGGCCTGATCGGCAGAACGAGCCGTTCTGTTTTGCTGGACATCAGTTCGAGTCTCGAAAATGTAAATTTTTAAATATATTTTACTTTTATTTATTTTAGTTATATTTATCCATTAATCCAAAACTTACTAAGAACTTTGCAAAATGTTATACTTTAAAAATAAAATTTAATTTCAAAATATTTCTATATTCAAGAGAAATTTTAGGAGTCAAGTTCACGCACATGCGCAGAATTCATTCCTATCCAAAGCATTATGATTTTAGACCAGAATGACACCGTGTTAAAACTTTTAGTTTATAATCTTAATAGAGTCTTAGGCCATTCAGACGCTCTCCGGGTACGAAGCTTCGTGGCCTGATCGGCAGAACGAGCCGTTTAGTTTTGCTGGACATCAGATCGAGTCTCGAAAATGAGATTTTTTTAGTATATTTTTCTTTTTTTTTCTATTTTATTTATTTTAGGTATACATTATTCCAACACTTACTAAGTACTTTTCAAAATGTTAAACTTTTAAAATAAAATTTAATGTCAAAATATTTCTATATTCAAGAGAAATTTTACTAGTCAAGTTCACGCACATGCGCAGAATTCATTCCTATCCAAAGCATTATGATTTTAGACCAGAATGACACCGTGTTAAAACATTTAGTTTATAATCTTAATGAGAGTCTTAGGCCATTCAGACGCTCTCCGGGTACGAAGCTTCGTGGCCTGATCGGCAGAACGAGCCGTTCTGTTTTGCTGGACATCAGTTCGAGTCTCGAAAATGTAAATTTTTAAATATATTTTACTTTTATTTATTTTAGTTATATTTATCCATTAATCCAAAACTTACTAAGAACTTTGCAAAATGTTATACTTTAAAAATAAAATTTAATTTCAAAATATTTCTATATTCAAGAGAAATTTTAGGAGTCAAGTTCACGCACATGCGCAGAATTCATTCCTATCCAAAGCATTATGATTTTAGACCAGAATGACACCGTGTTAAAACTTTTAGTTTATAATCTTAATAGAGTCTTAGGCCATTCAGACGCTCTCCGGGTACGAAGCTTCGTGGCCTGATCGGCAGAACGAGCCGTTTAGTTTTGCTGGACATCAGTTCGAGTCTCGAAAATGAGATTTTTTTAGTATATTTTTCTTTTTTTTTCTATTTTATTTATTTTAGGTATACATTATTCCAACACTTACTAAAAACTTTTCAAAATGTTAAACTTTTAAAATAAAATTTAATGTCAAAATATTTCTATATTCAAGAGAAATTTTAGGAGTCAAGTTCACGCACATGCGCAGAATTCATTCCTATCCAAAGCATTATGATTTTAGACCAGAATGACACCGTGTTAAAACATTTAGTTTATAATCTTAATGAGAGTCTTAGGCCATTCAGACGCTCTCCGGGTACGAAGCTTCGTGGCCTGATCGGCAGAACGAGCCGTTCTGTTTTGCTGGACATCAGTTCGAGTCTCGAAAATGTAAATTTTTAAATATATTTTACTTTTATTTATTTTAGTTATATTTATCCATTATTCCAAAACTTACTAAGAACTTTTCAAAATGTTATACTTTAAAAATAAAATTTAATTTCAAAATATTTCTATATTCAAGAGAAATTATAGGAGTCAAGTTCACGCACATGCGCAGAATTCATTCCTATCCAAAGCATTATGATTTTAGACCAGAATGACACCGTGTTAAAACTTTTAGTTTATAATCTTAATAGAGTCTTAGGCCATTCAGACGCTCTCCGGGTACGAAGCTTCGTGACCTGATCGGCAGAACGAGCCGCTTAGTTTTGCTGGACATCAGTTCGAGTCTCGAAAATGAAAATTTTTAAATATATTTTTCTTTTCTTTTTTTTCTTTCTTTTATTTATTTTAGGTATATTTATCCATTATTCCAACACTTACTAAGAACTTTTCAAAATGTTATACTTTAAAAATAAAATTTAATTTCAAAATATTTCTATATTCAAGAGAAATTTTATGAGTCAAGTTCACGCACATGCGCAGAATTTATTCCTATCCAAAGCATTATGATTTTAGACCAGAATGACACCGTGTTAAAACTTTTAGTTTATAATCTTAATAGAGTCTTAGGCCATTCAGACGCTCTCCGGGTACGAAGCTTCGTGGCCTGATCGGCAGAACGAGCCGTTTAGTTTTGCTGGACATCAGTTCGAGTCTCGAAAATGAGATTTTTTTAGTATATTTTTCTTTTTTTTTTCTATTTTATTTATTTTAGGTATACATTATTCCAACACTTACTAAGAACTTTTCAAAATGTTAAACTTTTAATATAAAATTTAATGTCAAAATATTTCTATATTCAAGAGAAATTTTATGAGTCAAGTTCACGCACATGCGCAGAATTCATTCCTATCCAAAGCATTATGATTTTAGACCAGAATGACACCGTGTTAAAACTTTTAGTTTATAATCTTAATAGAGTCTTAGGCCATTCAGACGCTCCCCGGGTACGAAGCTTCGTGGCCTGATCGGCAAAACGAGCCGTTTAGTTTTGCTGGACATCAGTTCGAGTCTCGAAAATGAGATTTTTTTTGTATATTTTTCTTTTTTTTTCTATTTTAGTTATTTTAGGTATACATTATTCCAACACTTACTAAGAACTTTTCAAAATGTTAAACTTTTAAAATAAAATTTAATGTCAAAATATTTCCATATTCAAGAGAAATTTTAGGAGTCAAGTTCACGCACATGCGCAGAATTCATTCCTATCCAAAGCATTATGCTTTTAGACCAGAATGACACCGTGTTAAAACTTTTAGTTTATAATCTTAATAGAGTCTTAGGCCATTCAGACGCTCTCCGGGTACGAAGCTTCGTGACCTGATCGGCAGAACGAGCCGCTTAGTTTTGCTGGACATCAGTTCGAGTCTCGAAAATGAGATTTTTTTTGTATATTTTTCTTTTTTTTTTCTATTTTATTTATTTTAGGTATACATTATTCCAACACTTACTAAGAACTTTTCAAAATGTTAAACTTTTAAAATAAAATTTAATGTCAAAATATTTCTATATTCAAGAGAAATTTTATGAGTCAAGTTCACGCACATGCGCAGAATTCATTCCTATCCAAAGCATTATGATTTTAGACCAGAATGACACCGTGTTAAAACTTTTAGTTTATAATCTTAATAGAGTCTTAGGCCATTCAGACGCTCCGCGGGTACGAAGTTTCGTGGCCTGATCGGCAGAACGAGCCGTTTAGTTTTGCTGGACATCAGTTCGAGTCTCGAAAATGAGATTTTTTTTGTACATTTTTCTTTTTTTTTCCATTTTATTTATTTTAGGTATACATTATTCCAACACTTACTAAGAACTTTTCAAAATGTTAAACTTTTAAAATAAAATTTAATGTCAAAATATTTCTATATTCAAGAGAAATTTTAGGAGTCAAGTTCACGCACATGCGCAGAATTCATTCCTATCCAAAGCATTATGATTTTAGACCAGAATGACACCGTGTTAAAACTTTTAGTTTATAATCTTAATAGAGTCTTAGGCCATTCAGACGCTCTCCAGGTACGAAGCTTCGTGACCTGATCGGCAGAACGAGCCGCTTAGTTTTGCTGGACATCAGTTCGAGTCTCGAAAATGAAAATTTTTAAATATATTTTTTTTTCTTTTATTTATTTTAGGTATATTTATCCATTATTCCAACACTTACTAAGAACTTTTCAAAATGTTATACTTTAAAAATTAAATTTAATGTCAAAATATTTCTATATTCAAGAGAAATTTTAGGAGTCAAGTTCACGCACATGCGCAGAATTCATTCCTATCCAAAGCATTATGATTTTAGACCAGAATGACACCGTGTTAAAACTTTTAGTTTATAATCTTAATAGAGTCTTAGGCCATTCAGACGCTCTCCGGGTACGAAGCTTCGTGACCTGATCGGCAGAACGAGCCGCTTAGTTTTGCTGGACATCAGTTCGAGTCTCGAAAATGAGATTTTTTTAGTATATTTTTCTTTTTTTTTTTCTGTTTTATTTATTTTAGGTATACATTATTCCAACACTTACTAAGAACTTTTCAAAATGTTAAACTTTTAAAATAAAATTTAATGTCAAAATATTTCTATATTCAAGAGAAATTTTAGGAGTCAAGTTCACGCACATGCGCAGAATTCATTCCTATCCAAAGCATTATGATTTTAGACCAGAATGACACCGTGTTAAAACTTTTAGTTTATAATCTTAATGAGAGTCTTAGGCCATTCAGACGCTCTCCGGGTACGACGCTTCGTGGCCTGATCGGCAGAACGAGCCGTTTAGTTTTGTTGTACATCAGTTCGAGTCTCGAAAATGAAAATTTTTAAATATATTTTTCTTTTCTTTTTTTTTTTCTTTTATTTATTTTAGGTATATTTATCCATTATTCCAACACTTACTAAGAACTTTTCAAAATGTTATACTTTAAAAATAAAATTTAATTTCAAAATATTTCTATATTCAAGAGATATTTTATGAGTCAAGTTCACGCACATGCGCAGAATTCATTCCCATCCAATGCATTATGATTTTAGACCAGAATGACACCGTGTTAAAACTTTTAGTTTATAATCTTAATAGAGTCTTAGGCCATTCAGACGCTCTCCAGGTACGAAGCTTCGTGACCTGATCGGCAGAACGAGCCGCTTAGTTTTGCTGGACATCAGTTCGAGTCTCGAAAATGAAAATTTTTAAATATATTTTTTTTTTCTTTTATTTATTTTAGGTATATTTATCCATTATTCCAACACTTACTAAGAACTTTTCAAAATGTTATACTTTAAAAATAAAATTTAATGTCAAAATATTTCTATATTCAAGAGAAATTTTAGGAGTCAAGTTCACGCACATGCGCAGAATTCATTCCTATCCAAAGCATTATGATTTTAGACCAGAATGACACCGTGTTAAAACATTTAGTTTATAATCTTAATGAGAGTCTTAGGCCATTCAGACGCTCTCCGGGTACGAAGCTTCGTGGCCTGATCGGCAGAACGAGCCGTTCTGTTTTGCTGGACATCAGTTCGAGTCTCGAAAATGTAAATTTTTAAATATATTTTACTTTTATTTATTTTAGTTATATTTATCCATTAATCCAAAACTTACTAAGAACTTTGCAAAATGTTATACTTTAAAAATAAAATTTAATTTCAAAATATTTCTATATTCAAGAGATATTTTATGAGTCAAGTTCACGCACATGCGCAGAATTCATTCCTATCCAATGCATTATGATTTTAGACCAGAATGACACCGTGTTAAAACTTTTAGTTTATAATCTTAATAGAGTCTTAGGCCATTCAGACGCTCCCCGGGTACGAAGCTTCGTGGCCTGATCGGCAGAACGAGCCGTTTAATTTTGCTAGACATCAGTTCGAGTCTCGAAAATGAGATTTTTTTAGTATATTTTTCTTTTTTTTTCTATTTTATTTATTTTAGGTATACATTATTCCAACACTTACTAAGAACTTTTCAAAATGTTAAACTTTTAAAATAAAATTTAATGTCAAAATATTTCTATATTCAAGAGAAATTTTAGGAGTCAAGTTCACGCACATGCGCAGAATTCATTCCTATCCAAAGCATTATGATTTTAGACCAGAATGACACCGTGTTAAAACATTTAGTTTATAATCTTAATGAGAGTCTTAGGCCATTCAGACGCTCTCCGGGTACGAAGCTTCGTGGCCTGATCGGCAGAACGAGCCGTTCTGTTTTGCTGGACATCAGTTCGAGTCTCGAAAATGTAAATTTTTAAATATATTTTACTTTTATTTATTTTAGTTATATTTATCCATTAATCCAAAACTTACTAAGAACTTTGCAAAATGTTATACTTTAAAAATAAAATTTAATTTCAAAATATTTCTATATTCAAGAGAAATTTTAGGTGTCAAGTTCACGCACATGCGCAGAATTCATTCCTATCCAAAGCATTATGATTTTAGACCAGAATGACACCGTGTTAAAACTTTTAGTTTATAATCTTAATAGAGTCTTAGGCCATTCAGACGCTCTCCGGGTACGAAGCTTCGTGACCTGATCGGCAGAACGAGCCGCTTAGTTTTGCTGGACATCAGTTCGAGTCTCGAAAATGAAAATTTTTAAATATATTTTTCTTTTTTTTTTTCTTTTATTTATTTTAGGTATATTTATCCATTATTCCAACACTTACTAAGAACTTTTCAAAATGTTATACTTTAAAAATAAAATTTAATTTCAAAATATTTCTATATTCAAGAGATATTTTATGAGTCAAGTTCACGCACATGCGCAGAATTCATTCCTATCCAATGCATTATGATTTTAGACCAGAATCACAACGTGTTAAAACTTTTAGTTTATAATCTTAATAGAGTCTTAGGCCATTCAGACGCTCCCCGGGTACGAAGCTTCGTGGCCTGATCGGCAGAACGAGCCGTTTAGTTTTGCTAGACATCAGTTCGAGTCTCGAAAATGAGATTTTTTTAGTATATTTTTCTTTTTTTTTCTATTTTATTTATTTTAGGTATACATTATTCCAACACTTACTAAGAACTTTTCAAAATGTTAAACTTTTAAAATAAAATTTAATGTCAAAATATTTCTATATTCAAGAGAAATTTTAGGAGTCAAGTTCACGCACATGCGCAGAATTCATTCCTATCAAAAGCATTATGATTTTAGACCAGAATGACACCGTGTTAAAACATTTAGTTTAAAATCTTAATGAGAGTCTTAGGCCATTCAGACGCTCTCCGGGTACGAAGCTTCGTGGCCTGATCGTCAGAACGAGCCGTTTAGTTTTGCTGGACATCAGTTCGAGTCTCGAAAATGAGATTTTTTTTGTATATTTTTCTTTTTTTTTCTATTTTATTTATTTTAGGTATACATTATTCCAACACTTACTAAGAACTTTTCAAAATGTTATACTTTAAAAATAAAATTTAATTTCAAAATATTTCTATATTCAAGAGAAATTTTATGAGTCAAGTTCACGCACATGCGCAGAATTCATTCCTATCCAAAGCATTATGATTTTAGACCAGAATGACACCGTGTTAAAACTTTTAGTTTATAATCTTAATAGAGTCTTAGGCCATTCAGACACTCTCCGGGTACGAAGCTTCGTGACCTGATCGGCAGAACGAGCCGCTTAGTTTTGCTGGACATCAGTTCGAGTCTCGAAAATGAAAATTTTTAAATATATTTTTCTTTTCTTTTTTTTTTTCTTTTATTTATTTTAGGTATATTTATCCATTATTCCAACACTTACTAAGAACTTTTCAAAATGTTAAACTTTTAAAATAAAATTTAATGTCAAAATATTTCTATATTCAAGAGAAATTTTAGGAGTCAAGTTCACGCACATGCGCAGAATTCATTCCTATCCAAAGCATTATGATTTTAGACCAGAATGACACCGTGTTAAAACTTTTAGTTTATAATCTTATTGAGAGTCTTAGGCCATTCAGACGCTCTCCGGGTACGAAGCCTCGTTACCAGATCGGCAGAACGAGCCATGTAGTTTTGCTTGTCTTCAGTTCGATTCTCGAAAATGAGGATTTTTTAAATATATTTTTCTTTTCTTTTTTTTTTCTTTTATTTATTTTAGGTATATTTATCAATTATTCCAACACTTACTAAGAACTTTTCAAAATGTTATACTTTGAAAATAAAATTTAATGTCAAAATATTTCTATATTCAATATAAATTTTAGGAGTGAAGTTCACGCAAATGCGCAGAATTCATTCCTATTCAAAGCATTATGCTTTTAGACAAGAATGACACCGTGTTAAAACTTTTAGTTTATAATCTTAATGAGAGTCTTAGGCCATTCAGACGCTCTCCGGGTACGAAGCCTCGTTACCAGATCGGCAGAACGAGCCATGTAGTTTTGCTGGTCTTCAGTTCGATTCTCCAAAATGAAGATTTTTTAAATATATTTTTCTTTTCTTTTCTTTCTTTTATTTATTTTAGGTATATTTATCTATTATTCCAACACTTACTAAGAAGTTTTCAAAATGTTATACTTTTAAACTAAAATTTAATGCCAAAATATTTCTATATTCAAAAGAAATTTTAGGAGGGAAGTTCACGCACATGCGCAGAATTTATTCCTATTCAAAGCATTATGCTTTTAGACCAGAATGACACCGTCTTAAAATTTTAGTTTATACTCTTAATGAGAGTCTTAGGCCATTCAGACTCACTCCGGGTACTAAACTTCGTGGCCAGATCGGCAGAACGAGCCACTTAATTTTGCTGGTCTTCAGTTCGATTCTCGAAAATGAAGATTTTTTAAATATATTTTTCTTTTCTTTTCTTTCTTTTATTTATTTTAGGTATATTTATCTATTATTCCAACACTTACTAAGAAGTTTTCAAAATGTTATACTTTTAAACTAAAATTTAATGCCAAAATATTTCTATATTCAAAAGAAATTTTAGGAGTCAAGTTCACGCACATGCGTAGAATTCATTCCTATTCAAAGAATTATGCTTTTAGACCGGAGTGACACTGTGTTAAAACTTTTAGTTTATAATCCTAATGAGAGTCTTAGGCCATTCAGACTCATTCCGGGTACGAAGCCTCGTGGCCAGTTCGGCAGAACGAGCAGCTTAGTTTTGCTGGTCTTCAGTTCCAGTCTCGAAAATGAGAATATTTTAAATATATTTTTCTTTCTTTATTTATTTTAGTTATATTTATCCATTATTCAAACACTTGCTAATAAATTTTGAAAATGTTATACTTTGAAAATAAAATTTAATGTCAAAATATTTCTATATTCAAGAGAAATTTTAGGAGTCAAGTTCACGCACATGCGCAAAATTCATTCCTATTCAAAGCATTATGCTTTTAGACCGGAATGACACCGTGTTAAAACTTTTAGTTTATAATCTTAATGAGAGTCTTAGGCCATTCAGACGCACTCGGGGTACGAATCTTCGTTTCCAGATCGGCAGAACGAGCCGCTTAGTTTTGCTGGTCTTCAGTTCGAGTCTTGAAAATGAGAATTTTTAAATATATTTTTCTTTCTTTAGTTATTTTAGTTATATTTATCCATTATTCAAACACTTGCTAATAAATTTTGAAAATGTTATACTTTGAAAATAAAATTTAATGTCAAAATATTTCTATATTCAAGAGAAATTTTAGGAGTCAAGTTCACGCACATGCGCAAAATTCATTCCTATTCAAAGCATTATGCTTTTAGACCGGAATGACACCGTGTTAAAACTTTTAGTTTATAATCTTAATGAGAGTCTTAGGCCATTCAGACTCATTCCGGGTACGAAGCCTCGTGGCCAGTTCGGCAGAACGAGCAGCTTAGTTTTGCTGGTCTTCAGTTCGAGTCTCGAAAATGAGAATATTTTAAATATATTTTTCTTTCTTTATTTATTTTAGTTATATTTATCCATTATTCAAACACTTGCTTATAAATTTTCAAAATGTTGTACAATGAAAATAAAATTTAATGTCAAAATATTTCTATATTCAAGAGAAATTTAAGGAGGCAAGTTCAAGCACATGCGCAGAATTCATTCCTATTCAAAGCATTATGCTTTTAGACCGGAATAACGTCGTGTTAAAACTTTTAGTTTATAATCATAATGAGAGTCTTAGGCCATTCAGACGCACTCCGGGTACGAAGCCTCGTGGCCAGATCGGCCGAACGAGCCACTTAGTTTTACTGGTCTTCATTTCGATTCTCGAAAATGAGAATTTTTTCAATATATTTTTCTTTCTTTATTTATTTTAGTTATATTTATCCATTATTCAAACACTTGCTAATAAATTTTCAAAATGTTATACTTTGAAAATAAAATTTAATGTCAAAATATTTCTATATTCAAAAGAAATTTTAGGAGTGAAGTTCACGCAAATGCGCAGAATTCATTCCTTTTCAAAGCATTATGCTTTTAGACCAGAATGACACCGTGTAAAAACGTTTAGTTTATAATCTTATTCAGAGTCTTAGAAAATTCAGACTCACTCCGGGTACGAATCTTTGTGGCCATATCGGCAGAATGAGCCACTTAGTTTTGCTGTTCTTCAGTTCGAGTCTCGAAAATGAGAATTTTTTAAGTATATTTTTCTTTTCTTTTTTCTCTTTCATTTACTTTAGGTATACATTATACCAAGACTTACTAAGAACTTTTTCAAATGTTATACTTTTAAAATAAAATTTAATGTCAAAATATTTCTATATTCAAAAGAAATTATAGGAGTGAAGTTCACGCACATGCGCTGAATTCATTCCTATTCAAAGCATTGTACTTTTAGACCAGAATGACACCGTGTTAAAACTTTTAGTTTATAATCTCAATAAGAGTCTAAGACCATTCAGACGCACTCCGAGTATGAAGATTCGTGGCCAGATCGGCAGAACGAGCCACTTAGTTTTGCTGGGCTTCAGTTCAACTCTCGAAAATGAGTATTTTTTAAATATATTTCTTTTTATTTATTTATTTTAGGTATATTTATCCATTATTCCCACACTTACAATGATTTTTTCCAAATGTTGTACTTCTAAAATAAAATTTAACGTCAAAATATTTTTATATTCAAGAGAAATTTTAGGAATCAAGTTCACGCACATGCGCAGAATTCATTCCTATTCAAAGCATTATGCTTTTAGACCAGAATGCCACCGTGTTAAAACTTTGTTTATAATGTTAATGAGAGTCTTAGGCCATTCAGACGCACTCCGGGTACGAAGCTTCGTGGCCATTACTGCACAACGAGGCACTTAGTTTTGCTGGTCTTCAGTTCGAGTCTCGAGAATGAGAATTTTTTCAATATATTTTTCTTTTCTTTTTTCTCTTGTATTTACTTTAGGTATACATTATTCCAACACTTACTAAGGACCTTTCAAAATGTTATACTTTGAAAATAAAATTTAATGTCAAAATATTTCTATATTCAAGAGAATTTTTAGCATTCAAGTTCACGCACATGCGTAGAATTCATTCCTATTCAAAGCATTGTACTTTTAGACCAGAATGACACAGTCTTAAAAGTTTTGTGGATAATCTTCATCAGAGTCTAAGACCATTCAGATGCGCTAAGGTTCCGAAGATTCGTATCGAGATCGGCGGGGCGAGTAATTTAGTTTTGCTGCTCTTCAGTTCGAGTCTCGAAACTGAGAATTTTTTTAATATATTATTTTTTTTAAAATTTACTTTAATTATTTTTATCCATTATTCCCAAACTTACATAAACTATTTTAAATCTTATAATTCTAAAATAAAATTTAATGTCAAAATATTTCTAAATTCAAGAGAAATTTTAGGAATCAATTTCACACACATGCGCAGAATTTATTCCTATTGAATCATTGTGCTTTTAGATTCTCATACATGCGAAAAATAAAGATCTGGCACATTCTCAAAAATTTTCCCCATTTTTAGCATTGGGTTATTTTACATGATTCCCGTTGTTTATCAATCTAGAAATGATTAAAAATATTAAGAATCTTAGACTGTTCTGGACTGTTTCGTAACCGGATAAATTTTTTATATAAATTTCCTTTTTTTTCAAATATTTTTTAAATACAATTTTAAATGCCCATTCAAAATTTAATGTGAATTTTTCTATTTCATATACATCAAAAATAAAATTTTATTTTAAAAATCTATAAATTTAAAAGAAATTTTAAATTCCAAGATGTCGCACATCAGCAAAAATCATTGCCATTTTTAGCATTGGCTTTTCGAATAGATTCCCTTTATTTTTCAAACAAGAAAGGATAAAGTATATTAAGAATTACAGACTGTTCCGGATTGTGAAGTCCGTGTGAGCTGGTGGAATGAACGAGGTGTTGTGACATTGCATTTTGCAGGTCTTCAGATCGATTCTCGCAACCGGACAATAGTTTTATATATATTTCTTTCTTTTTTCCTAATATTTTTAAATATTATTTTCCACGCACATTGAACATTTAATTTGAATTTTTTTAATTATTAATTTATTTTTTTAATTTAATTTTTAATTATTTTTATTATTTTCCCAATTTTTATACATCAAAAATAAAATTTTATTTTAAAAATTGATAAATTTAATTTCACTTTGAAAATTTCTGAATTTCTAAATTATTAGTTCCAAGATCTCGCACATGCGCAAAAATCATTCCCATTTTCCACATTGTACTTTTTGACCAGATTCCTATTATTTTCGAAACTAGAAATGATTAAATATATTAAGAATCTTAGACTGGTCCGAAGGGGGAAGTTCGTGCGGCCTGGTGGAATGAACGATGTTTTGTGGTACTGCATTTTGCATGTCTTCGGATCGATTCTCGTAACCGGATAACAGTTTTATATATATACGTATCTTTTTTTAAAAAAATATGTTTTGAATATTATTTTCCATGCCCATTCGATATTTAATATGAATTTTTCCAATTCTTATACATCAAAAATAAAATTTCACTTTCAAAATCTATAAATTTAAAAGAAATTTTAAATTCGAAGATTTCACACATGCGCATAAATCATTACTATTCTTAGCATTGTGCTTTTTGACCAGATACCCATTATTTTTCCAAATCAAAAATAGATTTAATATATTAAGAATATTAGACTGTAAAAGACTGTCAAGTTCGTGTGGCCTGTTGGAATGAACGGTGGCGTGGTGACACTGCATTTTGCAGGTCTTCAGATCCGTTCTTGTAACCGGATAATTGTTTTATATATATTTCTTTTTTTATTTCTTCAAATACTTTTTAAATGATATTTTCCATGCCCATTCAATATCTACTTTGAATTATCCTAATTCTTATACATCAAAAATAAAATTTTACTTTAAAAATCTATAAATTTAAAAGAAATTTTTAGTTCCAAGATCACGCACATGCGCAAAAATCATTCCCATTTTTAGCATTATGCCTTTTGACGAGATTCCCGTTATTTTTCAAACCAGAAATGATTAAATATATTAAGAATCTTAGACTGTTCTGGACACTGTGAAGTCCGTGTGGCCTGGTGGAATGAACGGTGCGTTGTGGCACTGCGTTTTGCAAGGCTTCAGATCCATTCTTGTACTCGGATAATAGTTTTATATATATATATTTCTTTTTTTATTTTTTCAAATTCTTTTTAAATATTATTTTCCACGCACATTCAAAATTTAATTTGAATTTTTCCAATTCTTGAACATCAAAAATAAAGTTTTACTTTAATAATCTATAAATTTAAAAGAAATTTTTATTTCCAAGATCTCGCACATGCGCAAAAATCATTCCCATTTTTAGCATTGTGCTTTTTGACCAGATTCCCATTAGTTTTTAAACCAGAAATGATTAAATATATAAACAATCTTAGACTGTTCCGGAAAGTGAAATCCTTGTGGCCTGGTGCAATGAACGATGAGTTGGGGCACTGTATTTTGCAGGTTTTCGGATCGATTCTCGTAACCAAATAATAGTTTTATATATATTTCTTTTTTTTTTTTGAAATATTTTTTAAATATTATTTTCTATGCCCATTCAACATTTAATTTGAATTTTTCGAATTCTTATACATCAAAAATAAAGTTTTACTTAAAAAATCAATAAATTTAAAAGAAATTTCAGGTTCAAAATCTCACTCATTTACAAAAATCATTCCTATTCTTAGCATTGTGCTTTTAGACGAAATTCCCATTTTTTTTTCCAAACTGGAAAAAATTAAATTTGTTAAGAATCTTATATTTTTCTGCTCTGAGAAGTCTGTGTGTCCTGGTGGAATTAGCGACGAGTTGTGGCGCTTCATTTTGCAGGTCAGTTGATCGAGTATCGCAGCCGAATAAGAGTTTTATATGTATTTCTTTTTTCAAATATTTTATTAATATTATTCGCCATGCCCTTTCAACATTTAATATAAATTTTTCCAATTCTTATCCGTCAAAAATAAAATTTTACTTCCAAAATCTATGAATTTGAAAGAAATTTTAAATTCCAACATTTTGCACATGCGCAAAAAACATTCGTATTCTTAGCATTGTGCTTTTTGACCATTGTGCTTTAAATTAAAAATGATTAAATATATTAAGAATCTTAGACTGTTCCGGTCTGTGAAGTCCGTGTGGCCTGGTGGAATGAACGATGGGATGTGGCACTGCATTTTGCAGGTCTTCAGATCTCGTAACCGGATAATAGTTTTTTATATATTTCTTTTTTTTTGTCAATTTTTTTTTAATATTATTTTCTTCTGCTAAAACCATAAGATGTAATAGAAATTAATAAATTAAATGTCTAAACTCTATGGGGCATTCTTGGCATTCGCAGATTTATTATGTCCAGATACCTAGTTGTTTACTTAGGTTCGATCCCCGCTTTTGTAATCTTTCTTTTATTTTCATTTTTCATTTGATATTAATTTTTTCAAAAAATTATATCGTTCTAAGCAAAGTATGTTCTTCTTTTCACGGTGACCTATTTTTTTAAAGAATTTTTAATTTTTCAATCATTTATTTAAAAATTTTGTAGAAATAATATTAATTAATGAAATAAATGTCTGAATTCTGTTGAATTTTCGGAGCTTGAGCAGACTTATTATGTCAGAATGACCAGTCTTTGATGCAGGTTCAATCCTTGCTCTTGGAATTTCTCTTCTGTTTACTTTTTGTTCATTTGTATCAATTTTTTTAAAAAAAAATTATAACATGTGTAGCAAAGTACATTTTTCTTTTCATGGTGTGACATATTTGTAAAGAAATTTTAATTTTTCAATCATTTATTTAAAAATCTTGAAAAAATAAAATAAATTAATGAAATAAATAACTGAATTCTCTCTGTGCATGTGCAGGCTATTATGTCAAGAGGCCCAATTGTTTACGTAGGTTCAGACCTCATCCTTCCAATTTTTTTTTTTGTCATTTTATATAAAATTTTTAAAATTTGTAACGTATAGAGCAAAGTATGTTTTCTTTTCACGATATCACAATTTTGTAAATATTTTTTTTTAATTTTTAAAGCATTTTTTTAACAATTTTTTTAAAAAATAATATATATTATGAAATAAATGTCTTCTGGGCATGCTCAGAATTTTTATGTCAAGATTTTCAGATTTTGTGCATGTTCGTTTCCCGCTCTTGCAATTCTTCTTTCCTTAATCTTCTTTTAATTTTATATCTATTTTTTTAAAAAAAATGTAACGTATAGAGTGAAGTACGTCTTTCCTTTTACGATGTGACATTTTTGTATAGAAATTTCACTTTTTTTTCAATCATTTATTTTTAAACCTTAAAGAAATAAAACAAATTTACAATATAAATATCTGAATTCTATCAGACATTCTGAGCATACGCAGACCTATTATGTCAAGATTCAGAGCTGTTTATGCAAGTTCGATCCCCGTTCTTGAAATTCATCTTTCGTTCAATTTTTTTTATTTATTTTATATCAATTTAAAAAAAAATTATGACGTGCATAGCAAATTATTTTATTATTGAAATGATATGAAATTTTTTTTTAAAAAAAAATTAAATTTTACATGCATTAATTCAAAAATCTTTATTGAAATAAAATAAATTTACGAAATAAATGTCGAAATTCTATCAAACACTATGGGCATGCACAGACTTTTTGTGTCCAGATCCCCAATTTTTTTTATGGAGTTTCGATACTCGCTCTTGCAATTCAAATTTCGTTCAATTTTTTAAAAACTTTTTATATGAATTTTTAAAAGACTATAATGTATAGAGAAATGTATCTTTTTGTTTTCATAATGTGATATTTTTATCATGAGCTTTAACGTTTCCCATCATTTATATAAAAATAGTGTTCTGACGTTTCAAAACACTAAACTAACTATATTTAACCCAAAAATAAAGTTCTAAATAGTGATAACTAAAGTGTATTAGTGCTAAAATAGATTATTATATTATTAGGTTGTTGAAAAGCAACTGTTTCTTTAGAACTTCCATTAATTTATTTAAACCAGTTTTTGCTTTCCGGCCAAATATTCAACATGTCTTTTAGGGTAAACTTCATAGAATCTTCTCTTTACAATCAGAGAAGAGTGACTTGGAATTTTTATGCCATTTAGGTGCGAAAATTGATAAATAGAGGGAAAAACCCCTATTTCATAACATATTTTTAATAATAAATTTAAATAATGTAAATTTGTTTATTTAGAATATAAGAAAATATAAAAAAATTCAATCATAATTTTTAAAAAAAAGAAATATCCTGGATAACTTTATTGCTATCAGTAACATATCTGATTACACAGTCATATTGACAATACTTTTTTTTTATCTCTAAGCATAATTTTCTAACATTTTAATTAATTCAAAATCTAACAGGATTTTGATGTTTCCCTGCTATAACTGCATAAAATAATAACTGATAAGACGGATATTTACATAATTTTAAAACTAAAAAAAATGCCTGTTTTGCATTATCAATTTTGCTGATCAACCTTTTTTTTTTAATTTTCACAAATTTGAAATAAACTTATTTGCATGATTATTAAAACGAAATTTTATTGATGAGAGAAAATTCATAACATTTTTGTTATTTCATCAACAATTTAAGCGCGAGAATTTCCTTCATTTTTAGAAAATAAAATGATTTTTTTTTATTTCTAAGCAATTTTCTTGAGGAGAAAAAAACGAATTTACATGAGCAGCATACAGTATGAAGATGGATGACATGGATTTTCATGGAATTAGGATGGGAATGAATCAAATTCTATTAAGAAATTTTATACGCAATAAAATATTCAGGCAGGTATGCATCGCATTTTGAAAAAATATCCATTTCTTATTAAAATAATAAGGAATTAATGAGTATCCCAACGAGAGGCTTAAAAGTAATTCGTTGACAGAGTGAACTAAGCTCCATCAATGTGAAGTTTAAGATTATTAATAATTTAACATTATTTCTGCATCAAATTATAGAAAGAATTTTAATTGATACCATGTGCTCAAGTAAGGCGCCAAAGGAGGCTACTATTTCATTGAGAACAATGGCGGCAGTGAAATGAAATGATAAAATCTAAAAGAAATGTGAAGGCTCTTTATCTTTCTATAACTTAGTTAAAATATGTTAAATCCCGTTTAATGCAACAGCAGAGTTATTTGAAGACTAAGCTCTTAATTTTGATAAGATGATGAGGATGATGCCCCTGACAGTACGACGACAATCTATCGACAATTCTGCTCTACGGAAACGAAAGGACGTCCAGCCCTGCTGCATTTGTCTTGCATGCTTGTGTGCTTCTCTTTGTTCTTTGATCGAATTTTCAATTTAGGATTCTTTGATGCCAATCTGTGACTTTACAAAGAGGAGTACAAGGCCCAAAGAGAAATAAATATTCACATCTCCAGAGATAAAAATTTTGAAAACATTGCTATGAATGATTTTTAGGAGATTTTGATAAAGTAAAACTTTAACTCATTATCACAAACAAGTGTGTAAATACAAATGTTATAAATTATTCAAATATTTTATTTGAAATATGCTATTTGTGTGCCTACATGCATAATTTCTTTTAGTGTATAGAAATATTTTGAATAGTTCAATCTTAAATTATTACTAACAAATATTTGTGTGTATTAATATAATATTATGGAACATAGCTCGCAATGATCATTATAAGGGAAAAACTGAATTAAAATGTTTATCGCCCAGAACTTTTATTAACAAATTTTGACATCTATTATATTTATTTCAACGTTTCGTCCGACAAAAAAAAAGTATTTAGTCTTAGCTAACTACTATACGTAATAGATATGAATTTACGCTCCGGTATGAAAAACCGAAGGTATTTGTTCGGACCTCGTAATCGTAAACACTGTTCAGCACGTAGGAACAGAATGCATGCATCGTATTAAACGAAATGGAATCCAGGACAAATTGAAGACTCTTAATCTTTGAGGACAGGATTTGCCACGATCACATAGTGAATCAGATCGATGATCCTATGATATTGAAGATGAAATTTATCACCTAAAATGTTCATAATTCGTAAAGCAAATATAATTAGTATATGATTTTAATTCTCCATTGAAAGTAAGAGTTGTGTTTTTCGTAACCGTTGATTCCATTTTCAAAATACCAAAGAAATTGTTTTATTTAAAAGAGCTATCTTAAAAGTACTGAATACCAAAAAGAGTTTTAAAAATATTATACATGATATTTTACGATTATACATGATATTTTACGATTGTTTTATATTTTATTTTCAGCTCTCTCAATGTTAATTTTTATTTGTCAAAATGGGATTTTGAGAATCAATAATTTTGAACCTTGCTGGAATAAAAGGAAAGACCTCTTTTTCGGCAGCTTCATTGTCACACAAACATAGGCTGTTCTTTTACCTTAAAATATTGAATTTTCATTTGACATCTTTCTATATAGCAAAATGGGGTTTTTATCGTAAAATATAGACATTATGATTCAGTCTAGGATTTTAAAATATCTCTAACTGAAAAGAAGTTTCTTCTCAGGAAACATTTAAAGTAATTTTTGAAAACAGTTCAAATTCATCTAAAGTTATTAATTTTTTTTTCACTTAGTTACAAGAAAATTATTAGTAAGTTAGTATTTAAAAACTGGAACTTCTATTTATATCTGTTGAATTTTTCGTCAGAATCTTTTTTTTTAGTCACGTGACATTCTAGTATATAAATGAAATTTCGTGAGTCTCTCGTTTCCGTTTATGACCTTTTGTTATCAATTGCTCATAAACAAATAAAAAAAAATTGTGCTTGCTTGTATATTTGAATCTAGTTGAAATATTTGTTATCTGTTAGCTTTATCTTTCCCAATCTAAATATTTATTAAATGTAAGTAAATTGATTTCTATGTTTCTTTCTTATTGTTTATAGTCGATAATATGCAATCAGTAAGTTGTATTTTCAATGAGATTTACATTATTTAAATTAATGAGTGTGTTTGAGAGTGGAATTAGTGAAGTAAAAATAAGAATTACAAATGCGTCTTTTTAAATTTTCATTATTAAACTTTCTAATAGGTTTCTTTTCCCAAAATGCAAATCATTCGAAGCATTGACTAAAATAATTTATTCTAGTCGATTTTGTATTAATTTTTAATATAATTTCTTCGTTTCGGGATGTTTTTAATTTATAAATGATCTGTTAATTTATAATTATAGTTATACATATATAATACGAGATAAGTCTATGATCATTCCTTCCAATCACGTGAAATTTTATCAAGTATTTAGAATAAAATCTAATTTGTTGAATTTAAAATTTGCTTGGGCTTATGATATTAACACTTATGACTTCATATGTTTAGAACTTTAAAATTTATAATGTATTTAACATTCCTCATTTTATTGTACAACAATATAATATTGGAATTTTTTTTCTTTGGTATCTGTTCTGTTTTTCCGGTTTTTTTTGTATGGTTTTTCTATTTTATTGCAAGTATTATCTAGAATCACGTTTATAAAAAAATCGATATATCTGCGATTATCCTTTTATTCAAGGTTTCATTTATTCTTATAAAATGCGATTGTTTTGAAAAGGTTAATCTTTCTTTTCCTTCGCGTGTGGAAATAGAATTCCAGTACTAAATCTATCAATTTTAATACAAGTATTTTTTGATATTTTGGGGATTGCCTGTTTTTTTTTTCCCTTTTATTTATCTGCTGTTCTGTTAGAATGTCAATTGAGCTGCAAATTTTTCCCATCTAAGAGTCCCATAAATCATTTTTAAAAATAATTCTGTAAACTTTTCTATGCCGAGAGTTATTTATTATGAAAATGCTGCAGTGAAATTGAAAACCTTTCTTTTTCATTTATTAGTATTTCATCGACGAATGTATTTTACTTTTATATTTAACTGGTTTGGAGAATTTTTAGGCGTGCAAAAGAAAGAATCGTTCTGTTATTATAAGAATACAAAGACATGCTCTTGAGCATATTATTTCAAGTAGAATGCATAGTAAAATCTTTATGTAGTAACATTTATCGGTGTTTTTTTTTTTGAAATTTTAATTCCTTATTGCAATTGATGAGTGTAGCATGAGTTTGTTGAAATAGTCAAAATTTATGACGTAAAGCCGACTCTTTGCAAGTAGGGTTAGTTTCTGTTATCTGCATATCTGAATTTATTTCACAAGTCAATAAGCGAGTTAAAAGGTAATTCCTGTTTGAATTAATGCTTCAAAAATATGCATTCTAATTAAACGATATAAAGTGTGTAGTAACCAATTATTCGTTTCTGCTGCTAATGTTAGGCATCACATCGCTCTAAAATGGGCGCCTTCGTAGAAATATTTTATTTAATGCTGAAATATATATGACGCGTAATTCAATTGTACTTGACATTAAGCTAATCATGTAAAATTATAATCTTACAAATTATTTCATGTAGTAAATAATTAATTTGTGAATTAAAGTCTAGAGGTGCCCCAGGGATCGCAAAATTTTCTCAATTGAAAATAAAGATGAGTAAATTTCTTGAAACGAGTCGAATTAATTTTCAAATAACCACATGGAGATGCTTGGGAGTTCATTCGATTCCTATTTAATTATAAAACATAAACGCAAGCGTTTCATAATTCCGGGACCGAAGAATAAAATCCATTCGTAGAAAACCAGATGTTTCCATGCAACTCTCATTTCATCGATTATTCTGATTGATAAATTTTGGTTTCCAATTTTTTTTTTTTGGTGAACTCTGTTAAAATAGAGTAATTCAGTCCCTTAAATTCAATTTCTGATGAATCGCTTTCCTTTACTTCGCTATTTCGGATAATCGCATTATGAACTTGCTTCAACCTTTGTATTTTTCTTCAACGCCTCGTAATTCAAAAGCTTACTGCTGAAAAAATGAGAACTTCTTCATATCGTTTTAATTACAAGGCAAAGACGCATTCCTAGCAGTCAAAAGACATCTAAATATTTTTCAGCGTTATTTTGAGAAATGCATTGCTTACTGAGACAAATCTAGGGTGAGACATTGGAATCGAATCAAAGATTTAAAAAAAAAAGCGACGACAAATGTTTGATTCCTTTTCAAGTAAAAAAATACGCGTTTTTGCATTCGGCATTAATTTTCAAAAAAAAAAAATAAATAAATAAATAAAAAAAAAAAATAAATAAAGTTGCAGCTGAAGTCTAGGTATATATCAAATTTGGAACCAAATCCGTCTGTAGGTCTGTTTCGCATATGTATAAATGTAATGACTTGAATCAATAAAATTCCGTATCTTGTGAATATAATTGTTTCATATCAAATTTTCTTTTCAGTTGGTCGAGAAAAAATAAACCTAATTACATTCAAATTAATTTCTCGCATATTATTACATAGCAATATTCACGAAATGCTATGCAAGACATAAGGCCAAAACGAAGGTGCACAATCTTATTCGGGGGCCGGTAGATAGACCTCAATTGGCGAATATTTCTGAGCTACCCATTGCTCTGGTTTTAGGATCTTTCGCAAATGCATCCTTTATGAAATAGGAAATTTAGCTTAAGGCATTTTGAGGTTACTCAATAGTTCATATGACAACAAGCTTATTAAATGCCCGACCGAAAAAAGTCACATATAAATCAAGAGAAAATATATCAAATTGTGAATGTTTAAATGTAGCATTTTAAACATGGTTTTATTAAGTATAAGGGAAGCATTTAATGCGTTCATATCTTTCGAAAATTATTTAAAATTAAATTTTTGTTTTATATTTGTATGTAATAACGAGAACTATATTTAATCGGTATTCCATACTTGTTTGATAACAATGAATAACATTCTCCCTTACAAAATTTCCAATGATTTGTTTCGATAAAAACAAGATATGCAAAGACTGTTGAAACGGTGCCTCTGGAGCCTTTCCGAGCACACGCCAGTCATTCTCAATACAATAAATTTATTAAAACTCATTTTGAAAAGTTAAAAACGTTTTTTACTGCCATACTAACATCACCGAATTCCGGCAGGTGAAAATTTAAACTTATTTTAAAACAAATGCTTATCTTAAAAATTTGACCTAAAATTGGATTCCTCTTCTGCGTTTCTAGTGTTTTATTTATATCTAAAATATTTCACTTTCTGTCGAAAAATCTATTGCAGATGCTCAATGTCGGTTTAAATAGTATAACTGTAAATAATACAAGAACTAAATATCCACAGGAACTTGTACGAATGAATGGCTGTAGTCTTTTTTAAAGTAATGGAAACAAAGAACATCGATAGTAATGGCGAACATTTTGATTATCAATTTTCGTAATGAGTGTTTCTCAAGAAAGTTGAATTTGACCAAAATAAAGCATAGTTTCTACTTGCGCACTTAAAACTTTATATTTACGTCCTTCAAACATTAAACATTTTAATCATTTTACTCTCGCTGTAATGTCTTAATTTTTTTAGTTCGTTAAAATATCATATTAGTTTAATTATGGATTGAATCATTAAGAAAATTAGGTTCAAAATTTTGTATTGTGTTTGCAGAATGTTTGTTTATAAAATATGCTTATTTGTCGCCTTTTACTTGAATCGAATCATTGTCATTCAAAAGTCTGGCAACAATTTGTTATGCCCGTTTTAAATATTTATATTCATTCGCCAACTGGTCATGTTATGTGAAGAAAGAGAATGAAATTTCGATTTTTTTAAATTAGATCTTGAAAGCTGTTTTTATTCAAGGACACATGTCTGCAATTCCTGTCATGAATCATTCGTTTGTGTTTTAGTACTGTATGAGAATTTTTATATGATTCGGTGTATGGTTAATTTGTCTGTTCAAAGACATCTGTGAAATGCGAATAATTTGTAAATTTGATGTTCTGTCCTACAATTTTTGGTGTTAAAATTTCCTTAAATTAGATCCCAACTCTCAAACGTTTTAATAAATTAAAACTGTTAGGTTTTAGCATCAAATTTAAGGAAATTCAGAATTAAATCTTCAAAATTACTTTTTAAAAGGAAAGGGTTGTTCAATTTATGTGCATGTACCATTAATCCTTTTTTAGTAAACCATTTTCAGATTCTATATGCCCAGTCTTCTTCCGTATTTTAAATTTAATCTGTATTTAATGTACAAGAAATGTGATTTAAACATTTTACTTAATCGTTGATTATGTATTTGGAAGGAATGAATGAATCGATCTATGTGTGAACAAACTGATTATGCATGTGGTGATAATATACAGGGAGTTTTCAATTCGCACATCAATTCAAGATTTTAAATTTGATAACTCTCGATTCTATAATTAGCTGGCTATTTAAAATCAGTCTTTAAAAATGCAATTGATAGAGTTGCATGAAATATCAAATCTACTTCCATTTTATAAATGGTATTCGATTTAAAATTATATTTTTAGCTTTTGTTTAATTTATTTTTTACTGTTGAATTAAAATTTATTACAAAGTAACATCCAAATTTAATAGCATCTATTTCTAATAGGTTATAGCTCTAATTGTTTCTAATAGTGTTTCCTTAAATGGTCCTAAAAGCCAAGTTAAGCCAAATGATGAAACAAAGCACTTTCATGTTAAAAGCCTACACGGGTGTAAGGCAATTGAAATTCTGAAATTAACTCCCCAACAAAACATCAAAATATACCTGAAGGAATTCGCACACCACGTATTACTTAGGCAGAAAATAAAACGCTTCAAAAATCCTGACATTTAGAAGCATCACTTAATACTTTATAAATTTCAATAACACAGAAGTTGCTATCTCAATACGGTTATCAAGTTTCCAAAAACGGTTTTTTTCTTTAAATTAAGAAAAATCTTCCATCCTTACTCCCTCCCATTTAAAACCAAGAGTTACTGCACTTGTACATCTGACGTTCTTAATCCTCTTGTATAAAGTATATAACTGTTAATTTACTATGCATGACTTTAGTAATGCAATGAGCCAGTAGATATTCTATAATTTCTATTGTAATCGTAACGGTTGTTAATCTCTATTTTGCCCAAGCCGAAATAGTCTTTATGCAGTGTATATTCGAATTGCAATTTATCAAAACTGATGTTTTTATTTCTTTACTTTAGATGTCGAAGAGACCAGCTGGCAAGCCCGATGGTAAGTTTTGCAATATTTTCTAGCACTTAAGAAATTTGTGATAATGGCAACTGTGAACCCGAAATGCTCTAGATGTAAAGATTCCCGCCATTTAGGTTTTATTCATACAAAAATGTTCTAAATCGTATATTTGTTTGATGAAATTAAACCCATTGTTTAACAAGCAACGAATTATTTATAGATAAAAGAATTAAATACAGAATTTCAGCAATTGTTTTACCAAAGCAATTAACGATATTTTTAAGAGTTTGTAATTCTGCTTTTTTTTATAAGTAAACCTACTGGTGAAGAAAGTTTTAGATGTAGGGTCTAAATGGACTCCAGTTCTAAATACAGCTATCGATACATAATATTAGGCAAAATTCTAACTTGAAAATACTATAATTCTTAATTTTTTGCTGATATCAGTAAGAAACGTAATAAATGAACAAATAGTTTGTATATATCTATTTGTATATGTAGTTTTGATCAGTTTCTGAATTTAATGTTAGGAGGCAATATGCATATATTTCCTTGATTATTGTAATATTCCTATATCACAAATGTTTTTTTTTATTTTCTTTCAGAAGGAGCAGGTGGAAAGAGAATCCACTTTGCTGATGAAAGTATTCACGGACCGGTATGTGCATTGTTCGTCAATATATTCGTTGTTTTAATTTCTGTGAATTTTTGTTTTATAAATATAAATGTTACCATTATAGAATTAAGATCAGAAGAAAGTTGCCTTAAGATGTTTAAATTATAAACTACAAATAAATTTTGATCTTGTAATTGGAAATATGTCATTAAACTTTGATATATAGATGTAAATTTAAATTGAAATAAAGATTCCTCAATATTTAGCCAAAATCTTGAAACTTATTTACTCTATTTTTATTAAATACTTTTAGATTTTACCTCGGTAAATGTATTCAATTCACCGAAATGGCGAGGGGAAGGGGTTCAATTAATAAATTACTTTGAAGTTTCATATCGAGTCTTCTTTAGTTATAAAGCACGTGCATAGCAATAAAAAGAGCAAAGAAAATAGTTTAATGCTTTTTTAACTTCAGTAGAATTTCGGAAAAATCATGAAAAGTGTTGACAATATTTTAAATAGTAACATATTCGTTTGTTGACAATGCAATACTCCTTCAATGAATCAGTTTTATACCCATGAAGAATTAAATAAAACGTCTACAGCATTGAACGATTTGATAATACTGTTTGATAGTGTGGAATCTATTCTAGATACATATGAGAGAAGTTCTTTTCATTTTTATGCAACATCATTGTCGTCATTTATGACGATTCTCGTTTTATAAGCTAATCCAATACTTTTTCCTTGTTCTTAATAAAAAATAATTGGAAGCATTTTATTGAAATACTCTCGAATAATTTAGGTTCAAATTCGTAGGTAAATATTTTCTTCGTATATTTTCACTTATTAAAGATTAATAAAATTTAGATTTGTGGATTAAATTTATTAATTATATTTACATATTTGAAAATTTCCAGCATGTTTACATCACTAAATTTTAAAAAAAGATTAAAACTAGAAATACAGTGCCTAATGAAAAGCGGGATCATATATTCCTTTTTAGTATGCGCATTATTTTTGCATGCACGCACTTTGAGACATAGTAAAAGCGTCACATCTCCTCTGTAATGGAAGGATAAGCCAATTAGCAGAGGGTGACAATAATCTGAATGATTTTTCTGATATTACATTTAAACTTCTGAGAAAATAGTATGCCAAATTTCCGAAAAACTCCTTTAGAAGAATATAAATTTAAAAATGTTACAGCTTGTGAAAAATAAGAATTTTACGTACAATGGAATTGAATTTCAAATGAGTAACTTTCGCGAACAATTAGTGACCATCTTTTAACAGACCATCAATATTATCCTTTTCAAACAGGTTTTCCCCTAGAAGCATATGCAAATGATTGGAGAAATTCAAATATACAATGAATCACTAATATATCGAATTAAAAAGAATCTTTTTGATAGAAGCAAATTGAAAGTGCAAAAAGTATAAAAAAAGGGTTTCAAGTTAAACAAATTAGAAACATTTACAAAAGGAAGCATAGCAAGATTGTCCAGGGGGGGGAGACTGCCATTTTTCAGTCTATTGTGTTTTCAAGTGGAATGTTTGCATTACTCAATGCAATAGCTGGGGATTTGATTTCACTTTGAGGATCTTCAAAAGTCTGGTCAGCACTCTGATTTGTCTTCTATAGCATCCTTTTATGTTGATTATTGAGATGCGGTAAAGGTTTTTTAATTCTAGAGAATTTGCAGAAATTTTAATTTCTGAGTACAAAGGTCAAAAGTATCAATTCTAATTTCGAGAGGCTTTATACAACCCTACTCAAACGTAATTTTAATCCTTTGAAGCACGTTTAGAAATTTGGTTGTAGCAAAGAAGTTTCTTGAACAATCAATTCTTTTATTTGAGATACAAATATAGAGGGTGGTTTGAATCGTTAAACTGGGATCTCGCATTTTAAAGATTTAACCTTTCTAGAAAATAAATGAGTTAAGTCGATAATTATTCGCTTTTCGAGTGAATGGTTTGACATCCATGGCTATGATTAAGGTACACACTCATTTCCTATGATTCTGGACAAAATATTCTGTGTGTGCATTAGAAATCTTTGGCACTGTCGAGGATGAAAGATAAGCGTTAAAATTTTAAGAATAGTTAGATTAGATTAGAACGTTAGATTTTAAGAATAAAAGTTGCGTTTTTTTACAGACATCTGCCCATTTACAATATATTAATTTCCCGACTCATTTCTTAAAAAAATAATTAGTGTCGATTGTCGTATTCTTACTAGTTATTTGCGAGTATTTTTATTCTAGATTATCACATTAATTGGCAACACCTTTGAAATGTTTCGAGCTTGCTGAATCTCAAAACTGTTGTAATACAGATTCTATTGATAATGAGTTTTGTTCATTTTATTAGATCTACGGTTTCAGTAATCTACAACTTTCAGAAAAGATTGAGCTTAGAATCGATTTAAATTTGGATCGGAACTTAACAAAAATTGCTGAGCTTTTACGTTCAACCTACGGCGGAAGGATAGTTTTGTCGACATCACGACTTACACCATATAAGAATTTTTATTTGAAAATAAATTGGCACAACATTATCATTTGTGTCAAAATTGATAATTTTATTGGCTCTTTCATTAATTCTTCAAAATATTATGTATTGCATTCTTTACGCAGACGTTTAGACAGGAGACAGTTTGCTTTTCTAATATTTTATTTTCTTTTAAACTGATGTTGATGGTATAACCTTTAAAAGAAAACTAAATGCGTCTTCGACGCAAACATGTACAAATTGGTATTAAATTTCCTCTGTTCACTTTAGAGCAACTAGGTACCAAAGAAAGGAATAAATTTAAAATTTTTCATGTAAACAAAAGGGAAATCTAGAATAGACTTTATTGGTTATTACTAATCCAAGATGGTATTGCTTTGTTAAGTCACCTCTAAGAATCCTAAAACATTCATAAGCTCAGTGTTTTTAAAGACCAGATTTTATTCATTTTTTTTTTATCCAAACGGTGGAGAATGTAGGTGTAGATATCAGGTTAGCTTTTCACCAATGGTATTACGGAAAGCCTCTCCGCCCATTCTATAAAGTAAACGTGTTGATATCTCCTCTAATAAACCCTGAATTATCTGCTTTTCTTGTTTATTCCAGAATCAAGTCTTCAGTTTAGAGTTTCGGCTATGTATTTGCTCTCTTCCAGAGCAATATTTAACCATCAGATTTAATGGAATTCAAAAGAATCATGTAATTCTCTTCTGGATTTTTTGAGAATACTAACTCGTACGGATTCGCTATGAATGTTACCTAAATCAAATTCAGAATAAATTATAATAAAGTTATAAAAGAGAAATAAAAAATGATTTTACTCTTTTCTTCTTGATATTGGCATCACTACAGGGCTTAACTATAAAAATTGAAAGAAAAAAAACCGATCGAAAATTATATGGGGAGAGGATAATGAAATTTCTCTCCAAAGATATTGGAATATTCAAAGTAGGATTTCGGTGTCTTTGTTCCTTTTGTCCCTGCTGCTCCTTAAATCGGTTGGTAGGGGCGAAGCCGCTTTTTTTAACCCCTATTGGCAGGTGGTGCATTTTCTTGGAAATAAGGAAACGGTGTTAGATTGTTGGGCAACTTCTGAATTTCCAACTTATGCCAAGAAATCAAGAAATTTAATTCAGAATTGATTCTAGGCATGGTTTTGGAAAAATAAAATTGACATAGCTACTAAAATTGTAACGCGTCGTATTCCAACAGCTGCTGAAAACTCCTTTCTCAAACGTTGTGTAAATTCCCTAAATTTCGGAAACCATGATAGGTCGACGTATAGGCGAAAGCTAGTAAATTAAAGATTAGAATTTTTATCGTTATCCAGTAATGATTGATAGACCTTAAATCAACAGTAAATAGAATTAAGCAGTAAATACAATTACTTCGTCAAATTAAAATGAGTGTTTTTGAAAATTGCGTTAATACAATTCAAAATAAGATTGTATCTAAAGCAGTATGGGGAAATGTTCACAAGATATTCGGAAAATATAAAATAAGTCATTTAGTATCGATTCTCCTATTTAATGAAAAAAATTATGTTGAAAACAAAGCTCACTGTAGAAACGCATAGATGAATCTTTTTGTAAAAAAATGTCAAATATAGAATACTTTCCCAAGAATTTATAATGCACAAAAGAAGTGTAGAAAGAATTGCTGGATTTTCGGTCTCCAAACTCAGAAATAAATGACGGCTTTTTCGCTTCACATGAAATTAGAATATCTATGAAAAAATCCCAACTAGCATCTCCAGACAAAGAAAAAAATTATTTGTTCAATATTTTGAGTGCCTTTTTCTTTTAAGTTTTATATAATTTAGTTTAAAAAATATTTACTAGTTGTAGGGCTCAGAGCACTGTAATTCGACTTCCCAATCATGGAAAGGACACCGTACACACTTGCTTATAGACTGTTTGCCTTCACAAGTTATTCTTGAGAACTAATGGTGAGAAAGCAAATTTCCATTTAATACATTACATGGAAAAATCTGGTTTCTTATCAAATTTTCAAAATGGATTTCGATCTGGAAGAGGTACCAATGATAAAGCGTTAATGCTAGAAACGTCTTTAGACACTCTTTTTTGGCAAAATACCCTTTCCAATTTTTTTAACAAGGAAAAGGTTTAAGACAGGATAGGGCAGGACAGGACGATGCGGCCTTTTAGAGATTGTATAACATGGGATTTCTGGGAAACTTGCCAAATTTTATGAATATACGACTTTCTTTAGATAAGAGTATTTAAAGTACGCTTAGATTTCTTATCGTGTTTTCCACAGTATGAACGCGTTTCAAGGAAGCATTTGAAGTGCGACTTCATCATATTAAAAGGCATTCTGCAACTACGGCAATACGCTGAACGGTTTATTATATATTTACTTTACTTTCATATAGACTATGAATTGGAATCAATGAATTTTATCTACCGTTAGCTGCATGTAGAAGCTAAAAATATTACTAACTGGAATGATTGCAACGGATTTACCTTATTAAACAGAACACAGCTTCGGCATTTCTAAAAAAATACGTGGGTTCCATTCCCAATTTGAATTAAACACTAATGTACCAATGATGTCAGACTGAATTTTTTGGTATTATCTTTGTTTTGAAGAACGATTGATATTTAAATCAACCTTTAAATCTGAAATGAAAATGTGCCTAGACATCGAATCATCTGAAAGTACATGCTAAATACTTGGAGTGCAGATTTTCAATAGTCTTTCATATGAGTCTTATTTTTTCAAATCGACTATAGCTTCAGTATCTACATCTATATATACTGAATATATAGGATCCGCTTTTAAATCGCTTGCATATATTGGATCCTAGACATCATTTAACGACTCGGATTTTCATCGTGAAAGTAACAAATAATTTAAATATCATTTGAAAAGTACCATTTTACAATTAACTTGACAGAAATTTTCTCGGAAATGTTTTAAAATAAAAAGAAAGTGCGGGAAACCTATGCATGGTAGATTTCTAATTCCGTTATTCGGGACATTTCGAGTACACTCTAATGAATCCATTATTTGGACATAGACTGCAATAAGTTTAATACAACATCTTGTGATGGAAAATGTGGATACTTTACAAAAAGAGGCTATTCGCTGGGCCAAAGGATATCATTTTCATGAAGATTTCTAAATTAATATCCGATTCGATTTATTTTAATCTATTTTCTTGCCATATAAAGCACATGGTACTTAGAACCAATCGATTCCGGATGACTTTAAAACGGAAATCGTGTTGGCTCTGCTGCCGGTTTTAATCATTGAATAGATATTGCTCGCTTTCACAGTCTGTAGATAGCTTTCATAAAAATATTTCATTTTCTCTAAGGTTTATAAAGAATGATTTATTTATACAGATTCGAAAAAGCTGTAGAGTACCCTTTTTATGCGCATCTAGATACGGTAATTCATGAGTTCTGAAATGTTTTAATCAAATATCATTCTTTAAAACACAACGGCGAACAATACTTTTCGTAAATAAAGAAACAATACCGTGTGTTGAAAATGGCTCCATTCCTATATGACATATAGAAAATCTACTATATTTTATACTCCTCTGGATACTAAAAGTATACTATATTTCAGTATCCAGAAGAAAGTGCAATTAGGGACGATCAGATCTGTGATAAATACGACTTCGTTCAGCCATGTATCGCAGGTTTCCAACAGGAATACACTGCCATTCCCAAAGTATCTGAATGCTGGAATATCGGAGTTTCTTTATCGTGGATTAAAAAAAAAATGCCACCAATCAAAAACTGCAATGACAGCACAGCCTCTTCAGGGGCTGATATACAAAAGCTCGCCATTTAACTGATAGCTACTTCGTAATCTCGTACATCCTTTGAATGTTCTTAGAAAGCCTGCCTTTTCGACAAACTTATTTGGGGGAGCATCTCGAATGAATAAAGCTTACTCCACGAGTATTCAATCACTCGTAAAAAAAGCGGAAAATTTGTCTGTCATAAATAATGTTACTCGAGAAGTTTCTGCAGCTTTTTTGTAAGGGCAGTTGCGGTATTTCCTTATTGACATTTATTTCTAAAATTGAAAATAAAAAGAACTTTCCAAACAGATTTTACACGTAATCATTTATTAAAAGGCAAACTACCCCCAATGTCCTTGTCAGACGACAGTATTTATTATCCTTTAGATCAATTATAGCATATTGGAATAATTTTAACTGAATGAAGAATTTTAACAATTAATAACGTGACATATTTACTGTGCAATCCTGGGAATTTAATTTTTCTAAATTTTCCAATTGAAATCGGTTTAATCAGACAAATTTGATTTTATTCTTTTTTATTTTAAAATTCTTTCGTAATTCTCTTTTTACTTATCTGTAATTTTTGATTGTGTAAAAGCTTGGTCAGAATACTTTCTATTGGATTCAGATGTCAGACTGTCGTTTGTGCCATTAAAATTCAAAATATCTCTACATTCATTAGTTAACTCCCAAGTATCACGCTTGATTCTTTTAGTATTGATAAGAGATTACAGCTAGTCCCGTTCGCGATTCAACGCCTATGTATTTCTGGAAGAAAAAAAGAAAATATCAAATATATAAATTACGAAGGTAAATGTAGATGATATGAAATTGTGTGAACTGTCATTAATTTTTAACTCAATGATTGAAAAGTGATACTTGGTTCATATGTGTATTTTTTATCAGATATATATTTTAGAAAGAAATGGAAAACTAACATACTGTTTCAAAATATATATCTGTCTAAAAATTGATTATTTACATCAATAGGATATTATTATATCCAACTGATTATTTCACAACTTTAAAAGCTACCATTGTCAGCTAAAATATCTTTCTGGTGTGAGTCTCGCATTATAAAAGTCAAAAACAATTTTAATTTACGCTTATTTCTGTATTTTATTGTATAATTATAGGCTGACTAAAAATGCTTTCTGGTTTTCTGCTATATTTAAGTTTACACGGTATATTTTTGTTAGAGCAGAGCATATTCATGGTATAAAATGCCGTAATTGGCAGACGAAAAGTGGTTTTACTGCATAAAAATATGCTGTAATCCGATTGCTATTTACACCATTGTACAGATACTTTGATCGAGCTAAATTTCGCAGTGATGTTCCTCTGCTTTAAAGCTAGTTTATAACAGAAAATCTGAAATTTAAAATCATTTTGCTCAAAATATCTAAATTAAAAGAAATATTCCATCGCAAGCACTCCACCCTTTAAGAACTGTAAACAATCCGGAATTGTGAGATATCAAATGATGATTAACAAATTCGGCATATTTTTCCTTCCACTTCACTGCTTTTTCTGCAAAACTTTTAACAATTCTTAGTTTTCTAATTTGACTTCTGCGAAATCGGTGAACAAAATTTCTTCAGAGTGAAATTTTATAGCTTAAATGACTGAATCAGCCAAAACTCTTTGAGCCAACTTGAACTGCATTTATAAATACATTCAGGGAATTTTTATCACATTTGTTCTAAATTGGATTCATTTGTTTAAATAATGACCTCAAAAAGCTTGAAATACATAAAGGTATTATATTAGGAAGACCGAAGCAAAAATTTTGCATTTTGGAAATTTTTCTTAAAAAAATGATCAATATTTAAATTGTTGAACCTCCAGGAAACTAAGTCAGAAGCAAAACAAATTTCTTTTAGATGACAATCTGCTCCTTTTGATAGTGCATTTGTACTTCTACAGGCATTAGTAATGCAACTACGGATGAAAAATCATTAAATAAAACACTAAAATAATTTTCTGAATTCAATTTTAAAACTGAGGTTACTTAATGCATTGAATTATCATTTAAATTAGCACACACACTAGCGAGATTCCAATTCGTTTGATATTTTCCATATGAAAGTTTGTTCATTTAGTTTCTCAGTCTTTTTTAGTTTGTCAAATGAAGTCATTTAAATGGAATTTAAAATCTAAAATGCGACGTTAAACAATACTACATGATTTCTTCATTAATTTAACTTACGTAAACTGAAAATTATTGCTCTTCCTGGTTTCATGTCTTTACCGTTTACTATATATTCTGGAATATTATAGATTTTCAGAGAAAAAGTAGAAAATACTTAGTCATTAAAGTCTCTTTAATGACTTAAAATTGACACTGATGCTATTTGTGACAAATGTTTCGTAAGTACTTAAATCCTGCGTTTAATAAATATTGATATCAATATATCCGGATTAGTCAACATGTAATTTTAGGCTAAAAAAAAATAACTAAATGAAATCTATTTTTTGGCAGCAGTATTGCTTATTAAAATATACCCACATGAAAGTTCAATTTTTTTCAAGAATTAGAAATTTAAAATTCAATTTAATTTTTTTAAAACAAAAGGAATAACCTATCATTTTAGAAAGTTTTAAAAAAACAAACATTTGAATCTGTGATTAGTATTAAATCAAGAGATGTTGATTGAATATTCCTTTTTCTTTAAGGAACATTTGCGTTTGATCCGTCGAATGGAAGAAATGGAAAGGGAGAATCGATCCCTTAGAGGTGAAATTGCCGAAAAGGATGCTCTCTTGGAGCAATATGAGGAGGTAATTCAAGTTAATGATTATATTGTAATTAAGGATATGGAGAATTACCCATGGGTGCAAGATTTATATATTCGAAACATTTGTTCTAGGTCATTTTTGAAACTATTCATTTTTTGAACTTCCAGTGTTTGGTAGTTTGAAAATATCCGATAATTGCCATACAATATATGTGCATGGATAAGTTCCTTTGATATCAAATGAACTCGTGTATATATATATCTGTATTTTTGGAATAAAATGTTTAATGAAATGTACAAATGAAATATCTTTAGTACATGATATTATGATGTACAAAATCCGTTAAGTGTTATATCCATTCAGTTTTAAAAAAATCAAGTGACTTTTAAAACTTTTTATCAAATGATAATTGATCAATTCTCCAAGATATTATTTGCGATAAAATAAACAATTTTTTTTTCACAAATGCTGATAATATTTTAATGAATGCTTTGAGACAGTTAAAATAATCCGCTTTTCATCCACTAAAAGAACATTTGAAAATCAAATAGCGATATAAATTGTGAAGCATAAGCTTTAAAATTTTTCTTCTAGTGTTCTTCCAGAATTCTTCTAACATGTCTGTCAATAATTCTTATATATTTTTGTTCTTCAACGATATATATATATCCAACAATGAGAATTTTTTTTTTCTGGAGACTATTGGCAGAATCATTAAAATGAGGAAATAATTCTGCTGGGATGAAGTTTCATGTCACTGAATAGCTAATTTCATAAATATTTTAACGCCATCAAAACTTTAATGTTGTCAAAATATAAAATTTTAGGAAAATGATAACATAAAATTTCAACATCGTTTTGATGTTTTGATTAAATGTAAAATGATTGTTTAAAATGAGAGAATTTATTTTAATCTAATGAAACAACGTTTCCAGAAATATTTTTTGAAAAGTTAATTAATTTTTAAAAAAGGGTTTGGGTGGCGGTGAAGATTTAAACTTCATTGAGTATCTACAATTTTACCCCTTGTGGAAATACTAAAATGGTTCGAATTTAATTGTTTAAAATTTCTTTTGAAATAATTTTTGAAGATTTTTAAAATTAGAGGAAAATGGATCATTGAAATCTATATTATTGAAAAATAACTCATTGGTCTTTAAGATGTAGCATAAAGTTTATTTTTGCTCTGTTTATTTCTTCATTTGGAGGTGAAAAGCTGCGATAATTATCTTAATTTTTGATAAATCCTTTAGCATGTCAAAAATTAATTTTGAAAATTGTGGTTTTGACCAAGATTTGCGATTTCAGGTCGCTAACATTCACCATTTAAGAATACTGGCAGTCGCATGGAAGCATTTTCTGATTTCTTTTATATTTCAATTTATTGATTTGTTTTTATTGATAACCGGTGCTTAATTTATTGATCACCGGTACTTAATCTGTAAAGCTCTCAAGTGTGTTTAACACTAAGCGAGAAACAAGAATTGTAAAGCTAAATTTCATCTTTTGAGACAACTGTTATATGTTAACGTTGATACGTTGTGAGAAATTCGACTAAGTGGAATTCTAATTACATCTTTGAGCGCCGATAAGTCAATTGGAATTCATTCAAAATGCTACTTTGCTACATTTTTATTCATTTTCTTATCGAAAATCAGTAGGAAAATTGCTTCTTTCAACAAACATTCTTTATCAACACCTCATATATCATACATAACGATTCGTCTTAGGTTTTCTATCTTTTAACGTATTGCAAATGTGATATTAAATTCACCTGTCTTATGATGTGGCTCAACACAAACTTTTTTAATTTACAATATCATAATTATTATTATAAACGTAATATACATCACAGGAAAAAAATATTTAAGATTGGAGCTGTGACTTAAATGGTGATCTGAAAAATGTCAAGCATTTGTAAGTAAGTTCGTAGGGTCTAGTTTCGCGAACTGTATTAATTATTCTGTTTTTGTTATAAATGATTCCGATGAAATTCATCTAACATTGAAGAGGTTCAAACTTTTTGTCTGTAATTTTTTAAGCTCTATTCTTCCGTTCGATTTTTTCTAATTTCTTTTTCATATAAAAATATGTAACAGAAAATTTATTTAATGTCAACGCAATGCAATTGATTACAAATGCATTAATTAAAACAATAAATTGCTTTTATAAAACCCAAAAGTTTTTAAAAATAAAGCTATACCGAAGAAATGCTGTTAAAACTGGAACGTTTATTTTTTTGAATTTTATAAGTGTATAAATAGAATTTTGGCAATAATATGTATCAAAGTAAATGGCGGAAAACTCAAATTGATTTGAATTATCTAAAATGTTTTATAACCCTTTTTAAATCACTTGCTGGTGATTTTGAATAATGCTTTTGTTCAGAAGAAAAAATCCAGAGAAAGAGATCCCAGTCTCAAGTTTTCAACATATAAATGATTTTGTTGCTAAAGTCTTCATAATTTGTATAAATAGTTTTTCATTAGCCCGTTTAGACTGTAACCATTTTTGGTCATTTCATTATGTAAGAAACAGTGATCTTCTAAGTTTAGAATTATGTTCTAAATTATTTATAATTGAATAATAAGTCTAAATTAAATCATAGAATTTCTTGCTTGTTTCCTATCTTTACAGAATTCGAATTAGACAGTCGATCTTTTTAGATTTATAAATAGGATTTGGGCTTATTAAGAATAGCTATTAAAAACTTCAAATACCTACACAAGTAACTGACAGTGTTTGAAATCGTGAATGTTGAATATTATATGCTATTAAACTGTAAAGAGTATCTTACGAATAAATTCGAAATTTGAGAAATTGCGAAATAAAAATATTTCTCTATCAAAAATTGCATTTTAAAGAAACATGTATTCATTCCTTAATTTTTAAGTTACATGTATCTTTACTGTTATACAATTATATACCAAAGAATTAAAGTACAAATGTTTAGATAATTTAACAAATGTATATTTAACCGATATTAAGTATATAGTTTTCCCATACCCGTAAAATTGATGATTTTTTATCATGGGTTTCATTGGAAATTTAGGCTTACTTTATATAAATAAAAGAATATAATTTAACAAAAGCATTTAATATAAAAATTTATTAATTATTAATAAAATTAAAAAAAAACATTTTGTATTTTCATTCATACCGTTAACAGTTAGAGGTTTTAGTTCTAAAATGAATCAAAATCGGAATAAAATAGGTACCATTATAACGGCTGCTGAGCACTTTGGATCAATCAATATAATTTTATATGAAAAATGGTATTCAAATTTTTCTAGGAAATATCTGAAAGCGACGGGTAAACGAACGTAAATAGGTGTGGATGTCCATCATTGCATGAATGATCCACACAATAAAATAAATTTTGAAATTGCTAAATACATAACTTATATCAATTTTAAGCACGAAGTTTGAAAACCATCAAAATAACGGCCTTGTGAATACTAGTGTTGTTGTAAAGAAGTAATGAAATGTTGCGAAACATTTCATTACTTCTTTAAAGACTTTAACATTCGAATTTCCATACTAAAATAATGTGAAAATGTTTTTCTTTAAACAAATGCAGTTACAATCCATACTTGAAGTATACGATGCGGGTGTGATGCATAGAATTGTCCCCGTAAGTGATATTTTTCGGCATGCATCCATGTTATATTACACATTTGTACATAAAAAGAATATTGATTATCCACATTTTTTTCTAGTACTAAAAACTATGAAAACTTTGAAAGTTTAAGGAAAAAATGTTTGTCTTTCTAGTAAATTTCTGAATCAAGCAATAAAGCCGTGCAATATTGAATCATACAGAGGGGACATTTAAAGAAAAACCCTTTTTGCAGGTTTTAATGCTCAGCTTATGCTTACAAGTTTTAATAAGCGCTTATGGTTTCAATCTGCTAAACAAGTATTTTTGGTTGTCAACTTAATTCGTTCGGAAAGATCATGTAAATCTAAGAAAAATTACTGTCGTTTTTAGAGTATGATTCCACTTTTGAATCATATATTTTTAAATTTTATATTTCGGTTTACTAATACAACTCGCCAAAGTTGAATTAATTATCTAGATAAATATTCAACTTCTCAAACTAATTTTTCTTTTCTACATTTTCATGTTCACTTTATCCAATTATCGGCTTTTCTGCGCTTTGTTTCATTAGTAGTGCTAAGACATATTGAATAAATATTTGTTTGAAATTGTGATATTTCCATGAAACTGAAAACGGGAATAATGGATTATGAGTGTTTTCAGCTTTTTTGACACATGTCTAGTTTACAAAAGTGTTGAAAGAAAACTGATGCAAACTGTCCCAACAGTTGTGTTATGGTATCATTTGTCTGAATCTGTTCACATTTCATTAAATACATTAATTTCATTAAGTTGATTTTTATTTCATTGCCTAAATTAAAGTGAAACAAATTTTTCTCAACAGAAAATACGTGATCTTAATGATGAAAATAAAGATCTACACAGAAGAATCAAAGAAAAGGCAGTCAATACGGTAAGAATTTTGTTGTTTTTCTGATTTTCCTTTCCTGAAAACATTGTATTTACTCATGCAGTATGCTATTAAGAGGACTTCAATTCAGATCTTTCCGCCTCGATTCAAATAAACTGTATCTACTTATTATTTTTCTGTGCTTTTGTCATATTAATTAGAATTAGAAAAAATATCTAAGCTTAATCAGAATGTTGTGCCAAAATTTAAGAATAGTACCATTTGAAGGGTGGAAAAAATATGAAAAAATATTTTGAGTTCGCCTCAAACTGCATGAGAATGCATTCTTTCTGTAGAGTAATGATATTCTGTACATTAAAATACTATGCTTTTCAGAAGGACTTTGGTGTTCAAGCAGAACTACCACCACTCGAGGCAGTACCCCTGGTAGCCCCCGAAGCAGCTCCCGATGCTGCACCTCTTGCAGCACCCGATGCACCCTTGTCACCACACCAAGCAGCATCTGATGATGGACCCTTGTCACCACCACCCTTAGTACCACCACAAGCACGGCAACGAAGAGCAGCAACTGTAAGGGTAAGATTGATTTTATAATTATATTAGAAAAATGCATAAATATTTGAACATTTATATTAGCATTTCAGTTAGTATTATTCATTACGATGAGATTTTCCAATAAATCTACACTTTTATACAACTTACTGCATCTAGATTGTGACTTGTGTAAGCTTTTGTTGTAATGAAACGCTTTTTCTTTTGTGGTTTTGCTATTCTTTCGGAACAATTAAATTTCGAATGATTTTTTTTCGTGCTGATTCTTGTCTCTTCTGATTTTGTTTAGCTACTAATTTTGTTTAGAATCATATAAGGAATATTTTCTGAGATTAAGGTCTATATAAACTTTTATTGTGAGGAAACACATTGAGGTACATTTTAATACACTTAATCTATTTAGCTTCATATAAAATAATCGAAATGATAATGGAGTTCTTAAATATCATTAAACGTTACCTTTTAGGGCGATTTAATATCTATACTTTAAAAATTCTATACTATTGCGTTGGAGCTTCTTTAGTAAAAGAATCCCACGTGAAAGGAATAAACAAACAAGAGGTATTGCATTTCAATACTGGATAATATTAAATGTTTTTCTAAAAATACCACATTCTGATTTGTCTTTAACATGAAATGAAACTAAATTAGAAATATTTCGTTATATGGAAGTTGGTAAAAATTGAAGCACGGTAACCAAAACTTCTCTTAAAATCAGTTTGTTCCTCTGAAATATTAAAATTTCTAATCATACCATCATTATATTATCATATCTCATTAAAAAAAGTACCGATATTATCGATAGATTTCAACTCTACATTCTGAGTAATATTTCAGATAACTCCGACACCAAAAATCATATTTTTGAAAATATCTGCCTACGAAAATGATAATTCAAATATTTTGAGCTAAAATGAGAATTTTTTGTATGGCATCTGTACAAAATTTTTTGTTCGAATTCTTTCAATATTTGAAACTATTAAGAAATCCACCCGAGCAATCCGCCGAAGTTACAGCAATTACTAATTGAAGAGACCTGGCAAATTAAATTTAATTCAAATTTCACTTCTGAAGTGTAGATATAACAAAATTGGTATCAAATGAAACAAAGAGTTGATTATTGTCTGACTGAAAAAAATTTGAGTATAAATGATTCTGACTAAAGGGCGACAAAATACTCTTGGTTTTCTCGTGCTGCTTTATTAATTGCATCCTAACTATTAAACGCCAAAAACTCATCAAAGATCACAACTATTCTTCACCAATAGCGTAATATACACAACAAGTACATTTATTTATATACGAGAGAATCTCCCCGCTGATAATTAATTATTAATTCGATATATCGTATTGAATGCAATTAAGTTCGATATTTCTAACAAATCAAACGTTGTTTCATCTTTTTTTATAAGCATCGTAAAACAATTGTTGCCAGAAACCGTATAGTTCTACATAGTTAAATCAACCTCAAATTTTTAAATCGGGTTGGAAGATCTTGTCCTATAGGACACATTTCAATCGTATAATGTAAGGTAATAATGATATATATTTCTTGACTTACTTTAGATTATAATGACATATATTTCTTGACTTACTTTAGATTAGTACGGAATTAAATCTGGAACAGAAGGTCTTGTTAAGCAATTTTCTTTTCTAGTGCTTTTTTTGCTAAATAGAAGCAATCATTATGAATGAATGCAAATCATTCTCTCGTGAAATGAAAAACATACTACTAAATATCTTTTTGCAAAGGTGAAAAGGGATGCAATTACAGAATTTCAAATTAAAGGTGCAATTATTTTATCACATAATAATCATATTGATAGTGTTGTTATATGTACCGATCCCTTTGTACAATTTAAAGAGTTATTGGAACCAAAACATTTTTAGAAATAGACGTGGATATTCTCATTTTGTATATTTTGAATCCTGCAGCATTTTATAATGCCTAAGGAAGTAAAGATAAAATACGTCTTAACTGGAACTGCGGAAATCTTACATGGCGAAGACTTTGAGTAAAATAACCATATTTCTATTAAAATATAAAAAGACAATAGTGTACAGTTTTATTCGGTATATTACCATTTTTTTTTTATTTTTTACTTTTAACCATTTACAACTTATCAGAAATTCAAATTTATGTGTCAGAAAACCGCCGTGTAGAAACATCGTTGAGTTTTTAAATCGAAGAACGTTTCAGGCGAGTGAACAAGATCGAACAAGATTGGTGAATACTCGCATACTTTTTCATGGGTGTATTTCGTAAGATAATGAAACCGGATTTCTTTTTGATGTGCAAAAATTCTTCTTCAAGCGTTCAAGCAATTTTAAATAAATATTATTTGATCCAATTGTACAAACATTTGTTTGACATCATTTCGAATTTCAAATCACGCCGAATCTTTGACAAGCTATACTAATATCAAAATTGAAATGGAATATTAATAAGAACATGCATTTTACAAACAGATCAATGTTTATTTCCTGGATCCTTGGGATCAGAAATGGGTGTAATCGCGATTATTTCATAGATAATGGTCATGCAATCACAAATGACATTAAATAATTATTGTCATTTTAGAAAAGTCCATCAGTCATTATTACCGATATGAATGATCAAAGATTGTAAAATAGCATGCATTTCATTTTTAATTGCTCATGCTTTTCTGAATCAAGTGTCATCATGGTCACTTAGATATATAGAAATATACTACCTTAACAAATATATTCATAGTGAATATTGCAAATAATGTTTTCATCTACAAAAATTAGAATTTTTTAAATATTTTTTTTGTATAAATACTTACCGCCGAACTTTCTCATATATTCCTTAATAAAGGAGTTAGCTATTTCCTCAACCCTCATTAAATTTTGTCAGGGTCATCAACTCCACAAGTATCGCGATATTTATTTTCTGATTCCTACACATGGCAGTTGCATACTTTGAAGTAAAGAGAGCTGATAGCTGTATATCAAATGAATGACATTTTCAATGAATAATCTCAAAATATCGATCCTTGACGTGAATTTAGCATTTTTACTAAATGTAATGTGAGATGTGGTTCTCGTGTCCATAGATTAGGAGAAAAAAATTAGTAAAGATCATTCATTGACTTTTCCATGTTTTTCCTGTTGATTGATGGGTAATAGCTGTAATGTTAAGGGCAATTGTTTTGCCACATGATTAGGAAAAAAAAAACATTCTAGCGCAAAATAATTGCAATGAATTGCTGAGACCCACTGCAAAAATCGTAAATATATTTTGGCTTATTTTTCCATTCAATTGAAACTAAAATTTAGCATATAACTACAAATGCAATCGGAAGATCACGTGTCAAATTTCATTTAGACTATTGCATTTTTGTGTTATTACATGCATATGTACGCGAAAGTATAGACATAAATGGTCAATCTTTAGTCATATTAAGATGCAACTTTGATACAAATCGATATTTTGGAAAACACACACACACACACCTGTGAACTGAAATTTGAATGCGTAGCTTTTATAATATTTTATACTTTTCACTTTGCGTAATTATCGTGTTCACTTCGAATCCAAACAGTTGGGCAGACTAACTTTCTCTGAATGGGTTTCGCTCAAAATTTGAGTTTACAAATTCGGCCTGAAGTTCCATATCAAACTTCAACCACATAGTTCAAAGCTTTTCATTTATCATATTCAGTCGCTTATCGACAGATGTAATTCAAAAGATATTTAGATATTTTTCGAATTTTGGGTTGCCTGAAACTCTGGAATTTTTCAATCTGGTGTTCGAAATTTTCTATGATTATAATACTTTTCCTTTTATATATTTCGAATAAGAGAAAGTAAATTCAGTAAATTTTGAATACAATACAAAAAAAATATAGGATGAATAATTTTTGTACTTTTTTTTCAACTTACCAATTCGTTGAATTTGTATTATGAAAATTCGAATATTTTCTTAATTTTTTCAGTCTCTATACTTGACATTGAAATAGAGAACAGTTAAAGTTCTTACTATCATATTACAATACACACTTTTAAAATTAATTTTTTTACAAAATAATCAGTTTTGTATGAATTTTTAAAATAATGAATATTCATTGAAACAATGAAAGTAAATTTTAAATTAGACTTACTCTAATATGGTGAGCGAAACGAAATATCCCAACAAAATCATAAAAATGATAAAAACTAGAAGTTGAAGAATAGAGAAGACCATAGGCTGTGATTAAAATGTTCGCATGCCAAAGAAAATGAATTTCAAAAAAAAAAAAAAAAAAAAGAAAAAAAGAAACCGAATCGAAGAATATTTATATTAATCATTAAAATTTTTTTACCGCTAAAGAAAGCAGAATTGGGAAAAAAAAGAATCGGGTAGAATCAAAATTTAAATAGTTTCCCATCAATATCTATTCATTGAGTGATCCTAACTTAATGCCGGTATTTTGAAACTGGCCGTGAATTTAAGAAATAAATAGCTTAATATTTTGATTTTTCAGCTCAAATGCAAATGTATGTTATAAAAATGGCACACATGTGTGAAAAAACAGAAATATCGCAAAAGCGTTGCAAATGTAGATAATTTTTATTGTTTCTTTTTCTATAGGGTATTTCTTTCCATATCTTCAGATTTTCCAATGCACTGAATGATCCCCTATCTTTTCAGTTAAGCATACCTTATTCAAATTTTAAAGATGCAGCCACGCAATTTTTTCATAAAGATGTAATTAAAATAAAAGGCAAAGTTATGAAAAAATTTGTTTCGAAAATTCTTTAAAATTAAAATGCGTGAGTTTTTGTATACCACGAGGACTCTTTATTATAAGGCTATTTTACCCATCTCATTTGAAATATTTTTGGGTTTGCAATATCTATTCTATCTCGAATAGCCTGGCAGCAGAAACTTATGTTGAACTTTTTAGAGGATTTCATATATGACAACTGTATTGCCTCTCTAAGAAATGTTAGAAAAATTTAGTCTTAGTTGCATTTTTTATAAACTCAGACCCGGCAAACGTTGTTCTGCCATATAAATTTTTTCTAGTGACTATTTTGGTTGTTAATTAAAAAATAATGAATGTATGTAAGTGTGTGCGGATGAGATCTATAAAAGAGGATTGGAGCGCTATAGACGATCTCCGATAAACACAAACAAAAAAGGCACCAAACATTCATTACTCAATACAATGTATTTCAATAACGTAATAAACATATACATTGTTTGATCTCTTAAAAATTAAACGTAAAGTGAAAAAAGTAATATATATCTTATCCTAAAGTATAAAAATGAAATAAAGAAAATCAATATTCATTTCGAAGATCAATTGAGTGTACGATATTTTTTGTCAGTCCGTCTTTAGCCAACACAAATAAGCTCGATGGTTTTCCCAAACGAGAACATGCCACGTATAATTGTTCGTGTAAAAACTTGGTGTACACGAATCGAAGCCGCAAACAGACATCGTTTGGCCTTCCGACTTATTGTCATTGCTAATGCCAATCTAATTTAAAAGCGTTTGAATTCAATTGACACGTCTGTGAGAATTACTGGAATTCATGGTAGTAAAACATTTTCGGCTCGGAATTTGCAGTTCAAAATGGTGGCGTCAATAACGTTTTTCATCAATTTCTAAATGACCAATCGCGTGCCATTTCAGAGCCGTTGTGGGTTCAAATTCCGAAGTAAAATAACCGGAGATCCAACTTTCAGTCGTAGAAGGTGTGGTGACATGCCTGGCAAATCCATTTTCAAAAACTCTGTTGAATCATTTACAGCTTCGTTAGGATAGCAAACTGTATGATACCAAGTCCCTGACAACGACTGCTGTATCTTGAAGTTTAAATTGTCGACGTTTACATTCTTTGCTGCCAAAATGGCTCTTTTTGCCAGCCATGCATGATTTATGTATTGTGTGCATATATCGGGAAATATGCGGTCAATGAGAATCAACGATAGTGCAGAAATTAGTGGGCAATTTTATGCATCCAGTATTTTCATAGACAGCAACTTTTTTTATTGTTGATATCTAACAATTGGTCCAAGAATGTATCAGTAGATGGATCTTGTAGCATTTGGACGCGCATGTTTATTTTTAGCTGGACGTTTTCCACATTACGCCACAATGACGTTGATTTCAAGCAAGCGTTGATCTCATCAGCGTACGTTGAACGTGGAATGGCGGGATATTGACACCCTAAATATCTAGCGTTATGAAATATACTTTACGACCTATTCTCATATCTACCAAATACACATAAAAAATTTTATAAAAATCAATCGAGCCGTTTCGGAGGAGTACGAACACAAACACCCTGACACGAGATTTTTATATATTAGATTTAAATGAACGAATATATTATGAATTCTTATGTCAGTTAATGTTTCACCCAGCGTATTAAAAAAGTATTTATGCCAAAAAAAACATTGCTTAATAGTAATACTTTATTTCAAATTTTATTTTTACAGTAGCAGCAATATTTTAGCAATAAAAAGATCTAGATTAAAACAATCAAACTTGCAAAACAATAAAATAAAAACAACCTAACAGTTTTCGTATGTGATGATGGAATTGGAGCGCATAATAGAATTTTCAAGTTCTTTATGAATATACATTATGCACTAATCCTAAATAATATTGCTTGTCCTTCTTTCTGTAAACACAGTAACTCGAAGGAAGAGTGACGTGGATGTATTAAATTTAGAATTTTGTATTTCACAAAGAATGCAGATTTCTGTGTTGTAATTTGTGAATTGGCTGCTATCAGTGTGTATATTTCCAGAATATGAAAACAATTACTCAGCAATGCAATTACTTAGATTATCGAAGATAACATCGTGTTGTGAGAAAATGTGTAAACATGTGCCAAATTTTTAACTGGAGAAATCGGTAGAAATCACACGATCAAATATTTGAAACAACGTTGTCTTGAAATTCCAACCGCTTTCAAAGTCATCCATTGTTGGAAATTCAGGAAAATGATTTTAGAAAGTTTTGAATTTCAGAAAAAAATTTACGACTGTAAATATCTTGAAAAAGATTTATTTTTAATAATTTTAAATTGCAATTTGTAAATCTCTTAATTTTAAATTACGATATTTACAAAGTACATATTACCACTCTTCAAAGTAATATGTGCCAGGTTTTCTAATAAGCACATATACATTTTTCCAGGTTTTTAGGTACTTTAAATCAAAACGGTATAGGCTATAGAGCGCGCAAAATTTTATCTCTATTATTAGTAAACATAATAGAATTCGTGCTTGTTGCTACATGCCACAACATGATTCATTGTCGGCGTCTTACAGGAAACGATAATAAGGGGGAAATGATCAGAACCCAACACATTACTTTAGTGAATCAGGAATTCGAAGGGAGATTTATTGTCCTCTCAACAGTATAATTATATATTTCGAGAACATGTTCATTTAAACTTGTTTATTGATTGTAATATGCTTAGATTTATTATTCAGTCTAACTTGTATTTGACCCTGTTTGTTCTCAGTCAGATATTCAATTTTCCTTTTCAGAGAGCCAGGGCTGATCCGCCCTATAAGTTGTTCAAACACAAGAAAAGGAAAAATAATCCAGTTCCACTTGATGATATAGTAAGTACAGTGCTATTGTTAGTTTCCAATGTAGATTATTGTTTGCTTATTAAGCTGATTTCTGCCACTTGTGTAATAATTTAAAGACCAACAAGACATCTAATTGCATCATTGTCAATTCAAAATTTTAATCTTTAAAAAGGTAAAACTTAAGGAAATATTTCACTTTTTTGCCTAGTGTTCAGAGTGAAAAACATTAATACAATTATTTTTAAATACATGTTGCAAACACGGATGCATGAGATTAAATTGAAATATGGAAGCTCTAGTTAGAATATTTTAGCAGTATTCAAAACATTTCTTCTTTGTATACAGAAAACGAAATTGATTTTTCTTTTAACTTTAATGAATTTTTAAAGTAGAAAAGAACTGTACTTACTGGAAGTTGAAATTGTTGAAATTTTAACGAAAGCTTATTTAAATTTTCAGTTTTGAAAAATTAGAATTTTTTAGCGTAAACTTGCTAGAATTTTTCTTCAAGTACAGTGTCTAAAAATTTTAATGTTTCATGTCATAACTTTATTTTAAGAAAAGTAGGGATATTGCTGATATTTTTTTTAATTGACTCCTTATTTAAACTAAAATGTAATGTTTTGCATTAGCATGTTTTTCAAAACTGTTGTTGCACACTTTTTGGGAGTATTGAAAGAATGAATTTCAACGGCACTCTCCTAAACTCAGTATTAGAACATCTTAAAATCATTTTCTCAAATTCGCAAGACTACAATACGATTTCTGGTGAATGAGATTGAAATTCAATCAAGTAATCAGTTGATAAGTTTTTTAAAAAATAAGATATTATTTCGGCATTGTATTTCTCGTTCTTTCTTTTCTCGTTTATGACAAAGTTTCATATATCTTTTACATCTCTTCTTTATTAAAAATGAATGTGTGGGTGAGAATGGGTGTTCTATATACCGTACAACTCTACCTAAAGCTACTTAACTTGATGCATAGATTTTAGAATATTTAAAATTTTTAATTTCAATATTCAATTGTGGATCAAAGCGTTTCCGTTTATCTATGAAATACTTACTGGTTTTTCGTCTCTTTTGTCCTAATTTAAGGCTATTATATATAAACTTGAAATAAGAGATAAGATTTTAAACACCATGAAAGTCAAAAGATAGATAATCCCAAATGTAATGTTTCTAGGGCCTCTGAGTAAATGTACTTTGACACTATTAGGGTGAGCTACAAACCAATGAACAAAAATGAAACTAGATTATTAAATTTTAGTAAACATTGACGTCTAACAATCTGTTGCTTAAAAAATGTTTTTCTGGAAATCGTGCATTAAGATAAGATTTCCAGTTTACTTGAAGCTAAACATTTTAAAATTTTTTAAGGCGAGTCACCTGGACAACACAAGCGGATAATTACTAATAAAAACAAGCTTAGCATTGCTTGCCAGAATTTTGTCATTCTAAAAATCATAATACGTTAGCGAAGATTAATCACTGGAAAATTTTTTAATCTTGCAAAAATATTATCAATTTTTCTATCTGGAGTAAAATTGAATCTAGCTTACAAAAAATATTGTGTGGCAATAAACGCAGTGGCGGTTTGTTCACTCCCGATGCTGTGTTACGGCGCTGACTATCTCTTTTTAATTCTCATTGCATGATACTTATAAGCCTTTCCTGTCCGATAATGCAAGAATTTGACCGAATCTGTATTACACTATTCCTTAATCTTATTCTATAATCGCATTTGTGATTAGAAAATTTTGTTATTTCTCGTAGCATGGCGGAAAACAAAAATTATATCTAGGGTTCTGGCACCGAATAACCGCATTGGTGCTCAGTGCGCATCATATGCATATGCGCAAGTGAACTAGTAAAATCGCTTCTCTAGATGCTACTCCGAAACCAGCCATTCCCCATACATTTAAAATACCTCAAAATGGCACTTTTTTCTATCTTTAATCGCACCTAAATTCCTTGCTAGATTTTTATCATGCTTTAATGTTTATACAGAGTTGATACTTAAAGCACTAACATTATTTTTTTCTTTAAATGCCTTTAATCATTAGTTCTCATAAAATTGTTGAGAACAGCAAAGAAATTGTAATAGTTTGGAGCTGTTTTTTAATCTTAATTGAAAGCAGAAAAACGTTTTCCGTGCGCTTATAAAATTGTTTTATCGATGAATTCGCTCAAAGCGTTTAAGTCATAAATAAGCCATGGAAGGTTGCTTATTTACACTCATGTCCATAAATTAAGGATAATGCAAGTTCAGGAAAAGAAAGAATCAGAAGGAAAGCAAATGCGACTTATTTGTAAAGCCTATTTATTAAACCAAATGTAAATAGCAAAAAAGATGTTATATGTTGAATATCATTAATAAAAATTGCGATTTTTTTTGCTCCCTGGAGCAAATAAAAAAAAGACTATTTACAAAAACCATATTACATGGTTGATATGATGGATAATACATAGCATGTCTCCCAGATGATGCAATACAGTCCGTACAGCGCCTAGACATGCTGAGTATCAAATTATCGATCTGATCTTGGGGACTATTACTCCACTCATGGAGCAATGCTCGACGAAGTTCCGGTAGACATGTAGGAGAGGGTTGACGGTCTGCAACTCGTCGGCCAAGCATATTCCACACATTCTGGAATTCAAGTCCGATTAAAGTCCGATGAGAATGATGGCCAGTTCATAAGGGTGATATCCTGCGATCGAAGGCATTCGTTTACGATGTTTGCAGAGTGAGGATGCCCGCTGTCATCCATAATCATGAATTCGGTGTCCATGGCGCCTCGAAACAAACGTATATATTGTTATAGAACGGCGTCCCGATAGATTTGGCCTGTCATTGTTACAATTTGCACATGCAGGTCGGTTCTGGAACCCAGAATAACTCAACCCCAAACGAGCAATTGTGCACCACCTTAACGGTATGTTTCAATGATGTTCTCTTGGTGGTAACGGCTACATGGCGCTCTCCATATGTAAGTACGGCGAGAATCGGGACTTTTTCTTTCGCCGCAGAATATCCCTGAACTTGGAATCTCTTGGATTTCCTGTCGGTTGAACGGATATGTGTGGGAGTATTTATTAAGGAAAAAAAATAGTTTACATATACAATACACATAAAAACAAACTATATAGAATATTATAATGATGGAGGTGTTCGGTGGGTAGTTTGAGTAGATGAAATCTATTGAAGTTAATATATTCTGGAGAAGAGCTTGGTTGAGAAATGAAACGAAAATTTATACTGGGTTTGGGTTGGAGAAATCAATTCCTCGTTCTGTTGTAGGAACTGCACAAGATTTCTAATCTTGACCTTGGACTTGTTTCTCATAACGTTTGGTCCACCAGGTATTTTCTAGGTCGTGGTTGGTTTTTTTTGAGATGAAAAGATATGGCGAGAGGGCAGCTAGTGGCATAATGATGAGGATCGCATACTTCGCCGCAACCACATTGATCCAATCCTTTAATATTGAATCTCTTGAAATATCAAGGGAAAGGGCCATGGCCAGTTGTAAAGATAATGTCAAGCCTGTTCGAAGATGATGGGTTAAATTACACTTTGGAGTTGATTTGATAGATGTTTCTGCCAATTGAGCCGTTGTACCCTTCTTCTTGCCATCGTTGTAGGCTCAATTTATTTCGAATACTTTTCAGATGACTTTTAGGAGCTGGGTATTGATCGGGCGCACCTGCAAAAATGGCCTGTTTGGCTAGGAAATCTGCAGCCTTGTTTCCGTTGCTGCCCATATGTGCTTTTACCCATCCTAAATAGAACGTTGGCGGAGCAGAATGGCTTCAATTTCCTGAACAAATGGGCTTGTGGTGGAAAATGAGCTGATCGCTTTTAAACTGGACTCACTATCGCTCTATATTTTAACATTATGATTGAATTTGCTAACCCATTTACATGCTTCCCTAATGGCTAGCATCTCTGCCTGAAAGACAGAATTCTTTTCGTTCAGTTTGCCGAGCCACTGATGAGTGATTTGTTCGTTTGGAAAGACGCAGGAGGCAAAGCCGGTTTTCCGTCGATTTTGGACTCATCTGTAATAATACCCGTCTTGTTTATAGGTTGGAATTCTTGTTTGACGAAAATTCTCTTTTCAAGAAGAAAGTCTGAGCTGAAGATCTTTGTGAGAACATTTCATTTCGAAATTCTCAGGATGGAATGTTTTATTCTGAAAATGGCTAGGTAATTGCAGGCGACTTACTCTTACATAAGTAGCTTCTGCTTTCGCTTTGATGTGAAGTGAAAGAATTCCTTCTATAACTTGTAGTGCTGTCGTAGATGCTGTTCGAAATGCTCCAGAAATACCCAGGAGAACGTTTCTATGTATTGAGATTAGAATTCTTGGTCGACGGGATGAGAGAGGATAGGCCGAAGCTGATGCTGCATATAGAATCAATCTCTCGGCAACGGTGAAGTAGAGATGACGCCTGAATTTTATTTTAGACCCCATGTAGAACCAGCAATTCTGCTGAGATTTTAATATAAGACATTCGCCTTTGTTTTGGTGTTGAGGAGGTGAGGAATCCAGTTATACTTATTTTCAATGGTAACACCGAGATATTTTAAAGATTGTTGTCTTTTTATTGTTAAGTTATTCCATTTAATAATTGGCCCGTTGACTAATTTGCTTATCAAGATATTACATGATTTTTCTGCAGAGATTTGAAGATGTTTGTCGGCCCAGCGCTTGAATATTGAGAGAGTATCCTGGGCGGCTGATTTCTATTTTACTCTTGTAGACTCGGATACAACTAAAACAAAGTCGTCTGCAAATGCCTGGAAGTGAATGTTGGGTGGCCATTTTTCTGAAAGAATTTCATTTGTGATAAGATTCCAAAAAACTGGTCCAGAACAAGATCCTTACACGCAACTTTTCTTCTGTGATCAGGTGGCAGTGTCTTGAGATGTTTGAAGAAGTACTTCTCTATTTTCTAGGACATCTTTGTTTCTGTAGTTTTTGAATTGAATTTAGGTTTATAGAGGCCATTGCGGATGGAATAGAATTGCAGATTATCGAAAGCTCTTTGGATATCTAAAGAAATTACCAGGGTGTGTTCGTTTTGCTGTTTGAAATTATAACTTTTTTCAATTAATTGCTGTATTGAATGGTCTGTAGATTTTCCGACCCTAAAACCAAATTGGTTTGAATGGAGCAAGTTATTTACTCTGAGGTGATGATTAAGTCTCTGAATGAAGAGTTTCTCAAGAGTTTTGCCAATGTGAGAAGAGGAGAGATGGGGCGATAAGAACTGATGTATGTTTTGTTCTTACCCTTCTTGTGAAACAGTATTATCATTCCTTTTTTGAGTGGAGTAGTGACGCATTGCAGTTGAAGGCTCTTATTGAATAGGGTTTGAAGAATATGCGGAAAATTCTTGTTAATTTCTTTCAATATTGTATTGTCTATGGAGTAAAAACCTGGTGCTTTTTTAGGTGGGGCTTTACGAAAGACTTGTTTTATTTCGTTTTTTGAAAATGGTGGTTAAGGAATGAAAGGACTATTCGGGATTTCAGGAAAAGCAGCATTTTGGGCTTGTGGGTAAAGAGCCTTGAGAATTTCTTGTGAAAATGTATTAGGTTCCCCTATGTTGAAGCTCCCCAAGAGCTTGAAGAGTTCTGAAGGTGGTTTGGCGTTTTTGATGTTTGCTTTATATGGTATACTATATAGGTTTGTTGAAGGATACAGAGATTATGGAAGTAGGACCGTTTTGCTTTTATGTTGGCCTTTTTGAATTCTTTTCTTTTCTTTGATTCTCTTTCTTTAAAATGTTTTTTGAGAGACCCTTGTGAGTGTTGTGCTCTTCTTAATGCCCTGAGATCCTTTTTGTTAATTTCGAGCTCCTGCGTCCACCAGTTAATGCTATGTTTAGTCTTGACTTTTTTTTTACCTTGTAAGGTGCTTTGAATGCCTTGACGATTTTAAGCTGTAAATTAAATGCGGCTACCGAGAGATCTTCGATTCTGAGAGGATGCTATTGTGTTTAGAAGCTCTGGGATTTTTGTGCTGAGTTGCTAAATCATTTTACTGTGACAGAAATATGCTATTTTAAAACGGTAGTAGCTCGAGCTTTTGCGTTGAGAGAAGATATGAATTTTGATGTATTTATGTTCGCTTACAGAGTAATCTTCGAGGACTTGCCAATTACAGATTTAGACGAGGTATGCTCCTTTGACGATTGAAAGGTCTGGCAACTTTTCCCATTGTTAGTTTCAAAAGTAGAGGGATAATTTCTGTCGTTTAGGAGAAACTAATGATTTGCTGCTAGGAGATATTTCACTAAAGATCCTCAGACATTTTCATCTCTGTATTACTAGATTGTACTGTGAGCTTTAAGGTTTGCCCCAATGAGAGCCATTTCCTCTCCGATGCTATTGAGAAGAACATAAATGTCTTGTAAAGCTTCTGAAATGTTTGAATGTGGCGAAGAATAGGAGGAAATTATTGTCAGTGGGCCTTAATCCATTTGTATTTTAATTGCTATGGAGTTATCCGTAGAATAAAGAAAAACTGGGTTTCGACAGGAAGGAAGGGTGATCAAACCTTCTTTTTGGTTGTTGAAAAGCCATTGAGTCCATGAAGATAGAATTCCTGTGATTTTTTCCTTTTAAGTAAGGTTTTTGAGCTAGTATTATATATGGAAGGAGGGCCATAGCCGCTTTAGAAAGGATTGAAACAGCTGTTTTTGATTTGGCTAAGTTGATTTGAAGGATGGTTAGACTAAGGTAGGATGAAGACTTAGAAGGCCAGTTGAAACCAGTAGGGAGTGAAGAAAAGGCTGCTGTGATGTAAATGGCGTAGAGCTTGAGTTGGAGCAATTGTTATTCATACTGTAGGGTCATTCGGTGCCTTGACATTTCTTTCAAATATGTGTGACATCTGTTGTGTGAGGCCGAATGGTCAATGTTGAATCATGCACATTTCTGCGTATTTTATTCATGGCAGTTAATGAATGATTCCATGTTGTTTCTGTACTTAGTTTGATGCTCATGGCCACAATGACCGCAGGCGAGAATCTTGCTGCTAGCTAAACTTGGAATCGTCGGAAATCATGACACAAGCCCTCTGTCGCGGTGTCCACAATGCATGCTCTCTACTCCAGCCTAACCGCAGGCGACAATGAGTTGCAGAACACATCTGATAGGGCAACGATAATATAGATAAATCTGCCTTAAGCGTCTGGGCACGGTCTACTTTGAAACTGTTGTACCAGTGCGCGAAGAGAACTGACGAGACAGGTCTGATGCTGCTCTCCGTCTGTTTCTTTTGGCAGTAACTTCCAAATACCAGTCCTCAATCGGCGAAGGAACTCATGGGCGACCTGTACTGTAATATCTACTCACATTACCATCATCTTGGAATCGTTGCCAAAGGCTGGGGATGACACTCTAGTGATTCCAAACTCCTTTTGATACTTCCGGTAAGCTTCACCCACATTCCAGACGGCCTATAATTCTACCACGTAAAAAATAAACAAAGGCGTCCTTTGTGTCATAATTATACGGTTATTGCATTGAAAGACTTTTAAAGCGCTTGTTAACAATGTGAACTCTCGTCAGTATGACGAACTAACGGTGTCATCTGGTGTCTTCCTAAAATTTGCATATGGTTTTTGAAGATGTGTGTAGTCATTTTACGGGTGATATATGCATTTTAAATTCGATTTTCGAGTGACTCTAAACTATCCTTAAATAATAGACAAGAGTGTAATTGAATTCAGAACACGATTTTTAAATAAAATATTTATTTTCAGCTAATTTTGATAGTAAATTTATTAAGCAAAACTATCTAAAAGATTCTTTACTTCCCCGACAATTCAAACATTGAGAATCATATACAATATTCTTCCTGCGGTTTTATTACTAAAATTTTATTTAAGTATCAAATTTTGGAATTAACTATCTATCTTTTCATTTCTCTGAAGACAATAACTTGTTATTGCAACAAGATAGTCAAATTTAATTTTACTATAAATATCATACGATCATAGATATTTAATTTCTGATATCTTTATATCGCATGGAAGTCCATATGTATGCAAGCAGAATATCATTTCTTCAACAGAAAAACAATGATAAATGACTTCTTGAAAGAGAAATTAATTTTTCACTAAATATGATTGTTGTGTCAATTCTGACCGCAAAATTCAGCGTGAAGAAGCCTATAACACATTCCCACTTCACTTCAGCAGATAAAATTGAATGAAAGTCGGATTGTGTTAATATTCGAAAAGCCGAAAGGAGAAACGTTCCGACTCGGTTAGACAGTCCAGGAAATTTAGCTTTTGAAAGATGTCTTTTTCAGCCCAACCGGAGTTTGAGTTGACGGACCCCACAGCATTAACATTAGAAATGCTTATTATTTAATATAAACATTAAAAAAAAGAGCCACAATATTTGTGTAAACATTTCTCAGAAATTAAAATTATATACTGTATTATTGATTTATAATATTTTTAATAGAAATCAATACAAAATTTTATAAATATAAAATCTCATTAAAAAATTATGTTGAAAATTTAAATGAGTTCAGAAATTCTTTGCTTGATCTTTTGAATGTGAGTAATAATTTCTATCTGGGCAACTCTTGTTGAAAATTCGCTTTCCAGTTTGGAACTCCCGTTTGAGACTGAAGTCCCTCCAAAACTGTTCTATTCGTATATAACAGAGAAAAGGAGACCGAGTTCAAAATCAAATGATAAAAGAGCAATTTTACAATCACTATTTCGGTTTAGTTTTATAAATGCGTTTAGTTGCATAGTGACATGTGCACAATAATTTTAACATGTTCAATAAACAATGTAAACCAACTATTCACTTCATGAAAATGAAGGTATTTTAAATACAGTTGACAGAATTTTTCTAAATGAGAACTTCTAGATCATTAACATTATGTGAATATTATCATCTCGAAAATAATAGGTGAAGCTCATACGATATAATTTGGAATGAGTATGTCAAAAATGGAGTTATTTACAAAGATATGTAATTCTTTTTCACACCATAATTGAAAGCAAAAATTTTAAAGCAATTCTGCAAAGAACAATTTATTTGTGTGCTTTTGAAATCTGAATGTCCTACTATCGGATGTTCTATAATTGTACAGAATCTATTAGCCATCACTTTAGAAAAATTATTCTGATCAGAACATATCTAATATGCAAACTTTTTAATGGAAATGAACACGCAAAACAAAATTTAAATAAAAGAAATTCGTTTGAATTCGGAATTCTTTACTAAATGATTAAAAGCTATAGAATAATTAAATGCGAGATCAAATTGGTGAAATGTTTGCATTTTTTCTCATACAAAATTTTATAAATCTAAGACTAAACTTCTGGAATTGTACATTCGTAAATATTCGCTTATATCTCTTTTATAACATGCGATTGAAATAAGTGCTCTCTGAAAATTGAAAATGTAATTTTATTAAAATGATCATTGTATCTGTACATTTTTCTACTTACGTTTTGAATGCATGCGTGCTATAAAGATAATGATTTTATTAGATGTTATTTTACGGTCCTATTTTTTTCTTTACAGGACATGGATATTTTTAATACCATTATAAGTGATATTAACACACTATGGGAGGAGCTGACAAATGTAAGTGAAAACTCTTCTTGTATTCAATTTCCTATTAGACATTTAATTCCTTATTTGCAATTGAATAGAATTTTAAGTAAACCAACTTTTGACAATAATATGAAATTTCTTACAATTTTACGAAACTTTGACCGGTCATTTCATTAATGTGCCCTGTTATTACAGTTGCGTAACTTATTATTGAAGTGTCTTGTCTTTGTTTCTAACAGGAGATATTAAGTATAATTACATAAAATAATTTTAAACGAATATTTGATTGTTAAAAATGAAATATAAACGTTAATGTAGTATTTTATTACCAACAAAAATATCTCGAAAAGAAAGACTGGTGATAATGTAATATAAGTGATAAAATATGCTAGTTTTTATTTAAATTATATATTCAAATTGAAATAATCTTTAAAATCTACACTAAATGTAAATGACTGCAAAGAGAAGACGAATATAATTTTTCTAACACCCCTAAGGATTTCTCAATCAACCATTTAAACTGATATATTTCACTGAAGAATATATTTTTAATAACATTTCAATCCTTTGAAAGAGGCCTTACAGAATCAAGACAGTCCCTAAGATATAAATTGCGTTGGGAGGGTGGATGTATTGACCAACGGTATTCATGCCATTTTTCTGGAGCATTACTTTGTCCACTATATTGAAACGATTTTAAACCGTGGAATCTCTATCTTTGTCGGGGAAGGAATTTTTCGTACGAAACACTCCAATTTCGTGAAACTGATAACTGGAAAAGTCAGTGTTGACGCGTTTTTAAAAATTGAAAAGAAACAATTCACGTCTGATGAAACTGTGCAGTGCTGAGCAATTTTATTGACTTTGTACCATCCTTCAAACTCTGTACCTACCTATCATACGTTTATTTCTTAATAATTTTATAAGGCTTATAGCGCTCGTTGCAACGATGCGGAGTTGTAATCCAATTCAAATTCAAATTTAAAGGTTATTTGAAACTTTCGCTATCCGGTACTGTAAATAGAAATAATAATTAAGTCCCTAGAATTGGTTCTGTGTCTACAAATGAATTAAAAATTCAATGGTTTTAAATGTTTCCTTCAGAAATCGGTGAGTTCTGGTTTTGGACGATATGTGGCGCTGGTTTAATAACTGCTTCAAATTTTACCTTTTGGTATATGAAAGAAAAATAGATACATGACCTTCAAAGAAAACAACTTCAATATTTGAAAAAAAATCAAACAAATCATCATTGGAGCTCTCCAAGCTAAGAAAACACATTTGCGATCTAATCACTTGAATTTACAAAAATAAAATTTGGACTGTTACTTTTGAACCAAATTTGAAGGCAATATCGAATTTTGGATTCTTTAGGAATTTTCTCTTTCAGCCCTGATACATATAATTTTTAGTAAATTTCTCTGAAATGTGAGCATAATATTTTTGAATGAAATTCTTCAGTGATTTAACATTCTGTTGATTTGTATTATCGAGTGCTTGAAATGTAACTAAATAATTTCATTGATTTACTTCGGAAAATAAATTAATATTCTTATAAATATTACATTCTTCAAATTTTAAATTCAATTGGTCGAACGGAAAACAGTTAGACGTAAAAATGCATACTTGGTTCTCACGATTCTAAGAGATTCAAAACTTGAACTCGATACACGGTCACTGTGTTAATTAAACGAATTACTTTACGTGATGTCTTGCCTTGGATGAAATCGGTATTAAACTGTTTTTCGTTCATAAAAGTTTTCCACTACGTTTTTAATTTAACTACAAAGGAAAACAAAAATTATGCTTGATTATTAGCGGAACCCCAGCTACAGACCGAAGCATTAATTATTTTAATCCAGCAAGCAGTTATTGAAGAGCACATAAATGAAGCTTTCTTTGGTTTGCAATAGTAGAATGTTCCAAACTCCTCAAAATTTCAACTTTAACTAAAACAATCCTATATTATAAAGATAAACACTGGTTGACTGTATGTTTTGAAATTCTTGAATTCTCTGCATTGTTTATTTTTATACAGTAAAGTATTTATTCTAAATTTTAGTTTTGGATAGCATTCAACAGGTGTAAATGCAGATAAATAATCGGGGATAATGAAAAATGCCACAAGGAATAAATTTATGTAAACATGAGTAGTTTATAAGTAAAGCACAGACGGTAATGAGTAAATAAATGAAATGCGAACCAAACAAGATTTAATTATTATATTTATTTGCATATTCTTAACTTTTCATACTCCTAAAAAAATTCTTCATTTCTTCCACAGAGAGACCCAGAAGCACCAAGAATTCCACTGGCAGTTTTCAGAAGAGTAACGGCGCAATTCGTCGGGGACCGCTCCTATCCATATTTCGAAATCGAACAACTACCACCTCTAGAATCCCCAGATACGAGTGAAACTAATATAAATACCATCAGACGGATATTCGAAATGGCGCAGCGAGTAGCCGAGTATGAAGGCAGGAAGCAAGTATCAGACAAACATGTTCTAATCGCCATCAATACTATCGCGCGTTAAATAAATAAGAAAATTAAATTAAATCTATGTGCTGCGCCAAAACAATTCTGTATTAAAAAAATATAAAAAATTTTGCCAATTCATTTGAAAAAAAATTACGGTCCCCGACAAAGAGAAGCAAATCTATAAAAGAAATAATATTAAGATAAATTTAAAAACGTTCCAAATATCCATCGCTGCGTCCATAAAAATGAAATATATAAATTATAAAATGAAAACTGCCTTATTTTATAACTGAGGAGGGCTCAACATAATCTTTAAATAATGTTCTTTTTATATTTACAAAGAACAAACATTTCACAAAATTCCATATTCTTTTCATTATTATAAGGAAAACATTCATTTCTTTCTTTATTCCTTTAAACACGAATCGTCTTCTCAACACTATTTTTTCTAGGTTAAAATCTTTTACATATATGGTGCATACGAATATATTCTATATAACTGGGCCAAATAGACCTATTTGTCAAATTTTACTTTACGTCATAAAATTCAATTTATTCTCTTTATTATTTGAAAAAAGAATAGTCTCCTCAATAATTGTTATTCTGGGTCGAAATGTATTTTATATAAGTGGAGCAAACACACGTCTTTGTCGAATATCATTCCAATTAATGAAATTGAGTTCCATAAAGGCTCACCAAAAAATTAATTCTTTACACAAAGAGAAAAAAAAATATAGCTTTGGCAATCACAACTGTTCGACGTAGGTTTTAATTCATCGAAATTCTTTTTTAAATTCTTTATATAAAAAAATCAAATTCCAATTCCTTTTTGAAAGAAAAAAAATATATATCCTCTTGCCGATTGCTTGCTCCTCACTGAAATTTTTCCAATTAAGTGGTGCAATTTGTGCATCCCAGTTCTATGAACTGTCTTTCATATAGAACAGAACGCCGTCTCATACCCCCGTATCCGTGACCATTCTGGTCACTGAACGGTTTGGTAGGCATGTTACGGGAATTTTATTTAATTAACAAAATATTTACAGTAGGAAAACGAAACAAAAATAACTATTTACAAAATTTACAATTATATAAAAAATTATATTATGATGAGACCGTTTACATAATTTTTCAACTTAGAATTATAATTTGTAGTAATTAACTTAGAAATATAATGCATATTGAGAAATAAAATTTGTAAAAATATACATATAATCTGTGTTCACATTTTTTATGTTATAGTAGATCAAGATGCAGTTTAAAAAAAATCAGATGGAAAATGATTTGAGAAATGGAAATGTAGACAATCTCTGTTTGATTGAAATGTGTGACAGGAGACTGCAGTGCTTGTTTTTCCCCTTAGTCTTTTTTGGTATGAGACTTGATGTTGAGTGCTATGGAGGCGAGAATAGGTCTCTATTTCCACTTATAAATTTAATTATACTGTGTATTTTTTGCCTGGAAAGGAAGTTGCCGGCGACTCTTTTCAGCCATTCCTGTTCATGGCTTGGTGATGGTTTTTTCATATGCCAGGAGATTGTAAGGATGCATTCCGTAGCATAATGAAGTGCGGTGCCTATCCCACCACAACTGCACTGGTCACTCTCAGACAGGTTGAACCTTTTGAGGTAGGCAGGAAAAGGGCCGTGTTCTGAGAAGAAAATAATTTCCTCTCTGTTCCAGTTAGTGGGATTAAGGTTGACTGAGGGTAGGATATTAAAAATTTTTCTGCCTGTGACACCATTGCTCCAATATCCTTGCCATTCCTCAAGCATGTCATTCCGGAGGAGGGCTTTTATATGTGGTTTTGGTATCTTTGTTTGCATATAAAATTGCCCATTTTGCGTTGCGTCCTTTGCCAGTTGATCTGCTTTTTCGTTGCCTATATTGCCCGCATGTGCTTTAACCCATGAAATTTTTATTGTTGGTTTTGAAAGCAGGACACCAAAAATTTCTCTTGCTTTTTGGTTTGTGCTCTTTGGATTTGAAGATGCCATGATACTAGCTCTATTGTCAACATGTATTTTAAAAGTATTATTGTTTGAAAACTGGGATGTATATTTTACTGCTTCATGAAGTGCAGTGAGTTCAGCTTGGAAAACGGTATTGTTCTCATTCAATTTTGCAGACCAGTGGTAGGACCAGGTATCATTGAACAGAACACAAAACGCAGCTCCAACTCCATGTTCTGTTTTTGAGCCATCTGTGAAGATATTGATATAATTTATTTGAGATAAATTTGTTCCTTCATCTTCCAATGAAATTTGGTTGGGATTGAGATGCTGTGAAGGGTGAGTAGACCAACCAGATGCTTTCTTCTCTAGATCTTCTGGTTGTATCTCTGTTATATTATGAGGAAGAGGGATTCTTAGGCGATATATTGTCGTTAGTCTGGCTTCAAATTGTAATTGCAGGTGCAGGGGTGGAATGCCGAGAATGGTTTGTAGCGCTGCTGTTGGAGTTGTACGGTAAGCACCTGAAATATAGAGAAGAAATGGTCTCTGAATGGTGGAGAGCTTCCTCTTCATTCTATATGTTGGGTTTAGACACCACGCTGATGAACCATGGGCGAGCATTCTCTCAACTACTGTCTTGTAAAGAACTCTTTTGTGTTTCTGAGAGATTCCCCATGTGCTTCCAGCGATTCTTTTGAGGTTTTGGTGCATTTTAATGGCCTTTTCTCCTTGTTTTCCTATGTGTTCTAGTCAGTTTAATTGGTCATCAATGTGGACTCCTAGATATTTAATAGATTTATTTCTCTTAATGATGTCTCCATTCCACATGATTCTGGGGCCTCTCGCCATTTTGCTGAATAAAATATGGGTTGTTTTTTCCGTGGAGATGGAAAGCTTATTATTTGAGCACCAGGAGTTAAATTTGGCTATTGCAAGTTCAGTTTCTCTTTCCAGGCTATTTTTTGTGTCCGCTTCGATAACCAGTACAAAATCATCTGCAAAGGCTTGGATGTGTACATTTTCTGGCCAGACCTGCTTGAGAATTTCGTTGGCTACGAGATTCCAGAGTTTCATATAGGCTCTCCAAATTTTCCTTAAACAATGAGACCAATTTCAATGACAAGGGCGCTTGTAATCAAATCTATGCTGCTTAAGTGGGCTACTATCGATGAAATATCGATTTAATACAACGAAACTGTTTTTTAAAATCTCTACATAAAAAATAAATCCCAGTTCCTTTTTAAAAGAAAAAAATTATATCCTCTTGCCGATTGCTTGCTCCTCACTGAAATTTTTCCAATTAAGTGGTGCAATTTGTGCATCCCAGTTCTATGAACTGTCTTTCATATAGGCTCTCCAAATTTTCCTTAAACAATGAGACCAATTTAAATGACTAAGGCGCTTGTAATCAAATCTATGCTGCTTAAGTGGGCTACTATCGATGAAATATCGATTTAATACAACGAAAATGTTTTTTAAGATCTCTACATAAAAAATAAATCCCAATTCCTTTTTGAAAGAAAAAAAAATATATCCTCTTACCGATTGCTTGCTCCTCACTGAAATTTTTCCAATTAAGTGGTGCAATTTGTGCATCCCAGTTCTATGAACTGTCTTTCATATAGGCTCTCCAAATTTTCCTTAAACAATGAGACCAATTTAAATGACTAAGGCGCTTGTAATCAAATCTATGCTGCTTAAGTGGGCTACTATCGATGAAATATCGATTTAATACAACGAAAATGTTTTTTAAGATCTCTACATAAAAAATAAATCCCAATTCCTTTTTGAAAGAAAAAAAATTATATCCTCTTACCGATTGCTTGCTCCTCACTGAAATTTTTCCAATTAATTGGTGCAATTTTATAAAAAAAAATGTGCATCATGAAACCTTTTTGTTGTGCATAAAAAGCGTTTTTTGCATAAGTGGCGCAATTGCATGGCTCTTGGTGCGTCCTTGTTCTACCATTGAGTTGAATTGTTGTTATTGAAAGTTTTAGAAATTCCAATTAAAATACATTGAAAAATAAATTTTATCATTTCAACTAAATCGATTTATTTAACCATGAAAAACTCTCCTGCATTATAGACGTAAGTGGGCCTCTTTCTGAAATTTCATGTCGAATAACGCAGCTGTCCTGCATTCAGTCTCTCGAAAGAAAAGGGACAATAATTCTCTATTTTACAAAAAAAAAAAAAAGAAAATCGTCCCTTAAATCATTGCAAATGGGTCTTTTGTTCGATTTTTATTCCAATATGTTCAAAAAAAATTTATGAATTCTTTTACGGGTGCTGCTGAAATCAGAATTTCTTCATCAATGGGAAAACGCATCGAAATGAAAGCACTTTTTGTTGGGCATAAAAATCGTTTTCTGCATAAGTGGCGCATTTGTATGTCTCTTGGAGCGTCCCAGTTCTACCATTGCGGTGGACTGTTGTTATGGAATGTCTTAAAAATTCTAATTCTACGCAAAATACATTAAATTTTCCTCATTCCAACAAAACCGCTTTTTTTAAACATTGAAAATCTGTCCTGCATAATGGACGTAAATGAGACTCTTCCTGTAATTTCATTTCAAATAACAGAACTGTCCTGAATTGAGTCTTTCGAGAAAAAAGTGACAATGATTCTTTTTTACTTAAAAAAAAAAAATAGTCTTTTAAATCATTGAAAATGGGTATCTTGCACATTTTTTTTTCCAATTTGTTAAAAACAAATGTCATGAAAATCTTTCATGTTTCTCGTCAAGAAAAAATTACCTCCTCTAAATGAGCTTTCTCTTCCAATATCAAGCAACTGTTCTCTTCAAAACTGTGCCGGAATATAATTGGAATTGTGTCTAAGTTGATTGGAATTCGTCCATGAATCATCCATAAAATTCCTCGCTTATTATACAAAGGATAAGCTTCCTGTGAATGAAATCTCCGTTTGGTGTTCTTGAAGAATTTTCTGCAATCCACTTCTTTGAACTATCTTCCGTAAGTCTCTTCACAAAACTAATTCATTTTTGAGAAAACTTTCCTTCTTAAATTAAAGCTTTCCTTTGCTGGTCGTAAAGTTTCTGCATTAGTGGCGCATCCTTACCTATTAGCATCGCAACCTAGTTCAACCAATCCAATGAAATGCCGTTGTTCTTAATAAAAAAAAAAACATTCCTTATTCACTCTAAAATACAAAAAAGTCCCCCTTCAAATGAACTATCGTTACGTAAAGTATGAACTATTTTCCTTAGCTTGTGCAATTGGGTCTCTTGCTCATAGTTCGATTCACTAGAATTAAAGATCTTATATGCCCTTTATCTGGAGAAAAGAATCTTTTTTATATATAATAAATCGTATCTAAATAAGATTTCTCTCTAAGCGAGTCATAAATTTTTTCAAATATGGTGATTTCATTCGAATTCATCCACTTCATTGTACTTTTGTTATTGAACTCAAGAAAATTCCTTGATTTTGGATGAAGCAAAATTCCTAATTTAAATGAACTTTAGCATAAGAAATGTAAACTGGAAATTTTTGTCATTTATTTCCTGAACTCTCTTCCAAAACTGCATTCCATAAGAAAAGAAAAAGCGTAAAATTTTGAAAAAAAATCGTCTCTTAAAATAAAAAAAAACTGTTGTTTCTGGAGTCATATAAATTTAAGGAAGGGCTGCAACTGCAAATATCAAATTGCATTATCGTCATGAAACGGTCTTCCATGAATTCTCTCTACGAATTTCCCGATTCATTTTAGAAAAAATAATCACTTAATGAAATCTCTCCTTGAATATTGGGAATACAAAAAAATCTTTATTCAAAGCAAAATAAAAAAAATCTTTAGTTGAGCTTGCGTAGAATGATTGTCGAATCAACATTTGCACGACAGGTGCAACTGGACGTCTTGTACGAATTTCAGTCCAGTTCATTGAACTGATTTCAATGGATGATATCCATAAATTCTTTTTCATTGAAAATAAAATCCAACTTTGGATACAATGAAGTTCTTTTACGAAAATGGTATTAAAATATGAATCAAATTTCATTCTATTCTATCCATTGTATAGAATTCTCGCTATTTAATTCCGCAAAGAATTCCTAATTCTTTGTTATTTTTTTTTTTAAGTATTCCTTTACCGTGGTGGCAATGAAAAATCTCTTGCATTACCTGCAACTAAAAATTCTGCTTCAAACTGTTTTCTTCATAGTCCAACTCCCTTCAGTGATTGTTGACTATTAAAAAATTATTTTTCCTTGCAAAATAAAGACACCACCAAAAATGCCTCTCTACGGACCATGAAATGGAAAGCAGTGGTGCAACTTCATAATTTATTTTGTACCACAGTTAATCAAGTTGTCTTTTATGAAATTTCTTCTGTAATTCCTTAGTCATTCTACAAAAAAAACCCTTCCTTTAAATTAACTTATTTTAATGGATATGGCATATCTTCTGCATAAGTTGAGCTGTTGGAAAATTCAATTAGTTCATCGAACTCTTTCGTAAATGCTTTTCACATAATTTCTTCCTTATTTTATAAAAAATTGTTCTTGAATTAAAACATGTCTTTGGTGGCCATAAAAATATTTTCTACCTTAGTAGAGGACCTATATATTTCGTATTACGTGCCATTTCATCCCATCCATGGCAATGTCATTATTGGATATTTTCAATAAAACTAGCCTGTATTCTTTGTAAAATTAAAAAACCTCCATAAATTTAACTCTCGCTCTTTGTGTTCATGAAATTTTTCTTAATGTTGGAATTTGAATAATCTGTTAAATTTTGTTCTTTTTAATTGGAATATATTTGGTGCTTTTTTTAAAAAAAATATCCGATTTAAAATAAAAGCTTCTTTTCAAAATGACATCTCATTGAGCCATGAAATTCTTCTACATTTGAGATACAACTGGATATTTTAAATTTCAACCCATTTCGTCGAACTGTAGTCAAAAATAATTCTCCAGAAAATTCCTCATTCATTTTTCAAAGGAATTTCCTGAAATAAGTGATACTCCACTGAAGCAAAGAGTTTCTGAATTAAATTGCTCAGTTTGATATTTGGAATTGCATCCCAGTTAATGGGGCCTTCATGAGATTTCACCACCAAAATCCTTAACTTCAAAGAAATCGCCACTAAATAATCTCGCTTCAGGTTTATGAAATACTTCCTGCGCTTGTATTGCAACTGACGATTGATGAAATTTATTACTAGTTCATAGTTTTCTGTTTTCATCGTGCTATCTTCAACGCCTGATCTCTATGGAAATAATTTTTCACTTTCTTATAAAAAAATAAATCGCATCTTTAAAAAAAAAATTGCTACTCCTTTCGTAGTGTGAAATTTTCTAAATAAAGTGTCAATTGGTCGGCTCAAATAAAGTCCATTTCATCGATGCGTTTTCATTATATTCTCCGAAATTCCCTTTTGATGGTAAACGGCTCTAAATTAATATTACTCAACTGATGAAACAAACCGATTCAACCGAACTGTGCACAAAATTCTTTCAAGTTCATGGAGCTCACTCTTCTTAAATCATTTTACAGAAAATATTTAAAGTTTTTCTTTATATGGTTTCAGTAGACATGAAAAATAACCTTCTCTAAATGTCAATTCCTTTGGGTGTTCATGTACATTTTTTCCGGTGCTGCAACTGCATAGTTGAGCTACTAATTTAGCTAAAATTTGCAGTCCAGTTAAAGAAAAATTATTGTTACTGTTATTGAAGCTTTCCAATAACAAAATTCTTTATGAAATTAAAAATGCTACACCAAATGATTTCGCTTTTCAGTAGTCATTAAAACTCTTCAACTAAAATTATGTAGTTGGGCATTTTCATCAAACTTCATTTATCTTCAATGACTATTTTCTATAAAAAAAACAATATTCTCCTCAAAATTGGCTCTATTTGGGCCAGAAATTCTTCTATACACACATTGCAATTGCTTAATTTTACGTTACATCTCAGTTTATCTAAATGGAATTCGTGAAAATTCTTTATTTATTGCAAGGTAAAAAAACCCATCTAAATAATTCTAAGTTTTTAAGCTGAGAGGGAATTAGCTCGAGAGTATACTCCTTTTAAAGATAATTCTTAGTGATGGTGAAAGAAAGATGGTAATTGAATTCACCTTGGCTTTGCTGAGGAGGTGAGCTTTTACGAGAGCAGACAATTTGGATATTTGATAGTCGGATTCCTCCATTTAACTGATAAATCGTTAATAAACTTCCTAATTAGGACATTCCAAGACAATTTCGAATGAATTTTGAATCTGAAGTTTTAGTCCGCATAAACTGGAGATTGATAGAAAATACTTAGCGGTTTATTTTGATTTGCTCTCAATGATTCAGGGACGGAGATAAAAAAAAATATCATATACAACTTTCTGGAGGGGAATATTGGGTGCCTATTTCTTTGAAAAGGTTTAATTAAGGACAAGGATATGAAAAAAATTATTGATCAAAAACAAGTCCTGTTAAATAAGCCTCTTTCATGTGTTTATGCAACATCAATCTTCGATTTTTTAAAAGAACACTTTATTACTTTCCATTACTAGAAAATGATTACTGTTTCGAAAAAATTATTGATTAATTTTGTAGAATCGTGTTCAATTTTTATTTACGATTATGTGCCAGCCAGATAATGAGCATATTTCCTCGAATAATTCTGGTGAGTTTTTTAAAACCTCTCATTTGATTTGATATTCAGTAAGGATGAAATGATTTTTCCCATAAATTGATTAGTAATTATCGAAATCCCTGATGACAAATTTGTCCATTGTGTCGTAGATACAACTCTGGAGATATTGTCTCGGCTTTAGAAAACTGAAGTAGGATAATATTGATGGACATTGACCGAACCTCTAGAAGGATAAAGTTGTATGATCTCAGAAAGCAGATCATTGTAGAATCTTCTCTGCTTTCGACAATGGTGGACTAAAATTTTCACGCGTTCAGTCGGTCCTTTATATTTACTAAGCAATTTTTAATAGGTTTATACAGTTTTGAGGACAGTTCAATTTCTTCATATATAAGACTACTAATTGGTGGCGCATACTCCCTCCATGTGTGCTGAAAGATCAAAGGGCCTTAACTTCGTCTCTTTTGTGGCATCTTTCTGGTAGTTGATATTCCGTCAATGATTAAAAATTGATACACACTTCCTAAAATCGTCTTAATGTAGCTTTAAAACGGAGTGTTGAATTTAATTAACTAAATTGAAATTTCTTTTATTACTGAATGGTGTTTTTTTGCCGTGACATTTGCATCAACTTTTGTTGATAAGTTGTTTTTGAGAAAATAGGAAAATATTTCTTGTTTAAATTATTCGAAATAATTTATTTATGGTTAGAAGTTACTAGATTACGAATAAATTATCCTGCTTCTGGAAAAGATTTGGCGGTAATTATTTCAGAAGAATAAGAAAATTAAGATTTTAGCTTTCAAAATTGCATGAATACAAGAGGAAATTTAATATTTGTATAATTAACAGCCTTGTAAAAAAAACTCATTTTAACACTGTGCTTTAGCAGTTGAAACTACGCATCAGTTAGATTATAGAATTTTTGAAGTGAATATAAAATATCTGAAGATTTGGTCTTTGCAGAAATTTAAACTTTAATTTCTATAGAGCATTTATGAAGAAGTCTTTTGAATGATAAATTTCAGGATTTTAATATTTTTTATCTTTAGATATTGAGAATTTATCAGGCAGACATGGGTGTGAAATTTTGTTCTGTGTTCCATGTTAAAAAGTTGATTTCAAACAAGCATCTTTCATGCAAAATTCTTTGGTCATTATAATTTCATTTTATAAAATATACTGTTTTTTTTTCATATGAATGAAATATAGTTTGAATTAGTTCAGGGATCGGCAACCTATTGAAATGGAAGAGTCAAAAGCAGCCTTTTACGAAATTTTCCCGTTTATTAACAGTCAAATTTTTGATATAATATTATAGTATTTGCTTATATATCTTTGATTTAAAATAAACGGCTATAAATGCGGAATAATATTTATTCATATAAAAACCCAAATACAGATAGTTACATCAATTGGAGCATTGGCTTTTCATGCCTTTTGAAGTTTGATTAAATCTGACTTTTAGTTTGTTATATGTTTCAAGTACGACTATATATTTTGGTTTGTTAGTTGACTTCTAATTTTTTTTATATATATTCATGCAAGAGAACGCTTGCTCACACGAAAAAGTCGACCCATAAGATCGTCAGCACTCCATATGCCAACTTCTTCACGCCACTGTAGCATTCTGAAGGACTATTCCATGCGTCGAATATGAGGGCCTCAACTCGCAGAATTTCTTTTAGAGCTATTCATTTATGCTGCGCGATGTGCCTGCATTTCAGGACCTCCAACTCTTCCAACTTGGTGTTGAGTTCTGTGAACTTGCCACTCCAAGTCTTTAATTTTCAAATCCAGCAATTGCATTTGAAGCGATCCAGCATTGGTTCCAAATGACTCATTGTTGATCTCAATTGTTTTTGTGTTGAGAGGATTTGAACGCGAGAGTACTTTTGTTTGTTTTGAATTGCTCAGATAATGTTTTAAAGTTATGCTGAAGTAATCCGTGTCTGTAATTGCATTGGTCTCATTGGGATATTGCTTCAGATTTTTAAAATTAAGTAATTCATCGCCCTCCGTGTCTTCAACAAAAAGTAATTTTTTTTTTGAAACAAACTACTTCAAGCAAAGTGTAGGCTGGGATGTCCTTCCCTTGCAGTTTTACATTTAGTTTCTTTGTGGTTCTACCATGAAGCTGAATTTTTACAGCCATTTGTCGTCTTCCAATTTCGGATGCTCAATGTTGTTTTTTTCAATTCAAGAATGTTTTTATTTCACTCAATAACAAAGCCAAACTTTTGCAATACGTTATCTCTATAAAGCCAGTCCACTTTATTGTGCAAAAGTAGGTCAGAAAACTGGCTCTGATAGTGATTGTGTTGGAATTTTCTAAGGAACTTCCCGGTTTTAAATATTTTATTTTTAATCTACAGAAACACAGCTACACTACAAAATTTACAAACACACATAGAAAATTAGGTTAAAGAAACAGTATGGTGGAGGGATTCCACGGTTTCCAGTCGGAAGCAATAGGCGTTAGCGCAAGGGTTGCGCATAGGGGGAAATAGTCGACCTCAGGGTGCAGGTCTGCCGTTCAACTGCTTGTCTTCTGTAAAACTCCACAAGGGAGCGCTCTCAGCTCTAGGGGAAAAAGAGGTGCTAAACTATCTATTTTTTTAATGGAAATATTTAAACTGGCGATAGTCCAGTGCTTTTGCCAAGGAGCTATTAATAATCTTAATTACCAAGTTCATGACCTCAACTATTTTGGCCGGATATGTTTGAGCACAAAACGCTTCTTGATGAATTAAGCAGTGAAACGTTAGAATTTCGTGGTTTATTTTTTTCTGAAGAATTGATATTAATTCTCTATGTATTCCTATTATACTTCTGGTCCCCCTCAGTTGCTATAGAAACGATTTTATTTATATATATATTCCATTGTCTTCCTGGCACTTCTGCACAGTATTTGCTGTATCTTCCCTACGAGTGCCCCGATAGCATTAGGAATCCTAGCAATTCTTCTTTGACCTTTAGACGACATATACCTGACGAAAAGGGTAACTTGTGCCGTGTCTTTTATTTCGCAAGACTCACCTATAGCAAGAGATAAGATAGAAGCCAATTGAATGTCTTCTATTTGCAGTTTTGTTTTATTTGAAGGCATTTTAGAAGTTCTATCTTGTACTGTTTTAGCAGAAAATGGCAAATCTTTGATTGTTTACATAATTTCTGCTTTGTTTTTTCAAATCACGAAACAGTTCTTCAGATGCACGTATAAAACAACCTTTGGCGTACTCGCCATCTGTTAATGGTTTTCCTCCTTTTGCAATTTCTAATGATACTGGAAAGCTTGCCAGACTTACATTATTGGAATATTGCACCCAGTTACTTAGCATGGAACTTGTCTGTTTTTTGAGCTCTTCAACAGCTTTTTTTGTTTGGATTCTTACCAGCAAACTGGGTATGTTTTGCAGTGAAGTGTCTCTTCGAATTTGACTTTTAATGTGTGCGAGTTTTCATGGCAAATGAGACAAGTCAAAAGGCCATCTATATTGCACATGGATGCAAGCGAATCTGTTCAATCCTGATTGAATTCTCGGTTTACTTCTTAACTTCTCTTTTTTATGACATGCTAGGATGGAGCTGAAAAATGATTTTTTTTAAAAATTCTTTGCTATCTAAAACGAAACATAATTCATTTACCATAATTACTTCGTTATCACGATCCACAGATATGTAATCCAATTCTGATACTGGAATTATTATATTATACGCGTACGATTATGTTAATAGAAGCTGTTGAGAAATTAGGTACTTAAAAATACAAATTCATATTTTTTAAGGGTTTTGGTAGTAAATTATTATTTTTTTGTATGGGACTGGAGAGCCGCAACTTTACATCAAAACAGCCGCATGCAGCTCGCGAGGCGCAGGTTGCCAACCCCTGAATTGGTTGAATTAACTGTTAATTTTCACATGTACCAAATAGGAAGAAAATAATTTTTTTGAAGTTTTATGCAGCTTTTGAGGTACGAAAAACCTTTCTTTAGAAAATTAATCCACAGCTATGAAATTATAATATTTATTTTATCTTATTAATAAGTTTTAAGAAGAACATCAATTTAAATTTGGCATAGTTTTTTGATTTATAAGATGTAAATCTTTGCAATTAAAAAAACTGAATACATAACAGTAAGATTATATTTGAAATTTGGAACCTGTTTCGCTTTATATGCTTATTAGAAGTCTTATTTTATATAGGATAGATGCAGAATTGAATGAAACAGTCGATGCAGTAGTTTGTATTTTATATACCAATCCATTTGTCGAATTCTTTGTTTCTGGATTAGCATGCATAACAATGGCTTACAGATAGTTTCTCTTTTATATACGAATTTTCTTTCTAAATTTTGCTTCGGTTCTTGGGCTCATAAACACCCAGAACTAACATAGGTTTCTTGTTAAGCTTTTGGTGCGTGGCTGAACACGCATTGCCAGATTTACTTTAAAATATTAAAACATTACTAATTAATGAAAGACTGCCAGCCATGTAGATAACAATAATAAATTTTAATTACAAATCAAATTAACAAATATAGATCATGATACATTGGACGTATATCCATCGACCAGCACGAGGCAGAAGTTCGGAGCAAGCTGTCGAAGCCAAGAAGTGAGTCACTGGTTTTCGTTGGAGAGAAGTTCATCTCCATAGGTGAGAGTGATGCTTGTCGCCGGCGGGCGAAACAAACAGTTATTTATCGCCTGTTTAGCCGCTGCACACTTCCTCTGCATTCTCATTGGAAATGGACATAACGACGTGGGGTTCGAACTTGTCGCCCTGCGCAAGTTGTTTGCCTTGCTGGAACGAGGATGGATGTCTCAGCTGGAAGTGTCTTAGTACACTTAGTAGTGGAATTTGCTTTTTGCTTGGCCGGGGGCATACTTGAACACTCGGGTGGAATTATAAAAGCAGGTTTCCCACGGTCAATAGAAATGCTATGGGAAGCTCCCTTGATCTCGAGATCAAAAGTTTTCTGTCGCCTGAAAAGAACATTGTACGGTCCATCATATGGTGCTTGTAGAGGTTTACGTACACCGTCCTTCATGTCTCACAAATACATATGAACACATGTATAGGTGAGGATGCAGAAAGATTGTTCTTTGTCCATAACAGGAAGTTGGAACTGGTCTCATCGTTGCAAAATGGCGTTTTAAGTCCTCCACGAGCTGCTTGGGGGATGCGTTTCCAGGTGTTGGATCGAAAAATTCTCCTGGTAGTCGCAGAGACTTGCCATATATCAGCTCAGCAGTCGTCGCTTGTAGATCCTCTTTGAAGGCGTACCGGAATCCGAGTAACAAGATGGGCAGTGTTGCAGATAACTGATCCGTATTGTTGCCTTTCAAAGCTGCCTTTAACTCTTCGTTGAGGCCATTGGCCTGAGGATAAGGAGAAGATCTTATCCTTTTAATTCCTAGTAGTTGAGAGAGTCCACGGAATAAATCGCTCTCAAAATGTCTGCCTTGGTGAGTAGTAATTCTTGCAGGACAACCAAATCTGGCTATCCAATGCTTTAAAAAAATTTGTGCTACTGTCTGTGCTGTCATGTTTGGAATTGGTACTGCTTCTGGCCATCTAGTGAACCTATCATTGTTAAACAGTAATAGTTTCCTTGAGAAGGAGATAGAGGGCCTACAAGGTGCAGGTGTACATGTTCGAACCTCTGTGATTGGTCTACAAATTTTCCTACTGAGGTCTTAGTATGACGAATTACCTTCGATTTTTGACACGGGATGCAATGCTTAGCCCAATTGTTGCAGTCTTTTCGAATGGAAGGCCAAATAAAACGCGATCGATTCAATTTTGAAGTGCTGCGAATGCTAGGATGAGATAAATTATGTAGTGATGCAAAAATTTGTTGACGAAATGATTCAGGAATATAAGGTCGAGCTGTACCTGTTGATACATCACAATAAATGGGCGTTGTTTGCTGTATCTCTCCCTCAAAAAAAAAAATAGTGCCTCTTTTAAGCGCACACTTGCTACGCAAATTTTGAAAGGACCTTGGTTAAAAATGTTGCAACTCTGCCTCCTGCTCACGTTCTTCTCTAAATTACATGCAATCTTTAGTAAAATAGGACTTCTTTTTTATATAAAATTAAATAGCCTCCTAATTTATTTTGTACAACTGTGGTGCATCCGAAGTATTGTTTGTCATTTCGGAGAAGACTCTTCCATGAAATTTAATTAAAACATATATTTTTTTTCATATTGGAAATATCACATCCTCCAAATACTTCAATTTTTCCTTAAGTGGCGCAAATCCAATTTTAAGATTGCGTCCCAGTTCAATCGATTAATTGAACTGTCTTTATTGTTTGCTGTATCTCTCCCTCAAAAAAAAAATATTGTTTCTTTTAAGCGCACTCTTGATACTCAAATTTTGAAAGGACTTAGGTTAGAAATGTTGCAACTCTGCCTCCTGCTCACGTTCTGCTCTAGATTAAATACATTCTTTAATAAAAAGGGACTTCTTTTTTATATAAAATTAAATAGCCTCCTAATTTATTCTTGTACAACTGTGGTGCATCCGAAGATTGTATGTCATTTCGGAGAAGAACCATGCATGGAATATATCATAACGTATATATTTTTTTTCATATTGGAAATATCACATTCTCCAAATAGTTCAATTTATCCTTAAGTGGCGCAAATCCAATTTTAAGATTGCGTCCCAGTTCAATCGATTAATTGAACTGTCTTTATTGTTTGCTGTATCTCTCTCTCAAAAAAAAAATAGTGCCACTATTAAGCGCACTCTTGCTACTGAAATTTTGAAAGGAATGTGGTTAAAAATGTTGCAACTCTGCATCCTGCTCATCTTCTGCTCGAGATGAAATAATTTAAATGTCTTCTCTAGTAAAAAGGGACTTCTTTTCATATAAAATTAAATATAATCCTAATTTATTCTTGTACAACTGTGGTGCATCCGAAGTATTGTTTGTCATTTCGGAGAAAACTCTTGCATGAAATTTAATAAAAACATATTTTTTTTTCATATTGGAAGTATCACATCCTGCAAATAATTCAATTTTTCCTTAAGTGGCGAAGCTCCAAATTTCTTTCGTAAAAAGGGACTTCTTTTGGTCTAATCTATAAATGCTATCCTCCTATTATTTTATACCTTGAATTTCGGTTTCCATTTCTTTCATTTCTAAAATATATTTTAAGCTTTGATGGATTATATATTATTCGAAGAAAAAATTGATTTTTTCCATCCATTGCAGAATGCACAATTTCCATGATGATATATGTAGATATGACCACATTCAAATATTTTATGTTTTGTTCTTTGGAAACTTTTCTCTGAGAAGTTCAATTATGCTTATAAGTAGAGCATTTAGAAAAAGTGTCTGTTTAATTTATGAAGGCAAAGGACGGAATATGAAATTTTGAACTAGAATCTTGATATAAAAGTGGCGGCATGATAATTACGATTTAAACGTCATAGCAAAACGAATGTTTTTTCATGTTCTGTCAGCTATACTCCCAAACAAGTTCATTTGTATACTCATAAAGTATGAAGTACTTTATACAAAATGACGAATGTATTAGAGATTCCTACCTTCCATGCGTGGTAAATTTCGAAAAAAAAAAATCTTGCCATTTAAAATGGCCTATCTCTTCCCGAAACAAATGTCATGCGACTACATTGTAATGATCACTTTCAACGCTACCGAAAAGATATCTCGCATTTCAGATACTTCCAATTACACGTTTCTGTGGGCTGAAATTTGTCTCTTATACCAGTTTAGATTGCCAGTTTAGTATTGATATAGTAGTTTAGATTTAGTATTACATTTAGATAATTAGTATTAGATTAGTGGTTTAGATTTAGAGAATTAGTATTAGATAAGTAGTTTAGGTTTAGATAATTAGTATTAGATAAGTAGTTTAGGTTTAGATAATTAGTATTAGATTGGTAGTTTAGATTGCGTATTAGTAGCATTGAAAGTGTTACAATACTTAATTCTTGAAATGTTTTGATAATTTTCGAATTTGATGCACTTGATTCATGAATGAATGATGAATCATTAAAGAAACATTCAGAAACGTGAATGAATTTCAAATGATGAAATATCTGAAAATTGCTGAGAATTGCAGATTAGTTAAAAATGAATACAAGGACATAATCTTGAAGGAGAAAGTAGCCAAAGGCGATTTCCTTTTATTTCAATATTATTCATGTCATCACTTTGTTATTGCTCCTTGAAGGATATGCATAACTGGAAATATAGGTGTTATCATCTGTAGATGTTAGCTATTGTCTTTAATTTAAAATATATATAGACATTATTTGTTGAACGTCCCAATAAACATATACTCCTTAATTAAAACATAATACATGAATTTTTTTCTTTAATTGCATTGTTACTGTAAATGAAGTGTAAGATTCGAAATACAAGCTATTAAAAGCAAAGGGGGCGAATTGTAAACAACTTCAAAAAAATCGTCGTCCTGGTCAAAATTTATCATTCATTAATAGTTAATACTTTTATTGCTATAAGAAGTGGTTATATACATGATGGATTTTGATTTTTTCTGGATCATCATGAAAAAAAATATAATTCAATTTGCTTTCATTACATCAGAAAATATTATTATTTTTAAGAAAAGACGAATTACAAATTCGTCCGTAGATGATCATCTAGAGAAGCAAAAGTTTTGTTTATACATTGTCTGGACTAGATCGTAAAAAAATTCTTCAAAATTTCCATTTCATGAGATGCGACAACTTGAACCTATTACGGTTCCTTAGCAATAGGTTCGAAGGAATAGATTTCAAAAAAATGACATTGTTGTCTCAGCTGTCACTAAGAATTTGTCGCATCTGTTTCAAAGGACAAGAATAGTCGTGCATCTGATGCAAAAATATCACTCAGAAAATTTCGAATTTTGGTTCCATAGTTTAAGCTCGAAAATTTTCGTAATATCAATCGTGATTCTAATACGGAAATCGATGAACAACTTGCTATTCTTTTCACACTCTTTTTAGAAAGAATTGCAAAAAAATTCTATAAATGGTAAAATGGATAGCAAGTGCTGGGCTCAAACGATTTTGTTTCATGCTTTGACTCTACATGCACAGTTTTGAAAATAAGATCTTGATTTTGAACCACGATTGTACTCATTTCACTGTTCGAATCCACTTATTCTCTTTATGCAAAATTTTTATTTCTTGTTTATAACAACGTTCGGCCAAAAATAAATACACTGATGAAATGTGTGAATTTGTTAGATTTTGCACTTTAGTTAATGTAAAATTATTCTGCTTGAACACAGATTTTTTCAACACAATATCTTATAAAACGAGTATATTAGCAGTCTTCAAAAACGAATATATATCGAATCATTAGTTACATTTTTAAGCGTCAGGCAATCGCAATTCCTTTACGACGCCTTTGCCTGATGACAAGAAAAAAATAACATTTCTTTCGAGGACCATTTGTATGCAACTGGGAACAACCTCTTGGTTTGAACGAGATTTTTTGTCTAAGAAAATTTAAGCAAACCTCGATGTTATACGAGCCATTATATTCCTTATTTGTGATTTGTAGGTCGTATAAAAGGAAACTTGGCTGTCTTTTACAGACTAAATTTGCTAATTTTTATTCTTCGGTCTGAACTGATTATTTAAATTCCAAATATTGCCAGTTTCTTTTTCGAATTTTCTTAACCATTCTTTTTTTAAGTCTTTGTATTAGATTGCTACACATTTGGCTTCTTTCCCTACTTTGTAGAGAACAAATTTCAATTTTTAGACCTCCTCTTCTATTGCATCGAAATAAACAATTCTCATTCAGAATTTGTAATGGTTTTTCCAATCTACAAAAATCTAAGAAAGATCAGAATAAAAAATATCTTTATAAAATCTGTTATGATAAATGATGCATCATTAAAATGAGTTTAAAGATAATTATCGTAAATGAAATGCAAGAATGCTTTCTTTCTCCGCATTAATTTTTTCGAGATATATAGTGAGTGTGAATTAATCCAATATGGATAAAGGAATTCTATTTTTACCAACATTCTTGCAAACAATTTATATTCTATTTTTTATCAGAATCGGTAGGAATATTAAAGAAATATAATATTAATACTAGCCTACCTTTCTGTCGTTGCTGCGAGAAGTATTTTTTCAATATTAGTCAATCCGTAAATGTATTTTTTACAGTAATACTTTCAAATAATGCTGAACACTTGCTGGATTAAAGAATTTAATTTTAATCATAATTACTTCACACAGAACATTTATAATGAAAAAAATCTTAGTGTTAAAGAAATCGCATTGTTTCTACCTTGTTCATCCTTCGCACTTGAAGCTGCATGTGTGAGCCGACCTCTAACGGATACATTTAATGGTCTTAGAAATTCCCAGTGATAAAGAGGAAGAGCAGTTTCTCCTGAACAAGTCGATTTTTTTGGATCTATTATGCGAAACAGATAAACTTTATCACGGGAAAATTATTTCTTTTTTCTTTGTTTTGCTTTGATAAAGGGAAAACGCACGTCACATATTTCTTACGTAAATGGAAAAAATTATTTTTAAAAATATGAGAATGTCTATTTGTAATTATTTGTTATAAATCGTTGCGGCTATTTTACAAAAAATATATATAAACTTTCTTATCACGGTCATTGATAACCTTGCCATGACAGCTCTTTTCAAATGAAGGGAGGTTATTTTTTTCATTTCATATCGTGTCTCCACCGTCGGATTTGAAATAAATCGATTTTAGGAATATGATCAAAAATGCTCAGTTGTAACATATTTTTGAATTTGGCTTTGTTCTGGGATTGAAGATGCTTCTGGTAATTTCTTGTCTTCCAAGGTGTATTTTGCCAAAACATCATCAGTTTGTTTTCTACACTTATTGAAATGCTGGAGCTTAGATCAATCGGCTACTTTGGAATGTTCCTTCGGTTAATACCAATGCTATTGCAACACCCTAGATACTGCTCTTACCTAGAAACTTTTTTGTAAAACAAAACTTTACTGCATCTAGAATCTGTTCATCAAACTGATTGGTTACTCCCAAGAAGCATTTCATGAAAGCAAATTTCCCTTTCTATCCAGAGTTCTGGTAATTTTAAAATCTCTATTTTCACTAATTTTAGCGAGTTGTTGCCAAATGGTAAAACTGAGACGGATCAATGCAGTTACATTTTACATATGATACAGAACTAAAACGTTTTCTTTTAAATGTTTTCCAGTGATAAAAACATTCATACAAATGCTAACATCACTTTGATGCTTCCTTATTAAAAGGTAAACACGTTTTACAAGTTTTTTCTTGAAGATTAGTTTTGTAGAAGGATTGGTGCTCCAAACAATTGTTTAACGCAAAAATGTCCAAGTGATGATATGTTTAAAGAGGGTATTATATCATCGTATAATTTTCTACCTTAAACAATACGATGCTTAACGATTTAGTTCTTCTAATTTGAATATCAAACGTGGTTGCATTCATGCCAAATTCCTTTTGTGTTGAGTCAAATGTGACTGTTTCTAAATTTATTGATATTAAATTTGGCTCTTGCTCAAAACTTCATACAAAGATGCATTTTTTGATTACTGTAAAGATTCATTAAGCAAAATAAGATTTTTTATATTGCAATTTTATTTTTGTCTTTTCACTCCAAGACGTGATAGATAATACGTTCTTGGTTGAATACGTAGGAATTTTGAGCATTTTCTTGTCAATGTAAACTTTCATATATTTTATGGAAATGTTTTAAATATTAGTGTATTTAATTTTCATCCAAAAACTGAATGTCTACTTTCTACCATCTCATGGCAGTCATGGAGCATTTTCTACAAGAACGTGCACAGAAATGCAACTTAGATGCATTTAGATTTGATGCTTAAATGATATCCAAATTCTTCAAGATCAGGGGGAAAATATTTACTTTCCATCTCTAAGAGTAACTTTTTAGATGGATATTCAGAAAACAGATTGACAAGCCAGGAACCACTGTGCCGTACTTTAATAAAAATCGAAATTTTCACCCATCACAAGCAAGAAAAAAAATTATCATGGGAACTTGCTATCTAAGGCCTGAAGAGACAAACGGATAAAGTAGGTGTAAATCTAAAAAGGAATGAAAAATCAGATAATTGTAAATTGGTTGTTCAGCCAGTTTTACTAAAACTAATACTATACATCATTAGAAAGATTATGTTCCTATTTTCTTATGTTTGAAGTTAAAATTGTATTTTACGAGATTTTTTTGTAGAAATGTCTTAGGTAAGCATTTTTGAAGCTGTATTCTTAGCTATAATGTACAATACTATAATGGAATATATTCTGGAAAGTGAAATGTAAAGAGCAATAAATATAAGTGATTGATTATATGTTAATAATTTCTCAAATATGGATGTATGCTTGTATAAATATTTCAATATCTAATTATATGTATATATTGTACATATGTATAAATAGTTCGTAAAAAATTTTGTATTGTATTGTTCGTAAACTAATATGTATAAATTGTTTGTAAACAATTGTATTGTATTTTCGTAAACTAATAAGTATATATTGTTCGTAAACTATTTGAATTTTCTAAGCTGAAAGATTTTTTTTATTTGAGTATAGTTTTCTGAAATAAACGCCTGTTTGTTATGGAGTTTTCTCTTTATTACGAGTAATTTTTTTTTTTTTTTTACTATTTTAAGATGAAACGTAATTTTGCTTTTCTTTCTACCTTCGATACATATAGGACTTCAATTAATAGTTACTAATTGTTTGGTTTGAAACGGTAATGTATAATTTCTTTTCTATATTGAATTAGCAGAATTTCTTCTACAAATAATTCTTTAAAGACTTAAATTGAAATTCTTATCAAATTCATTTCAAACCGCTTGTATATTATGACTGATTTAATTTGTGTGTAATTTATAGAATGTAAATTTCTTGAAATAAAAGAAATGTCTAAATTTTAATTAGAAATATTTAAATTTATTATGTTGAAACAAATATTTAAAAATTATAATTATTACGTAAATAAATATTAAATTATAATTAAACTGAATATTTATAAATAATTATTTTAAAATTATAAATTTATTAAAATGTATAATTATTTCAAAAAAATACTGCAATCAAATGACGATTCATTTAATGAATAAATCCAATTCTCCTGAGTTTCTTGTAATAAAAACCTTTAAATAAGTTTTTGGTAATCGCAGTTAGCTACGCGTTCTAAACACTTGATATTACATTTGAAAATAGAAAATTATAATATCAAGATAATTTATTTCAAAATGTTAGGTGTTGTAATAATTTGTTTTCAAAAATTATTAATCTTTAATAATATTAATAGTTAATTATAATAGTAATAATAGCAACAGCAATAGTTTGTTATTGAATAATAGTACTGTAATAACTTTTTGAAATCTGACATGAAAATACGAATGGTAAATTTTACAGAAGAGATCAGTGAATTTTGTCTAACTAAATTTGGTCCCATAGTTTATTTTATTGTAGTAAATGCCTAATTAATAGAACTTCCAAATTTTAATTAAATTTTTAATTAAAAATTAATATGAATTAAATTTTTTCAATCATTAATTTACTTTTTGGTGAATATTGCAAAAAATGCATTTTGCATAACGAAATTACAAAAAGCAACTTCCGCAATAACGTTTTACCTTTAAATTCTTTTTCATATTTCTGAATTTTTTTTAAAATGAATTTAAATGTATATTTTTAGTAACATTAAACTTCAGTTTTCAGCAAGGAGATTTAGAATCGCTTGAACTGTTTAAATATTATCGCTTCGTACTCGAATGTCTTTCTGTCACCATTCAAGCGGTGCATTTTTTTGACAGTTTTAATTTTAAATGCTAAAAATGCCTACAGAATGTTAAAAAAATGACGATTAATTTTCAATGAAATTCAACTTAAAACAGTTGCATGCATTTTTTTTTGGTAATAAAAAGGTGCATGAAGTAAGTGAATAATTATGCATCGAATTATCTTTTTGAGTGTAAAGGGTAAATGTTTTTGCATGCGTATTAATGTTGCTATACGATTAAGCGAATCTGAAAGATAAATTAGACACATGAACTTTAAATCATTTTAATTCGAAGCAACGCAAGATACTAGATTCGTATATCTTCAGATTACATTGAATAGCTCGATAAAGAAAATTTAATAACTTATATGACATTTTAAAGCTAAATTTATTTGATAGATATTTAATTTGGTTCATAATTTAATTTTGGTACTCCTACTTTATCAGGCTATGATGTCTTGGAATTCGTTTAATATTTTTAAGTGTTCGATTTTTGAGTATAAGATATCTTCCTTGCCCAAATTTTATTGCTTCAGTCTAAAGTGAGTTTGAAAACAAAAGTAAGGAATATTAAATAATTTTGTCATAAGGATGATAACATTAAAAAAATTAATTAAAATCTTGAGACAAACTTCCAGGTCCTTCTACTAGGGAATATTTCTGACTATGATGCAAACTATCATTTCATTGCACCTCATTGTTTTTTTATATAAATTCTTCTGAAAAAAAGAAAGCATGCATAGAAGGGTTTCGAAATGAAAAGCATCAATTTTCTAATGATACTTTTGAGTGTTATTCCAACTGAGTATTATAATGATAATTGCCCATTACTTCAATACGTAAGTTGTGCAAGCCATTTGTTGTTAAAGTTTTTAAAGGTACAATAGGCAGGCACGCTAGTTTTGAATTATGATATCGAAATGCGAATTAAATGTTTTATGTAAATTTACTAAATACACTAAATTTTGTAAATTAAATGAACGGAGACTAAATTATTCTATTTGGCACATAGATAAATGTCTTGTTGCTTTAAAAAAGTTACTAAAATTAACTTTTCATTGATATAAAAAATTCATTGCAAAAAATAATCATTTTTATGCATTTTATCTAAAAAATGCTGCAAAATGTACTTAAAAAGAAATTTTTTCTGTTTCAACTTTGAAATTTAGAGTCCTCTGAAGGTATTAAAAGCAATTTTTTTTTGTTTGCATGTTATTACTGCTGTATTTTTAAGATTGAATTTGATAATAATTTAATTTTGATGATACAGATTTCATTTAATATTTTTAAGACTTTGTTGTTGAGTATTAAATACCTTTCAAAAATCTTATTACTAGAATTTTATATTAGTCTGAACGCGAAATAATGCAACGTCAAACATTTTAGTCATAATAGATTTTAATATTTTTTTAATACTATGTCTCCACTTTTAAAACAAGTTTTAAGTTCCTGCTGCAGGGAAATATTTCTCGCTACGATACAAAATATCTTTCCACTGTTTTTTTTAATCGAAGTTCTTGCGGAGAAGAGAAAATTGCAACTATTTGGCTGGGTTTAAATCAAAGGAAACAAGTGCACTTCATGGAAGAATTTGGAAATCAAAAGCGCGAGGTTTTTAATTATATCCTTCTGAATTATTTAATTAAATATTGTAGTAAAAATTAACCACACCCTCTTTATTGGAACTATTTAAGTTGTTTGTTGCTAAACTCTTTAAAGATGTTATATAAAATAGACTTTGGATGTCGGCAGTAATAGAGTGAATACTTTCTAAACATTCATAAAATGACGCTTTCCATCTTACTTGATAAAAGATGCAAACTCTCTTCTAATTCATTCGGCGAAATTCATGAATTATATTTTTCTTTAAAACTAAATTTTATTCATAGAATTAGGTTCAGCAGTATATGTTTTAAGAGGTCACATTTTTTTTGTTAAAAAAGAACGTTTTAGTTTCTTGTACTGAAATGCGTAATAGTGAATTGGCGCTTTAGATACAATAATGTTTAGCAATTGAACACTTTAAACGAAATATCAGTCACTGCACAAAATGGAGCTTATAAAATATTCCTTTTCTGAGGAAACAGGGATTTGGTTTAAAACTTATTGTCAGTAACATATTTTAAATGAATATTAAATAAAAATAGATATAAATTTTTTAAAAATCGAAATTTCTTTTTCATATATTTTTTCCTCAATTATCAATCAATTATTCTAAAAATCTCCATATTTCCAAGTAGTAGGTGTATGAAAAGAATTTAAATTTAAAAAAAAAAAAATATTTCGCATAAAAAGTAAGAGTGGTATAATAAGGATTTAACACAAGATAATAATTTTTGATGTAACAGATAGAGTTATCTTACATTATACTCTGACATTTTTACACTACAACTGTAATAAATCAAAATTTCCCCATTGTTCTATACTCTAATTATATCTAAGAAATATGGTATCCATTTATTAATAAAGCTCTTCTTTCTGCTTCAGGCCTGATTATTGTTATTCAATAAATCAATTTCAGCTATTTTAAATTAGTTATCTGATTCTAAAGAATTTAGTTTTTTCTGTCAATAATTAAAGCTTTATTTGCGTTAAATGATAAGAAAATTTCGCCCGAATTAGAAAGCAAGCGTTTGTTCTATTTATTGAGAGTAGGGTTAGCAGAATTCCTCACTCCCTCAGGGGAAGATTTGAAATCTGTTGTAAGCGATTACTCATAAAAAGGGAAACAGCTTAATAAATTTGACATTTAAATCGATCTAAACATTTAATACTTTAATGGTTTTTGAAAATAAATATTCCTCTTGATTACAGAAATTCTATGTGCTTTCAAAGACGTGCATTTTAATCGTTTTATAAGACGGAAAATTTGCCTTACTTATTTATAAAGAAGAAGATTTCATTTAAAAAAGAAAGTAAATTCATTCCTTTCAAATAAATTAATTTCATTTCTTTTTAATAACTGAAATTTAATTTTAGAAGAGATCTACAAAATTATTTTATCGAAAATGATTAAGTATAATGAAGAGATCTAACGTATTTTTAAATAAGCCTTGGAAATCTAGGGATTACTAAGGATCACTAATTACTAGGGATCAATTTTAGCATTAGAAAATTTATGGACACTATACTGGGTGCCCACAAAGCATTACATGATTTATAAATTTAAATAAATCAGCAATAGGAATAGGAGAAATAATTGTCTATCAATAAACTTTCAAGGTTAAATGCAGAAGTTTCAAATTTATGCTATAATTAATGCGCATAAATGATTTCTTCAGAGAAATTGTTCCAAGACCACTACAATCGCTTTAAAATGTGCATTTTTCGAAACCGAAATTACTTATCATACAGAAAAGTAAATTTTTATTTTATTTCAATGGCATTTTTATAAATTTTTATTTGTTTCAACGGAAATGAACGCACATGTCTCTAAATTATCTTCTAAATTACTGCAGATGATTTTGGAAGATTCATTTTTTTCTTGTACCAATTACAAATAATAACAGGTTGTTGTTGTTGTATGGTTTATTGGCACAAGAGCCATTTTAGGCTATACTGCGCAAACCTTACGGTAAATTCAGAACAGACCTTTAAACCAACACGATTTTAGAAGTTAGTGTAAGTAATTAAAACTCCATAAAAATGTCGATGCAAATATTATAAAACCATTTTAACGAAAGGCAATGATTAACTTAAATGCAAAATAATCATGCAATGAAGACGTATTTTACAAAAAAGGAAAAACAAACAGATGAAAAAGGTGTTAAATACAGTTGAGAAAACGAATTGCTCTTAAAAATTTAAAAATATTTGGGTGGTATTTCTCACCCACCAGGTCTTGCATGTTAAGAGAAGACGAGTTGAAAACAATATGACGATAAGCATTAAAATCAGGACATTCAATTAAAATATGTTTCACACTAAAAGCAATATGACAAGTGGGACAAATTGGCACCCTTTCACCCAAGATGAGATGACGATGAGTAAAACGGGTGTGTCCTATACGGAGGCGAGTCAATTTCACATCAACCTCTCGTATAGGGTGAACAGGCCATAAACCAACTGTAGGTATGATGGAATGAAGCTTATTCTCGGTCTTCAAATCCCATGTTAATTGCCATGTTGAATGAATATGTTTTATGAAAAATCTCTTAATGTCACAATATGGAAGTTTATGGGACAAAAAAGAGTCTGCAGATTTTGCCACGGAATCAGCTTTTTCATTCAGAGATGCCTACGTGACTCGGGATCCAACTAAACAGGATATGAAAACCTTCATTTTGTAGGAGACGCCAAGTAAATAGGATTCTAATCGCAATCGGATGCATGCGATTGCTGTAGTGTGAAAGTATCTCTAACGCACTCATACTATCGGTATAAATAATAAAGTTACTTTCAGGGAAAGGCGAAATTTTCTGAAGCGCACAGAAAATTGCCATCAAATCAGCACTGAATACTGAACAACAATTATGTAAACGATAGCTTAGTGTATCAGATGGAAGAATTATACCACACCCGACATGCCCATCTGATTTTGAGCCATCCGTAAAAATTGGTACAAAACAAGAATATTGATAGCGATGGTGCAAAAACAGGTGCTTAAAGACAGCTGGATCATTTGAAGATTTATCAAAGCCTGCAAAGGGATTCATGTAAGAAAATTTTGGGATGTCCCAGGGGGGAAAACACAATAAATCTACAGTCTTAATTATAACATTTGAAATGCCTGATTCATGCAGAAGTACTTTCGTTCTCTCATTAAATGGGTGAATGTGAGAGGAACGAGTATCATATAGTCTGCGAAGATTAACTGGTAACTTTATATTAGAGATGGGATGGTTAGGAAAAGATTTTGAACGGAAATAATAACAGGCGGACAATTTTTTGCGTCTTAAATCAAGAGGTAGCTGGTTGCAAATAGAGTAGAGGCTGTCTACGGGAGAGGTACGAAACGCTCCGGAACAAATCCTTAACGAAGAATGGTGAATGGTATCCAATCGTCGCAGGAAAGAAGCACGAGCGGAACCATATACAATGCACCCATAATCCACGCGAGAGAGGATGACTGTTTCGTAAATATGGAGCAGAGATGTCCGATCTGCACCCCAAGATGTTTTAGAGAGTACCTTTAAAATGCTTAGTGCTGCCTCACATTTCTTCCGCAAGTTTAAAATATGAGGAAGAAAGGAGAGTTTTCTATCGAAAATTACTCACAGAAATCGTACCTCATCTACAACAGCGATATGCGCATTTCGTATTTCAATGACAGGATCTAGATGGATATTTCGTTTCCTGCAGAAATGAACGCATCGGCTCTTCTCTGAAGAGATAGTATGCCCGTTATTATTGCACCAAGCTACTACTTTATTAACGGCATTTTGCAATTGTCGCTCTATTAAATTCATATTGCTGCCCTGGCATGAAATCTGCAGGTCATCAACATAAATTGATGCCTAAACAGATGAAGGTAAAACAGATAAAACTTGACTAATGTAAATAATAAAAAGTGTAACACTGAGGTCACTTCTCTCTGAACTCTTTCAGCTTGAATAAAATAATCAGAATAAAAGTTGCCTACACGAACTCTAAAAGTCCGATGTTATAAAAAATTCTGTAAAAAGATGGGCAAGTTTCCTCTAAAACCAAATTTAAAAAGTGTAGAAAGTACTCCATAGCTCCATGTAAGGTCATACGCCTTCTCAATGTCAAAAAATATGGAGACAAGGTGGTTCCTTCTAACAAATGTGTTGCGAATTTCGGTTTCGAGTAATACGAGGTTATCATAAGTAGATCTACCTCTTCGGAAACCACTCTGCAACGGGGGAATACATCCTTGTTTCTCCAATTCGTGAATAAGGCGTGCATTGACCATTCTTTCAAAGGTTTTCCAATACCAGGTTTTAATATTGGGATCACAATAGCTTCTCGCCATTGTGAAGGGTACTTCTGTTCAATCCATATTCTGTTAAATAATAATAACAGATTCGAAAGGGAAGTTGTGTTCAAATGGCTGAGCATATTATGCGTCATTCCATCTGGTCCAGGGCTTGTATCATGGGCTTTAGATAAAGCCGTTTCCAGTTCAGACATTCTGAATTTACAGTTATATGGACTGGTATTTTGGGCTTTAAAGCGCAAAGGCAACCGTTCCGCGCGATTCTTAGTTGTCAGAAATCCAGGGCTGTAAGGATCTATAGCGGATACTTGTGCGAATGCTTGACCGAGAATATTGGCAATATCTAAAGGGGCGGAATGCGCCATATTTCCTTTATTTAAAACAGGAATGTGGGTTTCACTGTATATCCCATTAGCAGCCTTTACTTTCTTCCACAAATATTTACTGGAAGTGGTGGATGTGATGGATGACACGAATTTAATCCAAGATTCCCTCTGACTACGTCGGCGTATGCGACGAGCAAGGGCTCTGGCACTCTTAAAAGCGACTAGATTTTCTGTTGTCGGATACCTTCTAAAAATATTCCATAGTCGTTTTTGGTTCTTATGACTGTCGCGACAAGCTTCGTTCCACCACGGTCTACGAAGTTTTCTTAGACGTGGGGAAGTCTTCGGGATGGTGGCATTTGCGGCACTTATTATGATATCAACGACATGTTGCACTGCTTCCGTGATGTCGCAAGTATTGACCATAGTCTCTGTGACATTTGCCAATCGCATGAAAGCACCCCAGTCTGCCCGCTGGAATAGGAAACGCGGAGGACAATGAGTCACACCACCTCTGTCAACATGGGAGACAATAATAGGGAAGTGATCGCTATTATAAAGATATATGCTCACTGCAAAGGTCAGCAATCGCAGAAGTTCAGGAGAACATATGGCCAGATCAATTGTATGGAAGCTACGTGTGGGTTCGTGAAAGTATGTTTTTTCTTCGCTGTTCAGTAAACTGAGACAGTTGTTGGCAATAAACTGCTCAATCTGTCTCCCGCGAGAGTTTGTACTATTCGAACCCCACAAAATATTATGACCGTTGAAATCAGCAAGTATAATAAAAAGTGAAGGAAGCTGGTCCTTTAAATTGTCAAGGTCTTGCTGGTAGATGACATCATAAGGCGGTAAGTAAATGCAGCAGACTGTGACAAATGTTCGCACGTGAACTTGCACAGATATAGCCTGTAGAGGAGTATGTAAATTTAGTTGTGAGCTTGGATAGAGATTTCACGTGAAGATACAGACACCTCCAGAATTGCGAGATCCTGTGTCTGCATTTTTTCGAATACATGTATAACCGCGCAGTTTTATAGGAATGTTTGGTGTCAAAAAGGTTTCTTGAACACCAATATATACAGGATGAAAGTTGTTAATAATGGTCTTGATGTCATGAAGTTTGTACCGAATGCCGCGACAATTCCAAAAGAGGAAGGTGCCCATTATGAAAGTCTTTTTGCACGGGAAGGTGTGGGAACAGTGTTCGGAGGTTGCGTGACATCGAACCTCATTTCAAATTCATCCTCCTCCTCAAATGGATGGAGTGAGATGATTTCGGAACTTTTTGATGTGCCACCAAAAATGAACATTAAGTCCTTATGAGAAACACCTTTATCCGCAAGTCCCAGAGCAACAGAAATGCTTAAAGTTGTTTTTTTAAGTTTACTGTCAAGATCTTTAGTAGCCAGTCCACGTTTGGAGAGCTTTAGCTTGAGAGATTTATTTGATTTCCTTTTTGGTTTAAATGTGACATTTGGTTTACTATTATCAGGAGCACTATTCAGGGAAGTTTCAGTATCAGAATCAGACAATTTTACCTGTGTTTCTGTTTTGATGCCTTTTTTTTTTTTTTTTTTTTTTTTTGTACAGTTTGTGCAAGAGCAGTTTTCACAATAGGAGTTTTGAACAGCGGATGAATAACTTAAACCAGGTTTGGGTGTTAATGCAACAATTTTGCGTCTCACTTCGGGATACGATATATTCTCTTTTATTTTAATTGTTGTAATGGGGTCAATTCACAGTCACGTGTCAGGTACCAAACAAACCGTTTCTGCTCAATTTTCAACCGTTCTGCGCATGTCGGGATGTCTGCCGATAACGTTGATGAAACTATTGTTTAGTAAATGTTACGCTAGTCGATCAATTATTAAAAACTTCTGATTTTTTTTTAAAGATATTATTTTGAATTATTTTCTCCAAATTTTCGTAGTTATATAATTTTATTTCTTATATTAAAATTTTAATTAGTATTTTCAATGGAATTATTGTTTTTGCATAATTAATTAACGTCGCTTTTTAATTCGTTTGGTGCTGCTTTATTCTTTCCTTTCCCATATCCTTCAACCTTTTTTTTTATCCAAATGATACATTTTGACAAATGACTATGGCAATGTTTTTGAAAAATTACATATGTTCTTTTTTTTACATATTATTTAAATATTATTGAATGTTGGATCTTATAAATATAGTTCTTTTCAACAACAACAAAAATAAATTATTACTCTTAGATAAGTTAATATTTTAAAGCTTACTAATAAAATTATTCCTTTTTTTTTCTTATGCAATGATTTTTATTAATATTGAGACTTTGATGTTTTCAGTTTGCTCAGAGGAAAGAACATGAAATTCAAGTTAGTATATATTGAATAAATTATGCTTAAAATTTCAAATTATGAAATATAAAAGGTATAGATACCTTTTTTTTTAAATCTATGCAACTTATGAATCAGTTATTTCATTTTAATTTGTAGAGATCATTAAAGGAAAACAAATAAAATTACAGTTTCATATTTTTTGTTTACACATTACAAAAAAAATAGATAGATAGATAAAATATATATGATAATTATTTGAAAAAATGTGATCAAATGGATGTTTCAATGTACTCACTAATTCAAAAAACTAAAAAACTATTTATCAACATTTATTTTTTTAGACACTTAGAAAAAATATAAACACAGTATGACAAGAATGTCAATGTAAATGATGAAATCAATTTTATTCAACAGAAACCTTCTAAATACTAAACAGTTATTTTTATCATGAATAAAAATATTATGTTGAACAATATACTTTAAAAGTAGAACATTTATGAAATTTTATTTAATTATTTAAATGTTAAAGCTACATTGATAAAAATTACATTGAATGAATATCATAAAATAAAACATACAATACAATAAATTTAATAAACAAGAATAAGGTCATGATATATATATATATATATATATATATATATATATATATATATATATATATATATATATATATATATATATATATATATATATATATAGGATATAAAGATGAGTTAGAAGAAACACTTTTATGATTTTACAGAATTTTATAATTCAAAATTGATATGTTAAAAAAATAGAAAAAAAAGTGAGACATGCTTGTAGCAATGAAGTTGGAAATAAAAATTATATAATAAATGCTGATATAGAAATTGATTTTCAATGAAAAGACCAGTATTTATTAAAACAGAAATCACTGAGTTGCACAATGTATAACATGATATTATGATAAAAGTCAATTTCAGTTTAAATACAATAAACTATTGACATTTCATTTTTAACAATAGAAAAGTTGTTTGATATAAATTCACTTTGAATCCATCACAAATCTGCAAATGTAATTAGAAAACTAGTAATAATGCTTTCTGGAGCCATCCATTTTGCTCTTTTGTTATTAGACATGATTACCCAGCAATAACTGAATAATATGAATTACTAAAAGATAAAGAAAACTTTAAGGTTCATAATAAAAAAGAAAAACCTCACAATGCATTTTATTATAATGCCAAAAACTAAAAATCAAATGTAAAAATTATTTGATGTTAATTAATGGTTTTTATACTTAACTAATTTATATACTTAATTAAATGACATGTGTTTTCAAAACTTAAATATATATATTTCTTATATATAGCACTCAATTTATCAAATTAAGAGCACGTTTAATAAAACATATCAATTATATATATATTATAACAATCAATAAGAAAATTCAATTTTCAGTAGTTAGTAAAGATTGTACTTATTAAATAAATCTTTAATAAATTTATTCACTTCCACCTAAGTTTAGCATTATAGCAGTTGTTATTTTTCCAGCAGGAGTTTGTGTATTCTGGTATATGAATTCTGGTAATTTAGTACTATGGAACGTTAGAATGTAATGTTTTGTTGGTTGAATTTGACCATCCCGTCTAATATTTATTTGACGTACCTGCGTGACTCCTTGAGGTTTAAGCTCTTTTGTTATTTCCTCAGGAGGGACATTGAACAATTCCCCACACGTAATTACTCCCTTAGTATAGTTCAAAGAATTATGAGGTGTAACTGTCACAGGAAATGTAGCCAAAGCTTTAATTTTAATGATTTGCTGTGCTTGTTTTTTAGAACTGACTTCCACCAGCAAATCACCTGAGCGCATTTTTCGAATGGAAGACACGTCTCCTACAGTTGCTGTAATAGCTTTTTGTACTAGAAACGGAGAGATGTTATTAAATGATTCATTATTTTCGGACACACGTTTCATTATAAAAAAGGAGTCGAAATGATGAAAGTTGGTCGGTTGAAAGTTGACAAATTTTAGATCTTTATGACGCTAACCGAAGGGAGATTTTTTTGAGGAGCCCATGCGATATTGAGAGCAATTCAGGCCCGACGGCACCACCCACCACGGAGCCCAACAAGGGAAGGCAGGCACCGGCTCTGGCCATCCCAGCCTCGGCACTTACCTTAGTGGTAGCTGGAACCTATATGCTCAGAGTTACCCCCGGAGACAGTGACCACCCTTAACGCCAAGCTCAAGGAGTAACCCCTTCGCTTGATCCCAAGCAGACTAGCCACTAAGGTGACTAGCTACCAGCCGATTGATGCACAGGGGACCACAGTACACCACCCGTCTTTCTAATGGGCCGCCACGCACGGCCAACACGTGGGGTTTTGGCTGTCCATGAGAAGCAGGAAGCAAACAGAGTGGCGACAGCTTCTCATGGAGAGCTCCCTCGCTTGCCATCGAGGGAAGGAAGAGATACAGCAGACAGCAGCAGGTTTAGAGGAGTGGAAACATAACGGGAGTATAGATCCCTGGGTACCTCGGGATTGGGACACCCGTACTCACCTATAGTAGGCGAGTCCCTGAGGGGAAATAATAACAGGAGTTAGCACTACAAGAATATTGAAGCTAATTTAAGTCTTTTCCAGCAAATTTGGAATAGTGCAAAAAAAAAAAGTTATTATTCGTGAAGGATATAATGAGAACATAAAAATATAGGTTTTAAAAATCATTTTATTTGTATAGTAAAATAATGTAGCATACATTCGTTTAGAGAAAACCTGCAATTTTATAAAGAAATAAAGTCATAATGCAGTTATGAGGAAGAAATACATTCAAAGTCAAAATATACATATGATTAAAATTATAATTTGCACAGAATCATTTCTTATCAGAATCTCGTATTTTTAAGGCTTTATTTATAGCCAATATTTTAGATAAACAATATATGTCAGAAATTATGAGTATTATAGAAGTGCAACATTTTTTTCTTTGAAATGACTTAATATTAGAGATAATAAAAATATTTGTAATTCTAGTCTAGAACTTTAAAAATCATTTTTTAAGCCATGTTGTCAGTGAATTTTTAAACTAATATCAAGCAACTAATAAAAGAACAGAAAACTTTCTATTGAAAAGAATCTATTCACTCTTAGCTTCAAAATTTGTAAATAAAATAAATGGGGAACTTAGTTTTTTTTAAGGTAGTAACAATTTATTCGTAGATAAAATAGCTTTTCAATGTTTTTTTTGGAGAGCAGACTATATTTCGAGATCGTAGAAGGATCCTCTTGCAAACAGAATTTTGATTTCGGGATGAGTATTGGCGAAAATTTACTTACTAAAGGGCCCTTCACTAATGCATTTAACTTTGCTTTGTAGTCGCTGCTATTTTCAGTTTCACTTTAATCAGTTTGATTTCCAGACTATCATACATCTTTACACGAACAGCTACTGTTTATTGTTATTTTCTCCCAAGTCGTTAAATGCTTCGACTCCGTTCATTGCATTATCGATTTTCTGGGAATCTTTTTAAATTTTAAAATACTACTCTAATAATTTAAAAGGGTACCCGTTTTTCTAATAGTTCTGATAATTCTCAAAACATTTCCTTTTATATAAAACACTTATCGCATCATATTATACTTTCTCTTGTATTTAAAAGATTCGCAGATGGGCACTTTTCTTAGCTTCGTTTGCTTTAAAAAGTAAAATAGGCTGTATTATTTCTTACATTCACCAAAATGTGAATCCATGGGCTAATACCATTTGTTTCTTTATAGCCACAACGAAAATAAAATAACCAGAATCCTGCAGCTTTTTACTTTTTAATATTATGCTCAAAAACTTGCAATTGGCATCCTCACATTTCTCTCTAAAATCCACACGCATCACTAACTTATCAGCCGGCCTTTATAGAGCATTACAGTTAAGCCATTTGTTTGAATATTAGATGATGTCACTATTCGGTAATCTTCATTGTATTTCAGAGTCTTATCAGTCGGCCTTTATAGAGCATTACAGTTAAGCCATTTGTTTGAATATTAGATGATGTCACTATTCGGTAATCTTCATTGTATTTCAGAGTCTTAAAAGTTCTTCTACTGCATTGGAAAGAAATGTAATATCATAATTTTTGGTATTCATTGTTTCTACAGATTTCCACCAGAACAATTCTTTTAATTTCAGGTAGTAAGTCCAACTTTGGAGAAAGCATTTCTAATCAAATAATCATTGTACAGATTAGTCACTAATTTCTATGCAGTAATATTTGGTAATGACCTAAATGATTGATTTGAATTGCTTGATAGGATTCGTATTCAGATAGTATCTATCTCAAACTGTTCACAGCAACTTTAGAGTAGTCTCCTTTAAAGGTGTCAGGATCTGTTAAAGACCACAAGAGGACTAATTCGGAATTCGGCACAAGCAGGAGAGTGAAAAGTAATAAGACGTAATAAAACTAAAGTATAAAAAGGAAATAATAATAAAAGTAAATATACAAAGAAAATAAAAAATAATGAACAATCTTTGACAGAAGACTAAAGAATAATTTTATAATGCACAAAATTAAATCTATGTAAATTAATGCTATTATATAAGTTTTGAAACTTATAAACATGCTAATATAAAACTAACAGATAGTTGATTAATCGAGAATTTCGTTAAAAACGTCATAAAATCATACACTTGAGATGCTAAAATCGTAGAACTAATTTCATCATTCTTGTTTTTTAAGTTTCACCTTTATCATGCTTTTCTTTCTGCTAGAGAAAAATGTATATTTCGTAGTAATCTATTTCGCTCAAATGTGGTAAAAATCTGCAAATTCAATCAGAGACCAATTGCTAATCATTAGGCATTAAACAAATGTCTAGATTAGTGCGTTTATTGGTTATTGCGTTCAGGATAACTCAGAATTTGACAAGTAGAGAATCCTCAACTTCAGGTAGATATTTTCATCCATTACTACTGTTTCTACTCGTAAATTCAATTAAAATATCCTTTACTAAAAAAGGGAAGCGTTTCTGGTCTAAAAATTGAATGCTATGCATTTCAGTGATTGATGCGCAGTGAAAGTTCGGTTAAAAACTCATAGCTCCAAATAGGATGCTTTTCTGGTCAAAATGCATAATGCTACGAAATTGAGACATTACTGCGCATGAGCAAGATGTGGAATTTAAAAATTATATTAATTCTATTGATATTTCAGATAAAAATTTATTCATGGAAGTGTAATCAATTTTATTAATCTGTGGTAACCTTAGAATTTGTTTGGAATGCACTATAAAAAATAAATTAAAAAGATGAAAAATATGTAAAGCACATCGTCTCCCAGGTTCGAAGATGTAATCTGCAGAATGCTCCGAACAACATTGCTTCCCAATCCATCAAATCAAAAGCTCTACTGGTGCCATCTACATTTAAAAATCCAACTTCGATTAAAATATCATGGTATGAAACATAAGGCTATAAACTGGAGTAATTGAATCGCATACGCAAGATACGGAATTAAAAATTATATTAACTTATTATGTTTTGAGTTAAAAATTTACTTTAGAAAGTATTACATTTTTAATAATTCACAGTAACCTAAGAATCATTCTAAAATATAGTTTACAAAATAAATTCAAAAATGAAGACAAAAATACATGAAACTAGTCTTCATCTTTCAGATTCAATCCTCCAGACTGGAGAATGCTCGCAGCCGTTTAATCATAGAAATTACAAATTTTTTGAGCGCCATCTACATATATTTTTTGAAGGCAGTTTAAAAGTTCATAGCTCGAAATAGGACGGGATTCTCTTGAAAAAGCATAATGTTATGAATTAGAGCAGATTTCAACCCTTGCGAAAAATGTCGAATTAAAATATTGATATTTGGAGATAAATATTCATTTTTGGAAGTATCTTTTTCATAATTCATAGTAAATTTAGAATTAGTCTGGATAATAACTTTAAAAAAAATGAGGTTGGAATATAAAAAAAACTATCCATAGCCTTACAGATTCGAACCTTCGTTCTGCATAATGTTCTGCACTTCTGATCCAATAAAGTTCCAAATTTTTAGAGCGCCATCTACATTTATCCTCCGAAGTTATATTAAATTCATAGCTTGAAATTGGTAGGGATTCTTGTTAAAAAGCAAAAATGGAGCGTTTTCAGGAAGATGCAGAAGATGTGTTTTATTAATTATATTGATATTTTGAAAAAAATTGCATTAATTGATATTTTGAAAAAAAATTGTATTAATTGATATTTTGAAAAAAATTGTATTAATTGATATTTTGAAAAAAATTGTATTAATTATATTGATATTTTGAGATAAAATTTAATTTTTGAAAGTATAACCATTTTAATAATTCTTAGAAACATTTGAATTATTTTGGATTGTAATATACAAAATAATTTGAAAATGTGGACAAAATATATAAAACCTTCCATCGTCTTCCAGATTCTAGCATGCGCTCTGCAGAATGCTTTAAACTAGTGAATGAATAAAGTCACAAATTGTTCAAGAGCCATCTGAAATTTACCTTCGATATTAGATTAAAATATCATTAATTAGTTTTAATCAATCCCATCCTATTCCAGCTTGAAATAGGATGGGATTTTGAGAGTATGTGGAATATAAAATTTGTATTAATTAAATGGATATTTTGAGATAAATTTTGAGAAATATAACCATTTTAAAAATTCTTAGTAAAATTTAAATTCTTTCGAATTATAAAGCACAAAAAAATTAAAATGAAGATGAAATATATAAAAATATTTATCATCTCTCAGATGCGAACATGTGGTGTGCGAATGCTCTGAAAAGTAATGCCACTTATTCCATCAGTTCAAGCATTCTTCGAGCGCCATCTACAGTCAAACTTCTGGATTCTAATAAAAAATAATAGTTAGAAATAGAATGCGTTTCTGTTCTAAAAGCACATTACGACAATCCAATTCTAGTTTTAAATTCGGTGCGAATATGCTGTAAAAGCACAATGCTAAGAATGGGAATGACATCTGCACATATACATGAACTTGACACTTAAAATTCCAAATAAATCTATAAAAATTTTAAGGAAATATTTTAATTTTGAATTAGAAGGTTTCAAATGGTTCAGAGTAATTATAGAGTTAGTATTCGGAATAATATTAAACAAAATAATAAAAAATATGTAAGTTATTTTACAATTCCGAGACTCGAACTGAAGACCTGCAAATATGTTTATTTCGTCCTGTTATTCTATCCACCCATCCACTTATTCCTTGAATGTCTGTCGGGTCATTGATTCTTAATATGACAACCCAATTCAAGTTTCATATACGGTGGGAATCTGGTCTAAAAGCACAATGCTTTTAGACCAGTATTTGTATTTTATTTTTTATATGTATTTATATTTTTATAAGGTTGGAAATAGCTCAGAGTAACTGTAGAATTATTATTTCAAATAATCTTTAAAATAAAAATAATATATATATATATAACCATTTTGCGACTTTCGAGACTCGAGCTGAAGATCTGCAAAAGTGTTCATTTTGCACTGCTACTCTATTCACCAAATCACTTGTTACTTTTGATGGTCTACGGGGTCTTTGATTCTTAATACAACAATACAAGTCTATTTTCAAATATGTTGGGAATCTGGTCTAAAAGCACAATGCTAGGAATAGGAATGGGTTCTGCTCATGTATATGAACTTAACACTTAAAATTGCAAATGAATCTATAAAAGTATTAACAAAATATTTTATTTTTGAAATATAAGGTTTGAAATAATTCAGCGTAACTATACAATTAGTATTCAGAAAAATATTCGAAATAATATATATATATATATATATATATATATATATATATATATATATATATTATTTTGAATATTTTTCTGAATACTATATATATATAACCATTTTACAGTTTCGAGCGTCTCAATGGTCAAAAAGTGTCATTATAATTATCCAATAAAAGTTTTAAGACGGCGTCAGTCTGGTCTAAAAACACAATGCTTTGTACAGTAATGAATTCTGCGCATGTGCGTGAACTTGACTCTTAAAATTTCGATTACATATAGACATATTTTGAAATTAAATTTTATTTCAGAAATAATTCATAGTAACTGTGGGATTAATGGAGAAAATTAGCTAAAATGAATTGGAATAGAAAAGGAAAAAAAAAACATACATGCTTTGTATATGAATGAATAGGAACATAATGTTTTGTATAGGAATGACTTCTGCACATTTGCATGAATTTGACGATCAAAATTCCGCTTAAATATAGAAATATTTTGAAATTAAATATTATTTTTGAAGTCAAAATTCAATGAAACGCCCTGCCGATCGCCAAGCCTTGTATACCGAGCGCGTCTGAATAGTCTAAGATTCTCAATATGACTATCCAATAAAAATGTTAAGCAAGGTATCAATTTTGTCTAAAAGAACAATGATAAATAGAGGAATGAATTCTGCGCATGTGCATGAACTTGACTTTTAAACCTTCGTTTAAATATAGAAATATTTTTAAATAAAATTTTAATTTTGATATATATGATTTCGAATAATTCATAGTACTCTGGGAATAATGGAGACAAACAGCTTAAATAAAATTTAAAAAAATAAAAATATATAAGGAATTTTCTCGGTTTAGAGACTCGAACTGAAGACCTGTAAAACTTAGTGACACGGACTGCTGATCTATCCATCAATCCTCGTACCCCGCGAGCGTCTGAAGTGTCCGAGATTCTCATTACGACTTTCCAATAAGAGTTTTAAATAAGGTATCAATTTGGTCTCAAAGTACAATGATAAGAATAGTAATCAATTATGCGCATGTGCATGAACTTGACTCTTAAAATTTCAATGAAACATAGAAATATTTTGAAATTAAATTTTATTTCTAAACTATATGATTTCGAATAATTCATAGTAAATATGGCAATAATGGAGAAAATAACTCAAATAAAATAAAATAGAGAAAAAATATAAAAACATTTCTAAGTTTCTAGACTCGAAATGAAGATCTTCAAAACTCAGTGACACACTCTGCCGATATAGGCACCAAGACTCGTATCCAGCGCACGTTTGAATGGTCTGAGATTCTCATTATGACTATCCAATAAAAGTAGTTTAAGTAGCCTACAGATATCTTTACTATACTTTATATTAAATCTATTTAAGTAGTTAAATTTTTAAAATCTGATTAAGTTTTGGAGAACATTTAAATGGTCTGCCTAAGTATAAAATATTCACTAACTGTATCCATTTTACGACGATCAATATCCTTTTAAATCTGAGTAAATTCTTAATAATGTAAAACTCCTATCCAATTCTTAGTATTCTTGTATTAGCAGGAAAATTTATTATTAAATAGCTAATTTTCAAATCTAATTTTTCCTTAGTTTTATTCGGTTTAGTATTCTTCATTGGTTCGGCCAGCCAATCAATCAAGAATCCTCAGAATTTGAAAAAGCATTATTTGATCCCCATGCCTGATCACCAAGGCGATTAATATGCTTTAAACGAACGGCTTTCTTTAGTTTTAAATCATAGTATGATTAAGTTAAATATGTTTGAAAAGTGGTTTTCAAGGAAAACATTAGCGGTTTATATTTTTCAAAATGTCGAATGGATGCAGTTAATTGTAATAGGTAAATTTTATGTTCATTTTCATTATTCTTCCAGTTTATAACTATTTCTGCTCTTTAAATATCATTTTCGGATTTATTTTTTTTTATAAAATTTCTTCAATGCTCATTCTCAATGAAATCATTTCAAAAGATTAAAAATATTTATTTTCTGAAATAACTATTTCAGCGATTTCTCTAAACAGGTCGAATTTAAGAGGTGGCCATTCTTTAGGTGGATGTCATAATTTAAAAACTGCATTAATTTTGTTAAAACTCTTGGTTTACCTTGTCCTCCATTTAGTTTATAAAGATGGAATTTTGTAATTGATTATTCATTCGCTTACAGGTGCGCTGGAAATTAAACTTTAAGTAGTTTTCTGTTAATATACTATCTAGAGCTTATCCATTAAATAATGTAATGAAATTCCATATGTGTATGCCATCTGGCGGTGAATTCGAAAAAAAAAATTACTTTTAAATTTATAATGAATTATTATAACAAATTCTAAACTAAATGGAAAATAGCTGAAATAAAGTCTCCTCGTATGAAAAAAAAAAAAAAAAAAAAAAAAAAACTGTCAATTTATTTTATTAATAAAAATGTGAATTGCATATGGGTTTATATATTTTAAATTGAGTATTTATTAAATGTTCACATATTTCAATTTCTATGCTATAAATTTCTTGCTATTAATATTTGCATTTGTCACAAATTTGTATATAAAGATTTCTTTTTCTGTATTCTAGATGTAGTTCTTTTTTTAAATTGAAACACTGTGATTTTAAACAAACGATTCAAATGGCCCAATTTAATTATATTAATTCTTGTTAAATCTAAATACTTATAAGCATAGGCAAGATATATCATAACCCTTTTACGAAAAATGCAGAGCTCGTTCATACATTTTCTTTAAATATATTTAGTAATATTGTTAATAATTCTGTTAAATTCTGTTAATATATCATTGTGACATTTTCAGAACTTAATTATCAATTAATGTAATTAAATTTTGATTCCATATCAGTTACGCCATCTGGAAGTGAATTAGAGAAGAAATATTTTAAATTACTTTAGCATTATTTACAATAATATAAATTTAAAACAAAAAGATAGAAAATAATTAAAATAAAAAAATGCCTTTTCGTAAGAAAATAACTCTATTTATTTTAAGTAATTGAAATATGAATTGCAGATTTGGTTCATACTATATCAATTATATTGAGTCCACTTTTGAAATGTTCACATATTTCACTTTCAGTGCTATAATTTTCATCCTATCAATGTTTGTATTTATCACAAATTTGTAATTTTTTTTTTTTTTTTTTTTTTTTTTTTTTTTTTTGGTATTTGAGATGTATTTATTTTTTTAAACAGAACCACTGTGATTTAAAAAAAAGTTTCAAATGACTCAATTTAATTATATTACTGCTTGACAAATTTAAATATTAATAATATTTGCAAGATACGTTCATAAATCTTTTACGAAAATGAATGGCTTGTTCATGCAATTTTTGTAATATATTTAGTAATTTTGTAAAATCAAATATCTTCAGTTTAAATCTGATATTTATATAAAACTCTTGCACTTTGCTTTGTTCTTAAGACTGTAAATCAGAATTTCTATAATACCACTTTTGTGAAGTTAATATAATTTTATTTTCCTTTTTCATATGACTCATATCCCTAAGTACTCATATAGCAATCAAATAGAGCTGTAAATTTACAGTTAAACAATTCGAATGTCTCAAAATTCTTAATCAGTGCAGACTTCAGGAGGTGCAGTGTGTCATTAGGTACAATTTTAGATAGACCCGTTCTCACGAAAATCTGAAAAATTGTAATATATAGAAAACATATTTACTTTTATTAATGTCACACCTTTTTGCACCTATTTTCATTACTTTTCGTTGATTTCAATGATTTTATAAATGCGAGATGAAGTATTTTTTTTATAAAAATTATTTAAGAGAGGAAAATATAAATATCCAGATGTTAAGAAAAATTGCTTCAAACTTTAGTTTTCTAACACTACAAAGTTGTATTTCCAAAATAAACGCCTTATAAAACAGTGGAAAGCAAAGGAAGTTTGCTTTTTCAAAATTGGAAAAAATAAGTTTTTTTTATATTATAGTGTTTCTTAATTCAAATTTTATTTCTTTATGAAAATTTATGAAATAAATATAAGCAAAACCCTTTTCTTTGTATTTAAAACTTATGAAAAATGCATTAAAATTCCATATTGTTTATTAAGAAATTAATCTTCATTGCTATTAGTTTTAATTTAAAAAAAGCAGTTTAAATGTTAAACAGGCAAAGCGAAATATATTAAATAAATATTATAAAAAAAGAAATATATATAAAAGTATTATTTGGTAACGAGACTCGATCTGAAGACCTGCAAAAAGCAACGCCACAATCCACCGTATATTCTACCAGACCACATAGTCTACCCACTTCGGAACAGTCTAAGATTCTTAACATATTTAACCGTTTCTAGTTTGAAAAAAATGGAATATGGTAAAAAATCACAATGCTAAGTTTAAGGATGATTTTTGAAAATGTACAAGATCTTGGAACTAAAAATTTCTTTTATATTTATAAAATTATTAAGACAGATTTTATTTTTGATGTATTAGAATTTGAAAACTTCACATTAAATGTTAAACAGGCACGGCCAAAAAGATTAAATAAATATTATAAAAAAAGAAATATATATAAAACTATTATTCGGTAACGAGACTCGATCTGAGGACGTGTAAAAAGCGTCGCCGCAACCAATCGTTCATTCCAAAAGGCTACACAGACTACACTGCATGGAACAGTCTAAGATTCTTAATATATTTAAAATTTCTAGTTTGAAAAAATAATGAATATCTTGTCAAAAATCACAATGCTAAGAATAGGCATGATTTCTGCGATGTGCAAGATCTTGGATCTTAAAATTTCTTTTAAATTTATAGATTTCTAAAGTAAAATTTTATTTTTGATGTATTAGAATTTGATAACCTCACATAAATAATAAACAAGCATGCCAAAAATATTAAAAATAAATATTATAAAAAAATTAACATATATAAACTATTATTCGGTAACGAGACACGATCTATGGACCTGCAAAAAGCGTCACCACACCCCGTCGTTCATACCTCCTGGTCAACCAGATTACAATGTCCGGAACAGTCTATGATTCTTAACATATTTAACCATTTCTAGTTTCAAAAATAATGGAATCTGGTCAAAATTCATAATGCAAAGAATAGGGATTATTTTTGCGTATGTGCAAGATCTTGGAAATAAAAATTTCTTTTAAATTTATAGATTTTTAAAGTAAAATTTTAATTTTGATGTATAAGAATTAGAAAACTTCATATTAAATGTTAAACAGGCATGGCCAAAAATATTAAAAATAAATATTATAAAAAAAGAAATATATTTAAAACTATCATTCGGTACCGAGACCCGATCTGAAGACCTGTAAAAAGCGCCACCACAACCCATGATTCATTCCACCTGGTCACACAGCCTACACTGCACGCAACAGTCTAAGATTCTTAACATATTTAACCATTTCTAGTTTCAAAAATAATGGAATCTGGTCAAAAAGCACAATGCTAAGAATAGGGATGATTTTTGCGCATGTGCAAGATCTTGGAACTAAAAATTTCTTTTAAATTTATAAATTTTTTTAGTCAGATTTTATTTTTGATGTATTAGAATTTGAAAACTTCACATTAACCCATCAACCGCTGGTGTTGCGTTGACATAACGGTCAATATAAATAAATATTTAAAAAAAAATAACGATTAAACAAATTTTTGAATTAAACAGTTTTAGGTTAAAGGATATCACTACTAACAAATCAGTGAAAAAATTGACTTAAATAAATTATTTTGCACCTAATAATCGATGTTTTACTTTAAGCATTTTCTTTTTGTTGAAATTTCCAAACTCATTTTTTCTTAGAAAAAATAAAAATTAAAAAGAAATTGGGGTTTGGCTGTGAAATACATTAGGCAAGATCACTCTTTGTCAGTACATTCCACAAAGCAGGTGTTTCTGTGGGGTAGGAGGAGAAATTAAAAACATTAGTTGTGTTCGCGCAACGTCAGCAGAAAGGGGGTAGACTGTTGTCCTTCTTGAAAGATTTCATTTCAGTACTGTGCGTCTTATTGAAAGCAACATTTTTATCCTCTGTGGTTTAAAATGCGTAGTACAAGGTATCTTACGTTAGTAGAAGCTTTGGAAAAAATTTTCGAACAAAATTCCGATGACGAAGATGCAGATGAGACCGATATTATTGTCACACCTCTAGAAACAGCAAATGCTAGTGATGAAGAAGAAGGTAATGATAATATTTTAAATAACGATAATGAAGTTTTACCTAGAGATACTTCAGAGAAGTTGAAGTTCATGTAAAGAAGAAGTCAGATCCTTCCAAAAATTCTGCTAAAAAAAAAAAAAAAAAAAAAAAAAAAAAAACGGAAAAAAGAAGAATTACGATGGACAAGAAAGGGCCTCAACCAAAAAAAAAAGAAAAAGCTTTAATTGATTGTATCAAATAAATCATAGAAGATAAAACTAGTGCAGATACTTTCAATCTTTTTTTTTCAGATACTTGTTGTTCGGTAGAACGACAAATGTGTTGTGACAATAGGGTCAACGTTTGGAAAAATTGAATTACTAAAAAATGTTTCTCGATACTCTAAAAATCAGAAGAAGAAAATATTAGTAGCCCAACCTCACTGCATTGAGCAATATAATCAAAAAATAGGTGGTGTAGATTTGTGTGACAATTTTTCTTCCAATTACAGAATTAGTGTCCGTGGCCAAAGATGGTGGTGGCTGATATTTTCAAATTTCGTCGATGCTGCACTAACAAATGCTTGGAGAATATATCAAGATTTCCTGAAGAAGGAAGTGAAAAGTCACTGTTGGATTTTAGACGACAGGTTATGCTTCATCTCTTACAGACGCCCTTGGATAGTGAGAAAAATAAGAAAAGATCATCTACAGGACGTCCGAGGAAATTCAGCCTTACAAAAAAAATATCCCAAGGACATTTTATTGTTAAGTTTACAGACAGTAGAAGACTACGTTGCAAGTATTGCCACAGTCAAACTATTTATCGCTGCAATGTTTGTAAAGTTGCTTTACATTACAATAGTAGTGAAGCATATCATACTTGAAATTTATATCGCCTTATTGTTACATAATAAGATTGTCAACTACATTTATTTGTTGGTTTTTCATAAATTAAAATTTTCAAAGAAGTGTTTTGACTATTTTACACACTTTAATAAGCTCACAAAAATTTCGCCGGGTTTCGCCAACGCAACATCCTGTATTTTTAAAGATAAGTGCAATTTCCTTATTTTTATATAAATTACTATTATAAGTGATCAAAATAATAACTTGTATTGTTTGCATCGAAAACAAATAATGATTTTCAGTTTTGGCGCTTAATGGGTTAAATGTAAAACAGGCAAGTCGAAATATATTAAATAAATATTATAAAAAAAGAAATATATATAAAACTATTATACGGTAATGAGACTTGATCTGAGGACCTGCAAAAAGCGTCGCCACAACCCATCGTACATTCCACCATGCCACACAGAATACACTGTCCGGAACTGTCTAAGATTCTTAACATATTTAACCATTTCTAGTTTGAAAAATAATTTAATCTGGTCAAAACGCTCAATGCTAAGAATAGGGATGAATTTTGCGCATGTGCAAGTTCTTGGAACTAAAAATTAATATTAAATTTATAAATTTTTAAAGTAAGATTTTATTTTGGATGTATTAAAATTTGAAAATTTCCCATTAAATGTTAAACAGGCATGGCGAGATATATTAAACATAAATATTATAAAAAAAGAAATATATTTAAAACTATTATTCGGTAATGAGACTCGATCTGAGGACCTGCAAAAAGCGTCGCCACACCCCATCGTTCATACCAACTGGTCACAGAGACTACATTAACCGCAACATACTAAGATTCTTCACATATTTAAACATTTCTAGTTTAATAAGAAAAAAGAATCTGGTCAAAAATCACAATGCTAAGAATAGGGATTATTTTTGCGCATGTGCAACACCTTGGATCTTATAATTTCTTTTAAATTTATACATTTCCAAAGTAAAATTTTTTTTGATGTATTAGAATTTGAAAACTTCACATTAAATGTTAAATATGCATGGACAAAAATATTAAAAATAAATATTACAAAAAAAAAGAAATATATATAAAACTGTTATTCGTTAACGAGACTCGTTCTAAAGACCTGAAAAAGCGACGCCAAAACCCATCATTTATTCCACCAGGCCACCCATACTACTCCGCACGGAACAGTCTTAACATATTTACCCATTTCTAGTTTGTAAAATAATGAGAATCTGGTCAAAAATCACATTGCTAAGAATAGGCATGATTTCTGCGCATGTGCAAGATCTTGGAACTAAAAATGTCTTTTAAATTTATAGATTTTTAAAGTAAAATTTTATTTTTGGTGTATTACAATTTCAAAACTTCACATTAAATGTTAAACAGGTATTGCCAAAATTATTAAAAATAAATATTATAAAAAAGTAATATATATGAAACTATTATTCTGTAACGAGACTCGATCTGAGGACCTGCAAATAGCGCCGCCACACCCCCTCGTTCATAGCAGCTGGTGACACAGACTACGCTGTCCGGAACAGTTAAGATTCTTAACATATTTAACCGTTTCTAGTTTGAAAAATAATGGAATCTGGTCAAAAAGCACAATGCTAAGTATAGGCATGATTGTTGCGCATGTGCAAGATCTTGGAGCTAAAATTTTCTTTTAAATTTATGGATTTATAAAGTAAAATTTTATTTTTGATGTATTAAATTTGAAAATTCACATTAAATATAAAACAGGCATGGCGAAATGTATTAAATAAATATTATAAAAAAACAAATTTATATAAAACTATTATTCGGTAACGAGACTCGATCTGAGGACCTGCAAAAAAAAGCCTCCGCAACCCATCGTTCATACCAACTTGCCACACAGACTACACTTTCCAGAAAAGTCTAATATTCTTAACATATTTAACCATTTCTAGTTTTAAAAAAAATGGAATCTGGTCAAAAAGCATAATGCTAGGAGTAGGGATTATTTTTGCGCGTGCGCATCACATTGGATCTTAAAATTTTTTTTAAATTGATACATTTCGAAAGTAAAATTTTTTTGGATGTATTAGAATTTGAAAACTTCACATTAAATGTTAAATATGCATGGACAAAAATATTAAAAATAAATATTATAAAATAAAGAAATATATATAAAACTATTATTCGGTACCGAGACTCGATCTGAAGACCTGTAAAAAGCGCCACCACAACCAATGATTCATTCCACCAGGCCACCCATACTACTCCGCACGGAACAGTCTTAACATATTTAACCATTTCTAGTTTGTAAAATAATGAGAATCTGGTCAAAAATCACATTGCTAAGAATAGGCATGATTTCTGCGCATGTGCAAGATCTTGGAACTAAAAATGTCTTTTAAATTTATAGATTTTTAAAGTAAAATTTTTTTTTTGGTGTATTACAATTTCAAAACTTCACATTAAATGTTAAACAGGTATTGCCAAAATTATTAAAAATAAATATTATAAAAAAGTAATATATATGAAACTATTATTCTGTAACGAGACTCGATATGAGGACCTGCAAATAGCGCCGCCACACCCCCTCGTTCATAGCACCTGGTGACACAGACTACGCTGTCCGGAACAGTTAAGATTCTTAACATATTTAAGCGTTTCTAGTTTGAAAAATAATGGAATCTGGTCAAAAAGCACAATGCTAAGTATAGGCATGATTGTTGCGCATGTGCAAGATCTTGGAGCTAAAATTTTCTTTTAAATTTATGGATTTATAAAGTAAAATTTTATTTTTGATGTATTAAATTTGAAAATTCACATTAAATGTAAAACAGGCATGGCGAAATGTATTAAATAAATATTATGAAAAAACAAATTTATATAAAACTATTATTCGGTACCGAGACTCGATCTGAGGACCTGCAAAAAAAAGCCTCCGCAACCCATTGCTCATACCAACTTGCCACACAGACTACACTTTCCAGAACAGTCTAATATTCTTAACATATTTAACCATTTCTAGTTTAAAAAAAATGGAATCTGGTCAAAAAGCATAATGCTAGGAGTAGGGATTATTTTTGCGCGTGCGCATCACATTGGATCTTAAAATTTTTTTTTAAATTGATACATTTCGAAAGTAAAATTTTTTTGGATGTATTAGAATTTGAAAACTTCACATTAAATGTTAAATATGCATGGACAAAAATATTAAAAATAAATATTATAAAATAAAGAAATATATATAAAATTATTATTCGGTACCGAGACTCGATCTGAAGACCTGTAAAAAGCGCCACCACAACCAATGATTCATTTCACCAGTTAAAACATACTATACTACACGGAACAGTCCAACATTCTTAACATATTTAACCATTTCAAGTTTGTAAAATAATGGGAATCTGGTGAAAAATCACAATGCTAAAAATAGGCATCATTTCTGCGCATGTGCAAGATCTTGGATCTTAAAATTTCTTTTAAATATATAGATTTCAAAAGGAAAATTTTATTTTTGATGTATTAGAATTTGAAAACTTCACATTAGATGTTAAACCGGCATGGCCAAATTTATTAAAAATAAATATTATAAAAAAAGAAATATATTTAAAACTATTATTCGTAACGAGACTCGATCTGAGGACCTGCAAATAGCGCCGCCACACCCCCTCGTTCATACCACCTGGTCACACAGACTACACTGCCCGCAACAGTCTAAGATTCTTAACATATTTAACTATTTGTAGTTTCAAAAATAATGGAATCTGGTCAAAAAGCACAATGCTAAGAATAGGGATGATTTTTGCGCATGTGCAAGATCTTGGAACTAAAAATTTCTTTTAATTTTATAAATTTTTTAAGTCGGATTTTATTTTTGATGTATTAGAATTTGAAAACTTCACATTAACCCATCAGCCGCTGGTGTTGCGTTGACATAACGGTCAATATAAATAAATATTAAAAAAAATAACGATTAAACAAATTTTTGAATTAAACAGTTTTAGGTTAAAGGATATCACTACTAACAAATCAGTGAAAAAATCGACTTAAAAAAATTATTTTGCACCTAATAATCGATGTTTTACTTTAAGCATTTTCTTTTTGTTGAAATTTCCAAACTCATTTTTTCTTAGAAAAAATAAAAATTAAAAAGAAATTGGGGTTTGGCTGTGAAATACATTGGGCAATATCACTCTTTGTCAGTACATTCCACAAAGCAGGTGTTTCTGTGGGGTAGGAGGAGAAATTAAAAACATTAGTTGTGTTCGCGCAACGTCAGCCGAAAGGGGGTAGACTGTTGTCCTTCTTGAAAGATTTCATTTCAGTACTGTGCGTCTTATTGAAAGCAACATTTTTATCCTCTGTGGTTTAAAATGCGTAGTACAAGGTATCTTACGTTAGTAGAAGCTTTGGAAAAAATTTTCGAACAAAATTCCGATGACGAAGATGCAGATGAGACCGATATTATTGTCATACCTCTAGAAACAGCAAATGCTAGTGATGAAGAAGAAGGTAATGATAATATTTTAAATAACGATAATGCAGTTTTACCTAGAGATACTTCAGAGAAGTTGAAGTTCATGTAAAGAAGAAGTCAGATCCTTCCAAAAATTCTGCTAAAAAAAAAAAAAAAAAAAAAAAAAAAACGGAAAAAAGAAGAATTACGATGGACAAGAAAGGGCCTCAACCAAAAAAAAAAGAAAAAGCTTTAATTGATTGTATCAAATAAATCATAGAAGATAAAACTAGTGCAGATACTTTCAATCTTTTTTTTTTCAGATACTTGTTGTTCGGTAGAACGACAAATGTGTTGTGACAATAGGGTCAACGTTTGGAAAAATTGAATTACTAAAAAATGTTTCTCGATACTCTAAAAATCAGAAGAAGAAAATATTAGTAGCCCAACCTCACTGCATTGAGCAATATAATCAAAAAATAGGTGGTGTAGATTTGTGTGACAATTTTGCTTCCAATTACAGAATTAGTGTCCGTGGCCAAAGATGGTGGTGGCTGATATTTTCAAATTTCGTCGATGCTGCACTAACAAATGCTTGGAGAATATATCAAGATTTCCTGAAGAAGGAAGTAAAAAGTCACTGTTGGATTTTAGACGACAGGTTATGCTTCATCTCTTACAGACGCCCTTGGATAGTGAGAAAAATAAGAAAAGATCACCTACAGGACGTCCGAGGAAATTCAGCCTTACAAAACCAATATCCCAAGGACATTTTATTGTTAAGTTTACAGACAGTAGAAGACTACGTTGCAAGTATTGCCACAGTCAAACTATTTATCGCTGCAATGTTTGTAAAGTTGCTTTACATTACAATAGTAGTGAAGCATATCATACTTGAAATTTATATCGCCTTATTGTTACATAATAAGCTTGTCAACTACATTTATTTGTTGGTTTTTTATAAATTAAAATTTTCAAAGAAGTGTTTTGACTATTTTACACATTTTAATAAGCTCACAAAAATTTCTCGTTTTTAAAACGTGAAGAAAATGCGGCGTAGCACTCGGTGGTAACGATCAACATTCGTGCTCCTTTTCCGCTGACGTTTCGCCAACGCAACACCCTGTATTTTTAAAGATAAGTGCAATTTACTTATTTTTACATAAATTAATATTATAAGTGATCAAAATAATAACTTGTATTGTTTGCATCGAAAACAAGTAATGATTTTCAGTTTTGGCGCTTAATGGGTTAAATGTAAAACAGGCAAGTCGAAATATATTAAATAAATATTATAAAAAAAGAAATATATATAAAACTATTATACGGTAATGAGACTCGATCTGAGGACCTGCAAAAATCGTCGCCACAACCCATCGTACATTCCACCATGCCACACAGAATACACTGTCCGGAACTGTCTAAGATTCTTAACATATTTAACCATTTCTAGTTTGAAAAATAATTTAATCTGGTCAAAACGCTCAATGCTAAGAATAGGGATGAATTTTGCGCATGTGCAAGTTCTTGGAACTAAAATTTAATATTAAATTTAAAAATTTTTAAAGTAAGATTTTATTTTGGATGTATTAAAATTTGAAAATTTCCCATTAAATGTTAAACAGGCATGGCGAGATATATTAAACATAAATATTATAAAAAAAGAAATATATTTAAAACTATTATTCGGTAATGAGACTCGATCTGAGGACCTGCAAAAAGTGTCGCCACACCCCATCGTTCATACCAACTGGTCACAGAGACTACATTAACCGCAACATACTAAGATTCTTTACATATTTAAACATTTCTAGTTTAATAAGAAAAAAGAATCTGGTCAAAAATCACAATGCTAAGAATAGGGATTATTTTTGCGCATGTGCAACACCTTGGATCTTATAATTTCTTTTAAATTTATACATTTCCAAAGTAAAATTTTTTTTGATGTATTAGAATTTGAAAACTTCACATTAAATGTTAAATATGCATGGACAAAAATATTAAAAATAAATATTACAAAAAAAAGAAATATATATAAAACTGTTATTCGGTAACGAGACTCGTTCTAAAGACCTGTAAAAAGCGACGCCAAAACCCATCATTCATTCCACCATGCCACGCATACTACTCCGCACGGAACAGTCTTAACATATTTAACCATTTCTAGTTTGTAAAATAATGAGAATCTGGTCAAAAATCACATTGCTAAGAATAGGCATGATTTCTGCGCATGTGCAAGATCTTGGAACTAAAAATGTCTTATAAATTTATAGATTTTTAAAGTAAAATTTTATTTTTGGTGTATTACAATTTCAAAACTTCACATTAAATGTTAAACAGGCATTGCCAAAAATATTAAAAATAAATATTATAAAAAAGTAATATATATGAAACTATTATTCTGTAACGAGACTCGATCTGAGGACCTGCAAATAGCGCCGCCACACCCCCTCGTTCATACCACCTGGTCACACAGACTACACTGCCCGCAACAGTCTAAGAATCTTAACATATTTAACCATTTGTAGTTTCAAAAATAATGGAATCTGGTCAAAAAGCACAATGCTAAGAATAGGGATGATTTTTGCGCATGTGCAAGATCTTGGAACTAAAAATTTCTTTTAAATTTATAAATTTTTTAAGTCGGATTTTATTTTTGATGTATTAGAATTTGAAAACTTCACATTAACCCATCAGCCGCTGGTGTTGCGTTGACATAACGGTCAATATAAATAAATATTAAAAAAAATAACGATTAAACAAATTTTTGAATTAAACAGTTTTAGGTTAAAGGATATCACTACTAACAAATCAGTGAAAAAATCGACTTAAAAAAATTATTTTGCACCTAATAATCGATGTTTTACTTTAAGCATTTTCTTTTTGTTGAAATTTCCAAACTCATTTTTTCTTAGAAAAAATAAAAATTAAAAAGAAATTGGGGTTTGGCTGTGAAATACATTGGGCAATATCACTCTTTGTCAGTACATTCCACAAAGCAGGTGTTTCTGTGGGGTAGGAGGAGAAATTAAAAACATTAGTTGTGTTCGCGCAACGTCAGCCGAAAGGGGGTAGACTGTTGTCCTTCTTGAAAGATTTCATTTCAGTACTGTGTGTCTTATTGAAAGCAACATTTTTATCCTCTGTGGTTTAAAATGCGTAGCACAAGGTATCTTACGTTAGTAGAAGCTTTGGAAAAAATTTTCGAACAAAATTCCGATGACGAAGATGCAGATGAGACCGATATTATTGTCATACCTCTAGAAACAGCAAATGCTAGTGATGAAGAAGAAGGTAATGATAATATTTTAAATAACGATAATGCAGTTTTACCTAGAGATACTTCAGAGAAGTTGAAGTTCATGTAAAGAAGAAGTCAGATCCTTCCAAAAATTCTGCTAAAAAAAAAAAAAAAAAAAAAAAAAACGGAAAAAAGAAGAATTACGATGGACAAGAAAGGGCCTCAACCAAAAAATGAAGAAAAAGCTTTAATTGATTGTATCAAATAAATCATAGAAGATAAAACTAGTGCAGATACTTTCAATCTTTTTTTTTCAGATACTTGTTGTTCGGTAGAACGACAAATGTGTTGTGACAATAGGGTCAACGTTTGGAAAAATTGAATTACTAAAAAATGTTTCTCGATACTCTAAAAATCAGAAGAAGAAAATATTAGTAGCCCAACCTCACTGCATTGAGCAATATAATCAAAAAATAGGTGGTGTAGATTTGTGTGACAATTTTGCTTCCAATTACAGAATTAGTGTCCGTGGCCAAAGATGGTGGTGGCTGATATTTTCAAATTTCGTCGATGCTGCACTAACAAATGCTTGGAGAATATATCAAGATTTCCTGAAGAAGGAAGTAAAAAGTCACTGTTGGATTTTAGACGACAGGTTATGCTTCATCTCTTACAGACGCCCTTGGATAGTGAGAAAAATAAGAAAAGATCATCTACAGGACGTCCGAGGAAATTCAGCCTTACAAAACCAATATCCCAAGGACATTTTATTGTTAAGTTTACAGACAGTAGAAGACTACGTTGCAAGTATTGCCACAGTCAAACTATTTATCGCTGCAATGTTTGTAAAGTTGCTTTACATTACAATAGTAGTGAAGCATATCATACTTGAAATTTATATCGCCTTATTGTTACATAATAAGCTTGTCAACTACATTTATTTGTTGGTTTTTCATAAATTAAAATTTTCAAAGTAGTGTTTTGACTATTTTACACACTTTTATAAGCTCACAAAAATTTCTCGTTTTTAAAACGTGAAGAAAATGCGGCGTAGCACTCGGTGGTAACGATCAACATTCGTGCTTCTTTTCCGCTGACGTTTCGCCAACGCAACACCCTGTATTTTTAAAGATATGTGCAATTTCCTTATTTTTATATAAATTACTATTATAAGTGATCAAAATAATAACTTGTATTGTTTGCATCGAAAACAAATAATGATTTTCAGTTTTGGCGCTTAATGGGTAAAATGTAAAACAGGCAAGTCGAAATATATTAAATAAATATTATAAAAAAAAGAAATATATATATATAACTATTATACGGTAATGAGACTCGATCTGAAGACCTGCAAAAAGCGTCGCCACACCCCATCGTTCATACCAACTGGTCACAGAGACTACATTAACCGCAACATACTAAGATTCTTCACATTTTTAAACATTTCTTGTTTAATAAGAAAAAAGAATCTGGTCAAAAATCACAATGCTAAGAATAGGGCTTATTTTTGCGCATGTGCAACACCTTGGATCTTATAATTTCTTTTAAATTTATACATTTCCAAAGTAAAATTTTTTTTTTGATGTATTAGAATTTGAAAACTTCAAATTAAATGTTAAATATGCATGGACAAAAATATTAAAAATAAATATTACAAAAAAAAAGAAATATATATAAAACTGTTATTCGGTAACGAGACTCGTTCTAAAGACCTGTAAAAAGCGACGCCAAAACCCATCATTCATTCCACCATGCCACGCATACTACTCCGCACGGAACAGTCTTAACATATTTAACCATTTCTAGTTTGTAAAATAATGAGAATCTGGTCAAAAATCACATTGCTAAGAATAGGCATGATTTCTGCGCATGTGCAAGAGCTTGGAACTAAAAATGTCTTTTAAATTTATAGATTTTTAAAGTAAAATTTTATTTTTGGTGTATTACAATTTCAAAACTTCACATTAAATGTTAAACAGGCATTGCCAAAAATATTAAAAATAAATATTATAAAAAAGCAATATATATGAAACTATTATTCTGTAACGAGACTCGATCTGAGGACCTGCAAATAGCGCCGCCAGCCCCCCTCGTTCATACCACCTGGTGACACAGACTACGCTGTCCGGAACAGTCTAAGATTCTTTACATATTTAACCATTTCTAGTTTGAAAAATAATGGAATCTGGTCAAAAAGCACAATGCTAAGTATAGGCATGGTTGTTGCGCATGTGCAAGATCTTGGAGCTAAAATTTTCTTTTAAATTTATGGATTTATAAAGTAAAATTTTATTTTTGATGTATTAAATTTGAAAATTCACATTAAATGTAAAACAGGCATGGCGAAATGTATTAAATAAATATTATAAAAAAACAAATTTATATAAAACTATTATTCGGTAACGAGACTCGATCTGAGGACCTGCAAAAAAAAGCCTCCGCAACCCATCGTTCATACCAACTTGCTACACAGACTACACTTTACAGAAAAGTCTAATATTCTTAACATATTTAACCATTTGTAGTTTTAAAAAAAATGGAATCTGGTCAAAAAGCATAATGCTAAGAGTAGGGATTATTTTTGCGCATGTGCATCACATTGGATCTTAAAATTTTTTTTTAAATTGATACATTTCGAAAGTAAAATTTTTTTGGATGTATTAGAATTTGAAAACTTCACATTAAATGTTAAATATGCATGGACAAAAATATTAAAAATAAATATTATAAAATATAAAATATAAATATTATAAAAAATAAATATTACTCGGTACCGAATAAAACTATTATTCGGTACCGAGACTCGATCTGAAGACCTGTAAAAAGCGCCACCACAACCAATGATTCATTCCACCAGGTAACACATACTATACTACACGGAACAGTCCAACATTCTTAACATATTTAACAATTTCTAGTTTGTAAAATAATGGGAATCTGGTCAAAATTCACAATGCTAAGAATAGGCATAATTTCTGGGCATGTGCAAGATCTTGGATCTTAAAATTTCTTTTAAATATATAGATTTCTAAATTAAAATTTTATTTTTGATGTATATAAATTTGGAATCTTCTCATTAAATGTTAAAACGGCATGGCCAAAAATATTAAAAATAAATATTATAAAAAAAGAAATATATTTAAAACTATTATTCGGTAACGAGACTCGATCTGAGGACATGCAAAAAGCGTCTCCGCAACCCATCATTCATACCACCTGTTCACACAGACACTGTCCAGAACTGTCTAAGATTCTTAACATATTTGACCATTTCTAGTTTAAAAAATAATGGGAATCTGGTCAAAAATCACAATGCTAAGAATAGGGATGATTTTTGCGCTTGTGCAAGTTCTTGGAACTAAAAATTTCTTTTAAATTTATAAATTTTTAAAATAAGATTTTATTTCGGATGTATTAAAGTTTGAACATTTCCCATTAAATGTTAAACAGGCATGGCGAAATATATTAAACATAAATATTATGAAAAAAGAAATATATTTAAAACTATTATTCGTTAACGAGATTCGATCTGAGGACCTGCAAAAAGCTTCGCCATAACCCATCGTTCATTCCACCAGGCCACACAGACTACACGTCCCGGAACAGTCTAAGATTCTTAACATATTTAACCATTTCTAGTTTGAAAAATAATGGAATCTGGTCAAAAGACAACAATGCTAAGAATAGGGATGATTTTTGCGCATGTGTATCACCTTGGATCTTAAAGTTTTTATTTAAATTTATACATTTCGAAAGTAAAATTTTTTTGGATGTATTAGAATTTGAAAACTTCACATTAAATGTTAAATATGCATGGACAAAAATATTAAAAATAAATATTATAAAATAAAGAAATATATATAAAACTATTATTCGGTACCGAGACTCGATCTGAAGACCTGTAAAAAGCGCCACCACAACCAATGATTCATTCCACCAGTTAACACATACTATACTACACGGAACAGTCCAACATTCTTAACATATTTAACAATTTCTAGTTTGCAAAATAATGGGAATCTGGTCAAAATTCACAATGCTAAGAATAGGCATAATTTCTGGGCATGTGCAAGATCTTGGATCTTAAAAGTTCTTTTATATATATAGATTTCTAAATTAAAATTTTATTTTTGATGTATATAAATTTGAAATCTTCACATTAAATGTTAAAACGGCATGGCCAAAAATATTAAAAATAAATATTATAAAAAAAGAAATATATTTAAAACTATTATTCGGTAACGAGACTCTATCTGAGGACATGCAAAAAGCGTCTCCGCAACCCATCATTCATACCACCTGTTCACACAGACACTGTCCAGAACTGTCTAAGATTCTTAACATATTTAACCATTTCTAGTTTAAAAAATAATGGGAATCTGGTCAAAAATCACAATGCTAAGAATAGGCATGATTTCTGCGCATGTGCAAGAGCTTGGAACTAAAAATTTCTTTTAAATTTATAAATTTTTAAAATAAGATTTTATTTCGGATGTATTAAAGTTTGAACACTTCCCATTAAATGTTAAACAGGCATGGCGAAATATATTAAACATAAATATTATGAAAAAAGAAATATATTTAAAACTATTATTCGTTAACGAGATTCGATCTGAGGACCTGCAAAAAGCTTCACCATAACCCAGCGTTCATTCCACCAGGCCACACAGACTACACGTCCCGGAACAGTCTATGATTCTTAACATATTTAACCATTTCTAGTTTGTAAAATAATGGAATCTGGTCAAAAGACAACAATGCTAAGAATAGGGATGATTTTTGCGCATGTGTATCACCTTGGATCTTAAAGTTTTTATTTAAATTTATACATTTTGAAAGTAAAATTTTATTTTTGATGTATTAGAATTTGAAAACTTCACATTAAATGTTAAACCAGCATGGCCAAAAATATTAAAAATATTTATTATGAAAAAAGAAATATCTTTAAAACTATTATTCGGTGACGAGATTCGATCTGAGGCCCTGCAAAAAACGTCACCAGACTCAATCGTTCATACCACCAGGCCACAGAGACGACACTCTCCGGTCCAATCTGAGATTCTTAACATATTTAAACATTTCTATATTCAAAAATAATGGGAATCTCGTCAAAAATCACAATGCTACGAATAGGGCTGATTTTTGCGCATGTGCAATATCTTGGAACTAAAAATTTCTTTCAAATTTATAGATTTTTAAAGTAAAATTTCATTCTTGATGTATTAGAATTTGAAAACTTCACATCAAATGTTTACAGGCGTGGCCAAAAATATTAAAAACAAATATTATAAAAAAATAAATAAATATAAAACTATTATTCGGTAACGAGACTCGATCTGAGGACCTCCAAAAAGCGTCGACGTAACAAATCGTTCAAACCACCTCGTAACACAGTCTACTCTGTCCGGAACAGTCTAAGATTCTTAACATATTTAATCATTTCTAGTTTGAAAAATAATGGAATCTGTTCAAAAAGCACAATGATAAATATAGGGATGATTATTGCGCATGTGCAAGATCTTGGATCTAAAAATTTCTTTTAAATATATAGATTACTAAGTAAAATTTTATTTTTGATGTATTAGAATTTGAAAACTTCACATTAAATGTTAAACAGGCATTGCCAAAAATATTAAAAATAAATATTATAAAAAAGTAATATATATGAAACTATTATTCTGTAACGAGACTCGATCTGAGGACCTGCAAATAGCGCCGCCACACCCCCTCGTTCATACCACCTGGTCACACAGACTACACTGCCCGCAACAGTCTAAGATTCTTAACATATTTAACCATTTGTAGTTTCAAAAATAATGGAATCTGGTCAAAAAGCACAATGCTAAGAATAGGGATGATTTTTGCGCATGTGCAAGATCTTGGAACTAAAAATTTCTTTTAAATTTATAAATTTTTTAAGTCGGATTTTATTTTTGATGTATTAGAATTTGAAAACTTCACATTAACCCATCAGCCGCTGGTGTTGCGTTGACATAACGGTCAATATAAATAAATATTAAAAAAAATAACGATTAAACAAATTTTTGAATTAAACAGTTTTAGGTTAAAGGATATCACTACTAACAAATCAGTGAAAAAATCGACTTAAAAAAATTATTTTGCACCTAATAATCGATGTTTTACTTTAAGCATTTTCTTTTTGTTGAAATTTCCAAACTCATTTTTTCTTAGAAAAAATAAAAATTAAAAAGAAATTGGGGTTTGTCTGTGAAATACATTGGGCAAGATCACTCTTTGTCAGTACATTCCACAAAGCAGGTGTTTCTGTGGGGTAGGAGGAGAAATTAAAAACATTAGTTGTGTTCGCGCAACGTCAGCAGAAAGGGGGTAGACTGTTGTCCTTCTTGAAAGATTTCATTTCAGTACTGTGCGTCTTATTGAAAGCAACATTTTTATCCTCTGTGGTTTAAAATGCGTAGTACAAGGTATCTTACGTTAGTAGAAGCTTTGGAAAAAATTTTCGAACAAAATTCCGATGACGAAGATGCAGATGAGACCGATATTATTGTCATACCTCTAGAAACAGCAAATGCTAGTGATGAAGAAGAAGGTAATGATAATATTTTAAATAACGATAATGCAGTTTTACCTAGAGATACTTCAGAGAAGTTGAAGTTCATGTAAAGAAGAAGTCAGATCCTTCCAAAAATTCTGCTAAAAAAAAAAAAAAAAAAAAAAAAAAAAAACGGAAAAAAGAAGAATTACGATGGACAAGAAAGGGCCTCAACCAAAAAATGAAGAAAAAGCTTTAATTGATTGTATCAAATAAATCATAGAAGATAAAACTAGTGCAGATACTTTCAATCTTTTTTTTTCAGATACTTGTTGTTCGGTAGAACGACAAATGTGTTGTGACAATAGGGTCAACGTTTGGAAAAATTGAATTACTAAAAAATGTTTCTCGATACTCTAAAAATCAGAAGAAGAAAATATTAGTAGCCCAACCTCACTGCATTGAGCAATATAATCAAAAAATAGGTGGTGTAGATTTGTGTGACAATTTTGCTTCCAATTACAGAATTAGTGTCCGTGGCCAAAGATGGTGGTGGCTGATATTTTCAAATTTCGTCGATGCTGCACTAACAAATGCTTGGAGAATATATCAAGATTTCCTGAAGAAGGAAGTAAAAAGTCACTGTTGGATTTTAGACGACAGGTTATGCTTCATCTCTTACAGACGCCCTTGGATAGTGAGAAAAATAAGAAAAGATCATCTACAGGACGTCCGAGGAAATTCAGCCTTACAAAACCAATATCCCAAGGACATTTTATTGTTAAGTTTACAGACAGTAGAAGACTACGTTGCAAGTATTGCCACAGTCAAACTATTTATCGCTGCAATGTTTGTAAAGTTGCTTTACATTACAATAGTAGTGAAGCATATCATACTTGAAATTTATATCGCCTTATTGTTACATAATAAGCTTGTCAACTACATTTATTTGTTGGTTTTTCATAAATTAAAATTTTCAAAGTAGTGTTTTGACTATTTTACACACTTTAATAAGCTCACAAAAATTTCTCGTTTTTAAAACGTGAAGAAAATGCGGCGTAGCACTCGGTGGTAACGATCAACATTCGTGCTTCTTTTCCGCTGACGTTTCGCCAACGCAACACCCTGTATTTTTAAAGATATGTGCAATTTCCTTATTTTTATATAAATTACTATTATAAGTGATCAAAATAATAACTTGTATTGTTTGCATCGAAAACAAATAATGATTTTCAGTTTTGGCGCTTAATGGGTTAAATGTAAAACAGGCAAGTCGAAATATATTAAATAAATATTATAAAAAAAAGAAATATATATATATAACTATTATACGGTAATGAGACTCGATCTGAAGACCTGCAAAAAGCGTCGCCACACCCCATCGTTCATACCAACTGGTCACAGAGACTACATTAACCGCAACATACTAAGATTCTTCACATTTTTAAACATTTCTTGTTTAATAAGAAAAAAGAATCTGGTCAAAAATCACAATGCTAAGAATAGGGCTTATTTTTGCGCATGTGCAACACCTTGGATCTTATAATTTCTTTTAAATTTATACATTTCCAAAGTAAAATTTTTTTTTTGATGTATTAGAATTTGAAAACTTCAAATTAAATGTTAAATATGCATGGACAAAAATATTAAAAATAAATATTACAAAAAAAAGAAATATATATAAAACTGTTATTCGGTAACGAGACTCGTTCTAAAGACCTGTAAAAAGCGACGCCAAAACCCATCATTCATTCCACCAGGCCACGCATACTACTCCGCACGGAACAGTCTTAACATATTTAACCATTTCTAGTTTGTAAAATAATGAGAATCTGGTCAAAAATCACATTGCTAAGAATAGGCATGATTTCTGCGCATGTGCAAGAGCTTGGAACTAAAAATGTCTTTTAAATTTATAGATTTTTAAAGTAAAATTTTATTTTTGGTGTATTACAATTTCAAAACTTCACATTAAATGTTAAACAGGCATTGCCAAAAATATTAAAAATAAATATTATAAAAAAGCAATATATATGAAACTATTATTCTGTAACGAGACTCGATCTGAGGACCTGCAAATAGCGCCGCCAGCCCCCCTCGTTCATACCACCTGGTGACACAGACTACGCTGTCCGGAACAGTCTAAGATTCTTTACATATTTAACCATTTCTAGTTTGAAAAATAATGGAATCTGGTCAAAAAGCACAATGCTAAGTATAGGCATGGTTGTTGCGCATGTGCAAGATCTTGGAGCTAAAATTTTCTTTTAAATTTATGGATTTATAAAGTAAAATTTTATTTTTGATGTATTAAATTTGAAAATTCACATTAAATGTAAAACAGGCATGGCGAAATGTATTAAATAAATATTATAAAAAAACAAATTTATATAAAACTATTATTCGGTAACGAGACTCGATCTGAGGACCTGCAAAAAAAAGCCTCCGCAACCCATCGTTCATACCAACTTGCTACACAGACTACACTTTACAGAAAAGTCTAATATTCTTAACATATTTAACCATTTGTAGTTTTAAAAAAAATGGAATCTGGTCAAAAAGCATAATGCTAAGAGTAGGGATTATTTTTGCGCATGTGCATCACATTGGATCTTAAAATTTTTTTTTAAATTGATACATTTCGAAAGTAAAATTTTTTTGGATGTATTAGAATTTGAAAACTTCACATTAAATGTTAAATATGCATGGACAAAAATATTAAAAATAAATATTATAAAATATAAAATATAAATATTATAAAAAATAAATATTACTCGGTACCGAATAAAACTATTATTCGGTACCGAGATTCGATCTGAAGACCTGTAAAAAGCGCCACCACAACCAATGATTCATTCCACCAGGTAACACATACTATACTACACGGAACAGTCCAACATTCTTAACATATTTAACAATTTCTAGTTTGTAAAATAATGGGAATCTGGTCAAAATTCACAATGCTAAGAATAGGAATAATATCTGGGCATGTGCAAGATCTTGGATATTAAAATTTCTTTTAAATATATAGATTTCTAAATTAAAATTTTATTTTTGATGTATATAAATTTGGAATCTTCTCATTAAATGTTAAAACGGCATGGCCAAAAATATTAAAAATAAATATTATAAAAAAAGAAATATATTTAAAACTATTATTCGGTAACGAGACTCGATCTGAGGACATGCAAAAAGCGTCTCCGCAACCCATCATTCATACCACCTGTTCACACAGACACTGTCCAGAACTGTCTAAGATTCTTAACATATTTGACCATTTCTAGTTTAAAAAATAATGGGAATCTGGTCAAAAATCACAATGCTAAGAATAGGGATGATTTTTGCGCTTGTGCAAGTTCTTGGAACTAAAAATTTCTTTTAAATTTATAAATTTTTAAAATAAGATTTTATTTCGGATGTATTAAAGTTTGAACATTTCCCATTAAATGTTAAACAGGCATGGCGAAATATATTAAACATAAATATTATGAAAAAAGAAATATATTTAAAACTATTATTCGTTAACGAGATTCGATCTGAGGACCTGCAAAAAGCTTCGCCATAACCCATCGTTCATTCCACCAGGCCACACAGACTACACGTCCCGGAACAGTCTAAGATTCTTAACATATTTAACCATTTCTAGTTTGAAAAATAATGGAATCTGGTCAAAAGACAACAATGCTAAGAATAGGGATGATTTTTGCGCATGTGTATCACCTTGGATCTTAAAGTTTTTATTTAAATTTATACATTTTGAAAGTAAAATTTTATTTTTGATGTATTAGAATTTGAAAACTTCACATTAAATGTTAAACCAGCATGGCCAAAAATATTAAAAATATTTATTATGAAAAAAGAAATATCTTTAAAACTATTATTCGGTGACGAGATTCGATCTGAGGCCCTGCAAAAAACGTCACCAGACTCAATCGTTCATACCACCAGGCCACAGAGACTACACTCTCCGGTCCAATCTGAGATTCTTAACATATTTAAACATTTCTATATTCAAAAATAATGGGAATCTCGTCAAAAATCACAATGCTACGAATAGGGCTGATTTTTGCGCATGTGCAATATCTTGGAACTAAAAATTTCTTTCAAATTTATAGATTTTTAAAGTAAAATTTCATTCTTGATGTATTAGAATTTGAAAACTTCACATCAAATGTTTACAGGCGTGGCCAAAAATATTAAAAACAAATATTATAAAAAAATAAATAAATATAAAACTATTATTCGGTAACGAGACTCGATCTGAGGACCTCCAAAAAGCGTCGACGTAACAAATCGTTCAAACCACCTCGTAACACAGTCTACTCTGTCCGGAACAGTCTAAGATTCTTAACATATTTAATCATTTCTAGTTTGAAAAATAATGGAATCTGTTCAAAAAGCACAATGATAAATATAGGGATGATTATTGCGCATGTGCAAGATCTTGGATCTAAAAATTTCTTTTAAATATATAGATTACTAAGTAAAATTTTATTTTTGATGTATTAGAATTTGAAAACTTCACATTAAATGTTAAACAGGCATGGCGAAATATATTAAAAATAAATATTATAAAAAAAGAAATATATATAAAACTATTATTCGGTAACGAGACTCGATCTGAGGTCATGCAAAAACCGATGCCGCAACCAAACTTTCATTCCACTATACCACACAGACTACACTGTCCGGAACAGTCTAAGATTCCTAATATATTTAACCATTTCTAGTTTGAAAAATAATGGAATCTGGTCAAAAAGCACAATGCTAAGAATAGGGATGATTTTTGCGCATTTGCAAGATCTAGGAAATAAAAATTTCTTTTAAATTTATAGACTTTTAAAGTAAAATTTTATTTTTCATATATTACAATTTGAAAATTTCACATTAAATGTTAAACAATCATGGCCAAAAATATTAAAAATAAATATTATAAAAAAAGAAATATATATAAAACTATTATTCGGTAACGGGACTCGATCTAAAGACCTGCAAAAAGCGTCGCCACACAACATCGCTCACACCACCTGGTCACAAAGACTACACTGTCCGGAATTGTCTAAGATTCTTAACATATTTAACCATTTCTAGTTTAAAAAATAATGGGAATCTGTTCAAAAATCACAATGCTAAGAATAGGGATGATTTGTGCGCATGTGCAAGATCTTGGAACTAAAAATTTATTTTAAATTTATAGATTTCTAAATTAAAATTTTATTTTTGATGTATATAAATTTGGAATCTTCTCATTAAATGTTAAAACGGCATGGCCAAAAATATTAAAAATAAATATTATAAAAAAAGAAATATATTTAAAACTATTATTCGGTAACGAGACTCGATCTGAGGACATGCAAAAAGCGTCTCCGCAACCCATCATTCATACCACCTGTTCACACAGACACTGTCCAGAACTGTCTAAGATTCTTAACATATTTGACCATTTCTAGTTTAAAAAATAATGGGAATCTGGTCAAAAATCACAATGCTAAGAATAGGGATGATTTTTGCGCTTGTGCAAGTTCTTGGAACTAAAAATTTCTTTTAAATTTATAAATTTTTAAAATAAGATTTTATTTCGGATGTATTAAAGTTTGAACATTTCCCATTAAATGTTAAACAGGCATGGCGAAATATATTAAACATAAATATTATGAAAAAAGAAATATATTTAAAACTATTATTCGTTAACGAGATTCGATCTGAGGACCTGCAAAAAGCTTCGCCATAACCCATCGTTCATTCCACCAGGCCACACAGACTACACGTCCCGGAACAGTCTAAGATTCTTAACATATTTAACCATTTCTAGTTTGAAAAATAATGGAATCTGGTCAAAAGACAACAATGCTAAGAATAGGGATGATTTTTGCGCATGTGTATCACCTCGGATCTTAAAGTTTTTATTTAAATTTATACATTTCGAAAGTAAAATTTTTTTGGATGTATTAGAATTTGAAAACTTCACATTAAATGTTAAATATGCATGGACAAAAATATTAAAAATAAATATTATAAAATAAAGAAATATATATAAAACTATTATTCGGTACCGAGACTCGATCTGAAGACCTGTAAAAAGCGCCACCACAACCAATGATTCATTCCACCAGTTAACACATACTATACTACACGGAACAGTCCAACATTCTTAACATATTTAACAATTTCTAGTTTGCAAAATAATGGGAATCTGGTCAAAATTCACAATGCTAAGAATAGGCATAATTTCTGGGCATGTGCAAGATCTTGGATCTTAAAAGTTCTTTTATATATATAGATTTCTAAATTAAAATTTTATTTTTGATGTATATAAATTTGAAATCTTCACATTAAATGTTAAAACGGCATGGCCAAAAATATTAAAAATAAATATTATAAAAAAAGAAATATATTTAAAACTATTATTCGGTAACGAGACTCTATCTGAGGACATGCAAAAAGCGTCTCCGCAACCCATCATTCATACCACCTGTTCACACAGACACTGTCCAGAACTGTCTAAGATTCTTAACATATTTAACCATTTCTAGTTTAAAAAATAATGGGAATCTGGTCAAAAATCACAATGCTAAGAATAGGCATGATTTCTGCGCATGTGCAAGAGCTTGGAACTAAAAATTTCTTTTAAATTTATAAATTTTTAAAATAAGATTTTATTTCGGATGTATTAAAGTTTGAACACTTCCCATTAAATGTTAAACAGGCATGGCGAAATATATTAAACATAAATATTATGAAAAAAGAAATATATTTAAAACTATTATTCGTTAACGAGATTCGATCTGAGGACCTGCAAAAAGCTTCACCATAACCCAGCGTTCATTCCACCAGGCCACACAGACTACACGTCCCGGAACAGTCTAAGATTCTTAACATATTTAACCATTTCTAGTTTGAAAAATAATGGAATCTGGTCAAAAGACAACAATGCTAAGAATAGGGATGATTTTTGCGCATGTGTATCACCTTGGATCTTAAAGTTTTTATTTAAATTTATACATTTTGAAAGTAAAATTTTATTTTTGATGTATTAGAATTTGAAAACTTCACATTAAATGTTAAACCAGCATGGCCAAAAATATTAAAAATATTTATTATGAAAAATGAAATATCTTTAAAACTATTATTCGGTGACGAGATTCGATCTGAGGCCCTGCAAAAAACGTCACCAGACTCAATCGTTCATACCACCAGGCCACAGAGACGACACTCTCCGGTCCAATCTGAGATTCTTAACATATTTAAACATTTCTATATTCAAAAATAATGGGAATCTCGTCAAAAATCACAATGCTACGAATAGGGCTGATTTTTGCGCATGTGCAATATCTTGGAACTAAAAATTTCTTTCAAATTTATAGATTTTTAAAGTAAAATTTCATTCTTGATGTATTAGAATTTGAAAACTTCACATCAAATGTTTACAGGCGTGGCCAAAAATATTAAAAACAAATATTATAAAAAAATAAATAAATATAAAACTATTATTCGGTAACGAGACTCGATCTGAGGACCTCCAAAAAGCGTCGACGTAACAAATCGTTCAAACCACCTCGTAACACAGTCTACTCTGTCCGGAACAGTCTAAGATTCTTAACATATTTAATCATTTCTAGTTTGAAAAATAATGGAATCTGTTCAAAAAGCACAATGATAAATATAGGGATGATTATTGCGCATGTGCAAGATCTTGGATCTAAAAATTTCTTTTAAATATATAGATTACTAAGTAAAATTTTATTTTTGATGTATTAGAATTTGAAAACTTCACATTAAATGTTAAACAGGCATTGCCAAAAATATTAAAAATAAATATTATAAAAAAGTAATATATATGAAACTATTATTCTGTAACGAGACTCGATCTGAGGACCTGCAAATAGCGCCGCCACACCCCCTCGTTCATACCACCTGGTCACACAGACTACACTGCCCGCAACAGTCTAAGATTCTTAACATATTTAACCATTTGTAGTTTCAAAAATAATGGAATCTGGTCAAAAAGCACAATGCTAAGAATAGGGATGATTTTTGCGCATGTGCAAGATCTTGGAACTAAAAATTTCTTTTAAATTTATAAATTTTTTAAGTCGGATTTTATTTTTGATGTATTAGAATTTGAAAACTTCACATTAACCCATCAGCCGCTGGTGTTGCGTTGACATAACGGTCAATATAAATAAATATTAAAAAAAATAACGATTAAACAAATTTTTGAATTAAACAGTTTTAGGTTAAAGGATATCACTACTAACAAATCAGTGAAAAAATCGACTTAAAAAAATTATTTTGCACCTAATAATCGATGTTTTACTTTAAGCATTTTCTTTTTGTTGAAATTTCCAAACTCATTTTTTCTTAGAAAAAATAAAAATTAAAAAGAAATTGGGGTTTGGCTGTGAAATACATTGGGCAAGATCACTCTTTGTCAGTACATTCCACAAAGCAGGTGTTTCTGTGGGGTAGGAGGAGAAATTAAAAACATTAGTTGTGTTCGCGCAACGTCAGCAGAAAGGGGGTAGACTGTTGTCCTTCTTGAAAGATTTCATTTCAGTACTGTGCGTCTTATTGAAAGCAACATTTTTATCCTCTGTGGTTTAAAATGCGTAGTACAAGGTATCTTACGTTAGTAGAAGCTTTGGAAAAAATTTTCGAACAAAATTCCGATGACGAAGATGCAGATGAGACCGATATTATTGTCATACCTCTAGAAACAGCAAATGCTAGTGATGAAGAAGAAGGTAATGATAATATTTTAAATAACGATAATGCAGTTTTACCTAGAGATACTTCAGAGAAGTTGAAGTTCATGTAAAGAAGAAGTCAGATCCTTCCAAAAATTCTGCTAAAAAAAAAAAAAAAAAAAACGGAAAAAAGAAGAATTACGATGGACAAGAAAGGGCCTCAACCAAAAAATGAAGAAAAAGCTTTAATTGATTGTATCAAATAAATCATAGAAGATAAAACTAGTGCAGATACTTTCAATCTTTTTTTTTCAGATACTTGTTGTTCGGTAGAACGACAAATGTGTTGTGACAATAGGGTCAACGTTTGGAAAAATTGAATTACTAAAAAATGTTTCTCGATACTCTAAAAATCAGAAGAAGAAAATATTAGTAGCCCAACCTCACTGCATTGAGCAATATAATCAAAAAATAGGTGGTGTAGATTTGTGTGACAATTTTGCTTCCAATTACAGAATTAGTGTCCGTGGCCAAAGATGGTGGTGGCTGATATTTTCAAATTTCGTCGATGCTGCACTAACAAATGCTTGGAGAATATATCAAGATTTCCTGAAGAAGGAAGTAAAAAGTCACTGTTGGATTTTAGACGACAGGTTATGCTTCATCTCTTACAGACGCCCTTGGATAGTGAGAAAAATAAGAAAAGATCATCTACAGGACGTCCGAGGAAATTCAGCCTTACAAAACCAATATCCCAAGGACATTTTATTGTTAAGTTTACAGACAGTAGAAGACTACGTTGCAAGTATTGCCACAGTCAAACTATTTATCGCTGCAATGTTTGTAAAGTTGCTTTACATTACAATAGTAGTGAAGCATATCATACTTGAAATTTATATCGCCTTATTGTTACATAATAAGCTTGTCAACTACATTTATTTGTTGGTTTTTCATAAATTAAAATTTTCAAAGTAGTGTTTTGACTATTTTACACACTTTAATAAGCTCACAAAAATTTCTCGTTTTTAAAACGTGAAGAAAATGCGGCGTAGCACTCGGTGGTAACGATCAACATTCGTGCTTCTTTTCCGCTGACGTTTCGCCAACGCAACACCCTGTATTTTTAAAGATATGTGCAATTTCCTTATTTTTATATAAATTACTATTATAAGTGATAAAAATAATAACTTGTATTGTTTGCATCGAAAACAAATAATGATTTTCAGTTTTGGCGCTTAATGGGTAAAATGTAAAACAGGCAAGTCGAAATATATTAAATAAATATTATAAAAAAAAGAAATATATATATATAACTATTATACGGTAATGAGACTCGATCTGAAGACCTGCAAAAAGCGTCGCCACACCCCATCGTTCATACCAACTGGTCACAGAGACTACATTAACCGCAACATACTAAGATTCTTCACATTTTTAAACATTTCTTGTTTAATAAGAAAAAAGAATCTGGTCAAAAATCACAATGCTAAGAATAGGGCTTATTTTTGCGCATGTGCAACACCTTGGATCTTATAATTTCTTTTAAATTTATACATTTCCAAAGTAAAATTTTTTTTTTTGATGTATTAGAATTTGAAAACTTCAAATTAAATGTTAAATATGCATGGACAAAAATATTAAAAATAAATATTACAAAAAAAAGAAATATATATAAAACTGTTATTCGGTAACGAGACTCGTTCTAAAGACCTGTAAAAAGCGACGCCAAAACCCATCATTCATTCCACCAGGCCACGCATACTACTCCGCACGGAACAGTCTTAACATATTTAACCATTTCTATATTCAAAAATAATGGGAATCTCGTCAAAAATCACAATGCTACGAATAGGCATGATTTCTGCGCATGTGCAAGAGCTTGGAACTAAAAATGTCTTTTAAATTTATAGATTTTTAAAGTAAAATTTTATTTTTGGTGTATTACAATTTCAAAACTTCACATTAAATGTTAAACAGGCATTGCCAAAAATATTAAAAATAAATATTATAAAAAAGCAATATATATGAAACTATTATTCTGTAACGAGACTCGATCTGAGGACCTGCAAATAGCGCCGCCAGCCCCCCTCGTTCATACCACCTGGTGACACAGACTACGCTGTCCGGAACAGTCTAAGATTCTTTACATATTTAACCATTTCTAGTTTGAAAAATAATGGAATCTGGTCAAAAAGCACAATGCTAAGTATAGGCATGGTTGTTGCGCATGTGCAAGATCTTGGAGCTAAAATTTTCTTTTAAATTTATGGATTTATAAAGTAAAATTTTATTTTTGATGTATTAAATTTGAAAATTCACATTAAATGTAAAACAGACATGGCGAAATGTATTAAATAAATATTATAAAAAAACAAATTTATATAAAACTATTATTCGGTAACGAGACTCGATCTGAGGACCTGCAAAAAAAAGCCTCCGCAACCCATCGTTCATACCAACTTGCTACACAGACTACACTTTACAGAAAAGTCTAATATTCTTAACATATTTAACCATTTGTAGTTTTAAAAAAAATGGAATCTGGTCAAAAAGCATAATGCTAAGAGTAGGGATTATTTTTGCGCATGTGCATCACATTGGATCTTAAAATTTTTTTTTAAATTGATACATTTCGAAAGTAAAATTTTTTTGGATGTATTAGAATTTGAAAACTTCACATTAAATGTTAAATATGCATGGACAAAAATATTAAAAATAAATATTATAAAATATAAAATATAAATATTATAAAAAATAAATATTACTCGGTACCGAATAAAACTATTATTCGGTACCGAGATTCGATCTGAAGACCTGTAAAAAGCGCCACCACAACCAATGATTCATTCCACCAGGTAACACATACTATACTACACGGAACAGTCCAACATTCTTAACATATTTAACAATTTCTAGTTTGTAAAATAATGGGAATCTGGTCAAAATTCACAATGCTAAGAATAGGAATAATTTCTGGGCATGTGCAAGATCTTGGATATTAAAATTTCTTTTAAATATATAGATTTCTAAATTAAAATTTTATTTTTGATGTATATAAATTTGGAATCTTCTCATTAAATGTTAAAACGGCATGGCCAAAAATATTAAAAATAAATATTATAAAAAAAGAAATATATTTAAAACTATTATTCGGTAACGAGACTCGATCTGAGGACATGCAAAAAGCGTCTCCGCAACCCATCATTCATACCACCTGTTCACACAGACACTGTCCAGAACTGTCTAAGATTCTTAACATATTTGACCATTTCTAGTTTAAAAAATAATGGGAATCTGGTCAAAAATCACAATGCTAAGAATAGGGATGATTTTTGCGCTTGTGCAAGTTCTTGGAACTAAAAATTTCTTTTAAATTTATAAATTTTTAAAATAAGATTTTATTTTTGATGTATTAGAATTTGTTCCTATTAAATGTTAAACAGGCATGGCGAAATATATTAAACATAAATATTATGAAAAAAGGAATATATTTAAAACTATTATTCGGTAACGAGATTCGATCTGAGGACATGCAAAAAGCGACGCCAAACCCCATCGTTCATACCTCCTGGTTTTACAGAAACTACACTCTCCGGAGCAGTCTAAGATTCTTAACATATTTAATCATTTCTAGTTTCAAAAATAATGAAAATCTGGCCAAAAATCACAATGATAAGAATAGGGATGATTTTTGCGCATGTGCAAGATCTAGGAAATAAAAATTTGTTTTAAATTTATAGACTTTTAAAGTAAAATTTTATTTTTCATATATTACAATTTGAAAATTTCACATTAAATGTTAAACAGGCATGGCCAAAAATATTAAAAATAAATATTATAAAAAAAGAAATATATATAAAACTATTATTCGGTAACGGGACTCGATCTAAAGACCTGCAAAAAGCGTCGCCACACAACATCGCTCACACCACCTGGTCACAAAGACTACACTGTCCGGAATTGTCTAAGATTCTTAACATATTTAACCATTTCTAGTTTAAAAAATAATGGGAATCTGGTCAAAAATCTCAATGCTAAGGCTAGGCATGATTTCTGCGCATATGCGAGATCTTGTAATTTTTTTTTTTTTAATTTATAGATTTTTGAATAAACTTTTGCTTTTGATGTATAAGAATTAGAAAAATTCACATTAAATATGTTATGATATACAAAAAAATGTTATGAAAATGAAATATATGTAAAACTATTATTCGGTTACGAGACTCAGTCTGGAGACCTGCAAAAAGATTTGCCACAACCCCTGGTTCATTCCACCAGGTAACAGATATTTCAATTGCTGGAATAGTTTAAGATTCTTAACATATTTAATCATTTCTAGTTTGAAAAATAATGGGAATCTGGTCTAAAAGCACAATGCTAAGAATAGGAATGATTTTTGCCCATGTACGAAAACTTGATATTTAAATCTTCTATTTAATTTTTAGGTATTTTGAAGGGTTTTTTTTTTTTTTTTTTGTATAAGAATTGGGAAAACTTATTGTAAATGTTAAGCTAAGATGGGGAATAATATTCAAAATTAATAAAAAAAAAAAAGACGAAGTTGAAAATTCTCTATAACCATTCCTTTCTAACTTAACATCTGCAAAAGTCATGGAGACAATCTTACACTGTATCCGCCAGGAAAATATTTCTCTGCACGTAAAATCTTTGCGTTATAACAATAAGAAATTCGGTTTCTGTGTAGGTCGTTAATAGAGCTTTCATTATGGCAGATTCCTGTACTTGTAAAAATTTAATGTATATAAACGAAATGTGAGAAATGGTTGGAACATATTTCTATATATGAATAATGGAATTAAAAACCATTATGCTCATAGAGTTAGCAGTTATCTAATAAGCACACATTTCACATCATAACTGTTGTGTCAATAAGCATGATTTTCGAATTACTTGAATCTTTATAAATTTCTGAAAGTAAAGATGGTAATAGTTACTTAAATTTGCCTAAATATTCGGCGATTACTTCAATAAGCGAAATATTTAAAGTATTTAAATATATTCTTTAATGCTTAACAGATTGTAGTTATGATTACTGTTTGAATCTTTTAATAAATAGTACATCCGAATGAAAGAATCAATTCATTTTTATTTTTATTTACGATATAAAGATAAAATTATATTCTGTGATTTGCATCTTTTATAACTTAATACCATAATACACTCTTCAGAATGAAATGAAATGTAACAAAAGAAAATAATATTTTTTAATTATATAATTTCTATACTACTATTATAAATGTGAAAGTTTGGATGGATAGATGGATGGATGGATGTTTGTTAGTCAATCACCTCAGAACGGTTGAACGGAATTGGATGAAATTTAGCACAGAGATAGATTATAGTCTGGAATAGGACATAGGCTACTAACTATTCCGGTTAACTGAGTGTTTAATTTTTTATTAATTAAAAACTAACTTTCCAGCCAAATATCTGAGGCCAAATCCCGCCAAAAATGAGCAATTTTTTCAAAGGGTTCTGTTTATTTTCTTGGTGTTTGATGCATTTAAAATTAAACATTGTTAATTAATCGATTTTTCGGATTCATTCTGAAGTACTTTTAAATTAAAACAAAATAGATTAAATAAAAAAGAAAATTCTAATCTGCATTGCGTTACCCCAACTGGCGTAGAAAATTCACGCATGCGCAGTGTGTTCTGATTGTTGACAACTATATTTTCATTTTAATTAAGAGTTAAAAAATTATGTGTATTATACTGTTGTAGCTATCTTTCCTCAATCAATACCAAAGCTTCGTTAATGATTCGGTTATTGTGAGTGCCATCCAGCCTATGCACGATATCTTTTGATAAAGCATCCTTGTATTTATCCCACAGCTGGAGGGGTTTTGGATTCCGTAAGTGCTCACTAAAATTGCAAACAGGTCTTCTAGCTACTTTCATAGCCCGAGCTTTATTACTCCTCTTCTAAATATAAATAGGTTTGTGGGTAAAAAATTTTAAGAAAATTTACTATAAACTGAATCAGATTGAATTGGTTATTTTGTTTTCTTCTTTTTCATTTTCATTTTTAAAATAATTATAATTATGTAAATACCATAAGACATTTTCTATTTCGGTTTGCCTGTCTTCTGTGCGATTTTTCAATGCAATATATAATTCTTCAGATAGTGATACGTGCTGTTCTTTCTGTGACTGCAACCTAAAATTTATTGTTGCATGAGCTGTTAATAAATTAGAATCTCTCCGACATAATGTCTCAATAGTCAGTTTTATTGGAAGTAGAACTGATACAGTTCTGGATATTAAGTCGAATTCACTATCTGAAAAATTAATTTACAGAATTAAGTCGATTATTGCTTTTTGGATTGGATTTCTCAATTTCAAAAATCATTCCATCATTAGGAGTAAACTTTTCCAACGTGTTTTAGAATCTAATTATAACATATATTCTGTTTTATTTTCAGTTAGTATATATTTTAGTAATATGTCATTTTTTTATAGGGGAACGTTTAAATATCTTAACGATTTTTCAAACTTCATAAATTATAAGAAGCAATTCTTGATGGGTTAATATTTCATCCTCACTATCAATATATTCTTCAACAATTATATTGTCATTATCTTCATTGTCAATATCACTCTTTACCCTTACTCTCTTTAATTCTTATATAACTATTATACGGTAATGAGACTCGATCTGAAGACCTGCAAAAAGCGTCGCCACACCCCATCGTTCATACCAACTGGTCACAGAGACTACATTAACCGCAACATACTAAGATTCTTCACATTTTTAAACATTTCTTGTTTAATAAGAAAAAAGAATCTGGTCAAAAATCACAATGCTAAGAATAGGGCTTATTTTTGCGCATGTGCAACACCTTGGATCTTATAATTTCTTTTAAATTTATACATTTCCAAAGTAAAATTTTTTTTTTGATGTATTAGAATTTGAAAACTTCAAATTAAATGTTAAATATGCATGGACAAAAATATTAAAAATAAATATTACAAAAAAAAGAAATATATATAAAACTGTTATTCGGTAACGAGACTCGTTCTAAAGACCTGTAAAAAGCGACGCCAAAACCCATCATTCATTCCACCAGGCCACGCATACTACTCCGCACGGAACAGTCTTAACATATTTAACCATTTCTAGTTTGTAAAATAATGAGAATCTGGTCAAAAATCACATTGCTAAGAATAGGCATGATTTCTGCGCATGTGCAAGAGCTTGGAACTAAAAATGTCTTTTAAATTTATAGATTTTTAAAGTAAAATTTTATTTTTGGTGTATTACAATTTCAAAACTTCACATTAAATGTTAAACAGGCATTGCCAAAAATATTAAAAATAAATATTATAAAAAAGCAATATATATGAAACTATTATTCTGTAACGAGACTCGATCTGAGGACCTGCAAATAGCGCCGCCAGCCCCCCTCGTTCATACCACCTGGTGACACAGACTACGCTGTCCGGAACAGTCTAAGATTCTTTACATATTTAACCATTTCTAGTTTGAAAAATAATGGAATCTGGTCAAAAAGCACAATGCTAAGTATAGGCATGGTTGTTGCGCATGTGCAAGATCTTGGAGCTAAAATTTTCTTTTAAATTTATGGATTTATAAAGTAAAATTTTATTTTTGATGTATTAAATTTGAAAATTCACATTAAATGTAAAACAGGTATGGCGAAATGTATTAAATAAATATTATAAAAAAACAAATTTATATAAAACTATTATTCGGTAACGAGACTCGATCTGAGGACCTGCAAAAAAAAGCCTCCGCAACCCATCGTTCATACCAACTTGCTACACAGACTACACTTTACAGAAAAGTCTAATATTCTTAACATATTTAACCATTTGTAGTTTTAAAAAAAATGGAATCTGGTCAAAAAGCATAATGCTAAGAGTAGGGATTATTTTTGCGCATGTGCATCACATTGGATCTTAAAATTTTTTTTTAAATTGATACATTTCGAAAGTAAAATTTTTTTGGATGTATTAGAATTTGAAAACTTCACATTAAATGTTAAATATGCATGGACAAAAATATTAAAAATAAATATTATAAAATATAAAATATAAATATTATAAAAAATAAATATTACTCGGTACCGAATAAAACTATTATTCGGTACCGAGATTCGATCTGAAGACCTGTAAAAAGCGCCACCACAACCAATGATTCATTCCACCAGGTAACACATACTATACTACACGGAACAGTCCAACATTCTTAACATATTTAACAATTTCTAGTTTGTAAAATAATGGGAATCTGGTCAAAATTCACAATGCTAAGAATAGGAATAATATCTGGGCATGTGCAAGATCTTGGATATTAAAATTTCTTTTAAATATATAGATTTCTAAATTAAAATTTTATTTTTGATGTATATAAATTTGGAATCTTCTCATTAAATGTTAAAACGGCATGGCCAAAAATATTAAAAATAAATATTATAAAAAAAGAAATATATTTAAAACTATTATTCGGTAACGAGACTCGATCTGAGGACATGCAAAAAGCGTCTCCGCAACCCATCATTCATACCACCTGTTCACACAGACACTGTCCAGAACTGTCTAAGATTCTTAACATATTTGACCATTTCTAGTTTAAAAAATAATGGGAATCTGGTCAAAAATCACAATGCTAAGAATAGGGATGATTTTTGCGCTTGTGCAAGTTCTTGGAACTAAAAATTTCTTTTAAATTTATAAATTTTTAAAATAAGATTTTATTTCGGATGTATTAAAGTTTGAACATTTCCCATTAAATGTTAAACAGGCATGGCGAAATATATTAAACATAAATATTATGAAAAAAGAAATATATTTAAAACTATTATTCGTTAACGAGATTCGATCTGAGGACCTGCAAAAAGCTTCGCCATAACCCATCGTTCATTCCACCAGGCCACACAGACTACACGTCCCGGAACAGTCTAAGATTCTTAACATATTTAACCATTTCTAGTTTGAAAAATAATGGAATCTGGTCAAAAGACAACAATGCTAAGAATAGGGATGATTTTTGCGCATGTGTATCACCTTGGATCTTAAAGTTTTTATTTAAATTTATACATTTTGAAAGTAAAATTTTATTTTTGATGTATTAGAATTTGAAAACTTCACATTAAATGTTAAACCAGCATGGCCAAAAATATTAAAAATATTTATTATGAAAAATGAAATATCTTTAAAACTATTATTCGGTGACGAGATTCGATCTGAGGCCCTGCAAAAAACGTCACCAGACTCAATCGTTCATACCACCAGGCCACAGAGACTACACTCTCCGGTCCAATCTGAGATTCTTAACATATTTAAACATTTCTATATTCAAAAATAATGGGAATCTCGTCAAAAATCACAATGCTACGAATAGGGCTGATTTTTGCGCATGTGCAATATCTTGGAACTAAAAATTTCTTTCAAATTTATAGATTTTTAAAGTAAAATTTCATTCTTGATGTATTAGAATTTGAAAACTTCACATCAAATGTTTACAGGCGTGGCCAAAAATATTAAAAACAAATATTATAAAAAAATAAATAAATATAAAACTATTATTCGGTAACGAGACTCGATCTGAGGACCTCCAAAAAGCGTCGACGTAACAAATCGTTCAAACCACCTCGTAACACAGTCTACTCTGTCCGGAACAGTCTAAGATTCTTAACATATTTAATCATTTCTAGTTTGAAAAATAATGGAATCTGTTCAAAAAGCACAATGATAAATATAGGGATGATTATTGCGCATGTGCAAGATCTTGGATCTAAAAATTTCTTTTAAATATATAGATTACTAAGTAAAATTTTATTTTTGATGTATTAGAATTTGAAAACTTCACATTAAATGTTAAACAGGCATGGCGAAATATATTAAAAATAAATATTATAAAAAAAGAAATATATATAAAACTATTATTCGGTAACGAGACTCGATCTGAGGTCATGCAAAAACCGATGCCCAACCAAACTTTCATTCCACTATACCACACAGACTACACTGTCCGGAACAGTCTAAGATTCCTAATATATTTAACCATTTCTAGTTTGAAAAATAATGGAATCTGGTCAAAAAGCACAATGCTAAGAATAGGGATGATTTTTGCGCATTTGCAAGATCTAGGAAATAAAAATTTCTTTTAAATTTATAGACTTTTAAAGTAAAATTTTATTTTTCATATATTACAATTTGAAAATTTCACATTAAATGTTAAACAATCATGGCCAAAAATATTAAAAATAAATATTATAAAAAAAGAAATATATATAAAACTATTATTCGGTAACGGGACTCGATCTAAAGACCTGCAAAAAGCGTCGCCACACAACATCGCTCACACCACCTGGTCACAAAGACTACACTGTCCGGAATTGTCTAAGATTCTTAACATATTTAACCATTTCTAGTTTAAAAAATAATGGGAATCTGTTCAAAAATCACAATGCTAAGAATAGGGATGATTTGTGCGCATGTGCAAGATCTTGGAACTAAAAATTTATTTTAAATTTATAGATTTTTAAAGTAAGATTTTATTTTTGATGTATTAGAATTTGTTCCTATTAAATGTTAAACAGGCATGGCGAAATATATTAAACATAAATATTATGAAAAAAGGAATATATTTAAAACTATTATTCGGTAACGAGATTCGATCTGAGGACATGCAAAAAGCGACGCCAAACCCCATCGTTCATACCTCCTGGTTTTACAGAAACTACACTCTCCGGAGCAGTCTAAGATTCTTAACATATTTAATCATTTCTAGTTTCAAAAATAATGAAAATCTGGCCAAAAATCACAATGATAAGAATAGGGATGATTTTTGCGCATGTGCAAGATCTAGGAAATAAAAATTTGTTTTAAATTTATAGACTTTTAAAGTAAAATTTTATTTTTCATATATTACAATTTGAAAATTTCACATTAAATGTTAAACAGGCATGGCCAAAAATATTAAAAATAAATATTATAAAAAAAGAAATATATATAAAACTATTATTCGGTAACGGGACTCGATCTAAAGACCTGCAAAAAGCGTCGCCACACAACATCGCTCACACCACCTGGTCACAAAGACTACACTGTCCGGAATTGTCTAAGATTCTTAACATATTTAACCATTTCTAGTTTAAAAAATAATGGGAATCTGGTCAAAAATCTCAATGCTAAGGCTAGGCATGATTTCTGCGCATATGCGAGATCTTGTAATTTTTTTTTTTTTAATTTATAGATTTTTGAATAAACTTTTGCTTTTGATGTATAAGAATTAGAAAAATTCACATTAAATATGTTATGATATACAAAAAAATGTTATGAAAATGAAATATATGTAAAACTATTATTCGGTTACGAGACTCAGTCTGGAGACCTGCAAAAAGATTTGCCACAACCCCTGGTTCATTCCACCAGGTAACAGATATTTCAATTGCTGGAATAGTTTAAGATTCTTAACATATTTAATCATTTCTAGTTTGAAAAATAATGGGAATCTGGTCTAAAAGCACAATGCTAAGAATAGGAATGATTTTTGCCCATGTACGAAAACTTGATATTTAAATCTTCTATTTAATTTTTAGGTATTTTGAAGGGTTTTTTTTTTTTTTTTTTGTATAAGAATTGGGAAAACTTATTGTAAATGTTAAGCTAAGATGGGGAATAATATTCAAAATTAATAAAAAAAAAAAAGACGAAGTTGAAAATTCTCTATAACCATTCCTTTCTAACTTAACATCTGCAAAAGTCATGGAGACAATCTTACACTGTATCCGCCAGGAAAATATTTCTCTGCACGTAAAATCTTTGCGTTATAACAATAAGAAATTCGGTTTCTGTGTAGGTCGTTAATAGAGCTTTCATTATGGCAGATTCCTGTACTTGTAAAAATTTAATGTATATAAACGAAATGTGAGAAATGGTTGGAACATATTTCTATATATGAATAATGGAATTAAAAACCATTATGCTCATAGAGTTAGCAGTTATCTAATAAGCACACATTTCACATCATAACTGTTGTGTCAATAAGCATGATTTTCGAATTACTTGAATCTTTATAAATTTCTGAAAGTAAAGATGGTAATAGTTACTTAAATTTGCCTAAATATTCGGCGATTACTTCAATAAGCGAAATATTTAAAGTATTTAAATATATTCTTTAATGCTTAACAGATTGTAGTTATGATTACTGTTTGAATCTTTTAATAAATAGTACATCCGAATGAAAGAATCAATTCATTTTTATTTTTATTTACGATATAAAGATAAAATTATATTCTGTGATTTGCATCTTTTATAACTTAATACCATAATACACTCTTCAGAATGAAATGAAATGTAACAAAAGAAAATAATATTTTTTAATTATATAATTTCTATACTACTATTATAAATGTGAAAGTTTGGATGGATAGATGGATGGATGGATGTTTGTTAGTCAATCACCTCAGAACGGTTGAACGGAATTGGATGAAATTTAGCACAGAGATAGATTATAGTCTGGAATAGGACATAGGCTACTAACTATTCCGGTTAACTGAGTGTTTAATTTTTTATTAATTAAAAACTAACTTTCCAGCCAAATATCTGAGGCCAAATCCCGCCAAAAATGAGCAATTTTTTCAAAGGGTTCTGTTTATTTTCTTGGTGTTTGATGCATTTAAAATTAAACATTGTTAATTAATCGATTTTTCGGATTCATTCTGAAGTACTTTTAAATTAAAACAAAATAGATTAAATAAAAAAGAAAATTCTAATCTGCATTGCGTTACCCCAACTGGCGTAGAAAATTCACGCATGCGCAGTGTGTTCTGATTGTTGACAACTATATTTTCATTTTAATTAAGAGTTAAAAAATTATGTGTATTATACTGTTGTAGCTATCTCAATCTCGATCGATAAATAAAATAGACTTGACTTGATTTTAAAGAAATACGGACTCGATGTTTTACTTTATTTCAGGTTACAATGTAAATCAATTGTTTTTAGGTTAATTCTGTGTTTGTAACTAAATTGGGTTTATGTTAATTATACATTTTTCGCATACACTTATAGTTTTAAGTGCATCGGTTTTTAGGTTAGTTTTATTTATTTTTTTATTTGTTTGATAGTTTTTCGAAATGCCCAAAAAACGCAAATCTAATCTTTCGAAGAGGAGTAATAAAGCTCGGGCTATGAAAGTAGCTAGAAGACCTGTTTGCAATTTTAGTGAGCACTTACGGAATCCAAAACCCCTCCAGCTGTGGGATAAATACAAGGATGCTTTATCAAAAGATATCGTGCATAGGCTGGATGGCACTCACAATAACCGAATCATTAACGAAGCTTTGGTATTGATTGAGGATAAAAGGATTTCAATATCTGGAAAATGTCTCACTGATTTCAGCCTACCTCCACCGCAGCAATGAGGAGAAGCATCAAGCGAAGTTGTGAAGGAGCTAAACGACACCGCGATATTAGAAGCGCAGGTCAATGAATTGACACCACGATTATTTTCCGAGCAGCATCAAATTTACGAAACGATTTTGAACCGAGTAAATAGTGGAGAAGAGAGATTATTCTTTCTTGACGCACCAGAGGGTACGGGTAAGAACGTTTGTGCTGAATCTCCTGCTAGCCCAACTCCGTAAGGATCGCAATATAGCTCTGGCTGTATCTTCCTCAAGCATTGCTGCAACTTTGCTTAACAGTGGCCATACTGAACATTCCGTTTTCAAATTGCAGCTTAATCTTGCAAGCGAACATACCCCAACATGCAACACCACCAAAAAGAACGACCAAAGACAGACACTGCCAAGTGTTGATCAGATCGACATTCCTCATACATACACATCAAAATTTCCACGCGAATGAAGTCGGGGGTAAAAGCTAGTATATATATATATATATATATATATATATATAAACATACATCCAGAATTCAATTCTATTTTTGGAAGCTAGTAACTGATTGCTAGGGATTTATAGCCAATTAACGTTTCAGGGATAACAAGATGAATTCAGTAAAAAAGGTTAAATTCACTCCAAAGTTTAATATTTCTTTACTATTATACGAGAGAAAAAGAGAAATCAACGAGAAGGTTTCAGAGAGACTATTCTAGCTGGTTTTCAAAGCTTTTTTAAATGATTTGACTCTATTCAAACAGATAAAAAAAGCATAAGTAAGGATCTTCTCATTTGCAATATTTTTATTGCAACTAAGAGTAACATGTTTCCTTTCTTAGATCAGAATTTCAATGGTTTGAACATGGTATTCCTATATATCTCAGGGTAGTTACTTTATGACCAAAAATATTGGCTAGATTCTAAATTCACTCGTTTTTTTTTTTTTTTTTTTTTTTTTTTTTTTTTTTTTTAGAAATGCCGGAGGTATTCAATTATGCACAGAATATGCTTGATCATAATTTTTAGTTTAAATTCCGGTAACCACTGTATTTTAAAGATTAGAAAGTACTGAAAAATAATGATATTTTCAATAACAAAACAATAATAATGATTGAAATGATTTAAAAAAAATCCATGTATTTTTCTTCTTATAACATGCAGAGTTTCACCAATTATACGAAATTTGCTAAATATGTGATAATATGCTAGCATAGCAACATTAAAATTTACTATACATTTTCTGAATATTCGAAGAAATATTAGTAGTGACAATGAATAATTTGCAAATGCACTTGTGCTCAACGTGGTATTTTTTCCCCATAATTTTCAAGATAAATACTGTGCTTATTTGAAAATGCAAGTTAATTACCATCATGCTTCACAACGGCCTCGCCACTGTAATAAATTGATTAGTTTTCAGTTGCACTTTAAGAGTCGTAAAATATTGAAACTTCGAATTGCACTGAATTATACGGATATCGGAAATATACTAAACACCCTAATAGTGCTTATAACCATAAAAAATAAATTCTATTAAAAATTTAATTACGATTTAAAACAACAGTAATTAAAGCTAGCAAACGAACAAGAATGATTCCATGGTGAGAAAAAGGGGTAAAAATCGATTTATCAATATTTAAGAATTGATAAAAACTGAACAAATTAAAATTTTCTAGTAAGCAAAGTACATTACTGAAGAAAATATGAAGCAAAGCTAACACATTTTTCGATCAAGGACTTTTAATATCACGAAAAATTATACTAGAGGGAGTAATAAAATATTTCAATTCATACAGCCATTTTAAATACAGGTTCTATAATGAAATAAAGTTTAGATCTTATTTATAATTAGCTGCACACTTTTTTTTACTTTTTCGTAGAGGAGCTATTTAAAAAAATAGTGTAATATTGAAAAAAATTCAATCTCGAGATTTTGAATCATCTCGTTCCACACCTCTGAATTCGAAAAACAATTTTGGAAAATGTTAGTCTGTGACAAAGATAGCTCAAAAGCGCTTTGATCTAAGATAAAATATAGCATATGATTTTTGAATCAAATGTTGAGTAAAATCTATTCAGAGGAAGTCTGCATTTTCTGGTTCTCGAATATAAGATATCATGTTAAATGCAAAGTCATGGAAGCCAAATGAATAAAATTCTGTCGACAGATTTAACATCTACAGTGCCGACATTTGTCAAACTTTGAGCCAATTAGGGGGTGAACATCTATACGTACCTACAGATTTTAGATAACTCAAAAATGCAATAACTAAAATATGTCAAATTAAACATGCGATTCCATAGCTATAGTTCTGTGGCAAATGTTTTCAGTCGGTTGAAAATAACGAATCTAAAACACGAATTCAATTTTCAGATACTATCAACCTGCATGCTCGGGATTAATCAACAAAAATAAAAGAATAAGCCGATAGATTCAGTAAAAAGGCTTTTGATTAATATTTCGCTATTATTGTGCGTCAATGCCAAGCAAGGCGTTATCTGGAATATAATATCTATTAGATAGTCTATGAATGAGCAGTCTCGATCAAAAGAAATAAAGCATATTTAAGACTCTTTACATATTCACAGCTGCATTAAAAATATTGCATAACATGTTTATTTTTTTATAATCTGTTTGGGGAAACGCGTCTAAAATCGCGACTCAACTTTATAAGAAAGTATGCAATAAAGATTGAGAGACTGTCCCTGTTGGTTTTAATAGTTGCGTAAATGGTAAGGAAAAGCAGACTTTTTTTAATCGTAAAAAACAGACATTTATTCATTTAATTATCATTTTTAATTTAATGAAGTGCAACCGGTAGCATCTCTCACAGACTTTTGGGATTTATAATGTTAGTGAAGTTTTAGAAATCAGTAAAAAATGTTGATGTTCACAAAACTATAAAGATTAAAATATAAAAACTGAATACTACAAAATTATCAAACGAGATTTTATTTACAAAATTAAGTAATACAAAATACTGAAATAAGACAATACTTTCAATCGTTAATATAACATTGAAAGTAAATACATATAGGAATATAAAAGTATTCTGATATTATGTACAAAATATATACAAAATAAGCATACAAATAGCATTTATTGCATTCATATTAAATACATTCATTTGAAATAAAGATAATATATAAAGATAAAAATATTAACAGAAAATGCATGCGAAATACCAGGAGTTGGTTGAAATACAGAAAAAAAATGAGGTAAAGTAACCTTAATGATATCGACAATGCAGTTTTTATGAATTATAACAATATTATGAATTTCAAACAAAATATTCCAACAATATTTTTAGAAATTCAAAGAAAACTATCTTGGAAGTTTTGCAATTTATTTTGTGATTTTATAAGACTTTCTACAAATTTTAAATATTTCAAAATTATTAAGATTGCTATTTTTACATTCATGGTATGTTTCAGGTTTGTAACACTAAAATCTTTATTTCTTGACGCTCAGAGACATCTTGGAATTTCCCAGATTGATAAAAATCCGCTGATCTTTAAAACGTAACTATCATTTGATTGATTCGTTTAGCTGACTTTCATTTTTTTACGAGGGGTGTAATCTAGCAGTGGGAGAAATCGACTTCAAGATCCATAATGATAAATTTTTATTCTATAATTCATTTAAGTTAATCAAATACTAATTTAAGACATTAATAAAAATGTATGTAAAAATTATTAAATTTAATAGTATTATTAGACAAAAAAGTTCTATTAAAGAAAATTTAAGCTTTTGTCATTTATTGCATCCATTCTAATCGGTATAGCATATTATGACCTGCTTCAATAACATGATTGAAAGTTAAGCAGTGGTATCTAGATTTCCGAAATATTTCATATACAAAAATGCTATCCATATGTAATTATATTCCCAACTGTAGTTTTTGGAAATTTTAAAGATTCTTTTAAAGCATATCCATCGCCATGTTGATCAGGCATGGCGATCAAATGCTTTTTCTTAATCTGATGGATTTCTGATTAACTAGCTAGCACAGCCATAAGGCATCCTTTGTTTGAAAACCACCGAAGAAGAGCTTTCAAATTCCTTATATATTTTTTAATGCATTTCTAAGTTATCAGAATTTTAAATTTTAAGGATAATTACAAAAAAATTATGCTTATATTTTGCTTCTAAAAACATTATGCTCATCTATTTTTTTATAGTAAACTAATAAAGGATATTATAATAAAGAATTTGTAATGGATGCAACAAATGGAGGTGTGATTTGACGAAATATTTTGCTTAAATAATTATGAATAAGTATTTAAGAAATAGCTGAAATTTAAGTGTTAATGCCAGAAATTTAAATTATATTGCAGGTTGTGATTATGATTTAAATGTTCCAGAACATCGAGGTAAGGAATAGCCATTTTATCGCAAAACTCAATCACGTGTACAATACTAATCACAGAATTAAAAATATTTCCTAATTCTAAAATATACAATTTAATTCAGACACAACATCATGTAGTTTTTTTTTTTTTGTGTGTGAGATATTATAAAGCTTCCAGATGTCAATTATTTGTAACAAATATGACGTATCATAGAATTTACTGTTGGAAATAAACTTCCTATCTTATTCTTTCTTTAACAAACTTTATCCTCAGATTCCTTTTAACACTGATTATTGAATGTTTTTTCAAAGCTATTATTAATATATCATAGCACAATCTATATAATGACACAATGCAATAAAAAGTAATGATTCATTTTTGAGGTCGTTCCCCTTTTCAAACTCTTTCATTTCTGTATATCCAGCTCTTTTGAACAATTAAAATTAAAACATTTATTTATCCAATTCTCTCCATGTCCATTTACAAAAGGTGCGCAGAAGTATCAATATTTTTCATCATCATTTCAGCAAAGACTATCAATTATCGTCAACACATTTTATTTTAGAGCATTAATCATTAAGAATTCAGACAATGTTTGTGATATGAAAAAATTCATTATTAAAAGCAAATAAATGGCTTAAAATTTTAGTAACTTTGATTCTTAAAATATGGATGACAAGTTCTTTGAACATAAATTCTGAACAATAAGTAAGATAAACACACAAGACTGAAATTACTTTTCCGACAAATATGCAAATATAAGGAATAATTTCTTACATAAATTACACATTCTTTACAAAGCGATGCTATAGTAATTGAGATTTTTACGATACTCTACTATTTCTAGTTTTACAAATCAAATCATTTAGTTGAAATTGAAAAAAAAAGTCCCCCCCCAATTCTATGAGAATTGAGTGAATTTATAGAATATCAATATAACAGCAATAATACACATACATTCACAAAATTATCAAAATTCAAGACTATTGTTTTATCACAATTTTAAGTGATAGTAACATACTCGCAACCACAGACGACAATGGATGAAGTAAATGTAAACATCAAAAGCTCCAATGAAAAGAATGACAGTCATTCTGACGCTAGCTTTTTCAAAGGGATAAATCTGCATTTTAAAAGTGCAAGCCCAAAACTTAGAATACAATATATTTTTAGAAATTAAAATAATCTCAAGGAATAAAACCAGAAGTAATTCGAGTTCCTGTAATTTGGACATTTCGATTGATTGTTAGCTCTCACATATAAACTGAAAATATTAGTATTGTATACAAAAGTAGATTAGTTGCATAATTATTTATTTTAATAATTTGGAAGCAACAACGAAGGAAATATTTAAATACTATTTATCATGACTTTTTATTTGAGGAATTTCAGCAATATCGATTCTTACCAATATGATCGTCCAATTTTTAACAACTCATTATGAATCTGATCAGCTAAACTCAGCCTCAGAGAGTGAGTCACGAGAAAGCTTGAAAATGATATTAAAGCTAAAAGCAGAATAAAATATGGGTTTTTAAAATGCTGAAAAACTGTATCGAAACAGACTTATTGAACTTGCTTATACAAAAGCCGTGAATTAGACTCCAACAGATTTCGTTTTGTTATTTTAGACAAAATTTTTGATAAATAGATTTGAAAAGCAGATATTAATTTAAATGCTAAACATTCATATTAAATTTGAGTTTAATAACTCGTAGCAATAGTTTGAAAATAAAATATTTTGTAAAGTATCATTTCAGAGCATGAAAAATAAACATTCAACACCAGTCTTTGCAGGTGGTCATTATTTTAAAAGATAGTAGGAAAGCCTGAGATGTGCTTCCATTTCGTGATAAACATCGGCAATGGTCACAGTTGCGTATTAAAACGAGATTTACCTTTTAAGTTTAGGAAATCGAATTTTTTCCTCACCTGCAAAGTTTCGGATCAAAGCAATGTAAAATAAGATTTTTTTAAAAAAATCAGTGCACATAGTTTTAAAGAAAGACAAATTGTATTTCCCTCGGCTGCCAATTCGAGTTTATAATCAGTAGTAAAACATCTTAATAGATTTTGCAAGAGTTATAATTCCCAAGGTTCCCAAGCTGTCAGCAAAAAATACTGTTCGATGTTGCTCCATTGATATGCATGTAAGAGCCATGAACTCCAAAGTCTTGATGTCGATATAAGATCATTTCTTAGCAATGTTGAGACAGATCCATCTTATTCTAAACTTCTTGTAACATTATCTGAAAAGAAAATGATAATTAATGCAACTTAAAAATGAATGTATTCGTTTTAATGAACGAAAAAACAATAGCAAGAGCAGTGATTTGCCGAAGTTAACTATACACAAATTTATCAAAAAACAAGGTTTCTGTATCAATACCAATGACTACATTAGATAATTTTTTAAGAATATGTTTCTGGTGTATCAAAATATGGAATTGAAACTCTTCTCTTAAATATTTTAAATTATAGTAAAATTTATTTAATCACTAAATATTTCTATTAAGATTAATCTATTTCCGTGGCCTCTGCATGTATCAGATCAAAGCAAAAGTAAAATGCAGTGCAAGCTATAAGTGCGTATGAATACACATTTTCTTTAAATGACAAATATTTTCATTTTCGGTTTAACATTTTTATTTTGGCACTAATGAATTTCAACTTACCAAGTCCTTGAACTTTAGAATTGTCTTCGTATTCCAGATTAAATATTTTTTGCACATCTTGGAAATCTGGCCTCGAACTAAGATTGGTCTAAAACTGAAAATAGTGTCTGAATTTAAGAAATCATTAGCAACGTGTGAATAGTTTTTCTCTGCAGCATAATAATCAGCAAACGCTGATGAATCCATATAACTATGGGTTCATTGACGTTAGATTCGACTTGAGCATAAATGCAGAGAAGTGCATTCTAATTTTCTTTTCTTGCAACATTTGAAGGATTGCTCAGGCCAAAAACTTGAAACAAAGTACGGTACATGGCATTTATTCCCTAATTATGTAAATATACGGAATATTTATTAGCTTCAATCCCACATAATTGAAGCACGCTTATTTTTATATACCAAAAAAATTTATGGTACTGCATATATCCAGGTGTGTTCTTTTGATCGAAGCTATTGAATAAAATGTATCTATAAGCCGGAATGTTAACCAGTCAAATTTTGTAGAGCAAATCAATTTCAATTTTCATAATATGTCGTACGTTGCAAGTAGTTAAGAAGAAAGGTAATATCAAACACTGAAAGTGATAATATAGTCGAAAACTGATACTTCTGCTTCTTCACACAGTATAAGTTCTTTTAAAGTCTTAGTCGTAGGGAAATATCTGAAGAAAAATTACTTCCAAAGTAAATCTAAGAAAGAATGTTTAAAATTTTCGAACTGTATAGATTTCAATTCCTGTAATAGAAAGTTTGATATCAAAGACTCAAGACTTTAATGCTTATTCTAACTCGGTTTGTTCCGTTTCCCTGAGTGTTACTCAGAAATTAAATATTCTTGATAGCTTATTTCCAAACAATTTTTTTTTCCTCCTGTTATTTCTTCCAAATTCTATGCGAATTTCATTAACAAAGCAGATCAATACATTTTTTTTAACATTTTAAAATATAAAAACTATATAAAGGAGTTGGAAATATGTAAGCTATTCAGAAGCTCAACATTGTTTTATTTGTGCATGCCATTCATTTTCAGGAAGATTTTGAGTTAAGTCAGCAATATTTCTTTTCTATCGCTGACTTCATCAGCGAGCTTGTCTATGACAAGTGAACGAAATAACAGATAAAAGAAATACCGGTTTTTTTTTTTCTTTTACAGAGTTAGTTTAGATAGTTCAATAGATCAACTATCATCTGAATATCTAGAAATTTCATGATTTATTAGATCACTTTTGAAGAGTCTTATAAATAAAAAATAAGGTGTATATTATGACGAAATCCATTCCTTTCTGAAGACTGCTTTAGAGTTTCATTTGCTTTGAAGTTTGTGAAGAATTCATGGCAAGTTGACCTTTTTATACTTATTTATCCACAATCGCTTGAGAATATCACAGGTGTACAGGATACCTCGGTCATAGATTGCACAAGACAGATCAATCAATTCTGGAATCCTTGGGAAAAAAAAACAGCTGTGACATCAGGAAATAAATGTTAATTATTCATTCAGACAGTTTCAGGATATGATTGTAATGCATTTTAAAAATTTTCGATTTCATAAAATTGCAATAAAATGCAATTTTGAAAAACAAAAAGGGAAAAGAATGAACAATTTATCAAATAAAAGAATTTCGTTGAAATATTTCCTTACAGTTGAGAATTCAACATTTTATGTAGATTAGTAGCTAAATAAATCATCTAAAATGGATTTTATTTGATTTAAAAATTGAATTGATAGCAATCGTTTAATGTTTCATCTCATTTTCGTTGCTGTTTTAGGAATTGATCATTTCCTTAAAGAAAATGAAATCATTTCATTCTAGTTAAAATCATGATATTCGTTTTGCCGTCGAACACGATAAAAATTAACACGAATTTGTTTCGGAATTATTTCGAATAAACTCAGATGCTAAGTCCTAGGCATCTACATTTAAGTGAAATTCATTCTGGCTTTACGTTTATCGAATTACCATAGCTCAGTTCATTAAAAGTAATCAACATATACGAGTACATTAAAACGAATCAAATATTTGTCCATATACTTGAGAACTGACCCATTTCAGTTTCGATGCACGATTTGGATACAACCAACAAATCCACCCTTATATAAAAGTAATTCCATCTTAATGTGCAGATTCGCTTTCCATACAATTTATGTTTTTATTTATGATACGTTAATAAATACATGGTTCTTTTATGACATCGATGTTCGAAATTGTGTCGAATCGCGAATTGGAATGTGGCATAATGCCTGCTATAGATGGATATTTATCAGAAATTAAGTAGAAAGAATGAGATAAGCGCTTAATTTTGTATTTGAGTGATAATATTTCGAGACCAAAATGAGAGCATGTCAAAAATTTACGGCGCTTGAGATTATTTCAAGAAGAAATTTAATACAAATTTCATAAAAGAAATACTGGAATTTCTGATTCTAAATGAACGAACTCAAGATAGAAAACCGTTAATAGAAGAAATTGATAACCGTTAGGTTAGAATCATTTCTGGAGTTAAAACAGCTGAAAAACAAAGGAAAGATAAGATTCGTGTTCTGAAAAATATCCCTTAATCTTAATTTCCGGTTACTGAAAATACATGAATATTTAAAAGAACAGAAAAAAGCATTCATCATTCAAAAATAACAGATCGCTGCTATTTGATATCCAATAATCATTAACCATTCCTGTCAATATTTTTTTATTGATTTTTAGAACCCAAAATCATTAATTATTCTCTGATATCGAATCGAAATTCATTGCTTAAAAAATTCCCATGAAAGGTTTTTAACTTCATCAGATTTAATGTGAGCTCCTATTTAATTTCAAGATTGTATTATCAATATTGGAGGAAATCTAAACATGGTTTATCTTACGTTTGTGACATCTAATCGAAGATCAAAGCTGATAATTATAGAGAAGTTTTTTCTCTTATCTACAGCAATGTTTCCTTTAGAGTTGTGAACTATCACTCTAGTCAGCTAAATTTTTGCTCTTACTTATGGATTTTTTTGGATTTCGTACTTAGCTATTAAACCTAAAGCTAATTCTCTTGCGAAAAGGTCTGTGCTGCGCTCTGTCTTACTTCCGCTCAATGTACAATTCTTTGTCGATTCATTCAGTTTTCCATCAAGATTCTTGGTAAAAGTTTGAGATTTGCAACAATTAGACATTTCATTGGTAGATATCAGCATAATTTCTAACATTGTAGCTATAATCATATTGTAAGAAATAAGAAAGAAACGCGCTCAAAAAATGGTACACTTTTGAGATGGGAAGCAACTTTTATACAGAGCGGCTTTACATTTTCATTCTATTAAGTAGAAATTTATCTCATAATATACATGTCTGTATTTACTTTTTACTGAAATTTACTGCATCTATCGGAAGGATAAAACTGACTTATTAGAATCTGATGCGTCAAATGGCCTTGACATATGAAATATATTGTAGATTTATATAAATACACAAAATTTGTTTTGCATAATACTGATACTTTTGTACCTGGAAAATACTTTGTTTTATATGCTGAACAAAAACTGTCTATAGTAAATTTAGGAAATGTTTTAAAATATAGAGAAAGATCATTCAAGGGTTTATTTTTTAATAATTCAAAAACTTTGAAAAGACTTCCTTTAAGCTGCCGGGCTTGATTTTTCTATAAACGAGCATTCGAATACTAGGGATTTCCAAAAACAAATTTGTTCAATATTAGATAGGACAGATTAAGATTCCTAAAGTTTTATATAAAACCATGAAATTAAAAGATTTTAATCTATGATTGGTATAGAATGCTTGGGCCAAGCTTTCTAAAGTAGAAAAATTAAGACATTCAACTCTGTAGTTTGCTGAATACAACTCTAAAATCCGTGTTAAATCCTAACTAAGCTTGAGATTCTCCTAACTTCTCTAATATGAAAAATTCTATTAAGTAAAATTGACATTTAAATAACCATTTAAGTTTAGGCTTTATAATCTGATTTTTTATAAAAACGTATCATTCCGAAAATATTGCAGGCATTTTTCATTTTCGAGACCATCATGGAGGCATTCTTAAATGATTCACTTCCAATGAATTCTTATTTTTACCCATACAAAAGACATATCCGTTTGAAATATTTAGTTTAATTATAAATGAATGAATGAAATATTCACTGAAATTCGAATTTTAACATCGAAGTAACAAATTATAAAGAAAAAAAAAGTTCGCTGAACTGTTCCTACGACCCAAATTTTCAGATCCTGTAAATAAATGAAAATTCCTTCAGGGGTGTAGGGGTGTATTTTTTTTTATTTTCTTTGGCAAAGGGAAGAAAATTTCGAGTAACAAGCTTTGATTTACAAGAGCTTATCAAATTAACCCTAAAAACATTTCTTTGACATAATTTTTCAAACAAAACTTAATTATGACATTTCGTCCTTAAATTAGGACATTGCCAAGAAATAAAATAATTATCTCACAAAACGCTTCTGTACTCTGACCCTCCACCTACCAAACTACTCTCTCTCAGCACAACTCATAATAATAACCCCTTTCTGACATTCCCAATATTTTTGACTGCGAAACACCAGCTAATACAGTCCCATTCATTACCCACACCGCCACAATACCCGAATTTTCAGCAACACACACACGCGCACTTACCCACTCCACCACAATACCCGAATTTTCGCCACCATACACACATAAACCCACTCCCCCCCCACCACTCTCTTCATAATTCCAATATGTCTCACCCACACCACAACGGCACTCGAAATCCCAACACCACATACACTCATTACCCACACCGCCGCGACACTCGAAATCACAACACCACATACACTCATTACCCACACCGCCGCGACACTCGAAATCCCAACACCACATACAGACATTACCTACACCGCCACGACACTCGAAATCCCAACACCGTATACACTCATTACCCACACCACAACGGCACTCGAAATCCCAACACCACATACATTCATCATTACCTACACCACCACGACAAGCGAAATTCCACTCCACCACGACCGCAATAGTTCCAATACTACACATATTACCCATTCAACTACGAATCCCACTGTTCTAACATCACATGCATGACGAAATTAACTAGGATACCCGCTTTCACTATCATAAGTATTACTAACTCCACCAAAACACCCACAAATCCACTACCATCAGCATTATCCATTTCACCACGACCCACACAATTCCAGCACGTTTCCTACATCAAAGTGACCCACACAGTTAAAATAGCATACATTACTTATAATACAATGGATCATAATTTTAACAGCGAACAAACCCATAGCCCTTTCCAATCCAGTACAGTTTCCACTCTTTACCTACTATGAATACCAGTGACATTCATTATAAAATCTCCTGCCACTATTCTAAGTCAATGGATTTTAAAGTTTTTAATCCACGCATTGAAATCTAGGAAAGAAATTTCACATACCCCAGCAACAACGTCACTCAGTGCAACATACAATTCTAAAAATTTATTAGCATGATTTTAGGGTAGCGATAACCTACAGCGATGCTTTGATGTCTCTAATGCAATAAAATTGTATTTATAGAAAAATAGAATTGGGAGAAAATTTGTGGCACTACCATCCATTCTGTACTGATTTGTACGATACAATTATATTTGCATCTAAATTTTTTTTTCGCTTTGAGGACAGACAAAGATTAAATCAATTGTATGTGAAACAAAAAGATTTTCTAATTATCTACACGTCCTAGAAAACCCAAAACATTCACTCCTAATGTAGTATAGCTATACATATTGAATTTTTCAGAATTGATAAAGAGCTCTTAACAATTTCAATCTCTTAAACGACAGACGACCAAATTACTTTTCACATATTCTGTTGATTTTTATATAAAATAGCTCTCAAATATTCCTTTGCATGCCTTTCCAAAATCTCTCTTCCTTTGTCTTCCTGGCAATTGTTTAAAGTCGTGTATTGTTTAGCGAAAAACAAACCGCTGACAGTGACTTATTCTATCACTGTTTTAAATAACATACTTAATGATATGCATCTTTCCTTATTTAAAGATGCAAATGATCGTTACCATATACTGCATCTCATAGAAAATTGCATTTTAATGATCTCCGTATGTCCATGATAAAAATAGGAAAAATAATTTTGCTTGTTAATCAAAACTACCTTTATTAACCTTTTTTTCTCTGAATTTATTTAGCATCCTAATTAGATGGCATCCTATTTTGAGACTTCTATAAGAACTGGAAATGAAGTTCATTAATTAATAACTTATGAGTTTAAATTAATTTGAAAAATCTACCAAAAAGGTTCAGTTACTCATCGTTTATATAATATTGAATTTTCGATGGCAGTGAAATAGTTCTTGGACACATCGTTTTATCTTGCAAGATGTTCATTTTTTGCTATTTTGTATCTTTTCTAATTACAATTATTCAGATTTTAACTATTCGAAAAAATTTTAAGATGCATCAAATCATATCCCAAAGTAATCTAAATAAATAAGAAAGATTTATCGCCTAAATGTCTTACAGCCCTTTCTGATAAGCAAATATTCTAAAATCATCAGATCTTACTTTATACAGCAAAGTTCTAGTGGAAATGGCATGCTTAAATAAGCGTCCCGCGCTCCATTTTCTTTTTCATAATCCATTTGTTGTATTCATTATATGAATCGGCAGCTTGTTGTCATACGAGTCGGCAGCTTGGAAATATACCATGACATTCGACGATGGAACGAGGCAACTTGAAATGACTTCAGCGTGACTTGATGGCTGGATATGAATTATGTGCTTTCATTGAGAATTCCATTTGAGAAGACATGAGCTGTAACGAAAAGACTGCATTAATCGTTTGGAAGGTAATTGTAGAAACATGCGTATTAAAATTACTAGAAATTTATATTTCGGCACAACTTACAAATACAGTGATAAGTGCCAAATGTAGCTGTTGTGATTAGGGATTGCAATACCGAACCAAAATTTCAATACCGGTATTCGGTATTTTTTAGATCTTAATACCGGGATACCGGTTTTAATACCGGTATTAGAAATTTTGGAAAAAGAAAGAAAACACAGGTGTTTCTTCGTTTTATTTGCCAGTTTTATTAGAGAGTGTAAATATCACAAAAATAATTTGTAACTTATAAATTATAACAGTATATAAATAATCACAAAAAAGTAAAGGAACAAACAGTATACAAAGAACACAAAAAAAGTGTAAATATCACTATTCAGTTTGTGGTACTATTACAAATTTTTGAAATGTGATCTTAAAAAATATAATGCATCAATTATACTGTCATTAAGCCAGAAAAGTAATTTTGTGTAAAAATTAACAGCTGTCGAAAACGCTCGTTCGGCATCTACGCTAGTTGGTGGTACTGTTAGCAATGCGCGATATATTTTTTCCAAATATTTACCTTTAAATTTCTCATCTTCAAACAAATCGATTTCTCATCGGATGATTTAGGATATAGCTGATTTCTGTATTGCATTTTGGTTCGTTGAATTTTTCTTTATTTATCGCTAATTCTAATTTTTGATCAAGAGGCAATTCCTTTTCACTATCGACATTAGTATCATCATGATCTTCGATAACTGAATCGAATTCTAAATATAAATAGGTTTGTGGGTAAAAAATTTTAAGAAAATTTACTATAAACTGAATCAGATTGAATTGGTTATTTTGTTTTCTTCTTTTTCATTTTCATTTTTAAAATAATTATAATTATGTAAATACCATAAGACATTTTCTATTTCGGTTTGCCTGTCTTCTGTGCGATTTTTCAATGCAATATATAATTCTTCAGATAGTGATACGTGCTGTTCTTTCTGTGACTGCAACCTAAAATTTATTGTTGCATGAGCTGTTAATAAATTAGAATCTCTCCGACATAATGTCTCAATAGTCAGTTTTATTGGAAGTAGAACTGATACAGTTCTGGATATTAAGTCGAATTCACTATCTGAAAAATTAATTTACAGAATTAAGTCGATTATTGCTTTTTGGATTGGATTTCTCAATTTCAAAAATCATTCCATCATTAGGAGTAAACTTTTCCAACGTGTTTTAGAATCTAATTATAACATATATTCTGTTTTATTTTCAGTTAGTATATATTTTAGTAATATGTCATTTTTTTATAGGGGAACGTTTAAATATCTTAACGATTTTTCAAACTTCATAAATTATAAGAAGCAATTCTTGATGGGTTAATATTTCATCCTCACTATCAATATATTCTTCAACAATTATATTGTCATTATCTTCATTGTCAATATCACTCTTTACCCTTACTCTCTTTAAAGTTGGAATCCGAAGTTTATATATGCACAGTATTTGGATTCTTCCGTTCTTTATTTTTTTTAGCTTCTAATTGAATTCCATGAGCATAGCACAATTGCTGATTTGCACCAATCAACTTTCCAACTTTTTTTCTAACTGTTGCTCCATCAGTCGTTATGGTTACAATATCTTCTTTCAGGGATAATCCATGTTTCGCTGATTTAGATTTAAGCAATTAATTAAACCATCCATTAGCTAATTAATTTCGCAAATTAGGGAAACATAAACACAAAAAAGTATACTATTTTGCTATGTTGGCGATCCTTGAACATATAGTGGAGACCATTTTAAGGGGGTCGGGACACATTTTGAAAAAAAAAAAATTATTAATTAATTTAAAATTTTGAAATTTTTTGTACTGATCAACCATCTTATTAATAAGCAAAATCACAACGCAAAAGTTTTCAATTTTTTTTTAACTTAAAATTTAAATTTTTTTTAAAAAAGTGACGTTGTTTTAAATCGATATAACTCAAAATATTTTTGATCAATTTTCAAAATTTTTTCATTAAATCAAACACAAATATATATTCTTTCATTTTGATTCGGCAATTTAAAAAATATTAATTTTTTTAAAAAAAATTTAAAAATTGTGAATGAAAATTTTGAAAAAATCTTGGGTACTTTTTAAAAAAAAAATTCATATCTTGAAAAGTAAATATTTTTTTTTAAATTTGCTGAATCAAAATTAAGGCAAACAGTTTGAAAAGTATGTGTTTCAAATTTCAGACCTCTATCTTTATATGATCTGGACTTATATCAATTTGATCACAACAAATAATGAAAAAACGCAACATGGTTAAAAATGCGTTTCAAGTTTAAAAATAAAATTTATAAGAATTAAAACTATTTAAATACATTTAAAAGCTTCCAGATGCATAAGAGACGCCTCCCTACCTCACAAGTGTTTATTTTAATTTAATTTTACATTTACAATTAAGAAAACAAACTTTAGAGCAGAAAATTAAAAAGCACGTTGTCTCATGAAATGTAAACACGGATGTTCTAATAAACACTGAATCTCTTCGTTTCACTTCATTATTGAAGGAGTTGAGTTGTATACAAACTAAATCTAGGATTTAAAATAAATTCTTTAAAAATGTATTTCATAAAAAAACAAAAAATTAAGCTAAAACAGTGCCGGGAAATGTCTGTTTACATTTAAAGAGATGAAGTTGCCATGGCAACGCCTTTCTGACAGTTGGAATTTCAAAGCAATGGTCAACAAAAATTATGATATCTCTCGTTCTAATTAAGACAGAAACGTAATTTAAATGTTATTTTAAGCAGAAAAGCATGCAAAATTTTTTCAGCTAAAAAAAAAATCGAAAATTTGAAGATTTTTGTGTTCCAGACCCCCTTAAAAATTTCTAGTAAATACCGAAAAACCGGTATTTAAACTTGTGAATACCTGTATTACAAAATCATACAAATGGCTCAAAATATCGGTATTCGGTATCCCGGTATACCAGTATTGGAATCCCTAGTTGTGATTAATCAGTATCATTAAGATATGGTGTTTCCCAAAAACAAATATATCGAAATTTTAAAACGGGAACTGAAATCCATCAATACATGAGATTGCATTAAGTTTTTAAATTCACTTTCAATTCTGCTTCCTGTGCTTAGCATCAAACCAAATGCTCTGTGCTTTCTAAGTAAAACGATAATATAAGGAACAAATCGGAATCAGAACAAATCAAAATAGGAACAATTGCTTCAAATCAACAATTTTAAAAACCTAAATTTAAATCTAATTTTTCACAAGCTTTTATCAAATCCTCTATATTTTTTGCTTTAAATTTTATCATGGTAGCGAATTTCGTGTACTGCAGTTTAATCATTTGTTTTCTTTTATCTTCTAAATACATGCTTTGAATATTTGTAGTTATACTTCTTTAGTTGCATGAAGCAATCCTTTCATTAGTGACAAAACGCGCTTGCCAGATGTGCAGAAAAATGAATGAAGTGAAATTTTAGGAGAGTTATGCGCTAACTTTCTAAACGTGCAGGTTTCAAAATAGACATATTACTACAACATAGTATTAATATTTTTAATTTTAATTAAATATATTACATATGTTTTAATTCGAGCCGTCAGATGAAAATATTGTATTAAAATATATTTTCATCTTAAATTGGAACATGAAAATTCGAATTCCATAAATAATATGCAGGTAATTCGTGTATTTCCGATTTATATATTATATATATAAAGAAGTTTTGAAGATGTGGTGGTGAACAGACAAATCTGGAATTAATATCCGTTTTTCCTCGGGAGGGAATGGTTTGCACAGAGCTAAAGGTGAAACGTTTCGCATCAGATCACAACAGCAAGAAAGTTCAGAAGTGACTTCATCACAAGTGATAGAAAATTTCTCCTTGCTGTTTTTATCAAAAGATTTTAAGGATTTCTTTAACAAGTGCTGATTTTTGAAAGAGAATCTTGGGTACCCTCGAAAGAATTTCTTAGGGATTAAATTCTTATACCTTCGCTTGATGGATGAGAAGTAAGGTGTACGTACACACAAGAAGATTTTTTTCTTTAATTTTAACTTTAAAAATCCAGTTTTTTCACAGTTGGTCATTAATATATGTTAAAACCAATTTCAGTGAGAAAAAACCATATTACACTAATTATTAATTAAATAATATTTAATGAGCTAATTAGCCTATTTTTTGAAACATGATATCTTAAATTCTAATTTGTACAGACACACAATTCTAGTTGGAAATTATGCCTAATATTAGTCTTCATGTTGTATGCCTCAATGAAGTTATAAAAATGTATTGTTTTTTTAAACAATTTTTTCATCAACGATAAATAGAAAAAGCGAGATTTTTTCTGTAATTTTAAATTTTAAATAGATATTAAAAATTTATTTCTATAAATAAAACTTTGATTGAGGCACAAAGCATCCGCTATTTCATACAGATTCTTTTGATATATAAATAACTGTATTTGGTTAATTTATTGTTGAATTATAATTGTTTGAATGGAGCAACATTGTGGAAAAATATCATTCTTCATAAAATGAGTTTTAAAAACACCGTAACTAGAGTTTTTAATGAAAGCACCTCAAGAAAAATAATTATAACTCGAGAAATATTTCGAATATTGACAACATCTTGGTATCGTTTGAAAGCTAAAGGATCAGAGAACATAAAAGTATTCGATATTTTGAACGATTTTCAAAGTTTCAAGTGTGTTCATACACCTTAAGATGGTCAAACTTTTTTTTGTGTTGTATTAATAAAAACTAGTTCGAATATGAATAAGATAATTTTAGAATAGAGTAATATGGATTAATTTGAGATAAAAAACGGAGTAATAAGTTAGAATGGAAAAAATAAGTTAGGAATGCTAACCAAACTGAATACAAATATTTTAAATTTATTAAGAGTCAATCCAATAATTTGAACATTTGAAATTTCATTTAACTGAAACATTTAATGTTAATGTATACTACAAAATTTTCAGTAGAATGAAATATTTAGTTTATAGGGAAAACTCGGAACACAGTTTATCAAGTAAAACAAAATCATCAATATTAATTGTTGAGAAAATAAGGAACGGTATATATTCACTATGTATGATGATAAATATTTACGAATGTACTCCTTCCTACAAGACATGTTCTAAAAAGTTTTTAGATTTAAAAAATAAAAGCACTTTTGAGTTTTAAAATTCAATAAATAAGGAATGAATGGGTTTTTTTTTAACTCATTTACTCTCATTTTCAACTTTAACACGTTAACTGTCTTGTCGCTCATAATCGCTTGGCTGCAAATGAATTAAGATTAAAAATTTCACCTTTTCAATGAAATAGGAAAAATGATCTTGAAATTGGAAAAATGATCTTTTACTGGATAACGTGAACTACTCTACAACTATTATTTTGATTTTTTTTCTTTTTATAGAAATGCTTCGCATTTTACTCAAAAATATAGGAATAAAATATTCATGAGAAGATTTTTATTTCAAACAACGAAAGTCGAAATTAATTTCCATTAAGTAGCATCTATTACCCAAAAAAACATCGATTTCCCAATTTGAGAGCTGCAAGTAAAACGATTTGCCGTGCACAGAATTTAATTCTTCCATTCACTACGTAATGTGATAGAGTTTAAATATAGTGTGCCAGCCTATAAACATAGTTTATTAAAATAGCAGAAGATATTTAAGACCACAAAACAATTTAAAAAAGACTAAAGAAAGTTAATAGACAAATTATAATTGAAAACTTTCAATAGCCAAGAACCACAGAATTTTAAAAGAATAACTATATCGATTTCACTAATATCTGGCATATTACGATTAACAGAAAACCAAAAGTTTTACACTACTTATTACTTGAAAAATTAATTTTAGAGTAATATTTATATCTGAAATGCACTTTTAGTGCAAACTTTTATTTGAAAATCGATTTCTTGACATTAAAACTTCTTAGAAAAAACTAAAAATGGTTTGTAAATTTATTTTCTAAAGAACACTTCCAGTCATTGGTGCATCTGAAAGTTTCACATGCATCTACTGATGCGATTTGTATCTCCTTTAAACTGAATATGATAAACTATAAAATTCGTTTTTTTAAGAATATTTCGAGTTTAAAATGCTGCAACACTATAGCGATCAACAAGAATAACTGGACAACAGGAATATTTGCCATTTAAATAGTATGGCTTCAAAACTTACATTTTTTCAGATGATATATTACCTAATTAGGTACTGAATTAAACTTTGCTAAAGTATAATGGCTGGCAACTTATCGCGTAGTGGATATTTTTCCTACTTGTTTACGATGTTTTGAATTTAACAGATTTTTTTTATAATACCTCTATAATAACAGTAAACACAACACTAAATAATACTAATAAAAATTTAATAATAAAAATGTGTTTATGGAAGATTGCTAAAACAAAATTACTTACCCTTTTTATATTTTGAACAGGGATCGGCTCATTCATGACAGTATTCTTTTTATTAATACCATTTCCGAAACAGTATCTGAAAACTCTTGCAACCAAGACGTATATATCTCGATTATAATGGTTTTGCCACTTTCTAGGTATCCGAAGTGGACAATAAAAGTCATATTCCAGCAAACACAGAGCAGCATCTTCCATTAGCGAATATTTCATTTCGTGACAAATGTTTCCAAGAAAAAAGAAGATCAATAACGCTTAAGGTCCATTTTTAGTCATATCAAAATTTAGTCAAGTCTGATTCAGGAATTAAGCCTTCTTCTGGCATGGTAAAAATTGAGTCGCTGCGTCATTTTTTTGTCCCCGTTCAACACGCGATGTAATCAGTTACAGAATTCCTGAATCTTCCTAAGTTTATGCAGATGCAACTGAATTGGTTTTCTCTGATATTTGAACTCTCTTGCAAATATTATCCTCTAGATACCCTTTTTGAGTAGACCATCGTCAATTATAGAGGGTGGATATTCAACCTTTCTTAAGGTCCTCCATCTCTAGATGCACATCATTTAAGTCAGTTTCATACTCTCATTCACTCATGACTCTCCACACTGAAAGCATAATTTTCACACATCTAATGAAGTATTATTATCTAATTCAGAATGAAACCTCAAAGGTAAATCATTCAATAACATTGAATCGTTCAATTCAGAATTGTACATTTTACAAAAACGCTTTCAACATTTTTGACAAACTACACAGATCTGCATTGACTGACGGTTCAGAGGAATGTCAAGCTCTGGCGTCATCTCGACAGGCATACTGATATCTACTATTTGAATTTCTTTTTCTCCCTAGAGGCACGAACATTTTTTTGAAGGCCTGAAATATGATCCTTATAAAATAGTGAGCATCCTATATTAAAGGAAAGACAAAAACAAGACATAAATAATTAAAAAGAATAGAATTAAAAACCATGAAGAACATCACATTAAATTTTTAAAACTCTTAATGATTATCCAGATATTGTACATTTTATCACTTCCTTTAAGTACAGTCTTCAAAACGACCTCGTTTTGATGATGTTCATGGCTTCTCTTTTTCTTAGTAGTTTTGAAGTCACGGAGATTAAACCAGTAAGTGTTGTCCCTTTAATAATTTCTCGCATACTTTCTAATAAAGGTGAATTTACATGTTTTTACCCAACCGAATGAAACCAAAATTTGATGCAAAACTACACTTAAAGTCATAAAATCACACAATAATTTGATATATTTAACTCTTTGCATTTTTTAGTCATCACGTTAAAATTTTCTCAATGTTGACTGAAAGACAGCCAACCCCTCATTGGATTTGGCTCAAAATTTGATAGGTGTCTACAAATTAGTACTGTAGTAGACATAATCAGTATCTACTTCAGTACAGATACTTATTCTGTGTAATAAATTTTATCCATCTAGCTCACATCGTTTTGCAGTTATCGTATTTGTTTAGTAGTGATGTTCAAAAGCCGGACTAACAGGCTAGATCTGAATAGATTTTGCTCTACATTTGATAGAAGTCTACATATTTGGTGTAAAGCTTTATGTCAAATTGCATCCGTCTAGCTCAAAGCAAATTTTAAGTTACTTTTTATCATAAACGGACAGACAAAAATTTTATAAAAATGTGTTTATGGAATTTAGGAAGGTTTATCAAAATCTCGTATTCTAAGTTTTTGATGATTATAATATTTTTTTTTCTTATACTTCGCTATAAGAGAGTAAAAATGCAAGAAGACAATCGGATTCACCTTATACAACATTCAGAGATAAGCTAGAAACAAATACCAAACATATTCCGTATATTCATGAGGAAGTGGAGGAAAAGGGGATTTATATTTCCTCCTATACGAGTTGAAATAAATAAATAAATAAATAAAATTTTAAAAAATGACAATCGTTATTCTTTAGTGATGATGTCTGAGTTTCAGGATAGGAACGTAGCAGGCTGAAGACAGAATTTCACTTAAATGAGTTATGTATGTTGGACTGGTTCATAGTAAATTTATTATTTAAGATTCAAAGTCTGGTAATTGATGTGGTATGGAAATTTGAATCTGCTGCTGGTGACATTATTTCATCACGTCTTAAAATTATGAGGGCCAGTCTAAAATAATGTTTATTTAGATCAGAAACAATATTTTAATTTGATTTAACTTAGCAACAAACAATTGCCAGAAAATATCATACACAAAGAATTCAATCATAAGAGAAAATTATCAGTTGAAAAAGAGTGAACATTCTGAAATATGTTAACATGTCTTCGTTGAATATTGCTAATGTAACTAATCATATATCCGAATTTCAATTGATTTCAAATTGTCATGGCCTTTAATTTAAATGTCCTATCCTTAATTGTTTTACTTATAATACAGTGCCAGAAAAGTGCGTCGAATAACATTTTTTGATATTTTTCTAATCAAAGTTGGTATACGTATAATTTGACATAAATTTATTATCGGATCAAAAAATCTTCAATTAATGACTATCTTTAAGAACTGAATAATAATAAGTGTCCAAAAAAGATGTGGCATCTAATTAGGAGGATATATGTTCTATAGCTTTGGATATTCCGGGCTTTTTCCTTAAAAGCGAGACATTATCCTTAATAAAATGATTCACAGCCAATGAGTATTGTTCCTGCTTTCAACTTTCCTCCGTAGAGATTTTGGTGGAGAATTTTTAGTCTAATTTCATTGGATTTGGTTAAAAATTGGGAGCCAAATTTTTGTTTTTAATTAAGTATGTATAATGAATTAAATCTTTTGAACTTAAAAAATATTTCATTGAATCTGAAGTTTATTTTCAGATTGAAATTTATGCATTATGTAAGGAAAGGGATGCAACTGCTCGTCATACCTTGCAAGAAGTTTTAAGGTAGAATTATCAATTAATTATGGATTATGAAATTTGAAAGCGTTGTATCGTGCTATGAAATGGATGATATTACTAAATTCTCGGCTTCAAAACTGGAGGGTTATGATTATGACGCATGTTATATATATATAAAGTCAAAACACATTTACCTTAATCAAGTAGAAAAATGAAATAACATAAAAATCTTAATATGGTTAAAAGTGAACTATCTCCAAAGCCCGAGAAAATTTTTTGTTTTGAAAAATTGGGAACTACAGATAACATAAATGACACTTCAGATTCTATCACACTGATTAAGAGAACAAATAGGATATTAAATGGATTTTATTATTTTGAATCCATATTTTGAAGTTAAATCGAAAATGATAGCTGCTTCTTTCTGACCAAAATGAAAATGAAGATAATTTAGATGCAGGAATTTGAATTTGCAACAAATTCTTTAAATGTAAAATTTTTGAGAATTTTTTTTTTATTTGGTTACCCAAAAATATTCGAAAAGTGCTGGGATCGATTTGTAAAATAATACCAACTTTATTTTAGAAAATATATAAAGAAATAGAAAATAAAAAAGAAGAAATTGAATAGATTGGTGTAAGGAAGTTGTAATTTTATTCGAAACTTATTTAAGAGTGAATAGATCCTATTTGATGCCATATGCTTTAAGGGAATCGGGAACACATAAATCTTCAAATTTTGCAAAATTTTATTGGATTAAAAAAAATTCTTATTCTTCCTGTTATAAATGACGTTTGAATCATTCTTCCATCTTAATTATAACGAGAAATATAATTATTTTCGTGGTGTGTTGTTTTGAAAATCGAGCGCATTCAGACAGCTTTTGTCATGCTCTACGTGCACAAATAAAAGATGGAAAGGGACGTAAGGGCGTAAATTAAGTTCTGTCATTTTAGGAATAAGTGTAAAATATTGCTGAGTATAATAAAGTGATAGAACATAATTTTCCTTTGTTGTCCGTAGAATATTATCGTTCCAAATTTAATTTAGTTTCATTTTTAACAATGAATTTTATATCATATGAACATGTCGATATCATATAACAATATATAACAGGTGTCCTTATTATTCTGAATTTCATTTTGTAACAATGTGACGTGACAATCTGACAAATAGCAACGCATGAATTTAAATATATATTAGAGAAGTCAGAAATAAAATCATGCACTGCCGTCGTATTTTCACAAAATTTGGCGTAATTCTTGTTTTGATGTCGTCTTTGTCATTTTCGAAAAGAAAGCAAAGAAGTAATCATCTTATCTGATAGTGGTTCTAGTCAGAGGCATGAATTATGCAGCGAACGTGTCAGAAGCCTCAATCACCTTCTAAATAATATAGTGTACAAGCGTGGACGCTGCATAGGCATGAGATATAATAAATAAACCAAATTAGAGAAACATTAAGTTTAAATGCAAAAAAGGAATCAAAAAGAAAGAAATGATTAATCCAAAAAGAAGAAATGATGAAAGAACGAAAAGAAATTATAGGGATTCAAACTAGGGATTTTTTTCTGTGAGGGGTCTAACTATCGTCCAAAATATTGAGCCTTCGGGACCCGAAAATCCAAGCCCCAATTTCATGGTACTTTCGGGTCTCGAGGGGTCAATATTTTGGACGATAGTTAGATTCCTCACAGAAAAAATCCCTGGTTGGAATTCCTGCCTGAGGGTGACCCTCGAAAAGGTCTTCAGTATCCATCTTCATCAATCATGTCTTCTTCTTCGTATTCAACATTTCTTTCTTTTTGGTTCCTTTTTTGCATTTGAACTTAATATTTATTTCTATTTTTGTTAAGTTCATTTATGTTTTAGTTGTAGCAGCGTTAGCGCTCTCTAAATGCAATCCATCTTTTATTAGTTTGGTTCAGAAAATATTTATTTTTAATTGAATTTCATAATGATTTGATTAATAGTTGCATAATAAACGGGTAGATATGCATTTCATAAAGTTACTAAAATAAAAAAAAAATAGCAATTTAAAATAAACCAATAATTTGTTGATTAAGCTAAGAATGTGAAGTCAAATATAGACGTTTATTAAAAAATAGGATTCATTATGTGCATGTTACTGTATGTCAAAAACATACAGTAAACATGCCTACAACTGGTATTGAGTAAAAAAATGCCGAACCGGCATTGTCTCACCTAAACTAGACAAACGATGCAAAGGAAAGTTTCAGATTTGTCAAAATATAATGAATCGGAAAGAATTATTATTTAGAGAATTGTTACTACTTTATGTACATGAAAAATTGAAAAGAATCTTTTAAAAATTAATAATTAAGTATATAAAATTCAATTTTTTAAATACTTTTAAAATGAAGGATTTAATGATAACAAGAAGAAAAAAAGGAGACGATTCGAATCATTTTATAATAATTATATAGTAAAGTCATAAACAAATGCTGGAATTTTTCTAATTGTATTCAAGTGGATGCTGGGCTATAAACATTTGGTATGAAAAAAATGCTGTAAAAAAGAGAAAAGGCAGTTTCCGTTGGAAATCTAACATTTTTCAATGCACCTGCATAATTTTTCCTGAACCTTCTAGAAAGACGGCTTCAAATATGATCATTTGCGCGCGCATTAGCTCGTGCGGTTGGTTGAAACTCGTAGTTGGATGTCAACGGCAAGAGAGAAAATTTTGCAGCAACATTGTGCTCAGCTATTCTGAATCCATCTGTGATTTCCATCAAGAATTTATTTTAAACTGCGGCAATCCGGTAAGTTTATTTTGTTGCAATATTTTATTTTTAAATATGATTAACGTATTCCTCCAGACGGATGCTGTTATCTGATGACTATTTTCTGTATGGCGAATTTAGATTTTAGTCGTTAGAAGCTTACTAGCGACTTCAAGTAAACTTGATTTTGCTACATAGTAAATATTTGTAGGATCAGTCTACTTTTCTTTCTCTTGTATAAATTGTCTGAAGTGACTATATTTACTGTCTTCAATTTTTAAAGTTTGCATGTGATTCGCCTGTAGCAATGAATGTGTTAATAGCATATTGTCAGCTGTTCATTATGTTGTGCTCTAAATTCTTATTGTTATTAGAGAATCTAATATAAATGTATCCATTCTCTCGATTCGCACTATTTTCAAAATCTCTAGATTTCTACATTATGTAAGAACCCGAATTTGAATCTAGATGATGTTAATGTAATTTATGTGTAGGATTTATTTTATTTGTCATTATTTCATATTTAAATTGATTTGTTTTGTGTTTGTGTGTTGTAAAGATGGCATTTTCATTATGAATCCTAACTTTAATTTTCTTGGATCAGAATTTTCGAACCCACATCTACATATGAAATTCGCTAAGCTTCAAATAAATATAATAAAGTACTTATTAATTAACGGTGAAGATTTGGCGATTCGTTGTCGATAATTTCTTCTCCTTTTTTCAATTTTAACCAATAATTTCAACAATTTTTAATATACACAGAGTAAAGATATGCTTTTTTTCTTCTCGTAAGTTAGAAGCACATTATTCAAGCCTGCTCATAGGGTAGCAATTTGCTAATTTGTTTTTGGTGGTACATTTGCGAGTTTCGTCTGTTTCACAATTAAGAGTAGTATAATAAATCCTGTGGGTATTATCTGCATTGAATTCCACTTTATAAAAATTACCAACCGCTATAAATTAGCATCTTAAATCTTATCATATTCTATTCTTGTTTCTATTTGAATTTGATTTTGCTTGAGCAGCAGTTGGTAATTCGCGCTGCAAAAACGGGTTCAGTTTTTAGTGCTTTACTTTATTTTAGTTTTTCGTAAACGAAGTATGGGGGAAGTATTGTAATCGTCAAAATATTCGGGATAAAGTAAAGAATAGTGTGTCTCTGAGTTTTTCGCCAATATGGCAACCCTAATGCTGTTTTGTTTACCTTTTGCAATGGTTGAGTTGCACATTAACTACAACAATATTATGAAAAATGTTAAATTAAAAATATTAAAAAAATATCGATTAAAGATTTTAATTTTGTTCTTTATTATAATTAAAAATTATTTATAAGCTTAACTTTCTTTATTTAATAAAGTTATTTTCTTATTTCTTTTTTTAACTGTGAATTTGAACAGAAAATATTTATTCTTTTGCAATTTTTAACTGTCAGTATGAGCTTTAAAAATCGTCTGAATTCATGATTTAAGAAATCGTCTGAATTTTCACTTTAAAAGACAGCTGCAATGGAATTCTTCGCAGTTCTCGTAATTCTTTTGGTGTTCTAACGGCTGGTTTCCTTCGTTATTTGTTATGTCGGCAATTGTGCAATGTATGTCGGGTAAATGGGATGAAGATAGTATTTCGAACCTGCAGAATAGATGAAGGATGAGTGAAATATATATATTATGAGTTGATGAAGTTAGAAAAGGATGTTTGTTTGGAATTTTGTAATAAACGCTAATAAAAACAGTTTAATGGGCATGTTCTTATTGAATATTGCATTTAACTGAACTGAACTGAATCGAATCTGAATTAAAATACATTTGTTTCAGATCGGATTAGAGAAAACCGTCTTTTATGTCTATTATGAACAGTCTATTGGCATGTCTTTAATTATTACAAGTGACCCATGGGTGAGTGTTATTCCGTTTCTATTATCAAAAAGGCTTTACTGGCAATTTCATTTATTGATTGGAGTGATTTTGATAGTTTTTATTTGGACGGAAAGTATTTTATTAAAATGTGAGTATTATAGGATTTTTAATATAGCAATGTTTAAAATGCTTTTTTTCTAAGGCATCAAGGGATTCGGTTTCGATTTCACCAAATGTTAAGCCATAAGTTGAATTTATTTAGGATACATATGAACTTTAAGTAGATGTAAAATTTCAACTCTTCTTGAAATAAAGCTCTAAGCTGTAATAAATATATCATATTTATAAAAAAGTAATATATCTTGAAATTCATAATATTTTCTAGAAGAAATAACTTTTAATTTCTTCTAGAAGGTATGAAAACATATGTATTGAGCTTAGAATTTCAATTGGCACTCCTACAAAAGATTAATTCATACTTAAAATAGTTTTGCCTATTTTTCTCAATCTCTTAAAATAAATGTATAAACAAATTGTGTATTGAAAGCACAATTGATTTTTTGTGCTGAGTTAGTTTGCTGCTAATTTATAATAGAATCTGCAATGGCTTCAATAAAGAAAAATTCGATTTGTAATATATTTATTAATGCTAATCATGCTGAAAAAATTAATTTTTTTTACGGCTCATTCTCAAAATTTGAAATGAGCCAGACAATCAGAATTATCAAATCTTTACTTTATCATTTTCTAACGTTTGCTACACTGTACCGGAAATTAAATATTAATTCGTTTCTTATTAATTACGGACAAATTTTTAAACATTTGTAGGAACAATGAAAAGCATTAGTTATCTATTTTTGGCGAGTATACTCGCCATGGAAAAATTAAATTTTTTGTTATGACAAGTTTATAAAGTGGTTAATTAAACTATTATATAAATATCCTATTTATATAATAATTGTTTAATTATTATATTTGTAACTAATTATTATATTTTTTATAATATATATACTTATGACAATTATATACGTATTTTTCGAAGAGGTCGAAACAATTAATTGGTTAAATTATTCGAAACAGTTTGAAGTAATGACCGTGATGTCGCTTTAATTGAAAAGCATTTACTGCTATATATTTTTCAAAAATTCTTCTGATTATTTCACTTGTAAACAAATTTCAGTGTCTCATCTATTGAATTATTTGTATCGCATATGATTAACGGCACTTCTTTCAAGATAGTTTTCCCTCTTATTGTTAAATTACTCATCTTGTAAGTTTAAAGAATATAGCTATTTCGTGTCATATTGGAATAAATGAGGACAAATGTACTTTCCTACATTAAATGATGTTTGGATAATTTTTAAAAATAAAAAAAAAGTGTGGAATAGTAGTATTTTGTTAATGTTAAGTGTTTTGATTCAGTTTTTTGGTAAGTATTCTAGCATGCATCATAATTCTTTTTTTTTAAACCTCTGCATTCTGAAGGTCCTTTTTCACAATGGCTTATAATCATGCCTCTTTCATTCATGGTACTTCCTAGCATTACAATTACAGTTCGTTCATTTGTATTCATAAAATAGTTTTTTTTTAATAATTACTTTCCAACAAAGATGGATCTTGCTTGTTGTGTCTGATTACTAAAATTAGATATTAAATGCTATAAATCAGAAATAGAGTTAGAAAGAAAAAAAAACTTTTATGCTCTTATACTTATTCTTTCTAGTTCTGCAAATAAATATGTTCATATTCCTCACTAATTAAAGAACTCGGAAATCAAATCGATTAATACGCAATCATTAGCCTTACAACCAGTGCTTTATAAAACCGCAATCACAATTTTAAAAAAAATATTTTCAATTTTTAAAATTATTTATTTTGGTAATTTTGAAATGCTTAAATTTTTAATTAGACATTGAAGCCCTTGTCTTTCGATTTTATTTTACTCCCTAATTAAATAGCATATCCTATTTAGATCGTACATTTTTATAGGAATTGAAATAATAAAATGGCAGTTGAGATAATGAAGTGTTTCTAAGTAGTGATTTTTGCATTTTAAAATACTTCACTTTCACTTAAGTGTTCATTTAAAATTAAAAATTCTGTAATTCGATGTTCGAGTCAAACGCGTCATTTTATGCGAAGGAGAAAGGTTCTAAGAAATCAAACTTCTTAATCCTCAGAACTTTATAAAATTTCTATATTCAGTCATCGTTTTACTGCATGTAAGACAAAATATAAACAATCACTAAAATGGCAAATTAAAGAATAATTAAAAGTTTCGAATTCTTATTCTTTTTTTATTTACTAATTAGAAAACATCAGAAGTATTTTATTATCGACTTTTTTTTTTTTTTTTGCATTTTCAGCATTCATGTGGCCAGAATTGAACTCTTTTGCACTTTTAGCAACAAAGTGTTTTCAACCTATATTTAGTAAATTTCTTCTTAAATATCAAAATTTACCTTACTAACTGACAGTTTGAGACGATTATTTTATTGGTAGTTTTGATATTTCTGGAGTTTATTTCTTTAATTTAAATTTGAAAAAAATTCCTCTACCCCAAAATTCAAAATGTCTCCTAATCAATGAATATTTCAGTATTTCGCAATTGAAATTAACTTCATTAAAATAGTTTTAATAAACTTCAATTACGGCGGAATTCCGCGTTCTGAAGGGAGAAATCACATAGTTCGTGAATGTATCATCGTCCAAAAGTATACATTTCTCTAATTGGTAACTGCGTATATTGCTAATGAAATGTCGCTGTATTTTAAATCACCACATTCATTATTCGCCATATTATTTTTTTAAATTGCTGATTAATGTAAATTTTTATTTTTTAAAAATACTCAATTTAAAAAATCCATATTTTACTTGATTAAAAGTATTCAGAATACAAAGGTTCAGTTTTTAATTATAAATTTGCATGCTTTTATAATGAAATCGTATTTATAAATATACATTTATGCATTTGTGAATGTATTAATGCAATTACTTAACTGTGCATGTTCAATGTTGAGGGAGACCCACCCCTCTGATCAGCGTCTCGATTCGGCTTCTCACTCCACCTCGTCACTGTCGTTCTTCGAGCGTTTCGTGGAATTCACTCAACACGACATTCCTAATGACCGGGAACAAATCCCACAGTGTTCGGCAAGCCACAGTTTCTGCTCCTGCATCTTAGCTTGTCAAATAAATGTGATGGATTTTTTATTTATTGCGTTCATCTAAAGGGAATTGGGTGATATATTTTTCACTAGTCTTGGCCAAGAATGGTGAAATAGATATAATGAGAGGCGGTTTTATTTAAATTAAACTTTAAAACAAAAAAACTTTCTTTGCCGATAAATAGACATTTAATAAGCACAACTCAGAATCAGTGGCGGATTTAGGAAACATTTAGAGGCCCCATGCAATAAACATAAGGTTCTTCACATAAAAATTAATATATTTAATTGCGGATTTCAGCAGTTTGACTAAATCGCTTTGTTAATATTTTCATTTCATTATTTTCACGGAAATATATATATTTTTATTAATTTTTCCCGATCTCGGCAGCTGAAGTAATTTTTCCCATTTTATATCTCAGTTAAAAATCAGTCTTTATTTCTTTGATACTTTTTTAACCTGTTAACTGGGGAATAAAGATTTGTTCAATTCGTTTCACAATGGAGTCACTAGAACGTTAAAAATATTAAAGCAAATTTCCAAGTCGAAAAATTTCGCTATGCTCATTGTAGTAGAAACTCGTGCATGACGAAATATTTCGTCATACGCAATTAACATATTAATATTTTAGAGATGTTATAAAAATGCTAGATATTTTATTGAAAAAAATATAGTATGGTTTACTTATTTCCAAAATGAATAATGTGGACCTAAATGCTGTCGGTTCATAATAATAATTTATTATAAGCAAATAGTTAACATAATTTTATATGGATCTACAAGCAAAATACCCCACAACCACTAAATATTTATAAGCAAGTGGTTATGCTTAAATTCATTCAATTTTAATAACTCCATATACCGTATATTCCGCATTGTAGCCCTACTATTTTATAATTCAGAGAATTTACACTTTGCATGAATTTCTTTGGCAACTAGTGATCAACTTACTGATCTGCCTATGTCAATGAGATTCTTTGTTTCGCACTCTCCCCACCCCACCAAAGTCTAAATCTGGCCTGCCTATACCTCCCTGTCACTCAACCAGCAATCCTCCATAGCTGCGTAGTCGTAAGTCCTTAGAAAGGCAGCCTCAATTCTAAAATTACATAGGGCCTTACCAAATTTTAATCCGGGATGTCTGTATTCCGTTTCAGCCAGTAGCATCAGCTACGCAGCTACCGAGTTGTAAAAGCGATTGAATGGGGCCTCGTGTGTAAAACAGCTTTGAGTTTCAAGTTTGAATCCGGCCGGAAACTAATCTTTCCATATAGATTCCTACTCGTAAATCCGCCACTGTTGCAAGAGAACTAAACCAGAACTTCATGAAATTGTGTGATCCTGGAGTAGGAAGTTTTATTTTAATTTGTACATGCTAGACCTTTATTCTTTTGCAACGTATTAGGAAACTATGACGCGATTTCCAAATAGAAAATTAGCGTTGAGAAAGGGGGAAAATAATGTTTGTTTTATAAAGGCAGTAGTTACCAACGTAACTGTTGCAAGTATGCATTTCAATCTTTAATACACATACCTTGCCAGCTTACGAATTTGAGCCTTTAATTGAACTTCCATACCTGTATATGATTTATTAATGTACAATATGTCCTTGAATGGATAGATGCCAATAAGAATTAATGAAATCTTTTTGCTAATAAACATATCATGCTAATATAAATATCATTTGTTTATGAATTATTAAATGCTGACTCAAACTTTTAATTCTGGATACATTTTCTAAATGGTTAATCAGACCAAGAGTTCCTTTATTGGCCCCTGTAAATGCTGTATGAGTTGGTGCTTATTTTCCACATGCTACAGAATGTTAAAATTCACCATCTGCCTAGACTGTAGTTTCTGTATTTTGTTTTAGTGCTTGAATAAGGTTTTCAAACAGAAAACATCAGAATTAATATGTCGCTGCATAATATTATAAAGCCAGCTGAAACAGGGAAGTACCTGAAGTGCAAGGCGTGCTTCAAAATTTATCACGTCTCCTCTGAAATCTCTTCATTTTTGTGACATTCCTGCATTTAAGTTGATTTTTTTCATTGGTTAGGAAAGATATAAAAATGAGGAAAGAGAAATTGGAAAAGTGAAGACTTTTTATTTGTATGAGAATTTCAAATGTTTTAAAAAATCTTTCATGTCTAAAACGTCTTTCCCTTTTTTCTAAAATATTGTTTTGAAGAACCTGGAGATAAATCGTTCCTTCAATCATCAAAGATACTACTTTAATACTAATTAAAGCGATAATAAAGTTTTTTCGTATTCCTTTGTAATTGCAATGAACGTCAGAAAAATTTTCAAGTTATGTCAAAACACGAATGAGAAAATAATCAATGAAATGAATCCATTTCATAATACTATTCATAATATTCAGTCAATGTGTCGGGGGCAGCGGTGGCCTGGTGGTAAGGTCTCAGCTTCGGAACCGGAGGGTTTCAAGTTCGAGACCCGATTCCACCGAAGAACCGTCGTGTAAGGGGGTCAGTTGCACGTTAAATCCGTCCTGACCAAACGTCCTCTAGCTGGTGTGGTGTGGAGAGTGGGGTGCCAGCTCAGGTTTCGTCCTCGTCATCTGACCGCAGTTCAAAATTACGAGTTTCGTCCTAAAATAGACCAAGTGTTGCTTCAAACGGGACGTTAATATAACCAAACCAAACCAGTCAATGTGTCGGATGAGGATTACAATATATCAATTAAAGTCTTGCTTTGATTTCGCATAAATCATAAAAAATTAGAAATATGATTAGTACTCAGAAACGCTATAAAACTGGATTCCTTTTAATTTTATAATTATTTGATTTGAGAAGTCAATTATTTCAATAATAATTTATGCTGTAATATGCTAGTAAGTTTAAAAAAAGTTTTGCGTTTAATTAAATTTGCATTAAATTGGTACTAAGAGAAGCATTAAATATTTAATAATAAAAAATCAATTATTTATTTGAATTTCATTTACGTGATTTTAATAATACTTCAGTTTAAGTCAGTCTATTTAAAGGCATATAATCGGTGTTTTAATGAACTGAAATTTGGAGGTGGAAAGATATTTTTTCTGAAAGTAAAAACTTAGTTGAGGTGGATTGTTTGAGTTCATGCTTGCCATTCGATCTCTTTTTTCAAATTTGGTTTTTTGGACGAATCGAAAAATAGGGAGGTAAAAAGAAAAATGTTGCCATTTATTAATTCGGAAAGAATTTAATAAAATATGTTTCGTTTTACAGTTTTCTTGAGAATTAGAAATAATTTAATTTGAATAACTTTTGTCCAATTTTTGAGGACAAGTGTAGAAATTACATACTGAATTGAATGTATCTGCTTTATAAATAAAGTTAAATTGATAAATTTACTGTTCAATGATGCTATAATGAGGAAAAAAAGATAATTGGTGGAACAGATTAAATATCGAATAAGTTAAATATGCTTGAACAAATTTTCTATTTTTCAAAGGTAAAGTGTTATTAAACAAATAGAATGACATAAAGTTTAAATTTTCGATGCGGATTTACAATTTGTTTTTAAATATTTAACATTCTAAAGCGAGTGATGTATACAACACATATTAAATTAATATTATTGTGGTTCTAATGTTTTTGTCTGTTAGAAAAGTTTTAACAGAAGGATTATGAAAACACTCAGCACCAAATAATGTATTTTTAGAAATCTTATACCAGAATTATTAACCGTAACTCCTGACTTAATTTTAATCAGTAATTTGAATATTTTATTTGAATTATGTAAAGAACATGAAAATAATAATGGAATAAAATTAAATTTCGTAGAAAAAATTGTGGAGCACCAATTTGGATTAAAAAAAAAGCAATCATTTAAACAGTTTATTGATATAATTAAAAGATAATTTTAAAATAATCCAAAGTAATGAAAGAAATTTCAATCTACATTTTTTATTATCTCGTAACCGAAAAAAAAGTTAACATAAATACCGACTTCAAAATCTGCTCAATGGCCCAATATATACCAGTTGAAAATTGTGAAGAAATGCATATTGCCTTGCAAACTGTGGAATGCTTTCGGTATGGCTATAAAGGTGAACTGAAGCTGTTTATTTAACTGCACTGCAGCTGCTAAATAGAACTGAAGAGATATGATCCTTATGTAATATTGAAATTTAATGTTACACAATTTAGAAAGAATTTCACCTGTATATGATAGTTTTGTTTTTAAACCTCTTGTCATAATTTATTATTATTTATTTTATTAAGCCGTTGTTTAAAAATTGTATCAAAATCCTGGTTTAAAATAGTGGATTTTCTTACTTGTTTCAACTGAATATAAAAACTGTCCATTCGAAATTATTATTCCATAGAAAAGCAAGTCAAATTGCTGAGTTACGGGGTAAAATTGTTGAGGAAGCCATACATTTAGAGCTATACATTTTTTTCTGCTTTACCGAATTGTTGATATATAATAAGATCAAATAAAAAAAATTGCATTTTTTTTTCCAAAAAATTGATCTTATTTGATTAATCTAAGGCCACCACTCCAACCATTATCTAGATTGAAATTTGAATATTGAATCATTTTGGACTTTTGGAAAGCTTGTGAAATACTTTTTATTTGGTGTTTGTGAAAATGAATTATGAGGCTGTGAGCTTTTTTGTTCTTTTGAAAGTTCAGATATTGCCCGAATCGGTGCGTTTTGAATCTTTTGAGATTATGATTTAGTGAGGTTACATGATAATCTTTCAATCGCCTTTCGTTGTTATAAAATTTATTTTTAATCCAATCCTGTCGATTCCCATTTGCTGCCATCCTGAGCTCGGAAGTAGTTGTATTTATTCTGTTCGATTACACGTCAGTTGGTCTTTAGACGAGAGCTGGTCTTGGTCAATGCAATGGTCTAGATGATTCAGTTTTGAATATTTATCCATTCATTGTTTCCTCTTTTCATTTTTGAAATTTTGCAGAGATAAAAATACAAGTATATTCATTTGAAAGTTTTGGGGAATGAATGCTCTTGAACAGGCCATAAAGTAAAAGCCCAAACTAGAAGCAAATGTGAAAAATGGTGAGAATTGTATAATTTTTATCAACCAAACGATTTAACTAAAATTGTCCATCTTTTAAAAAAGTACTTAGGTTACATACGGTTTATTGCTAAATTTGTAAAATAAATTCTTTTTCAGAGTTAATTTCTTATCAAATTAAATTTTAGAATATTTTTTATAGACCCTAGTAGAATTTTCGGTCTTTCAAGAGTAATTTTTTTCTGATTTTTCTGGCGGCAAATTGTTAATTTCCCCTGCTCAAAACTTAAATATTATTCATCCTTCGATGTTGCCATACTGTGAAATTCATACAGCGCAGGCGTTACTTTGTAAGGCACATATTTCCTTTTTTTAATCCCTATGCTAGTTTTAATTTTAAATTTAATGTATTTTGCTAGACGAATGTTAAAATAAAGCGTTCGATTAGTTCGAAAATTTGAATATCTACAGTTAAAAAAAATTAAACTTACCTTTAAAAAGTTGGAGATCAAATAAATATTACGAATGATTTGCCACAAATTCAGAAAAATATCAATATATAGTTGTGTAACTAAATTTAAATGCAAAAAAAAAAAAAAAATCAAAGAACTGTGGAGCATCAATCGAAACTCTTAATCTGGAATATTTTAAATGGTTGATTAAAGCGTAAATCCTGACATTCCTTGAGACAACCTATTCTGCTTTTAAGCAGTTTCAAATTAATATTTTACTAATTGTCTGGTATGTTTTATTTATCTTCATTAATCAGATTTAGGGCTGTGTTGCATGCTAGTGCAAAAAATAAACTTTGTATATCAAATGAGCATTGCTTTTTAATGTGTTAATTGTCAAAAATGCCTGGTATACCTCTAAATTCAAAAGAGCATGCAAAGGACAATTAGATGCACTTTGTAACTTTTATCGTGTAATGATGGTGATATTATATATATTAGGTAACAAAAGTTTCTCAATGAAAACGAGATAAAAGTATGAATATTATTAGTGTCAGATATATGCAAAAATAATATTTGTCGATTTTCTGACATTTTCGTCTGTCACTTTTTATAACCTTTAATTCTCAATTTTTTTTCCTTAATTGAAATTAAGCTATTAATATATAATTTTTTATTAAATAAGTCTGAATTTAGTTCTTAAAATTCTCTTCCCAGCATTCCTTACTTTTATCCATATGAATTTATGCAACTTAATATTTTTATTAAATTGGAAAAAATCTTTCAAAATCATACAGTTAAGGATGTTTGAGTAAGTAATTAGTTAGGAAAAATCATTTTTAGGTATAATGCAAAATATTTTATTGACTTATATTTCTTGAGAATTTTTTGACTCGGTTTCTGCTTTTTCTATCTTTACAATACTTAGTTTTTGCTGATGAAATAAAAAGAAAAATCGCCTGTTTATCGCCGTGGAAAAACCGAATATTAATAGAACATTTTAAGGGACATTTTCATAAGCTTACAAAATGCCTAGTATAGCGAATAGACAAATGTACAAACAGTTCTAAAACTAATAGAAAAATAAATAATATGCTAGAAATCTCATGAAGGCTGAATGCCCAGGAAATTCTAATATTTGCTGTTAATGATATGTCTAATAAATTATGAATTCAAGATCAAATTATGGTTAATTTTAATGCGAATACATTATTGAAGACACAATTCCAGTCTAAAATTGCATGAACTTCAAATACGATCCCGTTCCTAAAATAATGACTACTCGCATTATTATTTAATAATGTTTTTCAAAAGTACATTTGAAAATTTACCTGGAAAGAAACATTAGATGGAAAATCTCCAAATTAAATGTATCTGATTTTATCTGTAAACCGGCGAAAGTATTACGATATAAAAATATTAATGAACAGAAGTCTTGAACTCTTTTATAAAAAATTAACTGACTTATAATCGAATGTCGCAGAAAAGTTCTGAATAAAATTTCTATTCTTCTGATACATAGCTAAGAAGTTCTTGATTGGAAATTCGAATCCCAGCTAATGAAAATAAAATCTATACGCAGGATCATGTGTACTTTTATTGATCAGGTGTTGTTGGTCTAGGAGTCGTCCTTGTCGTCTCCCCTCAGAAAGAATTAGAGGATCCTTTTCGAAATAGAATTTGTGTTCTAAAACTGGATATTAAGATAATCTGTTGTTTTTTATATGTTATAAAAAATATCTCGCCTTATCAAGACAACTGCTGTAAAAGTTTAGTAATTCTCCGAAAAACTGTAATAATTTTCCCGAAATTCAAACATATTTGTAAAATGAAATAAAAGCGCAAACATTATTTAAAATCACTAGTCATTCAAAGGATTATTTATCTGAATGACTGACATTTCCTCAAGAACTTCGGTGTGGCATTTATTCAAAAGTTTCGTCTAAAAATTCTGAATAACCCTATCAGAAAGTAAAGTCTGATTGCAATATGAAACTCCTGATAAAGTAAAAGTCTCAAACTTGTAATAAGTACTGTCCGCCTCTGTATTTGCTTTAAAGTGTTATGGATTCTTTTTTACTTAATTCTTAAATGTATTATATTTTAATCTAATTAAGGAAGAGCAGTACATTTCGACATTGCCGACACATATTTTCTTCGAACTTGTTAGAAATGTTTATTACATTTACGAGCAATTAAATATACATTAATTTAGTGGATTGCTCAAAATTCACTACATTTTTTGGAAGATTGCTCCAAGAAACCCTCTCCGTTTGCCAATGAATCGAAATATTCAAAACTTGTAGTTTTCCTTATTTCCTAGTGCATAAATAAGATAATTCCATATTTAAAAAATTTTAACATCTTTTTTCAATAAATTATCAATATTTAATCTAGGAATAGATTTCTGAATCGCTTCGTATCAATATGCTTACCTTTGAAGTGAATTGATAAAGTTGCCTTGTACGAAATCCTTTAATAGCAATGTTTAAAAATAAATATCAAACGCTTATCGGTTACTCACGAAAAGGCATCTTCTGCTAGACAACTTTATCATTTATTTTTTAAATTCAAAACACAATTTTATGATTACGGTAATCTTTTTGCTGGTGTATATGTTAATTATAAAATTTCTGATATAGTTCGCATTCTTCTCGCTTTATATATGTATAAACTAAATGAAATTTGGAGATTACGGAATTGAAAGGAGACATTTATTTCTTTTAAATATTAAAGTTTTCTTAAGTGTTTAAATTAATTCATTGGTTTATTCAAGAAGAGGAATTCTACCTAAATTGGATGCACAAATTTATTTAGAAACAAATTCGTAACTTCAACGCTTCTTATATTTTACAAAAATCTTACAATCTTATTGGGAATAATCGGTACTACTGATATTAAAGATTTATGCAACTCAACTAATAACTCAAATCTTCTAGGATATTGAAGGGAGTAATTTTAGTAATGGAATGATAAATGAATTATTAATTCCCTCAATTTATCAATTTGTTTATCTTAGGGAGGAAAGAGATTCCGATTAACCGAAATATTAATGAAATCCTGTTACACCCGAAAAAGCAAATAGAGCATTTTAACAATATTTTGCACTCGTGTTCATTTTTTTAAAAATTCCATTTGTACTTCTATTCATTTTTTTAACACTAAGTTTAGGATTTCCAGCTTTTTTTTCAATTATGTTTGCAGTGAACTTGAATATTTGATGCTGAAAAGGTTTTTTTTTTTTTTTTATCGTGAGGTCAATTCAAACCGATGTGATAAGAAATCCACCTTTCTTTTATAATTTTTTGTAGATTTTTTTTAAAATTTGAGGCTGGTTTTGGCAAGAATCATAGCAAAAATAAGCAATATATTCAATATCAAGTACTTAATACTCAAGATTTCTAGAAGTTTTCCAATAGTTTGGTAATTTCGAATGCCGATATTTTTTTTTTTATTTTTTTTTTTATCAAGTGCATATTTTAACTATAAAAGTAACAAAATCGTCAATATTCATAATCATGTAAAATTCTTCAATTATTTTTACCTGGTGAAATTTGAAGCGCATTTAAAATTATTAACTTATGGTTCAGTGTAAATTAATATAGGTATTCTGAAGTTTCTTCTATAAAGTTTGAGTTTCATTTTGAGTAGAAAAGATAAATTCTAATATATCTAAATTTTAAACGTAAAAGTATTTATTTGAAGCAATGTTTAATTTTAAAAACAATTATCTCGTGTAATTATGATAAAATGAAATTTATTAATACATTCTTACAGCACATTAAAAAAGTTATGATTGCTATTTATCATAATAAAAATTTATTGATGTTTATCATTATAAGTGCAGTATTAATTATAATTCAACAATTATAAATAATACTGCTGAAAATATTAAGATTTAATACAGCCAAGAAGACGTTTGTCTTTTGAAAGTGTTGTCCAGTTTGCTCATAAAGTGATAATTACGAAAGTTTTCATTAAAATTTTTTATAAAGTTAAAAGATTTATTATAAAATTTTCACTGATTAAAATTATTAATTCTATGAAAATTTCCAGTTTTGATATAAATAATAGTTAATAATCTTTTTTTATTAAATACTTTCTATCGAAATAAAATATTTTTTTATATTGTTTCAAATGGTAATTATGTAATGAAATTATATTTTTCTCTTAAAATTGTTTGCTTCTTTATTATGTATTGCACCAAATAGCTATTATTGTTTTAATCCATTAGTTGACAAATCCCCATTTGGGGATTTTGAAAATAAACACAGCTCAGTGTCAAAAATATATTTAGTACATTTGACGTCTTAATTTTATTCTATGTATACAGTATATGTCTGCATTGTATCTAGCAGAAAGAGTATGTTTTGTTTCGTTTTTTATTGCTTCTATTTTTATATGAAAATTAACAAAATTTAAGGAAAAATATTTTTTTAATTTCCTTTTTTGTATTTTTCTTTAATTTCCTTTTTTGTATTTTTTTAATGTTTCATGTTCCTTGAGTTTATGGAATTTTATGTTCGTTAATTAACATATTGACTACCGTGCTGAATTTCTTACAATGTAATTTATATTGGACCACTGGTCACCAGTGAACCCCATGGCAGTTAAAGTGTTAAGTAATTTAATAATGTGTGTTGTTAGAATGACTGAGACTCCAAAAATAACGTTTGGAAAGGAAATTAAACTTTTTTATTTTTTGCACCAATGTATTTAGTATTTCTGTGAAGCTTCTGAAGTATTATTTTGTTAAAATAGAAATCATTATCAAAACTTAAACTGTTAAATGAGCTTTATAAAGCATCAATTAGTTTAAGCTTTTGTTATGAAATGTGATAAATTGTTTATTTTTTATCTTGTTTTGCAGAAAAACTTTATATTCGTGTTGTCAAATTTTCTCTCCATTGGAAATTGGGAAAAAAAAAGCTTTCATAATTTTAATCAATATTCAGATTTTTATGAACATTTGTGATCAAATTTATGTTCAATGAAATAATTAAATGTGATTCATGTTTGTTCCTGAAACTTATTCCTATTCATGTGCAGATGATAGAAGACATTCGAACATTTTCTTTTAGTAAAATTAAACAGTATTCAGATAATAATTTACTAAAATAATATTCTATATCAAATACTGTTAATTTAGCATAACTTTCAAAAAAAAGTTTTTAAAGATATATAATTCAGAGCAGATATTTAGGGATAAATATTTTTTTAAAGAATCAAAACAGCATATCTTTCAATGCATTTTTCCAAATTTTAATTTCCTGTATTTGATATATAAATTACTCCTTAAAATTTGCAACATCTTAATTGTTTCTGTTTCTCAAATGTTTCATTGAAATGGAAATATTAAGTTTTGTTCTGTAATAATTTATAACCTGTAATTTATGAGCAGTCATACAGTCGTTATAAGAAAACTCCCAGTACTGCAAAATACTGCTGTGGCTGCACGAGTGTACCTTTCAAAGACTTAGCAATCGATACAGAATATCAGTTTGTTGTGGTTCCCGATTAAAAGTGAGCTCAAAGTGTACCACTTTCATTTGTGCTGATGTAAACCTGGAAATTATTATGAACCATGATCATTTCCTGCCTAAATTTTCAATTCTTCGATAAGTGAGCTTATAAAAATATGCAACAAAAAGGAGTAGGGGCAAAAACGCCTACGATGTCGAATTTTTTCAGCTTCAAAGTAGCTATTTTATATACTATTCAGGCTCCTTCCCCCAGTTGTTGCCTTTACAATAGAAGATACAGATTTATGTATCGGAAACACGTTGTTGGGAGCTGGACTATATAACCATTGTGAAACTGTATACCTTATAATCCAGAACAAGTAATTATGTGAATCTTGTTGATTGATTTGCAGCTGTTTCGATGTGTGAAATCAGGAATTGCCATCAGAGACCGAAAGAAAATAAAGTTGTTTGTAGCGAACTCTTGTATAAAGAAAGTGGACCTAGAAAGACTCTGGTGAAGGAATAAAATCTTGTAAAAGACAAAACTCTTGCGAAAAGAAATTTAAAAAAAAAAAAAAAAAAAAAAAAAACCCTTGCGAGAAGAAATAAAAAAAAAAACTCTCTTGCGAGAAGAAATAAAAAAAAAAACTCTCTTGCGAGAAGAAATAAAATAAAAAAACTCTCTTGCGATAAGAAATAAAAAAAAAAACTCTCTTGCGAGAAGAAATAAAAAAAAAAACTCTCTTGCGAGAAGAAATAAAAAAAAAACTGTCTTGCGAGAAGAAATAAAAAAAAAACTGTCTTGCGAGAAGAAATAAAAAAAAAACTGTCTTGCGAGAAGAAATTAAAAAAAAAACCTCTCTTGCGAGAAGAAATTAAAAAAAAAAACCTCTCTTGCGAGAAGAAATTTAAAAAAAAAAACTCTCTTGCGAGAAGAAATTAAAAAAAAAAAAAACTCTCTTGCGAGAAGAAATTAAAAAAAAAAAAAATTCTCTTGCGAGAAGAAATAAAAAAAAAAACCTCTTGCGAGAAGAAATAAAAAAAAAACCTCTTGCGAGAAGAAATTAAAAAAAAAAAAACCTCTTGCGAGAAGAAATTAAAAAAAAAAAAACCTCTTGCGAAAAGAAATTAAAAAAAAAAAAACCTCTTGCGAAAAGAAATTTTAAAAAAAAATCTCTTGCGAGAAAGATAAAAAAAAAAAAAAAAAAAAAAAAAAAAAACCCTCCTGCAAGAAGAAATATAAAAGGAGAAAAACTCAAAGCCAAGTTACTTTACATCAACTTCTTGCCATTTACATGAGATAGATTCTGTTCGAAGCGGGCTCTCCTTAACCACAACCACCTCCATTTAGGAGATGTGGGGGAAAAAAAGAAAAAAAAAAGGGGGAAAACCTCTTGCAACAGAAATAAAAAAAATAACTTGTTGTAGCAGAAGTGGAAGAAAAAGAAAGCAGGAGAAGAAATAAATAGTTGTACGAAATGGGAAGCCTGGAAGAAGGAATAAGCTCTAACTTTTAAGGAACTAATTTTTACAGAGTTGATTTTAACTTTGAGTTAAATGAAAAAGAATATACCGAAAATAATCTGAGAAGAAGTCGTTACTATACTTATCTTTTGAAAGAAAAGAGGTGTTGTACCCAACTGTCTTACGAATATAGCCTCTTCGACCATACGTTGAGCAGTGTACTGTGACAGGCACCACTGTACGCTTATGGACTCTGAACTGACTTTAAAACATCAAATGTTCTGTATTCAATATGTTTCTTGAGCTGTTTGCCGATAAACTGAAAGGAAACATTAGTCTCATTTTTATATTCCTTCCATTCGGCGCACAAGCAGATTTGTAATAAAGCAATTATTCCTTTTGAATTTTTCGACTGAATGTGACTGTTTTCTGCTAATGATGTTGCAATTTTCAAAATATGTGTTTTTGAAAAATCAACGCTGCATCATTTTTCATTTTTTGTGAACGAATTTCTGATTTATGCGTAAAATGAATTTCATGTTAATCATGCCATATGTTCGGGATGTTGAAATTTTAATTTGATGTTAATTATACCATATGTTCATGATGTTGCAATTTTAAGTGTAGTACTACGTTTGCAGAAGTTTATTGTAAATTATTAAATGTAAATGCATATTTTAATTCAGAATTAAGACATGGCACATTTCCGCTGATTTCAGTGTTTTCAGTATTTAATTTTATTATTATTGTAATGGATTATTTTATGTAATAATTCTAAAAAATTGTAAATATCTCATGCACCTTTTGTTTAAATTCATTTTACCGTTCAACTATTACTACTTGATTTACTTTTTTGGTATTTATTTAATATTTAGTTCGTTATTTAATATTCAGCTTTTTTTCCAAAGTCTGTGTCATGTCTGAGAAATTGAGTATGAATTTAAAAACAAAAAAGAAAATGTTTGTTAAATACCTAATTTGAAAGAAGAAATGCATTGGTGCAAAGAGTGTTTTTGCTTAAAATGATAGCTTCGATAGGAGCACATCAACTTTACATAGTAAAACTTCTCCAGACTTTGTTTCTCAAGTTGATAAAAAGAGTGTGTTATTTTAACAAACTTTTTCTATTATTTTAACAAAGATTTTTCTTTGTTTTTAATAAATAATTTTAGAAAAAATGATTTGCGAATATTGTATCCATTGACTTAATAATAAGTATTTTTTGATGAAATTCACAAACTCCAAATCTTGCTTATCAAGATTGATTAAAAATTACGAAATTTGATTTTAATCATTTGAGGAAAGAATAAGTTGTAAGCAGTCGGAATTATCAATATGTTAAAATATGTATAGAAATACAGTTATTTCCTTTTTTTGGCGTCTCAGTCGGCAAGCAAACATTTTAATTTCAATCATTGTGAAAGTGTCATAAATGTCTTTGAAGTTATCATGCAATTACAATTTGGGATTTGCCAAATTTGGGACTTGCCAAATTGTAAAATTCATTACTTTTCTATAAGGTATTGCAGAATTAATCAAATCAGAAAATATCATTTGTCGGCTTTGCTTATAATATTTTATCTTAAATTTAATTTTATATTGTGTGCTTCATGCATATGCTAGGTTAGCTCCAGTTAAAACCGAAGCCCATGCAGGGCAAATTATCTAAAAGAATTCATGATCTCTAGAAATTAGATTGAGATTATTTTCCTTTTAATAGTAAATGATAATAGTTTATGTGGAAGCAAATTAATGCAATATTGGCTAATATCAAAAATTTGATATTAACACTATATTGCGCAATAATTCTTAAATTTTATTTTCATTTAAATTATGAATATAATGATAAAATAATTTAATACATTTTTTATTTTATAATAGGATAATTTGGTTTATAGTTCCATTATAAACCAAATTTAGAAAAAAAAGTAATGATTTAGAGTTCGTAATGATTTATTAAAGTTTAGCTTTTAAAAATTAAGCTGGAAAATTAATATTCCATTTCTCTACTTCTATTTACATCGATTTATAGAAATGTGGTTGAAAAGAAAAGCGCCATGTAGGGTTAAATTGTATTAACTTTTTGTATTAATCTAGTGATAATGTATGAAATATGCCGTATGTTATTCTATATATCTTATCTGTATTAATATTGTTAAAGGGGAAAATGCAAATAAATATAAAAAATAAAAAGAAAAGAAATGAAAAAAAAAATTATAATATAAAAAAAGCAAAAAAATGAAAAAAAAGAAAATAATAATAAAGGAAAAAAAAAGAAAAGAAAAGAAAAAATTGAAAAAAGAAAAGAAAAAAAAAGAAAAAAAATTGAAAAAAGAAAAGAAAAAAAGCAAAAAATTGAAAAAAAAAGAAAGAAAAAAAAAACAAATAAAAAGGAAATAAAAAAATAAAAAATAAAAAAATGAAAAGCAGGAAAAAAAAAAAAAAAAGTGATGAAAATGAAAGTAATAATTTCCAATTCTAAAAATGCTTTTACTTGTAATCTGTGTATATTTTGATATTTTATGTTACCAATTTCTGATGCAGAATTTTTGTGTATAATGCATATATATTACGTTGATGTTCTTTTTTTGGAAATTATGGGTTTATGAGACTTGTAGCACATTGACTGTCTCAAAATTGTAATTGAATGTAATATTAAAAAGTATTGTCTTAATTTAGCAATTTATTAAATCTGATTGGTGCAATTTAAATTATCTAAATGGAGCTTGAGAAAAAAAAATATATGTTGCAATTTTTTAATGTCTTGTTCTATTAATGAATTATGATTCTTACACTTAATATTATGTGTCTTTTTAAATAAATTTTTATATAAGTAAATCTTAAGATGAGTAAATAAAAATTTAAATATTTATTCTTTGATTTTTCTTAAATTAAAATTATCTTATTAATTTAAATTTTACGTGTATTAATATCAATTTTGGAATGCTAGGCAATTTTACTTAACACATCTTATTTTTATTTCGTAATCGTTAAGTAAGGAAATATTAAGACATTTTGAGCAAACTGGAATTTTTGTAAATTAGCAGTACTTATTAAATAATTATAAGTAAATCAAATCTATTCAGCATTGTGTTGTAAGTTATGACGAAACATTCCCTTCGATCTAATCTGCCGGAGAAAAACAAGCGCCATTTAATTGTATTATATAATTTTCTTATAGCATATTTGTATTATATAGTTCTATCTTATCTTTAAAGTCAAGTAGACGGAGTGCCCTAAATTATTGGAAATTTATCAGTTATAATTTAAAAAATATCTCACCAAGATAAGAATAAAATTCTTCGAAGCCCTTTCATGAATCTACTTGCCAACAAAAAAGTTTAAAAGTTTTTAAGCATCAAATAATTTATTATAATGATTAATTCCTCAGTTATTTTATGTGTTCCATTGGTTAGAAATTCTGTTCACCGCAAAATGTTAGTTTGGGTCTTAATTTTCTGAAACTATTAATGATCATAATTGAAATGTTTTTTTTTAATTTCAATTATACGAAAATTTGACATAAAAATATCTTGATCCTTGTAGAATTGAAGGTTGTAGAATCATTTATAAATAGTTACTTCCTAGTATTTTTGAGTACTTCATGTATGTCCTTAAATAGATCTTTCCTTATGAATACGGAAAATTATACAAAAGCGTCCATTTATTTTTTTGATAAAATAAATCAATCTAATGCAGTGAATTATAAATTTCATCAATACTGTATTTTAAATGTTAGTGGTTATCAGGATTTTAAAAAAAAGCGAGAAGATTGATTCAAATATATTTTTAAATATTAAATTCTTTCATGCAGTTATTTATACAATCAATTAGTGATATGAATTTCGTAATCAATTTGACAAAGGATCTTTTTATCATATGTGAATAGTCAAAGCTCAGTCGTTAGATTATCAAAATAGTGTTGTCTAATTTAGGCTTATGTCATAGCTTTCCTGAGTAACTTATGGATTAATTTCAAAACTGGATATTCGTTTAGGGATTTAATCCAATTTTTATTGCACATCATATTTATGACTGAAAGTACTTTTTCTGATATAAAAAGAAATCAATTAAATTTGTCCTTTTTGTACTATTATTACTTGTATCTTTTATATTGTAAAGCAGATATCAAATTTAAGATTTTTTTCTGATTTGAATAATGTTATTGAGATATATCGAAACGAAAATATTTGATGAAAAAAAATCTGCTAAGTTGTCGTTAATTTTTAAAATTAGAATCATAAATTGAATTGCTATTAAAGGTTTAATAATTCATTGGCAAACGATTTTGTTTCAGTTGGACATCATTGTACTAAATGAATGACAGATTCGCACTTAATTTTGAGAAAGATGACTTAAACGTTATTTAGTTAATAACGTTAGTAATAACAATATTTCTCCATAAAACAAAATTGTAGCTGCTTAAATCATTTGCTTATCATTTGAGACTCAATTATTATATGAATTTGTTAAATTAGATTGGAAAACGCTTAAATCATGCAATTGCTACCTAATTTTATGGTACAAAAATAAAGCTGTGGAAAAAAAATATATTTAAAATTCAGTAAAATCAATGAGTAGCATATATTTTAGGATATTCTAGCGAAGAAATAATTAATATCTAGCTTTGTATTTTTACTTATATGAAGAAGAGAAAGTATTGTAATTACAAAAAATTTGAACTTGAAATTTTGCGGAATCTCCATGTTTTAGACCTCTCAGATTTTAAAAACAGATTTTCGGCATTATGCTTATTTCTGACAAAGAAACCTCAAACACTTTAAGCTAGACGGATGAAATTTAGTATACGGTCTTCATGCCATATTTCTAGATTTCAATCAAATTTTAAGAAAAACTATTCAATGGCAGTTTGTCAGTTCACTGGATGGTTATAAATTATCGTGATAATTACAAAACGAAAAGATCTAGATAGATTAAATTCGGTATAGATTTAATATATGTCAATTTTGAGTTTGACCCAACAAGGGATTGACTGTCTGTCGATTTATATCATCTTAAATGAATCAAATTTGTTATGTTTTTTTGGTATATGCAGTTTTATGTTAAATTTTTCTTTCAATCCGTTGGGAAAAAACACGTCGAAAACCTAAATTCGATGTTCATATACTTACTATTAACCTTAAACTAGGGATCAATTTTTAAAACCTCTCCAAGGATCCCACAATAGATTTGACCAAAAATGCTGAAATTCCACGCCAAAGGTTAATATGCAATACCTTTATACCAATGCCACAGAGGGCGTTCTCTGAAATAACACCTTTATTAATGAGTATGGGTGAAACTTTTAAGAAGACCATTTCCGCTGATTTGTTTTCTAAATATAATTAAATATACCCAGTTTTGTTGGAAATTTCGAAGACAGCGTTTCATTTTGAAAAGAGGTGCTCAATGTATTTATTTTATTGCTTCTTTGCGATAATTAATGACTGCTTATATTATCTTTTTACCTGAAAATCAATGCTCAACAATTCAAAATTTAATAATAGGTAAATTTAACAAAATGATTCATGTAAATTTTTTAACCAAGATTTTTGTGTTCTTTGAATAGTGAATATTTTAGATTCAAAATGTATTCGAAATTGCAAACCGGTTCCTTTTTCTAAAAACGTTGTGAATTTCACAGTTTTTAAATATAGAGTAAAACCTTTTCAAAAGTTTGCGATCATCACATATATTAATAAAATTGATAATATAACAATTTATATCCCATGCATTACTTATGAAATCGCTTTGTACTGATGAAATCACGTATTCGTTTATGCAACAAAATTGCAATGATAAGCAACTGCGATAAGGAGTATCGTTTGAAGGTGCGAATGTCAATTTTCAATCAAACTACGTTGTCTCTAAGTTTTCTGTCATTAACGCAATTGAACTGCAGCATTCCCGCTGTATATTACTTCAATTATTAATTTATTTATCTTCATAATATTTAAATGTGGCAATACTTACATTTTTGAGCTAAACAAAAAGCATTTTTCCTTTCATATAAAGAAAAAAAAATAGTTCGAAAAATTTCATTTTGCTCTAGCTCCAGTTTTCATATATTTTGCGTGTTAACAATACGTGGAATCCTCACCACCCCCCTTACATTGCTTGAAATTGTTTCAGAAAATTCATTTCCATATATTTTAGAAATGGGTCGTGTAACGTTTTTTTCCACTTCAGAGTCAGCTATGTTATATCAAAAATTTGAAAATAAGGATTAAGTAAATTCCTTGTTACTAAATATTAAAATAATTTTCCAAAATATGAGTTTTAACTTCACGCATTGTTACTTTATTTTCAAGACCCAATTCTGCAGATGCAAATGAACAAAAGCAAGGAGTGGAGTTCATTAAGGCAAGGAGTTCATTAAGATGCATTTCCAGTAGTTAAAAACAATTTTTATTTAATATGAGGTTTAATATTTATATAAAGCAGTATCCGATTAACATGAATAAAACGATTATTCCGTTATTAACGTTCTCCAATTACAATTTCTATCTAGCATTTATTTAGGATATAGATATTTTTAGAAAATTAATTACTGAGTGTTTTCATACTTTAATTCTTTTATTAATTTAAGAAGGTTTCCTTTTTTGATAAATACCAGTAAAATGTTATAAATGAAAATTAACGATTCAACTTGTGACATTATAAAATGTCATTGCAAAGATAGCCAACGCTGAAAGCCGAGAAATAATTGCAATATTTAAGAAATCGTCTCCCTTTCATATTCTGTGAGTAATTATTTAATTTTAACATGTATATGAAATTTTCACTTGTTAGTTAATTATTAAAACACACTAATAAGATCAGAAGAGATTTAAAATTTTCTGAAGACTGCCATCTATTGACAGTATGATTAACATTTAGTCAAAAACAACACAATCAGATTCTACAATTTTTTATATGTCTGGTCGGATTCTGAAATCTCATCATATATGAATTTTCGAAATCAACGTTTATTCATCCGTTTGTTTTAAATAATCTCGAGAAAATCCTTTCTAAATATCCTTTTAAAACACGATTTTTTTTCCAAAAACAGTGAAATGCTTCGCCGTTTTTTGAAAGATGATTATGGTCGAGAGATTTTAAATTTAATATTTCCTATCCTCGTCTTTCTCAGGGTGTGAAACAAGAATGGAAAATAAATAATTTTTTTGATAAATTCAACAGAAGCGACAACATCGCAATTAAAGAAATTAAACCATATGACCTCATACTTCTGAAAAACGCCAAGCGACCTCGGCATCTCATCTGTGTTTGATAAATTTTTTTGTTTTATCACGCCGAAAAATACCTTACTCTGGATAGGGGACTGTTTTTGCCGAAAAATACCTTAGATAAAATTATCTTTCCTTATTATATGAATATATAAATATATTTTCTTTTCTCTCTTTCGAAATATTATCAATAATTATCTAACTTCTCTATGTGGCGACCCTTCAAAATGTGCAACCACTTCATAAGTAATCTCAATGTCTTATTAATATTCATATCATCTGTTATGTCCCGAGTTAGGAACTTCTGTTTTAAGAACCTCGTGGGCCATTCTTCAAATAGGCAAAACAAAGGAATAGTATCCGCATACAATCTGCTGGTAAAAGTTAACTTGTTTGCAATCGATATAGACTCAACTCTACTTAAAATTTCTAAGGGATCGTTCAATGCACACTACTTTCTATTTCTAGAAACTATTTTGTAATTCTACAGTAATAGTTCGGTTTTAGCTTTTTGAATAATTGACTATCATTTGTCTGATGATATTAAACATTGATTTTATTTGTTTAACAAGTATTTAACTGTATGTGCATATCGGCAATTGAAAATGTCTTTTAATTCTTGTTTTTATTATTCTCGAGTGCGGCATATCTTAAGGAAAGTAAACGAGGTTTCCTTCTTGTCTCTATTAATGTGAATGAAAACTCTTGACTTTTTTTTCTAAAGCTTTTTTCTACAAGCATGTATAGGCAGATAAATAATCGTAAAATAAAAGTATCGTTTGATTTGTAGTGGACTCGTATATATCGACGAGAAACACGCCTTCCATCGAGCAAAATATTTATAAATGGATATACCATTTCATTCAAAGCTGCTGCGTTTTGGTTCGTAACAAAGATGCACTCGAAGAAACATTGGAAGGTTTTAGCTATAAGATGTAATAAACCTAAGTTAGATGCAGTTAAGCTAGTTTTATGCTATTAAAATGACTATCCCTTGTAACGTAGTTGAAAGTTAATCATGATTCGTAACTGAGAATTTTAAACGAGCTTGGACAAAAATTTGTCTTTCTGAATATTTATTTGCAGCTAACCATATTTAAATACAAAAAAAGCATTGTAAAAATAATTGGAAGTCTTGAATATTGGACTTATTTAAGAATGTTAAGCTAAGGAGGTATCGCCAGAGAAGATAAAATATTTGCAGGTTTCAAAAATTTATGCTTCACAGAACGGAATGAAGACTTTCAAAACTTTACCAGAATTCATTTTACTTACCTACATCGGTGAATATTTCTTGTAGATCAATGGTCACTGACTGATCTTTCTCTGGTGAAAGAGAGAAACGCAATTTTCAAAAACCATTGATTGGTCTTGCTTCTCTGGCGGGAATCAAACTGTAAATACGTCTCCATTCTTACTCAAAAGAATATATTTGAACAAGCCACTGACTAGCTTTGGCGTGAATCAACAACATAGATTAAACCAATTTACTCCACTGAAGCAGAAACGACGAATGAGTGTTTCAAAAACATATCCGTTTCTTCTGGCGTACCTTAAAAGAAAAAAAAAAAAAAAAAAAGACAGGAAGAATAATAATTCCGAATGAGACCAAACAGCTTTCCTTTCTTAGCTTTTTTTTTTTTTTATATTTCGCCGAATTCTATCTTGCTGAATGAGTCTAAACAATCGAACATCGAGCGGCGAGAAGTTAATAGCTGACTACACCTAGTCTTTTTGAGAGAAATAAAGGGAATTCTTCCGTCTTTGAAAGGGAAGCCGTTGGTTTCGTAAAAGAATTGCGGTTTGAATTTTTTTTTTTTTAAGTTTGTTATTCTAGTTTTAAGGCAACAGTTTCATCACACCCTATTTACACCTTGTAACAAATTTCTTCCTCGTCCCATTTTAAATACTGAAATCTTGTATTACAATCACTGGCATAGTCTGATAGTTTCAATACTGGACGAAGCGTAAGCGAGTTCCCTGCAACAATTTCAAATGGATAAACATTTTATTTTGGTACACCGCTAAAGCAGCTTCTGTTGGAACTAAATTACGGTGCCATATGACATTCAATATCATGTAATATTTTCCTTGAATTCAAAGCAGAGAACTTATTCAAACACTAAAACAAGTTATAGTTATCTATTAAATAATTTCAAATGTATATTTTGTGGCGTAGATGAGGGTAAATGGCGCCTTGAACATAATCATTTCATTGTCCCCGTCTGGCTTCTCTCATTAGATTTCCGAGTCGCGATATCCTGCCTACCGGTAAGATATCGACTTCGAGGTCGAAGAGTCCTTATCACGAAATCCTTTACACCATTAACGCCCTCCCCTCCCCTCCCTTGAAAAAAATGAAAAAAAAAAAATTGTAGCGTTAGGTTTGTACTCTAGTTTTTGCAAATCTTGGTGACATTTTTCTTTTTCTCAGGTCTAAATTATTTGGTGACTTTACGCTCGCAGCCGCCAAAAAGCTCCAAATATGCTGTTGTGGTAATTTTCTACCGGAGCAATACATTCCATGTGTATTTTATGGAAAATAGGAGATTTAGAGTTTAGGAGGCTATTATATTAAATAGATAATGTGAACTATTTTATTATTTAAGCAAAAGAAAAAAAGTATACATGCAATTAATATAAGTTAATTTATAAAATAATTAACAGAAAATTAAAAAATGCCGTGTGCAACGCTGCCCGGTGATATGTCAGTTGCTTGCTTAGTGAACCTCTCTGTGGAATAAGGCTAGCAGCATATTTTGAGATGTGACTCAGGTGGTTTGAGAAAGTAAATAAAGCATATTATAAGTCAGTGATAATTCAAGTTCATAGTGCTGTGATGACACATTATTATCACTGCACTATTATTACTACCTTACTCATTACGCTGCCTTAAATGGGTTTGCGTATAATCGTTATCTTAGTTTGACGAAAAAGAAATGTATGTATATTTCTTTCGGGAAATTAAGTGTTTTCAAAAATCGCTGAAATAAACACAATCTGTAAATTTAGAGAAGATATCTGTATCCTATATAACCCTTCATTGTCGATTTCGAAATTTCCGTTATCGCTATTAACTCTGTCACTTCCATCTTAAAAAAGAAAGGGAAGTGAGCACGATGATTTCTTAAGAAAAGATCGATTTTGGAACTAAAGTTCCAGTTCAGAGTTTGAAGCCATCAAAGATCCATTGTGCATGCGATCCTGATGTTCAGCATGTATGATCCACTGGCGTGAAGAGGAAGTTTAAAAAATAGTTCTAGTAAAGTTGATATCCTTGTTATCTAATCATGATTCAGAATTGCCAAGTCCATTTCAAGATAGGCACTGTGATTCTTCAAAATGATGATCTTCATGCAGGTAATTGTTATTAAACAATATAAAAAATGCCACCGCTCAATCTCGTTGATTTACAAAATAAAGAAACAGAATGTGCCAAATGAATAAACTGCCGCATTAGCGGAAGTACATAAAAACGATTTCTTCCATTAGCAAAACCTAAGTTCATTGAGTAGAAGTGGAATGGAATTTGAAACCATGCAATATCATTCAGAAAGATATCTGTAATCAATCTGTAATAAGTATAAGTCATGAGTGGTAGCGTATTGTTGATCTCGTCTCAACGCCACTGACGCTGGCATGGAAAATTGCCTGATACTTGCACGTTTAACGCATGAGACAAATGTCCATAAAAGAGTATTGCTAGTTTCACTACTAACGTTCACACTACTAACGTGAAAAACATTGTTTAAATTTGGGATCATTTACAACTTTTACTCTTCAGTTCTTATCACCGACTGTATTTTACCTTCAAGGAGCTTTACAAGTCTGACAATGGGGATAGATGTAGTCGTTAACCCTCCTCTCTATGCCACTGACTATTACTATAGAATATATCACTCAAATCCAATTTATTGTACACAATAAATATATTCATCACATTTATTTGACAAGCGAAGATGTAAGAGCAGAAACTGTGGTCTGCCGAACACTGCGAGATTCGTTTCCTGTCACAGGAATGTCGCGTCGACTGAATCCCACGAAACGCTCAAAGAACGACAGTGATGAAGTGGAAGCAGACGTCGAATCCAGGCGTTGATCGGAAGGATGGAATCTCTCAGTATTGTGCATGTACAGTTCGGTAAATGCGTTAAAAATTCACTTTTGCATATGTATAGTTAGAATATGATTTTATTATAAATGCTTGAAATGGAATTGCTAAGATTTTTTTAATGCAAGAATTTTTTTTTTCAATGTTTTAAAATAGAATTTCTTACAACGAGTATAATATATCGAGCTTAACATGCTTACAATTATAGGGCATGGGGAAATTTATCTACATTGTAGTCTGTTGCAAATAAATTTACCGCACAACAGTATTTTTTAGGGAGCATTCGTATAAAGCCGGCCTTTTTAACTGCGTTGTAAAAAAGTTTGCATGCAGTTTTGCAATGAAAGAGCCAACAACGATATTGCCGATTTTGGCTGCACTATTGAAAACTTATTTTTATTACATTTTCATGATAAATAAACTGCGATATTTTATGCATTAATTTAACTGCAACTCTACATTTTTCGATATAGTTTAGGTCATTTGATCTTTAAGAGCTTAATTTTAAATAATGTAATTTGAAGTTGGCTCCTTATTGAAAAACTGCCTTAGGTGAAATTTTTAACAATGCCGTGGTGAAAGAATGTTAGAAGCTGATGTTGGTAAGTTCTATGAGGGCTTCTTAAATTTTGTCGTGAGCCAACTTGTTAGGTATTACAATTTTTATAATGTGCCCTTTTTGATATCATTTACATTCGCAAACATAATCAATTAAGAAAATTGTTTTGCCTTCACATGTTTTAAACTAAAACTGATCAGTTAATTTCAATGATTTGAGTTTCTTTTAATTCCTAATTAATCTTTAAAATTTCCAATTTTTCATATTTGTAATATACCTATAATTATTTGTATAAAAATAGAACTATTACGATAAGCTTAAGAAGCCCTAATTTCTAAACAATGAACATTTACATTAAATAATTTCTCAAATATAAATATTGGGGAATAATTTCAATGGTAAGTAAAATTGTAATTTATGGAGTTTTATTGTCATTTATAGATTTAGAATTTTATTAACATATATTTTTGTTGAAGCAATTGTTTTGCGAAATGATTCACAGTTTTCAGGAGTGACCCATGTACAGAATTCTGCATTTTTTAAATTAAACGTTTTATTTATAATTAATAAATGATTATTGTTTTAAATTAAAATATCCATGATTTTCTACAAACATTATTTATTAAATAAGGATATTTTTGCAGTCCGGACTGTTAAGCAAGATAGAGTTAATTTTCAGAAATATTATTTTGAGTATTCAGTTTTAATTTCAAAATTGAATTTCAAGTTATGCTAAATGGCTCGTTTCATCACTTGTTGACATCATTCTTTACTTAAAAATAGGATAACGGTTAAGAACAAGATAAAGAATGCCCGAGTGGCTCCTACTTAGCTCCTAAATAATGCCTTTGAGCAAGCACATGGTTGATTGATCCATTTTTATTGTTAGAGGGGATAATTCTTTGGTACAGAAAATATGTTAAAAATCGGCATGTCTAATGTAAAAACTATGTACTAAATTTTATTCACCTAGCACATTGCAGTTTTGAAATCTGTGTTTAGATACGTATGGATACAGCCCTTTCATCAACGGTTTTTGACTAAAATTTGACACATCTATCCACAAAATGTATTTTTTATGCATTTATTAATAAAGTAAAAAAAAAAAAAATACAGCAGTACAATAAAATACAAATCATGTTTATATATCCTTACAAAATAGGCTTGAAAATAACAAAGCCATATTTCAATCAATTTATATAAAATTCTACATCGATCAATTTGTTAAAAGCTCTTTAAGCTTTCTTTTATAAGTAAACTTCTTAAAATTAAAAACATCACGCCAGTTTAACCTAATCGTGCGGGCATTTCTCTGACACATTGGAATCGCCATTAGAAAACCGTTATTTGACCACTCGTGGTAGATTTAGTGTTACTTTCTTGCGAGTAATACAACTTGCTCTTCTTAAATGTGCATATTTTTAATGTCTACTCTTTTCTAATGGTAGGTAAGGCGATGTACAAGCTTTGCATAGATTGATGCTTACCAATGATGTAACATAAATTTAAAACACACTTGATAATTTGTTTTAGCGCAGCTCCGTGGTTTGAACTACAGTTTAGTTGGTTTGTAACAAATCTTTCACATCTACATTTTTTACATTGATTAAAATTTATCTTGATCTTATATTAGTTATATAAATGGAGATATGCAATGGTCAATTTTATTAACTTTTTGTTTTTTACATTTCAAAATGCAAACTTCGGGAGCCGATATGCTGCAAGTTAAAGTGGTTCTCTGGAAACTATGAAATTAGTCAAAACCTATGAATAAAAAGTGTTGTCACAGGAGTCTAATGATGATGGATGATCTTTGGCAACGGATGATCCTTCTAAAACATTTATTGATATCAAATCAGCTCTGGAGTTTTACTTTACTACATCAATGGATGAATTTTTTTCAGCTGCAAAGAGAATGAAAATAGTTTAAGGTAAATTCATTTTCATTCATTAATTTAAAATTATTTTCTTTTGCAATTACTGTTTTTTTCTCTTATACAATGGACTCTCCTATGACACAGCTCTATATAAACTAGATCACATAAAGCATTAAATGAATTTTGACTAGGCTTCATAAATCTCGGAAAAAAAAGTTCTATATTAATCTTAGCACTTAATTTTTGTTCTTGTTCAGTAAAGAAAATTTATGCAGATATATATTAATATGAACATTAAAACTGATGCTTTAACATCCCCCTAGCAATAAGCGCAAATAAAAGTTCGAGGCCTGTTTGAACTTGATAATCAAGTTATAATTAACTGGTATTCATTTCACCACATACTGACATAATTTTTCATTTAGAAATCAAATGCCTGTTCAGAAAAAGGTAAAGATGCCTGAATATTTCCTGGTTAATTCCTGAAAATGTCCGTTGAATGCTCCATTTGATATAATTATGATCACTCTTCGTTGTTGGAGAGTCTATTTCATTTATGTTAATTATGTAATAATTGTATATATCAAATTATTTGTAAACATGCCATTTTATTTTTACAAAGTATATTGAGAACCGCAATTCTCGCATTGATTTAGTATATTAATTTATTCATTAATTCATTTGATTTTGTTTATAATATTTACATTTATCTAAAGATTTAACGCAAAGGGCCGTTTGACACTTTCAGTATCCTGGGGAAAACGCAGAGGAAAGTTGGGCTTGCCTCTCTTAATTTTAACTGCACCCGCCCAAAAAAAATTATAATTCCATATTAGCATAAATAGTTTTTCATGGAAATATGATATGTGTTGCTCATGTTCTTTTATAACTCTTATAGGTATCGGCATTTGTATAAATCTGCGATAAGACTGATAATTTGAAAACATTCCAGTCCTATAACTTAATGTTATGTATAAAATATCACTTTTTTCCCGAATATTTATCTTAAAAATGACAATGTCTTTCCTAAAAATAAACAAATAAGAGTCCATCGTTCGGAACGAATCGGCATTGTGGACAAGAACAATTGGTGAAACTGCTTTTACATGCAATATAATATCGATTTTGGAATGCTTAAGTTTTCTTTTTCTTTACCATTTCCCGTTATGTCAATAACTTAAAAAAAAGTCATGCATGCATTTAACTTTTCGGTAAAAAAAAACAAAAAAAAAAACCCTTTTCTTACTTGTCAAAATTTGCATTGCTTGTATTTGCTACGTATTGCTAAAATATCAGAAAAATACATCATTATGTATAGTTAAAGATCTGTATGATATTTTAAACTTTGAACACTTTCCTTCAAATGAATGACCGCCAGTCGATTTGTAAATTTAAGACTATGTGAATGGAATAATTCGGAAACCGAATTGCCTTAAACAAAGTGAATTTGGAATGGGATCTCATCACCATTACTTCTGATCTGTTTGAACTTTAAATCTAATCAATGGGAATGAAATTTTTCAAAATAAGTATTCGATTTTCTTCTCTGTGCTATGAAGCTCAAAACTTGCCATCTTCTGTTAATATAAGAGAGAAAGATGAAGGTAGAACACCACCTCTGGCTCATCACTGGTGTCACCAAGCTTTCAGTCAATCTTGTACTTGTATTACAATAATATCGAACCCTTGCATTTGTACATAAATTCTGATTGTCATTGTGTAAGATGCATAGTTTTCAGATTCTTGTTGGGTAATGATTATTATATAGCCCTAACAAGAAGAAAAAAAAAACTTTAACATTAATTTTTCGGAATTGTAACAAACTTGCAATTAGTTTTGAGATTTATCTACTAAAAGGAAACTTTATATCCTCATATATATAATAATGCACCACATTAATTTTATATCTCAAAGAGTTAAATAAATTGGTGTTTTTGTGAGCCTGCACGGTTTTGTCTTGAAGGAAATTAAGACGCATATGTTATGGCATGTGCTTTAAAGAGCTCTATAATGAAAACAGCCGTAACAAAAAACTTAACAGTAAATAAAAAGTGAAGTATTTGAAATGAATTCTCCGAGTTTTGTTCAAAAGAGACTTTTTTACTCAACTACTAGAATTCAGTAATATATAATATAAGGTAGAATTTTGTTGTTGAAACTTCATTTCTTTATGTGCTAAAGTTAGAATTTTTCCTTTCTCGTTTACGAAGCGCTGAGGAAGTATTACAGTAGGCAAAAAATTCAAATTGAGAGACTGAATCTCCACGTTTCAGATCGTCCCGAGTTCGGAAAATACATTTTTAAAAACACTTTAATTATATCAAGAGGATCAGCGTTTTGAAGCAGTTGTAGAAGAATTTTGATGCAGATTCTATCTATGTAGAGCCAACTTTTCATATCGGATTTTTAACTTAGTGTTTTTACTTTCTCGTGTACAAAGCATATATACAAAGGAAAAGTATTGTATTGAATTCGACTTTTTGACGAATCGCCACGTTCTGAGAGCGAAAAACACATTTTTGGAATTGTTTCATGAACTTAATATCGCAAAAACATTTCCAGCTAGACGAATGAAATTTGATATGTAGTGTTTACACAAAATTAATGGTTTCTGTCTGATTTTGAACGGAGTCTATTCGTAGAAAGTCTGTCTGTGCACGAACCTACAACTCTATTAAAGATGAATGCATATGTTAATTGAACTTCTCAGTATCAGACCGTTTGACCTACAGTTACTAAATTTTTGTCATACATACCTTGGAGGCTAAGAAAGTGCATTTCAGATAGATTTTTAAAATTTTAATTAAAAATTAAGTTGAATTTTGTCGTTTTTTCTTCATAAATTCCGAAGAATGAAAAAACCACAAATATTTTATCATTCCAATATGTATAAAAATACCTATTTAATAAGCGTGCAAAATTTTAAATTTTTGGAATTATTATTATTTTTTTAATTTTTAATAGATTACATCTGTTACACTGAAGTTCAAACTATTTTCCTTATTTCTTCACCTATCTAATTACTTGAATTTTTTTCTGTAGTTGAAAGAAGAAAGGTTCTGTTTAATATTGTTACGAAATTTTTTTTCTACAAAAATACAACTAATCAATCGTAAAGACGCAGCACATTTAATTGCTAGTTCAGCAGCTTTCTTGCTGTTTAATCCTCCAGTTTCTCTACGTGTCGGCGACTCCGACTTCTCTCACACACCATTTCTGACGATATACACGACTTGCCACCAGAATAGTAGTTTTTGATGGAGAGCCTGGGCGATCAGCCTATAATCTCCGCTCCCTAATCGTGCTATTGGAAGATAACTGTGCAAACATAGTATAACATAATAATGTAGTGCATAGTAATTTAGAAGTTTTTGAAAAGCTTGTTAATTGTTAAAAAAAAAAAAGAGAGAAGGAAGAAAAGGATAAAAATAAGAAGATTACAAGAATAAAATAATTCCATAGTAAATAAGAAAGAAGGGATGAAACTGATAAGAATACGTCTAAGTTAAAGTACTTAATGGGTTGGGAAGGGTTAGTAAGGGCGTTGGCTGGTCAGCAATTCGATCTTCATTCTCGTCCGTCTGGAGATAAGAACCGGTTGGAACAGGGATCTTAGTTGTTTATGAAGTTCCCCAAGGTCGACGCGTGCCTGGCACGTGGCTTCTTAATAGTCGTCGTCTTTCTTCTTTGCGGTTTTGCGGTTGGTCATGCCTTTGACTCCTTTTTAATGGTTTTTACCCTCAATTCAGAAGTGCTCGCGGTCTTTTCTTGTACAATGGATCGTAAGGGTTGTATGTGAAAATTTGATGATGTGAAAGGTTGATATGAAAATCTTTTCTGATGTTGTTATTTCGGAATCGGAACTTTTGCGCGCGGTAAATCATTCCCTACCCCTGTTGCTGTCATAGGTTTACTGGGATTTGGACCTTTGGCAAGAAAACTTGGCGGGGGTGACGATTTTTAGTTTTCCATAGCTGCATTTCCGGTCGGGCTTATTGGTAATAATGGAATGGCGATAATTTTTGTAAAAATTTTATTTGATCTTTCATTTATGAGATCTTGTATATACATTTATCTTATTATTATTAATAAGAGCCTTGTTCATTGCTCCGAAAAATTAATGTATGTGAATTTTCCCAGAAAATTAATCTGCATATTTTTATCACTCAAAATTTAATAAAATAATTAAATAAAACGCCAAAATGATGCACTGCCTTGAATGGTTCCTGAGAGGAGAGATCTAAGTGCTAAGTGTAAATATATTCATGTCTCAAAACAATTTGTTAAATAAGATTCAAAGGTTAATGTAAAAGGATAAACATGTAAACGGATTACAAAGGGTAATTGAAAGGACCTATGAAAAAATTTAAAATTCTTAATTCATCGGAGCTTTTATTGACTCCAGTAACATAAATTGTAATTGTTTAGTTCATTTAGACCATTTTGTTAGTAGATGCGTGCCCCTGATTAAAATTGACTGATGGGCGCTGATAACAGTGACTATCCAATAGATATATAAACCCTGTTTACCTTAAATTTAATTGTTTGATTTAATTAATAATATAGATATTGTAAAAGTTCGTAGAAATCTTTTCCTCCATTTACTTTTTAGAAAATATATTTCAAATTTGTTCGCTTCATACAGACACTAGCTGAAATTTACACTTTTATATATTTAATTTACAATAATATTTGATTTATGTTTTTAATTTGAAGTTCTTTCAATGTGATGGGACAGGTGGATAACAGCTAATTTTTTCCCATTGACGTGCTCATGCAGATTAAATTTTATTTTTATTTTGTGCGAAGTACATTGTTGAAAAATATGGTTAAAATGTTTCTTTAAAAACACGTTAAAAATCGAAACTTAATTTGTAGATTAAAGCATTGGTATCATTAAAAAGATAATTTTTTTAGCTTTATCTTGATGCAAAAATCAATTTTGTGTTTTAATATTTTCGGAAGTTATAGCGTTGTAATTTTTAGAAAGTGTATCCATTTTCAAATCTTGTTACTCCTTAATGTAACAAATTGTTGTATGTATAAGGGTCAATGTCAGTGAAATGAATTAATATTAGATAAGTATATTATCTGTAATGCTCATAAACAATGCTGATTGAGAAAGTTTTCGTATTAGTTGAAATTTAAACACTTTCGTTTTTCAAGTTCCCATTTTTTTGTTGAGATTACTGAAAATTGAAAAAGATGCATTGCGCAAAAAGCGGAATAGTATACGGTTTTAAGAACAATAGTAAATGTTACATGTCCAATAGAATTTGAAGTTAAATATGCTCTTGTGAGTAAGCGATCAATGACAAGTTAAGTAAACTTTAGCAACCATAAATCTGAATTATAAAACTAAGTTGGCCATTGCTTTTAAAAAACTGCTAAAACTTTAAAAAAAATGCTTTTAATGTGTATTAGCATTTGTGTAACAATATATTTTGCAACTATTTTTCTTCAATTCATGGTTATATAGGAGTAATCATAATTTCTATTTTGAAAAAAGCAACATTACTACCAAGTTATTCAATGAGTCTCTCAAAACTTTTTTTTGTAATTTTAATTACATACAAATGAACAAAAAATGCTGTTAAGCTTTCAGAAATGCGGAACAATCTTGACTATGCTGAATGTCAGAGAGATAAATGTTTGCAGTTAGATTATTTTTTTATTTCTTTATTTATTTTTGTTAAATGTAAGTGACCATGTTATGCATATTGTGAATGCATATTAAAAAAAGAATTATTTAGAAATTATATTCATTTTTTAAAATTCACCTTTTTATTATTTTCATATTTTTTTATGTATAAGTAAAAATTATAACAATTCCTAGATGAATATTCAGTCTGAAATATTCCAGAACTTTAATACGAAATAACGAAATATACAAAAATTCAATTTAATTTTGTTCGTTTCTTTCTCAATTAAACCTATTTAATATTTTTTGAATAAATAATTTACTTATAAAATTCGAAAAAAAAATTAGGGACATTTTATTAAAATTCGCTGTTAGTACTAAAACTATTGAGAGAAAGGATTGAGCCATTCTTTTGGGATGAATCCGAGGTCTTACAATTTCATAGGCACAAAGATGTTGGCCGATTGGATTGGAATTTTTCTCCTGGATTGAAAAATTAATAAAAGCAATTATTGATAAAAATAAAATCGTGTCAAACGAAATACTATAAACATTGAATTACTCCTTCTAAATTCCAGAATTCGGTAATGTTAATTAACAGAATTATAGAGAGCAAGTAAATGTCCCAAAATCGAAGTGCTTCAATAATTAATCGGTGATGAGTTCTATGTTCTAAGAGCCCTTCTAACATTCACGCGGGCCTCAGTATGATTTTCTGTGCAAGCAGAGAAAATCTAAAATATCCAACTCAAAGAGTTTTTTTTCCAAACAAGTTTGAGTGACTCATTAACCCCACCAAACCCCTCTCGTGATGTACAAAGACAGTGACCTCTTCAGAGAGTAAGGGAAAGTTTTATTGGTTAATCGTTTTATTGGGAGTGGTTGATGGGTCAGTTGACCGCACAGTTTGGCGTACATTGTAAAATCGAAAAATCTTACATGCAAAGATAAAGTTTATAATGTGGTAGTCTTTCTTGACACTTGAGCGGAAAGGGGGAAATTTATCGAGCGCAAGTGACATAGAAGCGTTATTTCTTACATACCAGGGCATGCTGGAGATTTGCCTGAGGATTTGATTTTGCAGGATTTCTAGCTTGGTGATGTGGTTCTGCGCTGCAACCCCCTAAATCGCAGCTGCATAGGGGAGAATTGGTCTAAGAATAGATTTGTAAATGAGGGTTTTATTTTTTATGGAGAGTTTGGAGTTGTGGTTGATAAGTGAGTATAGGGTGACTTTTGCTGTTAGGTATTTCTTCCTGATGGAACTAATGTGTGGCCCAAACGTGAGTTTTTGATCAAGGATTACGCCTAGGTATTTAGTTTCTTTTTGCCAGGGGATTGTAATTTTGTTGAGGGTAGGAGGAGTTGGTTTATTTTTCTTGCTTGAGAAATAGATTGCCTGACTTTTTTCTGCGTTTACTTTAATCTTCCATTTAATGAGCCATTTTTCTAATTGGTTAAGGTGAAGTTGGAGGTCATCTATTTTATTTCTGTTTTCATTAGTGCTGAGAATTGTCGTATCATCAGCGAAAAGATACAGTTGCGTTCTTGTGGTTCTAGTGATGTCATTGATATAAATGTTGAAACAGATTGATGCAAGAATGGAGCCCTGGGCTATGCCAGCTTGGAGTGGTTTGGGTGAGGATAATTCCTCTCCAACACGAACTTTGAGTTTTCGGAATGTTAAGTAAGATGCTAGGAGCTTGATTAGGCCGTCCGGGATATTTAGTTGGATTATTTTGTAGATGAGTCCCTGATCCAAACCTTGTCCAAAGCTTTCGCAATATCCAAGAAGACTGCACCAGTGTCTTTTTGATTAAGCCATCCGTGTTTGATAATTTCAGTCATTCTAAATAACTGGGCTACTGTGGAATATTCATTACGGAAACCAAATTGATACGGAATAATTTTGTCTTCGATTTCTGGTTTTAACCTATTGTAGATAATTTTTTCGATAATTTTGCTGATGGTGGGGAGGAGGCTAATAGGTCGGTAACTTGTTGGGTTGTGGGCTTGTTTTCCTGGTTTGTGAATTGGGATGACTATTGAGGTTTTCCAAGCATATGGGAAGTCATAATATTTCATTATTGCATTGGTGAGTTTAGTTATTCTAAATATGGTTTTAGTTGGTAGGTTTTTGAGCATTTCATTTGTCATGCAGTCTTCACCCGGAGTTTTTTTTTTTTCTCTTTTGTATTTTTAATAGCTTCTATGATTTCGTCAGGTTTACAAGGTTGAATTGGGTTTTGAGTTTGCTTATTCCAAAATTTTCTTATTGCGGAGTTGACTATTTTTTCTGTGGTAGGGTCTGCAATAGGATTTAATTTAAATTGGTCTGCAAGATTGTGAGCAAGTTCTTCTGCCTTTTCCTTGTTGCTGTAGGCTATTGTATTTATTTCTCTGAGGGGAGGGGGGATGCGAAACTTTTGTTGCCTGTGAATTTTTTGATAAGTTTCCAGATCGAGTTATCTTCGACGTTAGCGTTTTCGATTTTATACTCCCAGCTATTGCTTCTATGCTCTTTCCACATCCTGGTTAGTTTTTCTTTAGCACGATTGTAATTTTTCTTGTCTACGGGGTGTCTTGTTTTTTGCCAAGTTTTCCTAAGTCTATTTCTGATGGTTGTTTGTGCTTTTATTTCTGAAGGGTTTTCAAGGGAGCTAGCTTTATGAAGTTCGGCAGTTTGATAGAAGGCATTATAGATTTCGGTGGTTATATTTTTTGTTTCTTTTTCTATTGCTACTGGAGAGTTGAGTTTATTATTTAGTTGCGTGTTTTCGTTGAGGTATTTCCTGAATTGATACCAGTTTGGCTTGATTTTGTAGTATTCTTTTTTGTTGATTTCTGCGATATTGATGTAAAGGAGGATTGGTAGGTGATCACTGGAGAGTTCTGTAACTGTTTTAATTTCGTGGAGGTAATTAATATTTCTGGTTATTGCAAAGTCAATTATTGTTTCTATGGTTTTGGTAAATCATGTTGGATGGTCAGGTGCTATAATTTTCATTTTAAGTTTTCTGGTGAATGAATTTAATCTCATACCGAGAGGGTTGGCTTTTTCACAGTTCCAATTTTTATGTTTTGCGTTAAAATCGCCAATGAGGATGGTTTCAAAGTTGGTCTGGATTAGCGTTTCGATATCTATTACAAAGGCGTTATCAGAGCATGGGGGAAGGTAGGTGGAGATGATATTTATATTTTTGTTGTGGATGGTAGTATGGATTGAGACTATAGTTGCTTCCAGGTATCTGAGCGTTGGGTTCGGATAGTAAGTGTGTTTAATATTATTTTTAATGAATATGCCAGTTCCTCTGATACTACGTCCTGTTCTGCTGGGGTTTGAATAGAAGGTATAATTTGCTATTGCAGTTTTATTATTAGTGCGGAGGTGGCTTTCTTGAACTACTATTATGTCTGGGTTGTATTTTGTTGTGAAATCGTGGAGTTCGTTGATTTTATTAATGAGTCCATTTGCGTTCCAAGAGCAGATAAGGAGACCAGATTTGCTATTGTTCATATTAGGGTGTTGAAGAGGGAGTTATCAAAGGCTTCTGCCAGGATGAATAGTTTGTTTTGTGGGTTATTGTCGTTGTCTAATTTATTTAGTAAATCTTTTATATTTGGTATTGCTTGCATAATGGACTTCAGATGTTTCACTAGCTTGAATATGTCGGAAAAATCTTGATTGCTGTCTGAGTTGCTTGGTATTTGGATGGTATTTCTGTTTGGGGTTGGTGCGTTGTGACTTTTTTCCTGTTGTGGGGTTTCTTGAGTGGGTGGGACTTTAAATAGGGATGCAAATGATTTTCCTTTTTGAATTGCGCTGGTGTTCTGTAATTTTGGGAATTTATATACACGACTTCTTCCCAGCTTCAGAGTGCTCGTCTTTTATAGTTCCGGGAGGCGGGGCTATAATCTTCAGACCAATCAGGGCGTACCTGGCTGTATCTCGGGTCTTAGTGGATGCATCGTAAAAGTTCTCGAACGTTCCAGTATTATCCATTTAGTCGCCAAACTCGTCAAATTCGTCGCCAAGTCGTCTAATGGCCGCCAAGCTCTCAGGTTATTGACGCACAGGACAGATCTTACAAAGGGTTTGAATGGCTTTTCCCAGGATGACACTATTCGTGCCGGGTAGCAAAATTACAAATTTGTAACAATATCTTTGTAGTTCATAACATGGGTTATAAAGTGAAGTTACAATACCGCAAACTTTCGAAGATAGATTAATAGACAATCGACATTTACATTTTTAGTAGCGTCATGATTAGGGATTGCAATACCGGACGAAAATTTCAATACCGGTGTTCGGTATTTTTTAAATCTTAATACCGGGATACCGGTTTTAATACCGGTATTAGAAATTTTGGAAAAAGAAAGAAAACACATGTGTTTCTTTTTTTTATTTGCCAGTTTTGTTAGAGAGTGTAAATATCACAAAAAATAATTTGTAACTTATAAATTATAACCGTATAGAATCACAAAAAAGTTAAGAAACATCTTATTTATTTAAATAAAAAAAAAGTGTAAATATCACTATTCATTTTTTGGTACTATTACAAATTTTTGAAATGTGATCTAAAAAAACGTAATGCCTCAATTGTACTGTCATTAAGCCTGAAAAGTAATTTTGTGTAAAAATTACCAGCTGTCAAAAACGCTCTTTCGTTATCTACGCTAGTTGGTGGTACTGTTAGCAATGCGCGATATACTTTTTCCAATTATTTACCTCTAAATCCCTCATTTTCAAATAAATCGATTTCTCGTCGGATAGTTTTGGATATAGCTAATTTCTGTATTGTATTTTGGTTCGTTGAATTTTTTTTTATTTATTGCTAATTCTCATTTTTGTTCAAGAGATAATTCCTTTTCACTATCGACAATAGTGACATCATAATCTTCGATAATTAAACCGAATTCTGAATGTGGATAGGTTTGTGGGAAAAAAAAATTTAGAAACTTTACTCTAACTTAATCAGATTTGAATTGGTTATTTTCCTTTCTTCTTTTCATTTTCATTTTTAAAATCATTAGAATTATGTAAATACCATGAGTCATTTTCTATTTCGGTATGCCTTTCTTCTGTGCGATTTTTCAATGTAATATAGTTGGAATCCGAAGTTTCTGTATCCACAATATTTGGATTCTTCTGTTATTTATATTTTTGGTATAATATTCCTAACTGAATTCCATGAGCATAGAACAATTGCTGATTTGCACCAATCAACTTTCCAACTTTTTTCATAGTTGTTGCTCCATCAGTCGTTATGGATACAATAATTTCTTTCAGGGATAATCCATGTTTCGCTAATTTAGATTTAAGCAATTAATTAAGCCATTAATTAATTGCTAACATAAAAACAAAAACGTATACTATATTGCTATGTTCGTGATACCTGCACATACAGTGGAGACAATTTTAAAAATTTCTAGTAAATACCGAAAAACCGGTATTTAAACTTGTGAATACCGGTATTACAAAATTGTACAAATGGCTCAAAATACCGGTATTCGGTATCCCGGTATACCGGTATTGCAATCCCTAGTCATGATGTCACGGTACTGGCCCCCATTCGGAAGGTTCATATTCACAATCAACCCAACTTAAGACAAAAATATAGGACGACTTTAACGCCCAGAAATTTGGTGGAATCACAGTTATATATAAATTATTTGACTGAAATTTGAAATAAGTACTCAATCGCACTGACTGGTTACCTGAGGCGATAAGTAAATAATAATTGTAAAACGAAAAGTCTTTGATCAAATTTTGAACCAAATTCATTTATTGGTTGGCTGTTGGTTTCCTGCATTTTCAATTCAAATAAATTCAACTCTGAAACGCAGCATTTTTAGATAAATGGAATTTAGTACTCAATTTTAACATCTAAAATATAGAACTTTTCAAAAAAATTGAATCGAATTTGACAAAGAGTTGATATCTGTCTACAATTTTGCATCCATGTAAACACGATAATTCAAATCTAAATGATTTAAGTAAATAAGATTTCGTTATGTAGTTATGTTGCTAAAATTGTAATTCTGCGTCAAATTTTGTTTGATTTAATTGAAAAATAATGTGTCCAAAATGTATAAATATTGCTTTAAACTATACTATGAAGCACAAATTTTTCCTGTACAGGTCTCTGAAAATAAAATTCTGAATACTCGCGGCAATCAAAGCTTTTCCGAGTTCCACAATTTTATGCAGGCAGGGTCAAAATAACATACCTATTCCAGAATAGGCCAGAAAGTTTGGAGAAGACCAACCTCAGGTTTTAATTTTTAAACCAGATTTAGTGGCTTAGTGAGACACTTTTCATTGATAATTAAGAATATAATTAATTTTTTAAGTGGAGTGGGATACTTTCGGCAATGTTAATAGTCAAAAATTCAGTTCTAAAATGGAGTTTTTCGCCAGTAATTTTTGTATCTAATTGGTAATTTAGATCATATAAAACGAATGATTTATTTTAATTATAAAAAAATTAGAACGATATTTGTCGTTTAAAGTATTTTTTAATGGTAAATTGATTATACGTTGTGATGCGATAATGTTCAAGTTCATAACCACAGGTCTGTATCCTTCAAAAAAAAATAATTCAGAATAAATGACTCCAAAATTAGCATAATATGAGTATATGTTTAATAATTGCAGTGAATTTATTTTCAGTAAAAGATGCTAATTATAAAAATTTCAAAAAATAAATATCGTGTAACTTGAAAATCTAAAAAAATATATCATGTATTATAAATCTAATATATAAAAATCTCGTGTCACGGTGTTTTGTTCGTACTGCCCCGAAACGGCTCGACCGGTTTTTATGAAATTTTTTATGTGTATTTGATAGGTATGAGAATATGTTCTAAAGTATATTTCATTATGCTAGGTAATTAGGGTGCCCCTATCCAAATGTTTTTCTATTTTTTTTTATCTGACATCAAAAAATACCTCTAACCCCAAAATCTCATCCTCCTACCCTCCCCCCCCATTTTTTAATCGAGATTTTAGTATTTTTGTATGAACTATATCCAAAGAATTAAGCCGTCGTTAATAAAGCTCAATATGTATGTATGTATGTGTGTGTGTGTGGGCGCTCTACCAACCATACCGTTTTACCTACAGCTGCCAAATTCGGCATGTTTATACCTTGGAGGCGGATATGTGCACCTCGGAGCAATTTTTTTAAGTTTTTAATTAGAATTTTAATTAAAAATCAATCTCGAAGAAATTAAAATGAATCTACAAATCTCGGCGTTTTTCCGCCATGAGTTCCAAAAGTATTACTGCACAAAATTGATTTTTTGCATCAAATTAAAGTTCAAAAAATTATCTTTTTAATGATATCAATTCTTTAAGCTATAAATGAAGTTCTTATTTTTACGAATTTTTAAAGATATATTTCAACCATATTTTTCAACACTATATTTCTCACAAAATAAAAATAAAATTTAATTTGCACGAGCACGTTACGAGTGCATAGGAAAAATTATCTAATTATTAGCTTTTATCAAAATGTTATCATATTGACAAAAGCTTAAATTTAAAATAAATAAATTGAAAATTAAACATACAAAAATGTAATTTCCAGCATGTATCTATATGAAATTAAATAGGATATTTTATAAAAAGAAAATACAAAGTAAATATTTCTATGATCTTTTAATATACCTACATTATTAATTCCATAAATCAGTTATACTTAAGGTAAATATGGTTTAATATATATCCTTTCAATTCAATGCCCAATGGTTAATTTGTAAACTTTAATAATAGAAATGCATGTAGTAAAATTTTCTAAATGAAGTAAACAATTATATTTTATACTAGCCGCCTTTGGCGACCAGCCGGTTCGCCAATCTTAATGTTCGTTTAAATTTTAATAATTAAATAGGTTGAACCGGAGTTTAACCCCCTTCTTCGCCAAGTTGCGATAACGCGCCAAAGCTGGCAATCTTTATTAGGCAGTATAATTGAAGATCTGCTCCTTTGCTTTTGAACATTTCGCAAGAGCGTTGTTGGCGATTTTTAAAAATTGGCCAAGCAGGGGGTTAAACTCCGGTCGTACCATTAAATATTTTACGCAATTCCAACTTTAATCGATTCTTCATCACAATATTTTAAAACTTCAAATTTTGAGAGTCATATAATTTACTCATAATATTATAAAGGCCTTCAGTCATAACGTAATATGTATCTCTCTCATTTTCTGTTACCTCCCGTAGAATTTATGCATTAAATTAAAGTGTAAATGATTAATCTGCAATTAATATACTAATATTTTTTACTGAAACAAAGCATTTTATTTTAATAATATGATTACTGATAACAGAGTCACTGAGCGTTTAAACTTTATGGGCACTAAATAATATCTTTCTTAATTTATGTAATATCTCAAGAATTTGTCAACAAAATTTTCTCAGATTCATCATGAACAAATCGATTAATTAACAATTTATAATTTTAAATGCATCAAACACTAAGAAAATAAAATAAATCGTTTAAAATAATCGGTCGGAAACAGGTTTAAAAAAACTACTTAAAAAACGATGTACTTAAAACTATAAGCATATACAAAAAATATATAACTAACGTAAATACAATTTACTTACAAAAGCATGCAACTAACCTAAAAATAATTTAAATCATCCGTTGAAATGGTTGTCATGTCAACAATCAGAACACAATGCGCATGCGTGAATTTTTTTCGCCAGTTACGGTAACGCAAATGTGTGAATTTTTCTACGCCAGTTGGGGTAACGCTATGCAGATTAGACATTTTTAATTTCCTTTATTCTGTGTTATTTTAATTCAAAAGTACTTCAGAATGAATCTCAAACATGGATTAATTAACAATGTTTAATTTTAAATGCATAAAACATTAAGAAAATAAACAGTATCGTTTGAAATAATCGGCCGAAAAATGTTAACCCTAGCCTCATTACTGTTGGGAGAAAAAAAAAAAGCTGAAGCCTTACTCATTTGGCGGTGGGGAAAATGGAAATTTTTTTTTGGCGGGAAAGTTGGCGGTGGGGAAAAGGGGAAAATGGAAGATTTTTTTGGCGGGAAAGTTAGTTTTTAATTGATAATTAAAATTCTAATGAAAAATTCATAAAAAGGGACCCCCGGTGCGCATTCCTGACCTCTAAGGTATACATGTGCCAAATTTGGTAGCTGTATGTCAAATGACCTGGCCTGTAGAGCGCCAACACACACACACACACACACACACACACACACACACACACACACACACACACACACACACACACACACACACACACACACACATTGAGCTTTATTTATAAGTATAGATAACTTGAATCTATAAATTCTCTAAGAAATGATGAATGTTTATCTAGATCCTCTCTTCTTTGATTCTCAAGAATATTTAGCAAAATATTCTTGAGATACAAATATTTAAAATAAAAACAGTTGCTTTCCAATCAACTAAATTAGTCTCTAAAACTGATTTATTTATGAATATTTAATTATCATTATTTTATAAAAATGGGTGATTTTAGACCACTTTATCGACCGCCTCAAAGATGATATCTCAATCAGCGCCCAGGGTTTCTCAAGACTTATTGGCCTAGGATTAAGAAAATGTTGATTTTTCTAAACTATTCCATTGAAATCTTCATAAATCGATCATATCTGATAACAAAAGATAGATCATTTACTTATTTAAAAGTTGCAGTGTCAAGAATATTTCGAGAACATTATCTCTTAGGACCAAAAGACTGTATAAAATAAAATAAAATTTAGATAAAGATTTATTTCGATAATTTAGATTTCATAACTTTTTAAAGTATATTTATAGACAAAAAAGTATATATATATATATTTAAGTCCTTTTGAAAATAATACTAAAAACTGAATTTTATGATAAATCTTTGTAGAATAATTCTTAAGATACTGCATAAATTATGAAAATTATTCTGTAGTGCACGTATAACTTAAATTCTGAACGATTCTGTTTCCAGTACACATATTTAAAAAAAAAATCGTTGTTTCAGTAAAAAATGTTTTTTATATTGATTGCAGTTTAATCATTGCCACTTTAATTTTATTAAAGCGGCACGGATTGAAAATTAGAGAGAGTGAGATAGTACATTATGGCTTTAGGTCGTTTTAAAAGTATGAGTGAATTATACGACTCTCAAAATTTGAAGCTTAAAATATTTTGATGAAGAAGCAATTGAAAACACATAAAATATTTGTGTGTAACTTGAAATTTTAAGGAGATTAAGATCGGCGAACTAGCTGGTAGCCAAAGGCGCCTAGTAACCTCTAAAATAATTACTATTCCATAAAAAAATAAAAATATAATTAATAGATGTATTATGTTTGTAAATATTGTTGTATACATCTTCATAAGATTCACTCTTGGCGTACCAAAATTTGTAAAAAACATGCTTCGAGAAAGAGGCAAAAATGTCTTTTTTCTCAGTAAATTTCTGTTGGATTCATTGCTAAAGCCTAATTTATAAAATTTTCATTTTTAATATCTACACAAATTATGCATATTTTGTAATCAGTGAAATTCCCCCTAACTTATTAGATTATAATTGAAAAATCAATTTTTTGAAGGCTCAGATGTTCTCAGTATCCTTTAATTGGTGTTAAGACTTAAAATTAAATACTTCAGTTCATTGTATCTTTTCATTCATTTTTTATTGCTCCATTAGATCTAAAAGCAGAATGAATCAAAATCAAGAAATCGTAATTTGATTATTACAATTCTTTTACTTAATTGCAGTGCTTAATTTAAAAATTAAAAAGTTGGAGATGGATGAGCAACTGCTGCGAGAGTTGATTCTAGATATACTAAAAAGGCTTTAACTCGTTCTTTTTCACTCTTCAAGACTGATATTCTTGCCAAAATAACTCCATGTTAAAAAGATTTCGGAAAGTGCTATAAAAATTAATTGCGATATACAGATTACCTCTTATTATGCTCCAGTAACTGATTTCTAAACTGGTAAAGACAGAGTTTGTAAATATATATTTTTTAAGGTTACGAAATTAAAATTTTCATATTTTTACCCGTCCTGTCATTCATATTTAATTAACAAGTAATATATATATGTAAACTTAAGTCAATTCCTTATTAGGTCAATAAATTTGTTTTATTGTAAATACTTTTTATTAAATAATTACAATTGATATAAATATCTACATACATATGATAGAATTACAATATTAATTGGCAATATAGAGCTTGGCGATCATTTGGCGACATAATAGAAAATACTGGATAAATTTAATTATATTTGAAAAAAAAAAAAAAAAAAACTGTATAAACATCAAGTGTCTTTCAATACAGGTTTAAAGAATGTATTTGAACTTGAGTGGCTGAATAAAAAGTATTTTTATTAACGATTGAAAATTTGAACAAGATATTGTGTGTTATAATATAATATAGAGAGATAGATTAGTAGGAATTGAAAAAGGCTCTTGATACTATAAAATTTTAAAGAATACATTCATTCTTCTATGACTGGCCACTACTGTTGAAATAATGATGTTAAAGACCGCTGTTTGAGAAAAGGTTTGCTATCAAATTAGCTGCCTCGAGAAAAAGTGTAAGATATCGTTTCCAAATTTAAATTATGCATTTTATGCTATTTTAAAATGTTCCTTAAAATAAATTTGGAGGAAATCCCTACTGAAGGTAAACGCCTGAAACTCAATCAATTTTAATCAGGAAACAGTGAAATTTTTTTAGCGTATGTTTTAGTGCATCAACGTTTATTTAAATGCGACTGATGGTATCTTATAAACAGTTAGGAGTCTGTAACTTTATCAGAAAAGCCAGTATGATAAAAATAACAAAATATAATTTTTTCCATCATTTAAAGCATTTTTCCCAACTGCAACTTTCTGTCAATATCCAACGACAAAACTAATAAATTTTGAGCCATTCTAAGAGAAGGCAATCTGTGTATTCATTTGAAAACTTATGCCGATGGATTTGTTGAAAACGTAAAAAGTTGAAACTTGCGTAAGAAATAGCTGACGTTTCTTTTTAAATGTTTCTTTTTATTAATAGATTAGAACTAGGTTAAGTATTTTAGTGTAAATTCACAGCAAAATGATGAGAATTATAATATATGAATATGGATAAAGCTCAGTTGTTCTAAGAAATAGTTTACTTAAAACAACCGGTGGGAATGTTCTTGTAACTTTCTCTCAATATAACCTAAGTGGTGTTTAGTTTCATCCATTAGTGACGAGAATTAAGTATATATTTTGGGATAAAACCATCTTCCGTATTCCGATGAGGTCCAAAGTTTAACATAAATCATTATTTTTGTTATGGAGGTTGCATCCTAAATGACATGTATCTAGTATATTTCATTTATAAGTTGCCCCTTAATTACAATGTAGTAGCCATTTTATGAACTGCTTAAACATTTTTAATGTGTAGAAACGAAGAAGTGGTTCTAACAAAACCCCTGCTTTTTTATATTTTTCTCTTTAAAGTAATATAATTTTTAAGAGCTAAACTTTAATGTCGTGAAACTGGAGTGGTCTCCGAAAAACTTTCTTTCGTTCTCTTTAATAAAAGTGAATTTCTTTTACGCATTTTCCCCAATCGATTGATATGAAAATTTGACACACAACACAACTGCAGTCAGAAAATAACACACCAGATTTGAAATAAATAAATCATTGCATTTACATGTTTCTGAAAATACATACTGACCGATAATGAAGCCTTCGTTGGATTTCACATAAAAGTTGTCTACTGCAGTTTGCAGTAGAATAGAAAAACAATTATTACATGTTTTACAATTGAGTTTACACGTTTTTGAAAGTAAAGAATGATAGATGGTCAATCTCTTGTTGGATTTGGATCCAACTTTGAAAAATATCTATACTATAGATGTTCTGTGTATCGAATTTTATTTATCTTGCTTTCTTCGCTTCGTAATTATCTTGCTAATTTATATTCAAAAAGACTTGCTCTGAAACGAATTTTGCTCAAAATTTGATGGAAATCTGCGAATTAGTGTGAAACATATACCAAATTTCATCGGTCTAATACAAAGTATTTTTGAGTTATCTTTCACAGATGGACAGATAGACAGACATTTTCCAAAAATGTCTTCATTGAACTTACCGAGACGTGGAAATTTCTCAGTCTCGAATTCGAGTTTATTGTCGATTAAAATATATTTTTCTATACTTCATATACGAGAAAGTAAAACAATTCTTGTATACTTTGTGATTAGAGTATCCAGTCGTTTTCCGATTTATTAAAACATTTTTTTCAAATTTCTGTCAAGCTGAACTAACTACTTTTGCACATCAATTCTATAAGAAATTTATCGACTTTACGTTTATTGTAAAGATTCGAACAAGAACGGTGTTAGGGGACCGGCTAGAATTCCATGAAACTGAATCTTTTGAACACAGAAAGCAGATAATGAATTGGTAAATTTCAAAAGTTATATTGCTTCCTATTCCTAGTACTAACAATAAAGGTGATCATGTGTATATATTAAATTTGATATATAATACAGGAAGATGGAAATGTGTAGCGCGTAGCGATTTGTTTGATATTTTAATTTAGTAGAAATGAAGCTGAATTTTGGAATTTTTTTGACTATAAATTTTGGAAATATTATTGTACAAAAACGAATTGCATGCCATTTTAAAGTTATAACATCAATTTAATAATATCTCAGTTTTTTCCTGAATTTTGGGAATTTTTTCTAAACATTTTAAACATATTTTCAATTTATTGCCTTTCTGCCTTTTAATTACATTTTCATTGCTCCATCAAGTATTTAATAACGTATTATTATTTTTTTTTCATCTTCAAACCCTAAAGAGGAACCTCGTCTTCGAAAAAGGATAGGGTTTATTATCCATGTGGCTTCCGAGATGAATAAGAGTAGTTACACTTCATCACTCTTTTACGTTTCTAATAACACGTTGATATCATGGGATTAGTCTGTATTAGAAAGATTCATGCAGGCTACAAATAGAAGATACGTCAAATAATTAAAACGGTAGGGCTTTAATGTCTCACAAATTAAAGGAATAACGCAGCTAAACGACTGGACCGAAATTCTATATAATCACTACTTTCGGTGAACTTGCTTTTGGTCTCCCCAAAACTTTCTCGTGTACTCTTTAATAAATTGGCATTGGCGTGCAATAGTTACGAAATATTAACTTTTGGCGTGAATTTAGTATTTTTACTGAATCTCGTGTTGTCCTTAGTGAATTATTTTGCGATAAATCCCGATATTTTTTCTCTACCGATTAGAACAAAAGTTGGACGCGAAGCTGCACTTGTAATCGCAAAATCAATTACAAGATTTAATATATTTAAGTCACTGCGTTTATGAATGATGGAATTTGTTTCTGAAAGTACAGACCGACAGTCAACCTGTTGTTGGATTTGGCACAAACCTTTATAAGTGTCAACACTATAGATGTTAAATCTCTATACCAAATTTTGTTTATCTTGCTCTCTTTGTTTTGTAATTATCGTTGGTACTTATATTAAAACAGCCGGACTTCCTCTGAGCAGATTAAAAATTTGATAGAAAACTGCAAATTCTGTATAATCACCATACTCCAAATTTCATTCGTTTAGGTGAAATCGATTTTAAGTTACATTTGTAACAGATATATGGAACTCGGGAAGGTCTAAAATATGGAGATTTGTCAAAATCTCCAATTCGAATTTTTTTTTTGGCGATTATTATAGTTTCTCTATACGTATTCGAGAAAGTAAAAAAGCCGGCTAGTGATGAATAGACACTTGGAATTTCGTAAAAACAGCCTATTTGTTCGGAAAGATATAAAGGTAATTTTTTAATCTCGCATTTTTTTCAAGTGTTTTTTTTAAATAAAATGCAGAATTTTCAATGAAATTTCATAAAAATTTGCAGAATGTTTGAAAAAAATTGAATTATTATATTCACATGTAAAATGAATGCTGTACATGTTCAATGACTAATTATTTTTTGTAAATACGTTTTAATTGTACATGTGTTAAACACAGTATATTTGCCCTCCCAAAAATCGAATATGAGCAACTGCATAAAAACTGCAACTGAATACATTCGCCATTCTGAAAAGATATCGCTGCTGCAGTGATCTAAATTTCATCATCTCTCTGAAGTTAAAAGATGGACTTTTAAAATATTTAAACTTGAATCTTCGAATAAATCTTCAAATTCCATAAGAGGTTAGATATAAATTAAATATGTCTTCATATTTGCAAGAAACAGACTTAAGATAACATTTAAATTTGACTTAATATATTCATTTAAATTTGCGCAAAAAGTGAACTTTTAACATTTTGTAACTTAATTTACTATATTATTTAAAGCATACGGGCTACTTGAAGGCTTAACTTGTGCGCTAATCATGAAAGGGTACCGACAATATTCTTTACTGTATGAGGAAGGTTGTCCATTAATTTTGGGGATGATTCTGCAGGGATTGAATGCCGTTCGTCTAAAAGAAAATTGGAAACCCTGACATGGCTATAGGCCGTTAGTCTAAATCCAATTTGAAATTTTAGTTATTTTTCCCCTGTTTTTTAGGAATTTGACTGCATTGCACAGGATTTTGATCTCATTTCCATAAAATACTTGCGTTGTTAAACAGAATGTCGTATTCGAGCTAGATCATAAGGACAAACATCAAGGACAGGGGTTCTTAGTTATCTTTTGCAAGAATGACATGCAATTTTTGTTTTCAATCGCATTATAATTGAAGTCACTTAATCGGAAATCTGCTATTTCTGCAAGTACTAATGGATTATATAATTAATTTTTTGTTATTTGAGAACTTAAATTACTGCACTTTTTATTATGTATTTACAAATTAAGTATGAAGAAGCTTGTGTAATATATTTTTAATCTTAATTAGAATTCGGTAATTACTGTTCCAAATTCAAAGAATAACAGTGTGTTTTAAAGCCCATCTTTTAGCTGCTCTTTAGAGAACGATTTTTTTTTTTACTGCATTACGAGAATTTTAATGGCATTCATATGGAATTTTTTATACGGTGTCCTATATTGGAATTATAAAAGATAAATATGCTATAATTCACTCATGCGTAGTTAATTTTTTTTCTAAAATACTTATATTTTTGAATATTCATTGAGGAGATTTGAGCACAATTAAGCATTTCACGAAATTAAATTTTGAAAATTCTAAAAATAGTAGAAATGAAATTTAATTAATCCCTTCTGGTAAGGCTTATAAAAGTGAATAGATTTCAATATGAGATACTTAGGTTTATTATGAACCACTGAAATTATTTTTTATTTCCTTCAATGTAGTTGAAAATATCCAAATATTTATGAAATAAATATCAGTTGCAATTCCATGCTTGATCTTCTCTACGTCGATCAAGCAGTCTTATTGGCGAAATCTTTGACGTAATCCCAGATCATAAACCTAAATAGGATAAAATATAGTAATCGAGGAGGTCACAGAAATGGATCTTAAAATGGATGGATGGGTGAACCAATCCATCTTCGGGAAACGTTGGTTGAGGCAATCGCTCACAAATTTTGACGTGCAATATGGTAGTACTAATAACTTCTTTTTTAGATAGGACGTCCCAAATATTAAACTTTGGAAAATCGCATTAATGCTCGGCGGCTGCTTGAGGCGTTTCACTGCCCCACATTCGACAGTTGTGATGATTAACACCGCTTGATATTCGAAAAATTGATGAAAGAAAGAACAAAAATTCTAACATCACATTCTTGCTTATATTTAATGTTAATTTATTTTTTAAAAGGTCCAATATGTTCGGGACATTTTATGTAATTCACTTTAGATTATAATACGTTTTGATACACATTTTGTAAGTTTCGTTTGATTTGGATTAAAATTCTGCGTTTTATAATCCTAAAAGCTTGTGAAAAATTTGGGATTTGAAAAAAAAAAACAAATTATATTCCTCAATGTTTACGCTGTTTGCACGGAAATGCGTATAATCGTGCCTCACAGCATCTACCATTACTGAATGATCCGCATCATTATCTGCTTTCTGTTAAACGGCGGGAACAAAATAATTTTCATTTACTGGTTGTTTCTCTAAATGCCACATGGCGGAATCTTCCAGGTAAAATGTGGGAATAGTTGTATATTTTTAATATAATAATAATTTTAATAGAGTACGTCCATCATTTATGGTGAAATTCGAAACAGTATGTAAATTCAAAAGTAACCAGATAGTTTTGATCATGTATTTACAGTAAATGACATTAATCTAGTGATTACTTATAATTACCGATGATCGTTCATAAACACCAATTTATTATATTAACCTATTATTTAGTAAATAGTAGGGAAAGCAAAGGGAGGGATTAAAATTCTGTCTTTGTTGATTATTCGAAGATTACAGATAAGTTGAATATTCGGATTTTTAAGAACATTATGTTACCCATGTGGCACATTGGTAATTAAGATTACAGTCCTGAGCAGCACATGCTCTTCATATATGGAGTATTCCTCCAGTAAATGTTAGCTCTTGTTTTCATCCATGGAGGGAAAGGATGGAGGGCGCTACATTGATTAGATATTGGCTCTAATGAATAATTATTTGGTAATACTTTGGTCCGGGCATCTTCGACTAGCTTGAATTATTAGCAAATTTAAAGATTCTTTCGTAACTAAACTTAAAAAACAGAAAATATTTTTTTGTCCTATTACACCATGACAAATCAGTATTATAAACATTTAATTACGACTTCATCAGCAATGGTTTTGTTAAGCATCGCATTAACATAGTATTAAAATGTCAAAATGGTGGGGTCATAATTTTAGTTCATAATTTCGAAAAGAATAGACTTAAACAAATGAAATTTAGTTTCCAGGAGTTTTTGATGTCGTCTTGAAATGTATTGAATAAAATGGTTGTTACCATTGGAAGTTTTGAAATGTGTTCTTATTTCAGTATCGAAGGAACCTTGTGAAATTTTTAATTTAAAAATCTTTACATTAATTCCTTTCGAATGGTTCCTTTTTTAATAATTGTACTATGAATGAGAGTAGAATAAATATAGGTGGGTTCTTTATTTTTTCCGAGACTCTATGTTGGCACCAATTTGAACACTTTAGTTTGATCTTCATGAGATGACGTCGACAGAACAGTTATTAAAATCCGCTGCATTTCGTTCAATCTGTTCATTTCTTGTGAAGAATCCAATGACAATTTATGGATATGCATTTTTTTTTTAATTGTGAAGTGCAATAAGTTCCGAATTCTTTAGCAGTTAAGGCAAATCTCTGTTGGTAGCTATATTGGTTGGATTTCTGAATACCATTTGTAAGAAATCTAACTTGCCAAGGACTTCTTTTGCCGATGGAGATTTTACAGAATAAAATTAAACAAATGTTGAAAATGCGTTTACGACAGTTAAAAAATACAAAATGATGGTATCGCTTCATTTTTGAGGGAAGGGGTCATATGATATCTGTATGAGTATGTGGAAGTATCAATAAGAATGCGCATCATTTTGAAAACTATAATAAAAGATGGAGAGTGGTTCGCTTCAAACCTTTCTTGCATACTCTAATAAAATTATCCCCACGCATGCAATAAAAATTGTGGATCTTAGGTAAGACAGAGAGTATCTTGTATGGCATTGGCGTACAATAGACACGAAATGCCAACTTTTCACGTGAATTTAGCATTTTTACTGAATTTGAGATCCTTGGTGAGTTTTTTGGCGATTTATCCCCGGCATAGGGATAATAACATCCGAAAATTGAATTTGTGGTTTAGACAATATTATCCCAACCGACTGGACAGAGAACAGCACTTGTATTCAGAAAAAAACGAACCAAATTTATATGTTTGAGTTATTGCAAACATGTTTCAAAAACTATTGACTAACAGACGAGCAATCTTTAGATGGAGTAGGTTCAAAATTTGATAGATACCTACTCTATTGATGTTAAATCCATCTATCTCTCTTCGTTTTGTAACTATTTTGTTAATTTATATTCGAACATATGGATTGACAGACTTCTTCTGAAAGGAATTTGCTGAAAATTTGACTGAAATCGACACATTTGCTGCAAAGACTGCATACCAAATGCCATTCCTCTGGCCCAAAGCGTTTTTCGAGTCATCATTGTTACAGACACACATAATGTCAAAAATGTGTTTTCGAGGTCTAAAACCAGGAAATTCTTCCAAATCTCGAGTTTGAATATTTTGATTACAATACTTTTTCTATTTCATTTACGAGAACGTTAAATGAATAGTATGAAATTATTTCCATTTTACTACCTTTTCGGCATAACTACCATTTTTGTTGAGGCATTTCACTTTATAGCTTGAAAATCCAGATCTCATAAAAGTCCATCGTCTGTAAGCAGAGCCGCTCTTACAAAGCTTGTTTGAGGGTCACCATCATAAAACTTCATTTTGATCATCGGAAAACCTCTTTATGGGTTCAAATAGACGGAAAATCGAGTTTTAATTCCCTTGCTGTTTGAAAGGAACTCCAAAATTTCTTAATCGAATATTTACAATGTTGAACGAATGGGTGAAAAATCTTCCCAGAACTTGCCGAAAAACAGCATTAAGTATTTGTTGATTACAGATAACATATATGGATATATGTTTCCTGATGGGGATGTTGTTTAGGGTTTCAAAGATCTTAAAAGCATAGTAATTCCCATTTGGTGCTCTGGTCATTAAGAGCACAATTCTGAACGCATCTGCAAGGGGTAGATTACTTTTTTTTTTTCCTTTACAGGCAGGGAATGGATGAAAATTCTACTTAATTTGGAATCGGTCGAGTCATACTTTCACATATTTGAGATAAAAATAAAAGATTGTTTTTACCGGTATTGGGAATATTTTCATGTAGATGCTTTGAAGTATATATTTACGCATAAGCATGTGCTTCTATATAGAATATTATAACTTATAAAATCATCTTTTGGCCTGCAGCATTATTTTGAATTGAAAATATCAATCGCTCGAATGAGTTTTAAAAATTGTCGTTGCGAATATTTTCATAAAAATACTAATTCAGAAAAACTCTTTAAATTTATATAAGCATTTCTCAATATGCTAAATCAAATAAAAATAAAACAAAGATAGAAACGGAATTAAAAAAATTATCACTAACCTAAAATAAGTTTAATTTAAAATCAAATCAATACAGATTTTTTTTTATTTGTAAAATGGAGGGTATCTGCAAAGAATTTGTTCTAATTGGTCGAACAATGACTGGCAAATATAATTTAAATAGTCGAATGAAGTTTAGAATGGGTCTCATTTACCAAAATTGTATTGATGAAAACAATCTTTGTTTCATGGTAATATGCTCAGACATGCAAGTTGCTCCTAGACTTTTGGCAAAAAAATACCCCAATGTTTTTGTATTACATATTGTATTTACCTGATTTAGTACAATAAGTAAACTTAAAAGGAAATTAAAAAGTGATATTTTGATGTTATTTTAAGCATACAAATTTTCCCCTTTCTGTTTTCGAGGACCATTTAGAAAGTGATCTGGAACAGACAATGAATAATTATTTACTGCAACAAATGTATTGAAACCAAAATGGAATATTTTGAATAGAAAGTGAAAGCAAACAATTTTTCTATTTTTTTTTACAGGTCCAATCTTAAAATTCTTCGACACTTGGTACAGGATTAGCAAAGAGTAAAAGTAAAAGGTAAGTAATGACCATTTTGAAGAACTATTCCTTCTCTCAATAACTCTTTTGTATTCCTCTCTTTTTTACTCCTGCCGTCCTTTAAACAAGAACAATCTGATGGTATTTGTTTCGTATTCATGCAGACTTTGAAAATATTTTAGGCTCAGAAATAATTTAAGTGTCCCAAAACATTGCAAGAGATAGATTTCTTATTTTTCTAGCAATCCGAGGTTTGCGAAATTTCTTCTAAACATAATATCTCCATCTTTTAAGAATGAAATGATACAAAAGATTATGTAATAAAATAAGACTGTTTTGAAGCTATGAGTTATATCAAAGCATTAATCATAAAAATCTTTTTAATTTACATTTGTATATACAAGTACGTCCCGCTTATTTTTTTTAACCTTAAAGTATTAGATTTAAAATTGTTACAACAACAACAACAAAAAAAAGAGCAGACAGTACAACACTATTAGTCGATCAAATTAAACAGTGCTTTTTGCTTTCTCATATACGAAGTATAGAGAAAATATTGTAATTGTCAAAAATTTCGAATTCGAGATTTTGAGAATTCCGGTATATATTGATATTGTGCCCTCCAACGGATGAGGAAAAAATTACTATGCTGTAGCTCCTACCACTCTTTGTGAATTTTTAAAAACGTATGTTTATTGTGTTATTATTGTACATGTAATGGTAGAGAAAGTTGAGTTGCAAATATGCTTGATTTCTTTGAATGTTCAATTCTTATTGAATTATAACCATAAACCAAGATTCACCCTCTGTCAACAGCATTTTCAAAGAGTGTTCACCATTTTCATTGAAGAAAAATTTATAATTCTTTTTTACCCTCTTTTGAACAAAAATCAAAGCTTAGTTTAACTAACACACGTCTCATCTTTAAATCTTCGGTTAGAATAAAGCATAAGGATTGAATCGAACCATAGTGATTGCTTCACTCTTCAGAAAACTAAATGATATCGTAACTCCAGTGATATTGATGATTTTCACGTACAGCAGAAACTTAAAATCGTCAAAAAAAATGACACCTCTTTAACTTTGTCATTTATTATCGCCTGTTTACGAAAGCGGTGCTGATTTAAATGATCTGAGTTGACAAGTTTCTTCCCGTTGAGAAATTAATTTACTAAGTTAATAATTAGAATATCAAAATTTTTCCATTGCATGGATCGAAATATTTCAATAAATCGACCCACCAGACTATATATATGTACATCAAATTTTTTTCGAAAAATGTAGTAGTTCCCTTTATATATATTTGAAAAATCCGCCTAACAAAAGTCAACCCGCCGTGCGTTAAGTTATCTGAACACGTTAATTAGCAAAGAAAAAAAATCGTTTGCATTTTCAGAAATTTGAGAAATATAATCAGAACGAATCAATTATATTCTTAATATCAGCATGCGTTTTCGATTCAGAAATATTTCCTTTTTATAGATTGAGGCACTCCAATTAATTTTCAGATCTATACGTCATTCATCCTTATCAGTCCTGCCAATTTAAGCATTTAATAACAATCATGACGATTAAAATATCTTGTATCGCAAATTTAAATAAGATGCTGATTTGTGGGATGCGAATACCATAAAATCCTTTTAAGCCAATGAAATTATCGGAGTTCATTAAAAAGAGAGAATTTTATTTTCAGAGAGAAATGATTGGAGATTAAAGTACATAAGGTTAATTTATAATAATAATAATGATACTCATGGGTTTTTTTTACATAAAATTCAATTATATTTTATCAATTGCTCTCAACACTGAAATATTGCTTAAATATTTCTATAACATTTCACTTAATTTTTTTAACATATTTCATTTGTCAGTATGCGAATTATATTGAGCAAAGAACTGTAGGTTTCGAATAACGTGAATACTAGATTTCAGCGGATCATCACGTTTCAGGCCGCTTTGAGTTGAGAAAAAAGTTTTTAAAATTGCACAATTCTGTCCGGGAATACATTAATCTTAAACTCAATGAGTTAGAAAGATTAATTTTATATGAAATACTTTTCTTCAAAATGATGAATTTGAATCAAATTTTGGATGAAATACTTGTAAAAGAATGTCTATCCACAAATCCATACGAAGATAAATTTTAAAAAAGTAAAATGCATTAAATTTTGCACAGGCTTTGTCATCAGATATTTATATTTGTGCCAAATTTTTAATTACCTAGCTGTATCAGAAAATAGACCCTTATAACCTGATTATTTATGTAATGAAACGGGATTTTCCATAAATGCAATATGAAATTAATTTTGTAGTCTTAGAACCTAATCAGTTAAATATTTTCGAATTTTGGATTCCTTCAGCAAATAAATGAGGCTGAACTGGATTGTTCTCTGTAAACAGAGAATTTTGTCACCGTAGAAAAATATGTGGGCTTTAGAATCTTGAATTGTTTGAAAAGTCTTCGTGGGGCTCTATGGTACTTTTAAATTTATTTTTAACCTTCTAATATTTGTAGACTAGCATTCTGTCTGTGAATTGCACAATGAGTTGCGTTGAATTAATTGAAAAAAAATTAGTACTATAAAGAGTAAAAATAACAAAGTGAGGGATATTCTTTTTGTTTTGTAACGGCTGATGTATTCTGAATGAAAAATGACAAGCGAATCCAGTTTTATATACTATCATGCTATGAGTCTTTGAGCTCCTGATTTAAAATTGTTTTTTACGTTAATACAGCTATAAAAGAGGAAACTACTTTATAATTAGAGGGTTGATTATTTTAATATGTTGATATTATCCTTCATGATCCTGCTGGTAAAGAATAACAATCGATTTGATATTTCTACATTTAATCTTTCCTCAAATCAACATTTATATCCTGTGAGCGGAATAAAAAAGTCCTTTTTTTTAAAATAAAAGATATTTATGATTATTAAAATAATATGATTAGAAAATAAATTTTAGATTTATATGACGGCAACAATATTTTCTTCGTGGAACATGAAATTTATAAATTCAAATTACTTTAGTATATGATCCCTCAAAAAAGGAGCATCTATTCCCTGTGTGGATTTTAGAAATTTCATAAACACAGGATGCTTCACAAATTCTTGCAAACTTTAAAAAAAAAATCATTGAATAAAAATAATGCTTGAAAGGAGTTGCAGTTTCCGTAAATACTTTCAGTGAGCTTTGCATTTTTTTTCCCACTAAAAATAATTAAAGAAAAAAATGAACGATAGCTGGTGTTCACACGTTAAACTGAGATTGTTTATGCATATCAGGGAAAGAAAGCACACTAACTTAGAATCTTTTATTTTAAAGCAAAAAGATATTTAATAAGACCGCCACCACAAGGTATTGAGCAAGTAATGCGCGTAACTAGCAGTTGAATTTAGCAAGTCGGCATCGATCTCACCGAAGACCCGTTGAACAGTACCTTATTATTCCGCCGAAGTGGCTGGAGAGAACCAGTAGACACCAGACTTTAGTTATTTCCATAACCAAAAGTCCGTCTGGAGATCTTGGGGGTCACTTAACACTTAACTGGAGACGTGCAGTCTGTGGGACCGCTAGCGATGGATTTTCGGTGACCCCTATTCTATTTTTAGCTCAATTGAATGGATTGACCCTGTAGCTTCCTGTTTTGTGACATTCAATACACGTGCACTTTTTCAACCGATTTCAGCGGATGCTTTTTAAAATAAGTCAGTTATTTCTTTGAGTGCGGTCTCTAAGACCGCAGCTCACTGTTATAGTTTCCCAATGATAAACAAGGCTTAGCAGATGGCACTAAAACTGGAGGCCAAAAATATCATCCAATTTACTGATCATATTATAAAGCATTGCTCCAGACACTTTTAAATGAAGCAAAAAGTGATTTTAGTGATGAGGATATTTGTACAGAAGAGGTTTTCGATAAAACTTCGCATTCAACTGATTCTGATATGTATGTTCAAACATTATTAATTTTTCCAGTGATAATGTATTTCGAAAACTTTATAAAATATATTAATATACCAAGAGATATAAGTACAGAATTTATAGGTTGATTTTTATACTAGTTCTTAATATGTATTTTTAAAATGCTTTAGAAAACCGTGCTATGAAAGAACGATAAAAAAAAAGGCCAATTTTACCCTTTTGCATTTTTTTCAATTTATCAAATAATTGCTGAATTTTATATTGTCTTCTATATACCTTCATATACTGTAAAAATAATTGATTTAAAAAGTAAATAACATGTTTTTTTTTCAAGATGATTATTTATTGTTATGTGTAATTTGAGGAGAAAATGTATTCCAACGCATTTACTTTTTTCAAGGATAATATATTCTGAAAAATTTCTAAAATATATCTATCTCGAGAAAAAAATATCTGCGAAATGTATTGGCAGTTTTTCATTCTAATACATTCATTAGAAAATTTAATTTGAGTGTGAATGAAATGCGGTCTCGTAGTGAAACGGTATCCCCAGTTAAGTTCTACAATTTCACCTCCCCAGTTAAGGGGTAATCTTACATCCTCGACTTATCATTTTTTAGGTTCTCAGGGAATGTGTCGACAATGAACATTCTGACGGAACGAACAGCGCGAGACGGAACATCATACTGCGCATGAAGATGACGGCAGGTAACGCACATCTTTGCTGCAATGCAGACGTACCGTGGTGTCACAAAAGCACAAGATTCTGTAAAGGCAGAACAGGTTTTCCAACCGGAGATGGAACAAGGTTCTTCAAAAGAAAAAAGTCCAGAATGAGGGACGTGGTGATCGAACAGTGACACGCAAAGAATTTGGTGATTTGGACTTGTAGCCAGTACAATAAAAAATGGGCTTCATCTATCCACATGATGTACTGCAACTATTATGGGTCAGATTCCATTTGTGAAAGCGCTCATCCTGCACAGGTTTATCTTTCATCAGAATCGACTGGAATTATGTGGTGAAGTGCCTCTGTTTTGTACGTGTGCAGTTTCAAAATTCTGCGCTAATTGCGTCGGATCTACATTTCCGGAATCCTCATTAATCTCTCAACTTAACGTGCACTTCTACTTCCTATTGATGTCTCGGCTGTCAAATTTCTCAAGACTATTCAACAGGGATGTGGCTAACATAGTATCCCATTAAAAAAGAATACGGCTTTTGCTCGTCTTGATTCCTTTCACCGAGCGGAAATTTCACAATGATTTAGTTATTATTCAACGGTATTATGCAAAAGTTGAATCACTAATGCTCAAAAACGAAATCATTATGCTGGCATCAAATTACGGATCCATTTCTAACCTTGTGTTAATTAGTTATCTTCTTTTGTAGATACCATCTGGATTTGACATTTGAGTCGATTTGTCAGTCATATTTTGAATCATTTTTAATGGGGGAAAATACAAAAACTTCAACATATTCCGAAACCGCATTTTTTTTTCGAGCATTGCGTTTCTTTATTATTTAGGTTTTTTTGAAGTTTTTACGAGTTTCTGGCGCACCTTTTATACCTTTCCCTGTGTTTTCTCTGTGAAGTGTATGAAAGAGCCGTGAAAGCGAGTATGTGAGTTCATCTTCATATGAGCTAGAAGTCAGAGTTCTGCTCTCGGGTGCTCAGGGGCCTTTAGCCTCAGAAGCTACTGCACATACTCGGCTTAAATTGCTGACTTCGGGCTTGTCTAGGTGCCATAAATAATAACAACAATATTTGAAATATGGGAACATTTGTTAATTTTATTGGGTAAATTTCGATCTCATGCAAACCTTTTTCGTATGTTAAGTTCACTTTTTCCGCATTAATAATTAAAAATTCATAAAAATATTTAATTTGTATAATTCATGCGTTTCCTGCGCGTTTTAATGAAAAAAAAATTTAGTAAGAGATTGTTTTAAAAAAATTTATAACAATCTAATATCTGCGCGAGTTCATAACTCATTTAACATTGAAAGGCTCATTTTTCAAAACACTGTAACTCTTAAAACTACATTTGAAATTCATAAACTTCAATCGTTAATGTTATGTCATGCCAAACTTCTATGCTAATGTCATCGCAATAAATATATTCAGAAAAAAAAGCCATGATGGAAAAAATTCGGAATTGTTAATTCCGAAATCGGTTTGTTGATTGGAACAAACGAATCTCTTTAAGTCAATTCCATCGACATCAGTTTTATGAAGATGAAATAATAAATAACAAGTTACGGAGGTGTGCCATATTTTTGTTCACTGCTGTACATTTCGGACGCTTTGATGTATATCAATGCTTAGTGAGTCAACTTTTGATTTTTTTTTCAAATTTTTTTAAGTTTACATAACCTTTCAAAAATTTTCTTCGTATAAATTATTCCTCAGTAACACGAAACTTATAGTAAAATATGAAGTAGCTTCTCCACTATAACAAATACAATAATTTCACGATTCATATTTTTTTTCAAAAATCTGCGGAAGTTAACAGCATTTCTTAATTTTGAATCAGGCTTTTGGCAGGTTTCGAGATTCAGATGCTTTTTCTATTTTGATGTTAGATTTCCCAAACGCATTTGCTTTGGACTCTACCACTTGACTTCTTTTTCTGAATGATCCGTCTTATTGTTGAAACTTAGATTAAAAACTTAATTAAAGGTATTTTATTATATAATTGTATCAGTTGCATAAAATTATAGAGCTTCACATATTTGTAGAAAAAGCAAAAACAAATTTTGTCTAGGTCATCAATATCGAAATATATATTAATTGTAGAAAAACTTTTATATTTGTCTATAAATCTTTCTCTTAAATTCTCTAAGAAGCTAATATCAGTAGTGTGATATCATAGATTAAAATGAGAGGTGCACTCCGTCTAAAAAGTGTCCTTACACAACTAATTACCAAAGAACTAATTACAATCCAGTAAATTTAAAATTATTTTCTTAAAGAAATCTAAAACGGTCTTCTCAAAACTTCCTTGCAACCTTCCTAATAAAGATATTCCCTCTCCCTCCATAAATACAGAACATCTTGGGCAATACTCAGATTTTTATTTTAGGAATCCCACGCATGAAAGCTTTGTACTTTTTAGTATAGTGATATAAATAATATGCATTTTCTACGCTTACGCTTTATACTTTCCCGCTTGAAATCAAAATTTAGCAATTCTATTTACAATACTGCATACCAAAGTTCATTTGTATACATCTTTGAAGTTTTGTTATTGCATTTACATGCATGGGAATACACATATCAATAAATGGTCTACTCCTCTACGAATTGTATTTGAATTTTGATGCATTTCTGCATTTTAAATGGTAAAATCGCATACTAAATTTCTTTGCCTAAATTGTATTTTTGAGTTATCGTTCATATGCATGTGAAAATACAGAAACGGAGACGGTCAGTATATCAAGAAATTTTGTTCCAAAAGTGCCATGAAATCACGCTTTAGATGCTAGAACTAAATTTTACTCATCCATTTATTTACATTTTGTAGTTATCGAATGCATTTGTTTTCAAACAAAGGGAAACGTCGTGGGATTGGCTTTTGTTAAAAAATTTCATAGAAATCGAAAATTTGGTTTAAAGATCACACAAAAGTTTGATCCGTCTGAATCAAAGCATTTTTGAGTTACCTTCAGGCAATGGCAGTTAAAACAAACCAACTAAAAAATTGGATTTGAAATGGAGTCTCTAGTTAGAATTTCTTAATGATTACAATACTTGCTTTTTGTACAATACACATTCCAGAATGCAATAAATATCTATTTTTATGGTTAAAATCATCAACTTCGTATTGAAATTCACGCAGTCACCCCTTGAAAACATGAATTTTTAAGATTAAATTAGCTTAAGTACTTATTATTTTTTTCAAAACCATGTAATGAATCATCAGCAGTTGCAATATTAGCGCACTCCTATAGAATGTCTGTTTAGATATATATCGAAAAAAAATCTATTTCAATAAGGTTTGATTTAAAATGAATAATTACTTAACACACACAAAAACTGTGCATTTTTGAAATTTGCAGATAAGTAAATGTTGTGTAACAAAACACTTAGATACAACAATTTTAAAATAATTGATTCCATTACGTAGTGAACCAAATAACACTATATTCAAAGTAAAACAAATTTGCGGTAGAGCTTTGGAATTTTGTTTTACTAATGGTATCAACAACTATTTATAATGATAAATTGCCTTGATGTTGATACAACACCCAGCGGACGTTCTAGGTATATTTAGTTGTAAATTCTCTCCTAATTAACCTGGAACCCCAAAAACGTTTTCTATGTAATCACTATGAAAAATGATTAAAAATGAGGAAAAATTTTCAAATTCCTTGCTAAAATGTGCAAAAGTGAACCAAGTATCTGCTGCTATACTATCCATTCGACACCGATTGACGTTATGGTGTTATGAAATAAAGATGTTTTCGAAAATTCATTCAATAAAGTTTGACTCTTTGAAATTGTAAAATTATCATTAATTAAAAAGTAATTTGTTGCTGACAATCTGAGAGAGAAACTCCTGCTGATTAAAAACTAATATATTAATCTCTAATTAAAATGGAGCACAATATTTTAATGGATACCTTAAAATGGAGTTATTAGCTATGTATATATATAATTTTTGGTTTTAAATGTAATGTAATACTGACTTCCAGAAGAAAATGGAAACGTCAAAATTCAAAATTATTCAACTCCCTTAATCTATGTAGTAAAAATACTATTGTCAGTAAACACAAAATTATAAATTTTGGAATTTATCAAACTCGAGGCTTTATGTTGTAGTAAAAACTATTTTAGATGAAATATTTTACAAATGATAAACTGAAATATTTCTATTTTTTGTATAAATAGCCTTCAGAGTCGTATTCAAATGATTGATTTTCAGACTTTCTATATCTGGTTTTAAATATTTACTATTAGATAGTTTAGTACATATTAGTGTATTGATGAGAGGACATTTGGAATCTTTAATTTGTAATTTTTTTAATTATAAAAAATGCAATTTTGGATTCATATAATATGAAGTTATGATTTTCTTCCATGTTTCGATTAACATAAAAGATCCAATTTTAACACTGAAAGGAATGAAATGTCAAAAGATGTATTTATGTGTCTAAGAATAGAGATTATTCTGCAAACAGACAATTCATAAGATCATTCTTCTTGCATGGATTACATATAAATTGTTTTGAATTGAAACAGAAGGAATTGCATATTCTAAAACTTTTGTATTCAAAATCGCTTAAAATGATAGTTTTTACTGAAATATTTGTAATTGCTTCTTTAAGAAAATACGATTTACGTGTGTTTTTAGAGGGTACATTATAAATTAAATGAAGTATTTCGATTTAATGTAATAGTTATAGTTTATAAGTTTTAAGAAGTGTTAATATAATTTTTTGACAGATCTGTGTTTGTTATTGTCGGGTATTAAATGTTTTTGATATTTTTTTCTTAAAAAACCTTTTATTTCAAGGTTTACACATCCAGTGAACTGCTGTATTATTGTTTTAAATTCATCTTACTTGTTATCCAACAAATATTAATACTGCAGTTTTTAGGTATTGAACATAAAAAACTTGTTTTGTAAATATTTAAAGTAAAAAATTTATAAATTTTAAATATTTATAGGTTTTCTTTAAATATTTTGTAAATATTTAAAGAAAACCTATCACCAGCGTATAAGCATTATGTTTTAAATCCTCATTAAGTGGCACAAACAAAATTAATAAGTTTGCTGCCGTGATTTTGGCCATATTTAATAAGAAGCATACTTCTTTGTCGTCTCCTATAAACGGCCGTGAATATCTAATTAGATAATAAGTATGAACAAGGCGATTCACTTGAACAACAAATTAAACGAAGGAGATATAAAATAAACACCGAAGTTTTCTACTCGCATCGAAATTTTCTCTAAAGGAGAAAGTTTGTTGTCAGCGTGTTGAAAGTAGTTATCAAAATTTCATACTCATTTGGGGTATTAAACTTCCAATTCAAGTTTTTCTGTTGTGCTGTTGTTTGATCCCAAGATGTTCCATATCCCTTGTATGCTATTTTAAATTTGTTTTAAAAGTTTTATCTTTGCGTTGCATGCTTAATACATTTCTTTGATAATATTTTTTCTTTGTTTCCTCCTTTAGAAATCTTTTTGCATCGTACTGATGGTCGAATGGAGGGTAATATCTGCTTTTCAGCTAGAAACTCAAGCCTTCAGAAAGAAAAGAAGCATCTTGAGATAGCTATCCATCCTTTACTATCAAATCATTCCAATCCAGCATCCTGGAGAGGGGTCTGTGGTAATTGTCATCTGACGATTCTCTGGAAACACCAAATGCCAGAGGTTTTGCTTTTACCAGAAATATATTAATTTGTCATTCGTAAAAGTTTTAGGCAAACTATACCCTTATTAAATTTTTGCTGCAGCTTCAAAGAGTGGTGGACCGATACCGTGGATATAATTTGTAATGAGAAGAAGAAGAAAACAAAAAAATCTTAATCTGAAAGAAATATATTATTACTTCGCCAGAGAAATTTTGTTATGGTAACCATTCTGGTTGTCTGTTTTTTCAAAACATACAAAGATATTCTCTAACATCAATTCAAGCTCATTTTAATTTGCATCCTAAAAATGAGTTCTTTTATCCTTGCAAACAAAGTTTGTTTAAAGAAGTTGTCGAAAAGAATAACATTGTAAAGAAAAAAAAGTGAAAACCGAAAAGAAAAATGTCATCTGATAAAGGTTGAAAATTATATCTCCAATAACCGGGCATTTCCTGCCTTCAACTGTTTGTGCAACTATTTCAAAGATGCGAATGATATATTTTAAATTCACATGTTTCATATTCTTGTATGCAAATTAACTGATGTTTTGAAAAGCATTTAGAAATCCTTTCATTATTGCATTATCAAATCGATGATCATCTTCCAATTCCGAAATGTGAGAGCAAAACAATCAGTTCTCTGGAATCATTTAGGTTTTCTGCTAAATAGTAACTTTTTCTTACTCTGCTAATTGATTTTACTTTCTTTCCACTGCTTTATGGACATTATGAACGATTCAGGACTCGATTTATGACTAAAAAGACAATTATTACAAAGTCCAAAGAAGTAATAGTAGAGCATTGTAACTTTCAACTCTTGCGCCTTTATATTTTAGTTATTAAACTTGTGACTTTTTTTTTTCTCTTCGACTAAAAATATCGTATTCAGTGCTTTTTTGAATAATAATAATACAGCTCTCCCACAAAAGAAAAGGGAGATTTCGGGGAAGCCAGGACGGTTTTCTAGAGACCCCTCATCACTTGCATCCAGACGCTTGCTTATTTTATGAGCTGGTATGCTAGTGCTTTGTGGTCACGCATCAAAAGTGCGTCGGTGTTTTTTCCTCTTTAAGTCGCACAGATCAACTACTTTAGAATACTCGAAATGTTAGATAAATTGATATTTAAAATTATTAATCATGTTTCATAATATTCGATTTAAATATTTTTCCGCCATTAAATAGTGAATGTTTAGGGATTATTTAGTTTCAAGTCGAATGTCACTTCTTTGTCGACTTTGGATGTATTGTATGCATAATAATTTTGCAGTCCAGAACCTAAAATGATTATGAAAGAATCAATGTCAGAGTTTTGAGAAGGAAGGTAAATCTTCCTGCATTCGGCACTAAAGAGCATGAAATATTTAAGAAGTTAGCTAGTTAGATTAATTTTCATAATAATTTGCAATTTTTTTTAAATTTAATCCATTGTTAGTCAATAAAATTTAATTCGTAATAAATTAGTTAATGTTAGTAACGAAATTATCGTAATTTCTTTAGGTTAAAATAAAAACTAAAGAGAAAAATTTTATTTGAATATTATTAGGCATTTTGCTATGAAAAGCTGATTTTCTTTAATTCTCTTTATGGAGAAATAAATGTCCCATGAAATAGAGAAGAGTTGTGAGAAGAGTTTTTAAGCCTTACAATTGATAAATTTAAATGTACTAAATAATTGTATAAAGGAGAATGTAGCATAAACGTAAGGTTTTTTATGGTAGAAGTTGAAAACATTTCGAAGTCTCTATTATTAAATAAGTTCTAAAATTAATGATGAAATGAATTTAAAAATACTGGATGTTGAGAAAGCATTCTTCTATGAGAATAAATATTTAATTTAATCACCAGAAATTTCGGTATAATGGAAGAATTTAGTGATTAGGTTAAATAAGAATGCGCTGAATGTTTGATATGTATAGCCGATATTGAAAGGCGTACGGGGGTTTCTGGTACTCTCTTGCAATTCTACATTTGGTGTTTGCTGAATTTGATACCAAAAAGTAAATGTAATAAAATATTAGAGGATAAAAATTTGTAAAAGTCGAATTGTTGGAACGTTAGAAGAAATTCCTATTTTAATTGTAAAATTATTTGGTTTAGAGTTGGATTGCAATGGTATTTTGTGGACCTTTAAAAATTCCATCAAGAATTCTTGTGGTAGGTTTGACAGTTTGAATTTGTGATTGCATTAAGTAATTATAATGAGATGAGCTATTCATGAGACAAAAGTTAGGAGATCTTACTAAGAGTAATAATATGTTATTGTGTTTAGAGATCATAAGTAATATTTAAAAGTGTTTAATGAATGGTTAAAATTGAATCGTAGCAAGTCCAGTGTCAATGTGAAGCATCTAAATTTAATTTGGCAATAGATATGCATTCTGAACTTCAACAATGTAGATGCTAAAGCAATAAACAGCTTTTCATTACGTTTGAGGGGAGCCATACTATGGTGAAAAATAAATTTTTCCTTTGCTTCGTCCTTGGAACATTGTGTTTTTATGTAATCGGGTGATGTTGAAATCGTTTCTTATGATAGTCTAATAATAAAATGATAGGGCGTAATAAATTCAAATCTCCCATATGCGTTGGGTGAGAGAAGTTCATAAATTGCGCGGATTCTAGCATAAAACTTAAAATGGGGGAACACACATATTTTTAAAAATTGATCATATTCATTAAAAATTGATTGACAGTATATCATATTCGAAGCAATGTTCCCAATGCTATTTTATTTTATTGTCTACAAAGAGACAATATTCATCTTTGGCATCGGTCTGTCTACCCGTAAACACGAAAGCAGACATACTTTTGAGTAGTTAGTTCTCTATAATTTGATGCATGAACTCCATACCAAATTTGCATCAAATATTTGAATGGAATATCTTAAGCAGTAGTCTATTTGTTCAGGTCCAAATAAAATAACTAGATAAAAAGATATCGGGTAATGTTATCAATTTTTTTAACTATCTGTCAGTCCTTAATAATTCAAAAATTCGATATTTCAAGTAAATGGAAATGGGTAGTTCATTCTCTGATTACAATTACAGTTCCATGTTAAATTTTGGCTTTAATCAAATCGGAAAACAATGTAAAATATAAATTTCATTTTTGACTACCTTTTTCCTACCAAATGCTAATTATTATTAGTAGCAGATTACACGATATATTCAGTAAAATTGTCAGATTAAAGTCTAGCCAAAAGTCGACAGTTTTATATGGAATGAGAAAACCTGCATGCGAGAAAATTTTGGGGAAATCACTTCCAGTGGTCCACATTACAGAAAGCATACAACACAGTTTTATTTTTTCAATACAAAGACGTAAATTTTAATTGTGTGTAAAGGGGGAGGGCAGCTTATTTGGTCTTTATCATGCAATTGTTGGATAACGAGACTGGACTGGATTTTTTGGTTGAAATTATGTATGTAGACATCAGAATAATGGATCCTGTATGCATCTAAATTCTTATTTAATTCGCAATGAACGAACGTGCTTTTTATTAAATCAATCATTTGCAAGTGCTGGCACAGGTATTGGTGATAACGCTCTTAATCTAAATACGTATTAATTGTGTATACAAATATTGTTGAATTGTGTGTGAAATGAATTCGATAGTGTGTTGGGTGAAGAATACGCGCATGTTGATTATGTGCATAAATATTTAAAGTTTCTGCTAATAACGCTCTTTGCTTGAAACAGAAAGGCTCCGAGTTTCATGCAGTATTGAATATTTTTAGTTATTTAGGGAAACATTTTATTTTCCATTGATATGTTTAGTTTTAATATTTGATCCTGCCTTTAATGCAATTACTGAGCAAAGTTTCTCCCATCTGTGTGAAATATTAGTGACTAGTTATCATTTGCATGCAATGATTTACTTTGGCTTACAAGTGAATCATTCCTGAAACTCCAGTTCTGCTTTAAAGGCAGAATGTTAAACTCTCGTTGCCTGACTTCCAGCCGTTTTGGAATGAGTCCGATTCTTGCCTTAAAAATTGACAAGTAGTCGATCATTAACTCAAATACAAAATTATAAATTAATAATTTCAAAAATCTTTGAGCCAATAATACCAAATTTCATCCATCTCGCTCACTGCTATTTTTTAAGTTATTGAGTGACGTAAGCTAATGGATATTGGAATAAAAAATTTATTTTGGGGTTTTTGAAATCTCGAATATAAAGATTTATGTGAAATTGGTTTAAGGGTGGTAATTTTTATACAAAATAATTAACTTGATCTTAAGCTTGTTTCTGAACGAGGGAAGAAATGGATTGGAAACCGTTTCTGTAGTTTTAATTTTCGAAGATTGAGCATTGTAATGAGTCCAAAAATATGGTCATTAGATCCAAGCTCGGAAAAAAAATAGATGAAAGCTGTGCATTGTAAATAAATTAAGCATTATAAAACAAACAAGTGAATTGATATATGAAGCTCATGAACTTTGTTGGCTGAAGTCAAAATTTTGAAAGGCTACTAATTTATTTTCGTTTGCATACTACTGACGCGTCATAACCATGTTTGGCTTTTGTGCCATTAAAATTCACTCCAAACTATCGTTTGCTTACTATTGCTTTCACCTACTTTTAAATTATTTTTAGTACTTTAATGATGCCGTAAAGTTAGATTTGCTAAATTTCTTCCAACAAACTTCTAATTATTTTGGAGTTCGGAAGTTTCTTGCATACGAATGGATAGCCAATCATTACCACAAATTGTTCTAAATTTAATAACCTTTTTTTTGTAAGTACTTAAAATTTAATCCCTCTCGCTCACTGCATTTATTGAGTTATTGTATGGCTACTCTGGATCCTATAATTCAGTTTAAAATTCTATTTTTAGGATAGCTAAGAGTATGGAAGATGAGTCGAAATTGAATTTCTATGTGAGAAAATAAATTATATTTTGTTTTTGCACAAGAGTGTAGCAATAAATTGGAAATAATGTCCAGTTTAAATTGTTTGATATGTCGTATCGTATTTCTTTTAAAAATATATTTTGATTAGATAATTATAAACAAAAATTGTAGATAAATAAGCTATTATAAATCAAGTGAGTTTAGACCACTGTTCCTCAACTGGCTCAACTTGAATTCATGAAATACACTACGAGTTTGAATTATTAAGGGAAAAAAAATGTGAAAACTTATTCGCATTTCGACGATTAAGGGAAAGTATTAGGATCAAAGTTTTAATCATTTATTATTCAGATCATTTATTATTCAGCGAGAAATTCATAGGATTTATGATCGAAAACTAGTTCGAATTTTCTTTGGAGTTTCAATTTCTTTGATGGGGGAATACAGTTCATGAAATTAATATCAAAAATGCGCTTAAAAATCGTAATATTTTATGAGTATTTGTTCTTTGGTTAATATGTGTAAAATTGTCCAATAATTTTCTATGCATTAAATCAATAATATTGATTTCGATTTTTCCTTGCTAATTGATGAAATTACATTTATTAATTAAAAGATTAATGAATTGAAATGAAATATTCCAAATATTCCAATTTGTATCGAAACTGATATGTGAAATAAGAGATATTAAATTTAAAATCTTTGTTATTGAAAGGAAATGGGAGTGCGAAGATTCAGGAGAAATCACAGTACTAAATCTGTAGTGCATTTAATTGATGTTAGCTTACAGTGATTAAAATACTGCACTTCTTGAAAATGTGAGATGTGACGAAAAGTTCTTTGATGGTGGAGGGTGAATGTTTTCTAGTTGCGTTGGTTATTTTCCGATTTGCATTGTAGAACATAACAAAATCAGCTTTGGAAACATTGATTTTCATTTTTAAATTGAGTAAATTTTCAAATGTCTATTGAGGCCTACCTGGATGCATTTCAAAATTATTTCTGATTAACTTTGCTATAGTACTTCAATGCGTGCGTCAGCATAATATTCAATTTTTACTTTCTCGTATATGAAATATAGAGAAAATATTGGAATCGTAATAAAAAAAAAATGGAAATTGAGGTTTTACTATTATTTACGTTTTAGATTCTCCTGGGTTCTCTAAACACATTTTTCGAAAACATTCGTCTGTGACAAATTTACCTCAAAAACGGCTTGGAGCTAAACGGAAGAAATTTTGTATAGTGTTTTCGCGCCAAAATTTGTGGGAATTCCGTTCAGATAAAGTCTGCCTTGCTCTTCGAATATAATTTAACACGATAGTTACAAACCAAAGAGAGCTACATGATTGAAATTAAGCTTATATATTTAACGTCTTAATGTAGACATTTATCCAATATTGAATCAAACTCAACAAAGGGTTGGACGTCTGTTGGTCTGCAGTTGCAGACAGATGTAAAAGTGTTAACTCAAAAACGCAATGGCAACTATACAAAATTTGGTATGCGAGTTCGTGACTACAGGTGTAATTGTGTACCAAATTTTGGCTTATATCGATTTGGAAACTACTCGTTTAAAATGCAAATTAATTAACATTTTTAGGGAGTATGCGATAAAGTATTGGCGAAACCACTGCCGCTGGTTTGGATATATCGAGGACAAGGCTGAATAACGATTCTCAACAAAGTTATTGATTATTGGGCTTCTCCTCTGTTTATTTAATCAATGGAAATATTGCGAATATAGTTTTAATTAAATATTAGGCTTCCTTGTAAGGAATTACGAGTAATTTAAGAATTACATTATCGATTTGAATTGTTGGGAGCTTTTGTATATTTTTTCAAATCTCTTATGGACACTCCTGTGCTCATTGCTCAAACTAATAGAATAGTCTTAGATTGTCATACTCATACTTATTAAGAACAAACACAATGAATGTATATTCTGTTAAATGTACTGATGAAGTTCGATTTATCTGTGATGATTGTGTGATACTATAGCAGTTTTGGCTCTGTTGTGAAGATTACGAGTTTGATAATTTATACCATAGAAGATCCACCGTATATGTGAACTTTGTGCGTATCAAATTTGAATTAGAAATTCCAATATCCTGTTGATGGTTTGATGTTGAAGCTTGGAAATTCCCGATGAAAGTATCATCTTTTTACGATTTAGAAAGAGAAAAAAAAAAGCTGTTTCAAAACGGTTCCAATCTACCTTCAAAGCGGTACATGAAGTACGATTTGGTGCCTGTTTCAGCATGTGCACAGTTAAATTAACGAGGGATGTTAAACTCTTGCTGCTAAACTATCTTCTGCAACGATTTTTTTGGAATTAGTTCGTTATAATTCAATTACATAAGATAACTTTCATAAATTACTAGTTTTGTTTACTAAATACTCCATTCCTATTTTTTGTTAAGAATCCTCAATCTTACTTTATTATTCTAAATCTGAGATATTCAATATTTTGATTTAGAGATCCTAAAAAAATGTTATGACTTTTAATCAGATAAATATTTTTATTCTTAAATTCAGAAATGTGACATACAAGAAATTAAACAGATAATGCGTTCAAGACGGGTCAATCAAGCTATATGTACGACTCGAATTAGACGCTCGAATTTATTTCGCACACGCAATCACACACTTTCATTCAAAAATGCTATGATTTGAGGATGATTTTAAAATTACAATTTAACATCATATTTTTGTTACAACTTCGGATATTTTAGCTGTTTCTGACGCTAAGAGTAATCTGTTTCAGAGCTAAGTGTAATCTGTTTCTGTCTTCTCTTCAACTAACATCCTAATCTTTTAGAGAAATTATTGAACGATAATATCTTCATTGGAATGAACTAGTCAGTCACTATTTTGTTTGACGCGTGAAATTCAATTTACATTTTTACACGCAGTTTCAATGCATTTCATTTGCATTCAATTAAATAGAACTTTCACTAACTGAGTCGGCTTACGGAATGCTCGTCCATATTATATTCGCCAAATCCTCCACCCTCCATCTCGATTCGTTTTTAGATAGGCATAATCTAATGCGTGGCACAAATGTGATATACTGAATTCCCTATTTTCTTAAATCGAGGAGGAGAAAAAATAAATATTCATATCATTTTACCGAGGTTATTTATTAGAAATAAATCCTATGTCATTATTTTTTGACTGCGTGGAAGTTTATTTCGAACAAAATTCGTTTTTAAACTCCTTTTATAGAGATGGTTATTGTTAGAAGGATTATTCATATAACCTAACCTGAAATATTTATCTGCTTTCTCTTTTTCTGCTAGTAGTGATTTGTTACATAACTAACATATGCTCTTTTTTCAATTCCTACTATTAGTTCACACACACTCACACACACACACATATATATATACATATTTATATATCTCGTTCAAACTTTCAGTCGTTAATAAAATACTTTTTATTCATCCACTCAAGTTCAAATATCCTTTTTTTAAACTTGTTGTGGATGACACATGATGTTAATACAGTTTTTTTAATATTAATTAATTAATTGAATTTGTCCAGTAGTTTCTATTTGGACGCCAAATCCGTCACCATGTCACCAAATGGTCGCCAAGCTCTGAGATTCCTGAGGCGACAACCAATCAAAAATAATATAAGATATATATAAATAATAAAAAGTAACTAAACTAATTTTTTTGTTGAACTTAGTAGGAATTGACTTATATATATTACTTGTTTACAAGATGCTCAACTAGTTAACAAAATTAAATTTTTTCGTCCAACATTTGACGATGCGGCATACATTCGCTTGTCGAATGTATAGATTTTCTTTTCCACTATCCGCCTTTGGCGATAAGTTAGTTCGCATGGATTAATAGTTGCTAAAATTTTTAATTAAATATTTTGTGTAACTATACCTTCCCAGTTTCTCCAACAAACATTTTACACAGAATTACGTTATCCGAACGTTGTCATATACACTGACATCTTGCGTGACTTATCTGACATATGCATCGTTATTGAATTTTTAGTACTTAATATGGAATTAAGTGAAGCTCTTATGTCATTTACACTCATGTCCAAAATTAAGGTCGCAAACATAAAATCTGCGAAAAATGAAAAACTATTCTCTGTGTTGCCACGAAATTTGGCACAGAGGTACACTACAATGGAAGAAAGAACATAGACACATAACAACATGGAAAAGATTTTAATTGGGAATTAAGAAACAGGGTATATTAAAAAAGTGTTACATTATGAATCAGAGATAAAGCATTTATCTCCGAAAAAACCTGTCTAATATGAAATGTAACCACCGTGCACTGGTATACAGGCTACACAACAAGCTTTCATACTGTTTATGAGGGTGTGAATAATGCTTGGGGCAGCAAAGCCCATTCTTCCAAAAGCGCGGCTTTTAACTTTTGGGCGGTATTAGGAGGGGGGTTATGCTGTGCAATGGCTCTTCCGAGACCATCTTAAACATGTTCAATAGGATTAAGAACCGGAGACCTAGAGGGGCAGTCCATTCGTCGAATATCCTCTTCCTCAAGAAAATCATCAACGATCTGAGCTCTGTGGGGAAGCACGTTTTCATCCATAAACATGAAGTCTGGATCAACCCCCCCCCCCCCGGAGCAACCTCATATAGGCTTCAAGGATCTCATCCCTACAGCGATGTACATTCACAATACCAGCATCGAAGACATCATTATGCCACCTGAGACAAGGATTCCTCTGCCACCAAATCTGTCGATTTCTTTTACGTAGGAAGGATGATAGCGAGCTCCTCACTCTCTCCAGATGAAGATTCGACGAGTGTCCCTCTATGTGGTAAATCTCGACTCATCACTAAAAGGAATATGTCCCCATTCTTGCTGTGCCCAGGACTGATGTGTTCGGCACCACAACAATCGGGCTTTTCTGTTGGATGCAGTCAAATGGACGCACTCAACTGGTCGCCGGGCATAAAGGGTCTAAACGATTATGGGAACTCATTCTCACTGGAAACAGTTTAAATTTTTTGTTTTAATGCAATATTCATAAAATTGCAGGCAAAATTCCCAGATGCCTAAACGGTCTAATTTCAGTAGTTCCTCAAAAACTAATGCTAAACAACATTATTTTCCACAACAAAGGTTAATGTCGTGTTACCACTCTTTCACAATATATAAAATATAATTTGTTTAAATTTTACTGGTATCTATTTAGAAATACTTTGAAAAACATTTTTGTGACCTAAATTTTGGGCATGAGTGTCAATACCAAACCAAATCTCTGGGTAAAGCCTTAATGTCTCAAGTGACTTTTATAATTTCAGAAGAATTGGAATAAAAATAAAGGTGTCAAACAGGAAGTGTCATCTGATTACGAGGTTAAATAAATTCTTAGATGAAGGGGCTAATAGAATTAAATTTTGTAGCTAGCCGTATGATCCTGGTGTTATTAAAAATTTTTTGGTAGGTTTTTCAGCCTGGATATCATGAATATATATATATATATATATATATATATATATATATATATATATATATATATATATATATATATATATATATATATATATATATATATATATATATATATATATATATATATGACAAAGTATAAGCCGGCGTTCTGGCATAGGGGTAGAGAGTCCTCCCCGTGATCTGGGCGACCCGGTTCGGGCATGGTTGTTTTTGTTCTATCTGTGAGGTATGTGAATGTCCCCCCCCCCCGCCTGAAAAAAGGGATTGTGCAAGCAAATGTGACGCATGAAGTAGCTAACTCTTACTCTAGGCCCTAGTTCGCTCTACTAAAAAAAATTATGGCTTGTAAAGTGCCATATGCCACAACAACAACAAAGTATAATCTCTGTTTTGTTAGATGCAATATGTAAATTTAAATTTTCAAAAATTAAATTTTATGCACATTTTTTTTTCCTTTTTACTTTTTACTTTCCCGAATACGAAACTTTTAAAGAAAAAATGTGGGACTCCAAAAGAATCAAACTTGAAATTTTCACGAATATCCATGTTTCAAATAACCTCGAACTCGATTTGAATTAAGGGAAAACATAATTCCGAAGTTGGAGGATTGGACAGACATAATTCAAAGAAATAATTTTCAAACTGCATGTCTGTGAACTCGATAATTCAAAAGCATGAAATTTCTTATATAGTAATTACACCAACTTTGTTGATTCGTAGCAATTTTGAACGAAATCCATTCCCGACTGTTCGAATACAAGGGAACATGGCGAATTCAAAGTATAAAGTGGAAGTTGAATAAAATTCAGTTCACAGATTTACATAATAAATAGATTATTTTCATCTATATTGCAGACCTGCATCAAGTGGTGAACCTATAAGGCATTGCTAGCATGTATTATGGCATGGCTTATAAACTCTGGAAACGCTAAGACGTGGATAAAAGAAATTTGCTTCATACTTTTAGCATCTAATGTGTAAATCTTGAATTAAATCTCTGTAAGAGCTGATTTAAGATTACAAATAATAACTTAAACAAATCAAAATTTGCATTTTCTCTTGTATCTACAACTACCCGTTTCAATCGATCGGAAGAATTTACATAATTCGATTTTTTTTAATTATATTATGTAACACAAATATGTTGATTTCTGGAAATGAAAATTTGTGGACCAATATCGTTTACGATCTTGTCTAAGTGTCACAATTTTGTTTGAGGGGATTAAGCCTCTTTTTACTAATATTTATATATAAAATGTTAAGTTAGGTAATTAAGTTATATTAACGCCCCGTTTTAAAGCAACACTAGGGTTATTTTGGGACGGACCTCGTAATTTTGAATCGCGGTCAGATGACGAGGATGACACCTGAGCTGGCCATCCCACCCCTTCCGCACCACACAACACCAGCGGGAGCGCGTTTGGCCGCATACTTTAATGTGCACCAGACCCGCTTACATGACGGTACTTCTGTGGAATCGGATTACAAATATGAAACCCTCCGGTTCTGAAACCGAAACCTGACAAATAGGCCACCGCGGCGTTATATAAAACTTTCAAGCACTTGGCACAGAAATCATACTTATTACTTATTTTAGAATGACAAAAATCAAACAAATCATTGTGCGAAATCCAGACTGGTTTATTGCACGTTTTTTACAGCTGTATTGAATCTAGCCCTTTGCATAGTTAATTAATAAATCTGAAAAATGTTATTAGAAATATTCCAAAGAGAGTTCGCTGCATTGCCATGAAGTTCATTCTGGGAGAGAAAAGAAGATTTTAAAGAAATCAAGAAATAGGCTTCAGGAGAGGAAGTGTAATCGAGATTAAAAAGGGGCTTTAACCATCACCAGATGGGTAATTGCAATGACTTGCTTATAGAAATTGATCTCAATATCTTCTAAAGTAATTATTTAGTAAATATTACCTTTTCAATGATATCAATTCAATTTCCTTACATTTCCCCCCCTTAATAATATGTTTTTATGCAATTGGATGTACAACCGTAACAATATTTTTAAATGCTATGATGGAATTCAAACTCATCCATCAAAATATTCAATTGAATTCCATTATAGGATTTTCACTTCACCTTTTATTTCATAGTATTTGCACTCTTTTATAGTTGCAATACATTCACTCAATTGAGTTTTTTATGTCATATGAAATGACAAGATGATAAAATTCAAAAAATACATCCATCATAATTATTTATCAGCTTAGAGAGTTAATAATACGGACAAGCATGTTGATCGCCAAAGGCGGCTAGTAACTAGAAAGTTTCAACTTGAGCACTTCCGTTCGTATTTCCTTCTATTTTCTTCAGACAACTAAGATGTTTATGATTGTTTTTGATGACATAATTCATGAAATATCATTTATTAGGTAGCAACTATAAAAACAGTTCGCAACTTGCCATAGTAATGAAGCTTTATGGCGAATCATGATCAGTACTTTTAAATATTTCAAGTATAAGCATGCATAAAATATATAGGCATCAGGTATAACAAGGTGTAGCGCATTAGCAGTAAAAAATATAGCGTTACTTTAAAACTAAATCTGAATTCTTTTAAAAAACTAAGATTAAATTTCAGCATATGTTCAGAAATAATGGTTGATAAAAATTAAGATGGGATACTTTGCCTAAAATATGAAATTCAAATTCTTCACTTATTATATAGACAGTTTTTCTCTTTCTCGTATCCGAAGTATACACAGAGCAAGTATTGTAATCGTCCAAAAATCCGAAATCGAGATTTTTAAATCTCGAGACCACTGTAATTCCAGAAAATACAGATTTTTAAAATTATCTTATTATGATCTTTACTCCAAATATGTAGATTTTTATCAAATTTTAATAGAAACCCATTTCTAGGAATTATGTCTGTTCGAATGCTCGAGTGCGGTGAACTCTCATAATAACTCAGAAACGGTACAGTTTGTGTAAATGAGTATTGGTATATAATCATGTTACTGAAAATGTAATTCTGTATCAAATTTTGATTTCAGTATTAAGTAAAAGTTTTTGAAAATTCGAATTCGATTTTTCTTTTCTATACAAAGAATAAAAGTCTCATGTGCTAGAATTCAAGAAAAACCAATTATGGCTTACATTGAATTTGATGCCCTACTCGTAGGATTACACCTTCATTAGGCAGTATGTGAAAAATTTCAATCTACTGCCGTTGGTTTTAAAAAAATTCAATTCTTTCTAGAATTCGCCTTCTTTATTATTAAATTGAAATATAATTTCTAATATTCGCTTTGATCGTTATGAGTAATTTTCCTTTTATTTACTACACGTAGATACAATTTTGTGATGTATTCAAAACTTCGAATATCTGCAATAGCTGCTTTATATATATGAATTATTCGTTTGAGATTTATTTAATTATAGAGAAATGTCATCCCCATATACTCATCAATAATGTAATTCCATTAATGTTGGATGAATGTTCAGAGTTCTATATTCAGTGTGAAAGTCTAATACCTAAGCTACCGTAAAGCTGTATTTCTAGAAGAGAGATCGAAGGAAATTAATTTGAAGAATTGGTTGATGATCTGATTTTTTTAATAGAGTAGTATATAAAAGTTGTTTCACAATATTTTAATTTCCACATAATTTAAAAAAAAGAAACTAATACATTCAAAAATGTTGGCCGTGGGCAAGGACGTAGATATTTATCCGTTGACTAACAAAGAGTACGAAATATAAATATTTCGCATGAATTTAGCATTTTTATTGAATCTAGTGGGATATTTTTGACATTTTTTTTGTAAATAATAGATGACATGGGGATAACATACAAATACTTGGAAATCGAATATGTATTTGGACGCCATTTTTCAGCCGATTAATATAAAAATTGGATATACAAATACTGCTGTATTTACAAGATCACTTACTGTATCTCATTCCGTTCTGCGTTTTGAATATTACATTTACATGATTGAGATAATACAAACATACACATTATTTATATTTTGACAAATTTTATTCAAAATTACATAAATAAATGCTAAAAATGGGAACCAAATTTTATCTATATATATCTTTGCTTTTTGTAGTTATAAAGTTCATTTGTATTTAGAACGCAAAATAAGTTGAAATCTTGTGACTAGATTTCAACTTATTTAAAAATTTAACAGAAATCTACAAAGTAGTTCTTCAGAATCGTATAAAAATTTTCATCTGTCTTGCACAATGCATTTTTGAGTTATTGTATTCAAAAATAGAAACATACATTTTTAAAAATTCCATTATTCATATTTCTGGATTCTAAAACCGAATAAAATTTCGAGTCCGAATTTTTCAATGTTTATAATACTTTTTTTTTTATAATGAATAAGTAAAAAATAAATTTAAGAAGATGGAACTCCCACCAGCCTACGAAGATTATTTGCTAGAAAATCATTGTCTTAGATTCCGATAGAGATGGATACACTGGTATTCGATTGTATATGTAGGTATTCGAACTTATGTATTCGGAATGTCCTATATCTAATCGGAAACAACCAATTCACATATGAAACTGGACATTCCTATTTGTATTCTCTATCTTAATATTCATAAATTATTGTATTGTCACCGTTCGCGTTCTGTATATCAACAGAGAAAAATAGCACCATTGATGAGCATCCTTTGGGTAATCCTATTGACCTTTTATTATTAAAATTTTTATGTGATCGTGACCGATTTCACTACCTGGGTCCTATCATCTTTAATAGTTTTTAGGTAGAATTTTGAATCAATCTGAATATCCACAATATTTGAAAGCTTATTTTTGCAACTATCTTATCCATTCTTAAAATCCTGCATAGTAAAAACATTCGAAAATGTCCAGGTTTATTCGTTATTCTTGAAATGAAAACTGATAGTAAAAAAATTTATAAATAAAGTTCCGTTAATTCTAAATTAAACATATCGCATGTTTACGATTAAAGATAATTACCATTCGCCAATACTCATCAGGCACAAGGAAAACACAATATTTTTACATTGTAAAATATTGTTTTAAAGGGGAAGAAAAACTTTGTTGAAATGCATAAATATTTCTATGAACTCATTTTTTTTATAGTTTGAAATCTGTAGGAACAGCATATCACAATGCCAGAAATCTAGTGTAAAAATTTTCGTGTCGCCATCTAGTGCATAAAGATAACTACAAATGCAAGAATTTAAATCTTTCTTTAAATAAAATACTAATCAAATATTGAATATGTGAAACGAGTTTTATATCATAAGAAGCTACATTATAGAGTTTAAAGTTTCATTCCAAAAAACTTTTTAAAAATTCTATATTTCATTACATTTTATGAAGCAATACGTGTCTCATGTTGTCTTCAATGTGCAAAATCTGCAATATATATATATATATATATATATATATATATATATATATATATATATATATATATATATATAACACATTCATAAAAGTTGAAAAAAGAGACATATTGATAAGAATTATATTCCAAAAGTTGAATGAAATGCTAAGCAAACAATAAAAGTAGTTAATCTCATATGTTCACTGAACCATTTGTTGAAAGAGAAATAATGCTATCAAAGCTAACTTCCTAAACACAAATTTACAAAGCATTATATGAAAGATGTTAGAAAATTTGTACATTTTATGCCTTCTATTTCAATGACAAGTGTAAGAAATTATAAAGGCAATATAATGAATAATGCAAAAAAAAGGAATGTAATAAATACATATTTTGAATACAAAACATCTTTCGTATAAAATATGTATAAAATATCGGTTGATACGATTTCATCTTCTATTCCATGAATTTCAAAATTAATTGATATTTGTAAAGTCATATACGAATATTTCAGATCTTACTTCGCTTCTGTTGCCATTTTGCTGTCCTTTTTATAAATGCTTTTAAAGGTGAAACATAACATGCAACATATCACAAGAATCCAGCAACATATCATTCATAGGATGACTTGTCTGCTTTTTATAACACAAAATGGAATCGATAAATTCAATAAGTGAGGCGTTATTTCATTTGCTGCAGAAAATTTCATTTCTTTGTAAATTTTCATTGTTTTTATCGAATTAAATTATTGCAACTGTAATAACAATAATACCAGTTCGTAAGTTATTTATGTGTAAACAGAATACTATAGAAAAGCAAAATTATATTTAATCATAATTAAATGACGGAAACAGTATGAAGCAGAATTACAGTAATAATTTCTGATAGAAATAGTATGCAGAAATGATAAGCGACAATTGAAAGAAAATTAGTTTTATCAGGGTAAGCACTTGTATTTCGTTTTTGTTGGTAGAATTATTCTAAGCAAATTGATTTTAATTTATATTTCAATCACATGCACTGTTGTAGTTAATTTAATTTGTATACAAAATAATTTCATTTATTTCAATAAGTTCTAACGAACTGCTGAAATTTTTTTTTCAATTGCATTAAAAGTCTTTTGTTTTAAAAAAGATATTCATTAGTAGAAACCCCTCTCTTGTGGAAGTTTGGAGAGGGGGTGGCAGCTCTGTTGTAGTCCTCGTCATCTGACAGCGATTCAAAAGTAAGAAGTCGGTGCCAAAATAACCCTAGTGTTGCTTTAAAACGGTACGTTAATATAACTGAACTGGACATTAGTAGAAGCAGTTACTACAAATTAATGGAATAGTTCAAATTGGCAAAAGATATATATATATCAAGTCTGGAATATATAGAAAAAATATACAGCAATCAAACGAGGAGGCAAATAACATCCCTACAAATTCTGCAGATAGAATAAGGAGCGATCATTTCTGTAAAATATCTTTTAAAATAACGAGCGTTTTACAGATATTTGAACTTCGCTATACTTTTTTTTTATGTTTGTAAAGATGAAATGTTACAATCGAATTTTCCCTTAATGTTGTAAAATTGTGATGGTTCTGTATTTAAGATAACATGATGTGATTTCAATATTTTTAGAACTGAATTATCTGTTAAACGATTCATTTAATCAAATGTTGATAAATTTACTCAGATGAAAAATATGCATCAGATATTCGTAATTGTATATAGCTCAAACCTAATGATATATATATATATATATATATATATATATATATATATATATATATTATTTACATAGATAATTAGAGCTACTATACACCTTGAGAAATAATGCTATGAATTCTCTTGAGAACATCAAAGCATAAATTTGAAGACTTCGGGACATGAGTTGATTGATAGAAATAATTAAAATTATTGTTGATATATAATAAATTCCCAGTGTAATAATAAGTGTGTGTAATTCCGAATGATTTAAAAAAATTTCACATTTTAAACTAAATTATATGTAAAAGAAGAATATAATTCAAATTTACGAATTGAAGTGCTGTTCTGAAATTTTCTAACATATTCTCTAATAAAAGTAATATTTCGATTTGCCAAACAATTTGACGGCATTATTTAAGGCCCTGAATGCCACGATTACTTTCAATTTGATTTTTAGAGTCACGCACATCAGCATTTTGTATTTCATACTATAGTAAAAATTAATGAGTATAAATTGTGCTGATTTTCTGTCAATGTATTAAAAGAAAAAATTAGAGTATAATTTTAGTAACTAGATCATTTATCAAATTGCACACAACAAAGTTGTCGCGTTTTTGAATTATGACGTTTAAAGGCATTTTAAACTGCAGACAGACAAAACCTAACCCGGTGATGAATTTCTTCTGAAATTTGATAAGGCTCTAGACTTCAGACGCTAAAATTGGGCAACAACGTTTATCCATTTAGACTCTTTACATTTTGTAGCAATCGTATTTACATGTGTTTCAATACGGACTGACACATTTGCTTAAGGTATCCGAACATGTTGAAAAGGTCAATTTTCTCAACAAAAAAAAATGACATTCGTTAAATATTTTTTTTGGATAGACCAGTCTTTGAACTATCCAAAACCGGTTTAATTTTGTCTCTACGTTAACTATAAGTCAATATATTAATATTTCCGTAATGAGCGGTAAACCAGAAGTGGGTATTTAAATAACCGGAAATACCGATTTAAAAAGCCAAAAATAAGTTAACAATGTGTATAAAGCCAAATTTAGTTTTAAATACTGAAATTTTTTGCACGAAGAAAACCAAAATGCCAATGAGAGTTTCGATGGTGTTTTGTGGAGATTTGTACCTAAAGATGTCTTTGTTGAGCTACGAACTCTCAGATACTGTGCCTGTAATACATTTTAACAAAGGTTTTATGGATTACTGATTAACCTTAAGGTTACTGGAGTGTATCTAGTGCAAATGCAGTTAGAGCATTGTTTTAGCTCGACAAAGACAGAATAAATGAATCTAAGTGTCATTCAGTGCTAAATGCAAAAATTGCCAGAAATAAAATAAAACTATTAAAAACGAAAAATTATTAAAAGCTGAGGAGAAAGAAGGTATAACCTATGAATGTGGCGAATTTTAAGTATATGCAAACATAATTGATTATTGAAACATATTACTGTATAATTTAAATGCATTTTTTTCCCAAAATTAATTTTTTTTTTTGTTTACTTCAAATTAAATAACTCGAAATATAATTATGAATTTTGGCGGATTTTTCTAGGAAATGAAATAAGAATTTAGATTGAGTGACTATTTTTTTATAATTTCCAGCCTATGGTTTGAATTATAATGTCATATACTAAAAATTGCATGACAAACTTCGACTGGCTCTAAAAATCTCATTTTTTACTAGCCGCCTTTGCGACCAGCCGGTTCGCTAATCTTAACGTTCATTAATATTTTAACAATTAAATATTTTATGCAATTCCTACTTTAATAGCTTCTTCATTAAAATATTTTGAAACTTCAAATTTTGATAGTCATATAATTTACTCATAATATTATAAAGGCCTTCAGTCTTAACTTAATATGTCTCTCTAATTTTCTGTTAGCTCCCGTAGAATTTAGGCTTTAAAGTAAAGTGGAAAGGATTAATCTGCAATTAATATAATAATATTTTTTATTGAAACAAAGCATTTTTTATAATATGATTACTGAAAATAGAGTCACTGAGTGTTTAAACTTTATGGGCACTAAAGAATATCTTTCATAATTTAGTAATATCTAAAGAATTTGTCAACAAAATTTTCTCAAATTCATTATGAGCAGATCGATTTATTAACAAAGTTTAATTTTAAATGCATCAAACACTAAGAAAATAAAACGAATCGTTTAAAATAATCTTTTGAAAACAAGTTTTAAAAAAACTACTTAAAAAAAGATGTACTTAAAACTATAAGCATATGCAAAAAAATATATAACTAACGTAAATACAATTGAATTACAAAAGCATACACCTAAAAATAATTTAAATCAAGTCCGCATGCTTTGATAATATTTATCAACAATCAGAACTAAATGTGCATGAGTGAATTTTCAACGCCAATTACGTTAACGCAAATGCGTGAATTTTTCTACGCCAGTTGGGGTAACGCTATGCAGAATAGAAATTTTTAATTTCCTTTATTCTGTTTTATTTTAACTATAAAGTACTTCAGAATGAATCTGAAAGATCGATTAATTAACAATGTATAAACAACAGAATTGTTTGAAATAGTCGGCACAAAATTGTTAAGCCTAGTCTCATTACTGTTGTGAAAAAAAAATGAAGCCTTACTCATTTGGCGGTGGGGAAAATGAAAAAGATTTTTTGGTGGGTAAGTTTGTTTTTAATTACTAATTAAAATTCTAATTAAAAATTCAAAAAAAGGAACTCTAGGTACACATACCCGACCTCCAAGGTATACATGTACCAAATTTGGTAGCTGTTGGTCAAACAGCCTGGCCTGCAGAGCGCCAACACACACACACACACACACTCACATTGAGCTTTATAAATGTATAGATTATAACAATACCATTGTAATTCATTCCCTGGAAAAAAACTTTGGGGTTTATTTTGTTCCGATCAGAGTATAGCGTTTGGTGAAGCTAATTTGAAGTGTTTAAAGAATTTGCTTAAATTTATATTATTAAAGATTTACTGACAAATGACTTAAAATAATATTTTATAAATTTCTAGACTGTAATGACAAATATTTTAATTATCATAAGTGTAAAGTCATTTCAAAGAAAAAAAATGTTGTACTTCTATAATATATTTTCTAACATTTATCATTTATCCAAAATATTGGCTTTATTTAAAGTTAAAAAATAACCGACACTCTGATAAGAAATGATTTTGTGTGAATTATAATTTTAATGAGATGTATATTTTTACTTTAAATGTATTTCTTTCTCATAATTGCACTCTGCCTTCATTTCTTTATAATATTGCATGATTTTCTCTGAAATAATGTTTTCTGCAATTATTTACTTCTAAAATAAACGATTTTTAAAACTTATATTTTTATAAATTAAAATTATACCCTTCATGATCAAAAACCTTACTTTGCACTATTCCAAATTTGCTGGAAAAGGCTTGAATTAACTTCGATACTCTTGTAATACTAATCTCTGCTATTACTTGTAATATGAAAAAGAAAATATAAATCGCCCAAAACAATCTGCAGTATTTTAAGAGACTATTTTGGGGACATGAGCGTCCATTTCCACTAAAATGAATAAAAATTGGCAAAAACGTCACTGACATCAACTAAAAATTTACTTCTTTGTAAGAGATATTATTTTTGCTTTGAAAAACGCACTTTTAAAATCGATTGTAGTGTTCTTGGAACAATTCCTTTAAATAATTTATGTACAGTAATTATATCATAAATTGCTACCTTTTAATTCAATTTGAAACTTCTGCATTTAACCCAGAAATCTTCACAAAATGCGATTATTTTTCCTATTCCTATTGCTGATTTATTTAATTTTTAAATCAAGTAATGCCTTGTGGGCACCTAGTGTTTACCATAAATTTTCTAATGCTAAAATTGATTCACTATCCCAAGCTTTCCGAGGCTATTTTAAAACGTACGTTAGATACCTTCAAAATGCTTAATCATTTTCGATAAAATAATTTCGTACATCTCTTCTTCTAAAATAAAATTTCAATTACCTAAAAGAAATTAAAATTATTTCATAATTTTTTAATGGAAATATTATTCTTTACAGAGAATTAAGGCAAATTTTCCGTCTGATAAAAAAAATTAACATGCATGTCTTTGAAAGCATTTAGAATTTCTGTAATCAAGAGGATCATTTCTTTTCAAATTCATTAAAGTATTAACTGTTTAGATATATTTAACAGCCAAATTTCATATGAAGTTTTCTCTCTGATCAGTCATCCCTTACAAGAGATTTCCGATCTTCCCCTGAAAAAGGCAGGAACAAATGTTGGTGATATTAATCTTACACTTATCAAATAAAACAAAAGCAAGCTTTCTAATTCGGAAGAATTTTTTGTTATCATTTACGCAAATCAAATTTTAAGTATCGACACACAAATCTAAGTTCTTTAGAATCAGATAAATAATTTAAGTTAGACGAATTTGATTTCATTACGTTTATACTCGGAAGAAAAACTGAATATCAAAAGTCAGGCCTGCAGCAAAAAGGTAAGCTTCATTAATCAGTGAATATCATATTTCTGAGATACAGTTAAAGAACTAAAAGAAACACTTCATCTTTTCTATACAATATTTAATGAATAGTAGGGTCATTTCAATTTATTACATTTGTAGTGCACAAATGCTAGCTAACTGTTTTTATTAGATCAAACATTATTATCAAGAGCTAGATCCTTATTTTATTACATCTCCTTATTTTTATTCGGAATATTTTTATTTAATTTTTCCACATACATAATTTTTGGTGATTTTTAGAATATTGCGAATGAGGAACAATATTTGGGGAAGAAATTTCAATTTTTAAGGATTCCGTACCTGTTTCAATTGATTATTAATAATATACTTTAAATGAATGTCAATTTTTGAATCAAATTCATGCTCCCTCTGAAAAGAAATATCTTATCAGTATCCAAATTATGTACGAAATTAAATATGTATAAAAAAATTAAGCTATAAAATGTCATTGTAAAAGTTATTTGAAATTCAGTATTGAGCTATTTTACGTCATCTGAAGATTGGATTCTTTAACTCGAAACCACGTAATTTTGCTAATGTTTTGAATGGCCACATGTCCAATTTATGTATGAGATTTCCAAATAGTATAGGAACTCAAATATGTACGCAAAAGCAATATTTAAACATTTGCACTCGGAAAGATAATTCAATGCATAATTATTCCCTTAATTGTTGAACCTGTTTATTACACCAAAAAATAAATTCTTGCAACTATTTCAAGTTGAATTTCCCTGAAAAATGAATCTCATCTTTTTAATATTCTGTAGGTATATTTAACAATTAAAATTTTAAAAATAAAAATGTCAAAATGACGCACCGCTTTGAATGGTGACTAAGAGAAGACATTCGAGTGCGAAGCGATAATATTTAAACAGATCACGCGATTCTAAATATCGTTGCTGAAAGCTGAAGTTTTATATTACTAAAAATATACATTTATATCCATTTTTAAAAAAATCAGAAATATGAAAAAGAATTTATAGGAAAAACGTTATTGCGGAAGTTGCTTTTTGTAATTTCGTTATGCAAAATGCGTTTTTTGCAATATTCACCAAAAAGTAAATTAATGATTGAAAAAATTTAATTCATATTAATTTTTAATTAAAAATCTAATTAAAATTTGGAGGCTCTATTAATTAGGTATTTACTACAATAAAATAAACTATGGGGCCAAATTTAGTAAGCCAAGATTCACCGATCTGTTCTGCAAATTTTACCCTTCGTATTTTCATGTCACATTTCAAACATATTAGAAAAAGTTATTACATGACTATTATTAAATAACTAACTAATGATATTATTGTTACTATTATAATTAATTATTAATATTATTAAATATTTAATAATTTTTGAAAACAAACTATTACAACACCTAACATTTTCAAATAAATTATCTTGATATTATAATTTTCTATTTTCAAATGTAATATCAATTGTTTAGACCGCTTAGCTAATGCGATTAACAAAAACTTATTTAAAAATTGTAGTATAAAAAACTCACGAGAATTTGATTTATTTATTAAATGAATCGTTATTTGATTGCAGTATTTTTTGGAATAATTATAAATCTTGATAAATTTATAATTTAAAAATAATTATTTATAAATATTCATTGTAATCGTAATTTAATATTTAAGTAATAATTATAATTTTAAAAATATTTGTTTTAACGTAATGAATTTAAATATTTCTAGTTAAAATTTAGACATTTCTTTTATTTCAAGAAATTTACACATAAATTAACACAGAAATAAAAGTGGTTTGAAATGTATTTGACATGGATTTCAATTTCAGTCTTTAAAAATAATTTGAGGGAGAAATTTTGCAAATTCAGTCTAGAAAAGAAATTATACATTACTGTTTCAAACCAAACAATCAGTAACTATTAATTGAAGTCATATATGCATAGAAGATTGAAAGAAGAGCAAGATTACGGTTCATCTTAAAATAGTAAAAAAAACGCTTAGTAAAGAGAAAACTTCATAACAAACAGGCTTTTATTTCAGAAAAATATATTCAAATAAAAAAAAATCATGTTAGGAAATTCAAATAACTTACGAACAATATATACATATTAGTTTACGAACAATTTATACATATTAGATTACGAACAGTACAATGCAATTGTTTACGAACAATTTATACATATGTACAATATATACATATAATTGGATATTTAAATATTTATAACAGAATACATCCATATATGAAAAATTATTAACATATAATCAATCACTTATATTTATTGCTCTTTACATTTCACTTTCCAGAATATATTCCATTATAGTATTGTACATTATAGCTAAGAATACAGCTTCAAAAATGCTTACCTAAGACATTTCTACAAAAAAATCTCGTAAAATACAATTTTAGCTTCAAACATAAGAAAATAGGAACATAATCTTTCTAATGATGTATAGTATTAATTTTAGTAAAACTGGCTGAACAACCAATTTACAATTATCTGATTTTTCATTCCTTTTTAGATTTACACCTACTTTATCCGTTTGTCTCTACAGGCCTTAGATAGCAAGTTCCCATGATAATTTTTTTTTCTTGCTTGTGATGGATGAAAATTTCGATTTTTATTAAAGTACGGCACAGTGGTTCCTGGCTTGTCAATCTGTTTTCTGAATATCCATCTAAAAAGTTACTCTTAGAGATGGAAAGTAAATATTTTCCCCCTGATCTTGAAGAATTTGGATATCATTTAAGCATCAAATCTAAATGCATCTAAGTTGCATTTCTGTGCACGTTCTTGTAGAAAATGCTCCATGACTGCCATGAGATGGTAGAAAGTAGACATTCAGTTTTTGGATGAAAATTAAATACACTAATATTTAAAACATTTCCATAAAATATATGAAAGTTTACATTGACAAGAAAATGCTCAAAATTCCTACGTATTCAACCAAGAACGTATTATCTATCACGTCTTGGAGTGAAAAGACAAAAATAAAATTTCAATATAAAAAATCTTATTTTGCTTAATGAATCTTTACAGTAATCAAAAAATGCATCTTTGTATGAAGTTTTGAGCAAGAGCCAAATTTAATATCAATAAATTTAGAAACAGTCACATTTGACTCAACACAAAAGGAATTTGGCATGAATGCAACCACGTTTGATATTCAAATTAGAAGAACTAAATGGTTAAGCATCGTATTGTTTAAGGTAGAAAATTATACGATGATATAATACCCTCTTTAAACATATCATCACTTGGACATTTTTGCGTTAAACAATTGTTTGGAGCACCAATCCTTCTACAAAACTAATCTTCAAGAAAAAACTTGTAAAACGTGTTTACCTTTTAATAAGGAAGCATCAAAGTGATGTTAGCATTTGTATGAATGTTTTTATCACTGGAAAATATTTAAAAGAAAAAGTTTTAGTTCTGTATCATATGTAAAATGTAACTGCATTGATCCGTCTCAGTTTTACCATTTGGCAACAACTCGCTAAAATTAGTGAAAATAGAGATTTTAAAATTACCAGAACTCTGGATAGAAAGGGAAATTTGCTTTCATGAAATGCTTCTTGGGAGTAACCAATCAGTTTGATGAACAGATTCTAGATGCAGTAAAGTTTTGTTTTACAAAAAAGTTTCTAGGTAAGAGCAGTATCTAGGGTGTTGCAATAGCATTGGTATTAACCGAAGGAACATTCCAAAGTAGCCGATTGATCTAAGCTCCAGCATTTCAATAAGTGTAGAAAACAAACTGATGATGTTTTTGGCAAAATACACCTTGGAAGACAAGAAATTACCAGAAGCATCTTCAATCCCAGAACAAAGCCAAATTCAAAAATATGTTACAACTGAGCATTTTTGATCATATTCCTAAAATCGATTTATTTCAAATCCGACGGTGGAGACACGATATGAAATGAAAAAAATAACCTCCCTTCATTTGAAAAGGGCTGTCATGGCAAGGTTATCAATGACCGTGATAAGAAAGTTTATATATATTTTTTGTAAGATAGCCGCAACGATTTATAACAAATAATTACAAATAGACATTCTCATATTTTTAAAAATAATTTTTTCCATTTACGTAAGAAATATGTGACGTGCTTTTTCCCTTTATCAAAGCAAAACAAAGAAAAAAGATAAATAATTTTCCCGTGATAAAGTTTATCTGTTTCGCATAATAGATCCAAAAAAATCGACTTGTTCAGGAGAAACTGCTCTTCCTCTTTATCACTGGGAATTTCTAAGACCATTAAATGTATCCGTTAGAGGTCGGCTCACACATGCAGCTTCAAGTGCGAAGGATGAACAAGGTAGAAACAATGCGATTTCTTTAACACTAAGATTTTTTTCATTATAAATGTTCTGTGTGAAGTAATTAAATTCTTTAATCCAGCAAGTGTTCAGCATTATTTGAAAGTATTACTGTAAAAAATACATTTACGGATTGACTAATATTGAAAAAATACTTCTCGCAGGAACGACAGAAAGGTAGGCTAGTATTAATATTATATTTCTTTAATATTCCTACCGATTCTGATAAAAAAAAAGAATATAAATTGTTTGCAAGAATGTTGGTAAAAATAGAATTCCTTTATCCATATTGGATTAATTCACACTCACTATATACATCGAAAAAATTAATGCGGAGAAAGAAACCATTCTTGCATTTCATTTACGATAATTATCTTTAAACTCATTTTAATGATGCATCATTTATCATAACAGATTTTATAAAGATATTTTTTATTCTGATCTTTCTTAGATTTTTGTAGATTGGAAAAACCATTACAAATTCTGAATGAGAATTGTTTATTTCGATGCAATAGAAGAGGAGGTCTAAAAATTGAAATTTGTTCTCTACAAAGTAGGGAAAGAAGCCAAATGTGTAGCAATCTAATACAAAGACTTAAAAAAAGAATGGTTAAGAAAATTCGAAAAAGAAACTGGCAATATTTGGAATTTAAATAATCAGTTCAGACCGAAGAATAAAAATTAGCAAATTTAGTCTGTAAAAGACAGACAAGTTTCCTTTTATACGACCTACAAATCACAAATAAGGAATATAATGGCTCGTATAACATCGAGGTTTGCTTAAAATTTCTTAGACAAAAAATCTCGTTCAAACCAAGAGGTTGTTCCCAGTTGCATACAAATGGTCCTCGAAAGAAATGTTATTTTTTTCTTGTCATCAGGCAAAGGCATCGTAAAGGAATTGCGATTGCCTGACGCTTCAAAATGTAACTAATGATTCGATATATATTCGTTTTTGAAGACTGCTAATATACTCGTTTTATAAGATATTGTGTTGAAAAAATCTGTGTTCAAGCAGAATAATTTTACATTAACTAAAGTGCAAAATATAACAAATTCACACATTTCATTAGTGTATTTATTTTTGGCCGAACGTTGTTATAAACAAGAAATAAAAATTTTGCATAAAGAGAATAAGTGGATTCGAACAGTGAAATGAGTACAATCGTGGTTCAAAATCAAGATCTTATTTTCAAAACTGTGCATGTAGAGTCAAAGCATGAAACAAAATCGTTTGAGCCCAGCACTTGCTATCCATTTTACCATTTATAGAATTTTTTTGCAATTCTTTCTAAAAAGAGTGTGAAAAGAATAGCAAGTTGTTCATTGATTTCCGTATTAGAATCACGATTGATATTACGAAAATTTTCGAGCTTTAACTATGGAACCAAAATTCGAAATTTTCTGAGTGATATTTTTGCATCAGATGCACGACTATTCTTGTCCTTTGAAACAGATGCGACAAATTCTTAGTGACAGCTGAGACAACAATGTCATTTTTTTGAAATCTATTCCTTCGAACCTATTGCTAAGGAACCGTAATAGGTTCAAGTTGTCGCATCTCATGAAATGGAAATTTTGAAGAATTTTTTTACGATCTAGTCCAGACATTGTATAAACAAAACTTTTGCTTCTCTAGATGATCATCTACGGACGAATTTGTAATTCGTCTTTTCTTAAAAATAATAATATTTTCTGATGTAATGAAAGCAAATTGAATTATATTTTTTTTCATGATGATCCAGAAAATATCAAAATCCATCATGTATATAACCACTTCTTATAGCAATAAAAGTATTGACTATTAATGAATGATAAATTTTGACCAGGACGACGATTTTTTTGAAGTTGTTTACAATTCGCCCCCTTTGCTTTTAATAGCTTGTATTTCGAATCTTACACTTCATTTACAGTAACAATGCAATTAAAGAAAAAAATTCATGTATTATGTTTTAATTAAGAAATATATGTTTATTGGGACGTTCAACAAATAATGTCTATATATATATTTTAAATTAAAGACAATAGCTAACATCTACAGATGATAACGCCTATATTTCCAGTTATGTATATCCTTCAAGGAGCAATAACAAAGTGATGACATGAATAATATTGAAATAAAAGGAAATCGCCTTTGGCTACTTTCTCCTTCAAGATTATGTCCTTGTATTCATTTTTAACTAATCTGCAATTCTCAGCAATTTTCAGATATTTCATCATTTGAAATTCATTCACGTTTCTGAATGTTTCTTTAATGATTCATCATTCATTCATGAATCAAGTGCATCAAATTCCAAAATTATCAAAACATTTCAAGAATTAAGTATTGTAACACTTTCAATGCTACTAATACGCAATCTAAACTACCAATCTAATACTAATTATCTAAACCTAAACTACTTATCTAATACTAATTATCTAAACCTAAACTACTTATCTAATACTAATTATCTAAACCTAAACCACTAATCTAATACTAATTATCTAAATGTACTACTAAATCTAAACTACTATATCAGTATAAACTGGCAATCTAAACTGGTATAAGAGACAAATTTCAGCCCACAGAAACGTGTAATTGGAAGTATCTGAAATGCGAGATATCTTTTCGGTAGCGTTGAAAGTGATCATTACAATGTAGTCGCATGACATTTGTTTCGGGAAGAGATGGGCCATTTTAAATGGCAAGATTTTTTTTTTCGAAATTTACCACGCATGGAAGGTAGGAATCTCTAATACATTCGTCATTTTGTATAAAGTACTTCATACTTTTTGAGTATACAAATGAACTTGTTTGGGAGTATAGCTGACAGAACATGAAAAAACATTCGTTTTGCTATGACGTTTAAATCGTAATTATCATGCCGCCACTTTTATATCAAGATTCTAGTTCAAAATTTCATATTCCGTCCTTTGCCTTCATAAATTAAACAGACACTTTTTCTAAATGCTCTACTTATAAGCATAATTGAACTTCTCAGAGAAAAGTTTCCAAAGAACAAAACATAAAATATTTGAATGTGGTCATATCTACATATATCATCATGGAAATTGTGCATTCTGCAATGGATGGAAAAAATCAATTTTTTCTTCGAATAATATATAATCCATCAAAGCTTAAAATATATTTTAGAAATGAAAGAAATGGAAACCGAAATTCAAGGTATAAAATAATAGGAGGATAGCATTTATAGATTAGACCAAAAGAAGTCCCTTTTTAATAAAGAAATTTGGAGCTTCGCCACTTAAGGAAAAATTGAATTATTTGCAGGATGTGATACTTCCAATATGAAAAAAAAATATGTTTTTATTAAATTTCATGCAAGAGTTTTCTCCGAAATGACAAACAATACTTCGGATGCACCACAGTTGTACAAGAATAAATTAGGATTCTATTTAATTTTATATGAAAAGAAGTCCCTTTTTACTAGAGAAGGCATTTAAATTATTTCATCTCGAGCAGAAGATGAGCAGGAGGCAGAGTTGCAAACTTTAAACCAAATTGCTTTCAAAATTTGCGTAGCAAGAGTGCGCTTAATAGAGGCACTATTTTTTTTTTTTTTTTGAGAGAGAGAGATATACAACAAACAATTAAGACACAATCTTAAATTTGGAGTTGCGCCACTTAAGGAAAAATTGAATTATTTGGAGGATGTGATATTTCCAGTATGTAAAAAATATATACGTTATGATATATTTCATGCAAGAGTCTTCTCCGAAATGACATACAATCTTCGGATGCACCACAGTTGTACAAGAATAAATTAGGATTCTATTTAATTTTATATAAAAAAGAAGTCCCTTTTTACTAAAAAATGCATTTAATTCAGAGTAGAACGTGAGCAGGAGGCAGAGTTGAAACGTTTTTAACCAAAGTCCTTTCAAAATTTGAGTAGCAAGAGTGCGCTTAATAGTGGCACTATTTTTTTTTTTTGAGAGAGAGAGATACAGCAAACAATAAAGACAGTTCAATTAATCGATTGAACTGGGACGCAATCTTAAAATTGGAGTTGCGCCACTTAAGGAAAAATTGTAGTATTTGGAGGATGTGATATTTCCAATATGAAAAAAAATATATGTATTGATTAAATTTCATGCAAGGGTCTTCTCCGAAATGACAAACGATACTTCGGATGCACCACAGTTGTACAAGAATAAATTAGGAGGCTATTTAATTTTATATAAAAAGAAGGCCCTTTTTACTAAAGAATGTATTTAATTCAGAGCAGAACGTGAGCAGGAGGCAGAGGTGCAACATTTTTAACCAAAGTCCTTTCAAAATTTGCGTAGCAAGAGTGCGCATAAAAGAGGCACTATTTTTTTTTTTTTTTTTTTTTTTTTTGAGGGAGAGATACAGCAAACAATAAAGACAGTTCAATTAATCGATTGAACTGGGACGCAATCTTAAAATTGGATTTGCGCCACTTAAGGAAAAATTGTAGTATTTGGAGGATATGATATTTCCAATATGAAAAAGATATGTATTGATTAAATTTCATGCAAGGGTCTTCTCCGAAATGACAAACGATACTTCGGATGCACCACAGTTGTACAAGAATAAATTAGGAGGCTATTTAATTTTATATAAAAAAGAAGTCAATTTTTATTAAAGAATGTATTTAATCTAGAGTAGAACGTGAGCAGGAGGCAGAGTTGAAACGTTTTTAACCAAAGTCCTTTCAAAATTTGAGTAGCAAGAGTGCGCTTAATAGTGGCCTATTTTTTTTTTTTTTTTTTGAGGGAGAGATACAGCAAACAATAAAGACAGTTCAATTAATCGATTGAACTGGGACGCAATCTTAAAATTGGATTTGCGCCACTTAAGGAAAAATTGAAGATTTTGTAGAATGTGATATTTCCAATATGAAAAAAAAATATATGTATTGATTAAATTTAATTTTATATAAAAAAGAAGTCCCTTTTTATTAAAGAATGTATTTAATCTAGAGCAGAACGTGAGCAGGAGGCAGAGTTGCAACCTCTGTCCCAAAGTCCTTTCAAAATTTGCGTAGCAAGAGTGCGCTTAAAAGAGGCACTATTTTTTTTTTGAGGGAGAGATACAGCAAACAATAAAGAAAGTTCAATTAATCGATTGAACTGGGACGCAATCTTAAAATTGGATTTGCGCCACTTAAGGAAAAATTGAATTTTTTGGAGGATGTGATATTTCCAATATGAAAAAAATATATGTTTTGATTAAATTTCATGCAAGAGTCTTCTCCGAAAGGACACACAATCTTTCGGATGCACCACAGTTGTACAAGAATAAATTAGGAGTCTATTTAATTTTATATAAAAAGAAGTCACTTTTTACTCGAGCAGAACGTGAGCAGGAGGCAGAGTTGCAACCTTTTTAATCAAAGTCCTTTCAAAATTTGCGTAGCAAGAGTGCGCTTAATTTTGGCACCTTTTTTTTTTTTTTTTTTTTTTGTTAGAGATACAGCAAACAATAAAGACAGTTCAATTAAATGATTGAACTGGGACGCAATCTTAAATTTGGAGTTGCGCCACTTAAGGACTAATTGAATTATTTGGAGGATGTGATATTTCCTATATGAAAAATATATATGTTTTGATTAAATTTCATGCAAGAATCTTCTCCGAAATGACACAATCTTTCGGATGCACCACAGTTGTACAAGAATAAATTAGGAGGCTATTTAATTTTATATAAAAAGAAGTCCCATTTTACTCGAGCAGAACGTGAGCAGGAAGCAGAGTTGCAACCTTTTTAACCAAAGTCCTTTCAAAATTTGCGTAGCAAGAGTGCGTTTAATAGTGGCACTTTTTTTTTTGAGAGAGAGATACAGCAAACAATTAAGACAGTTCAATTAAACGATTGAACTGGGACGCAATCTTAAATTTGGAGTTGCGCCACTTAACCAAAAATTGAATTATTTGGAGGATGTGATATTTCCAATATGAAAATAATATATGTTTTGATTAAATTTCATGCAAGAGTCTTCTTTGAAATGTCACACAATCTTTCAGATGCACCACAGTTGTACAAGAATAAATTAGGAGGCTATATAATTTTATATAAAAAGAAGTCACTTTTTACTCGAGCAGAACGTGAGCAGGAGGCCGAGTTGCAACCTTTTTACTCAAAGTCCTTTCAAAATTTGCGTAGCAAGAGTGCGCTTAATAGTGGCACTTTTTTTTTTTTTGAGAGAGAGAGAGATACCGCAAACCATAATGACAGTTCAATTAAACGATTGAACTGGGACGCAATCTTAAATTTGGAGTTGCGCCACTTAACCAAAAATTGAATTATTTGGAGGATGTGATATTTCCAGTATGTAAAAAATATATACGTTATGATATATTTCATGCAAGAGTCTTCTCCGAAATGACATACAATCTTCGGATGCACAACAGTTGTACAAGAATAAATTAGGATTCTATTTAATTTTATATAAAAAAGAAGTCCCTTTTTACTAAAAAATGCATTTAATTGAGAGCAGAACGTGAGCAGGAGGCGCAGTTGAAACATTTCTAACCAAAGTCCTTTCAAAATTTGCGTATCAAGAGTGCGTTTAAAAGAGGCACTATTTTTTTTTGAGGGAGAGATACAGCAAACAATAAAGACAGTTCAATTAATCGATTGAACTGGGACGCAATCTTAAAATTGGATTTGCGCCACTTAAGGAAAAATTGTAGTATTTGGAGGATGTGATATTTCCAATATGAAAAAAATATTTGTTTTAATTAAATTTCACGGAAGAGTCTTCTCCGAAATGACAAACAATACTTCGGATGCACCACAGTTTTACAAGAATAAATTAGGAGGCTATTAAATTTTCTATAAAAAAGAAGTCCCTTTTTACTAAAAAATGCATTTAATTCAGAGTAGAACGTGAGCAGGAGGCAGAGTTGAAACGTTTTTAACCAAAGTCCTTTCAAAATTTGAGTAGCAAGAGTGCGCTTAATAGTGGCACTATTTTTTTTTTTTGAGAGAGAGAGATACAGCAAACAATAAAGACAGTTCAATTAATCGATTGAACTGGGACGCAATCTTAAAATTGGAGTTGCGCCACTTAAGGAAAAATTGTAGTATTTGGAGGATGTGATATTTCCAATATGAAAAAAAATATATGTATTGATTAAATTTCATGCAAGGGTCTTCTCCGAAATGACAAACGATACTTCGGATGCACCACAGTTGTACAAGAATAAATTAGGAGGCTATTTAATTTTATATAAAAAGAAGGCCTTTTTTACTAAAGAATGTATTTAATTCAGAGCAGAACGTGAGCAGGAGGCAGAGGTGCAACATTTTTAACCAAAGTCCTTTCAAAATTTGCGTAGCAAGAGTGCGCATAAAAGAGGCACTATTTTTTTTTTTTTTTTTTTTTTTGAGGGAGAGATACAGCAAACAATAAAGACAGTTCAATTAATCGATTGAACTGGGACGCAATCTTAAAATTGGATTTGCGCCACTTAAGGAAAAATTGTAGTATTTGGAGGATATGATATTTCCAATATGAAAAAGATATGTATTGATTAAATTTCATGCAAGGGTCTTCTCCGAAATGACAAACGATACTTCGGATGCACCACAGTTGTACAAGAATAAATTAGGAGGCTATTTAATTTTATATAAAAAAGAAGTCAATTTTTATTAAAGAATGTATTTAATCTAGAGTAGAACGTGAGCAGGAGGCAGAGTTGAAACGTTTTTAACCAAAGTCCTTTCAAAATTTGAGTAGCAAGAGTGCGCTTAATAGTGGCCTATTTTTTTTTTTGAGGGAGAGATACAGCAAACAATAAAGACAGTTCAATTAATCGATTGAACTGGGACGCAATCTTAAAATTGGATTTGCGCCACTTAAGGAAAAATTGAAGTATTTGTAGAATGTGATATTTCCAATATGAAAAAAAATATATGTATTGATTAAATTTAATTTTATATAAAAAAGAAGTCCCTTTTTATTAAAGAATGTATTTAATCTAGAGCAGAACGTGAGCAGGAGGCAGAGTTGCAACCTCTGTCCCAAAGTCCTTTCAAAATTTGCGTAGCAAGAGTGCGCTTAAAAGAGGCACTATTTTTTTTTTGAGGGAGAGATACAGCAAACAATAAAGAAAGTTCAATTAATCGATTGAACTGGGACGCAATCTTAAAATTGGATTTGCGCCACTTAAGGAAAAATTGAATTTTTTGGAGGATGTGATATTTCCAATATGAAAAAAATATATGTTTTGATTAAATTTCATGCAAGAATCTTCTCCGAAATGACACAATCATTCGGATGCACCACAGTTGTACAAGAATAAATTAGGAGGCTATTTAATTTTATATAAAAAGAAGTCCCATTTTACTCGAGCAGAAAGTGAGCAGGAAGCAGAGTTGCAACCTTTTTAACCAAAGTCCTTTCAAAATTTGCGTAGCAAGAGTGCGTTTAATAGTGGCACTTTTTTTTTTTTTGGTTAGAGATACAGCAAACCATAAAGACAGTTCAATTAAACGATTGAACTGGGACGCAATCTTAAATTTGGAGTTGCGCCACTTAACCAAAAATTGAATTATTTGGAGGATGTGATATTTCCAGTATGTAAAAAATATATACGTTATGATATATTTCATGCAAGAGTCTTCTCCGAAATGACATACAATCTTCGGATGCACAACAGTTGTACAAGAATAAATTAGGATTCTATTTAATTTTATATAAAAAAGAAGTCCCTTTTTACTAAAAAATGCATTTAATTGAGAGCAGAACGTGAGCAGGAGGCGCAGTTGAAACATTTCTAACCAAAGTCCTTTCAAAATTTGCGTATCAAGAGTGCGTTTAAAAGAGGCACTATTTTTTTTTGAGGGAGAGATACAGCAAACAATAAAGACAGTTCAATTAATCGATTGAACTGGGACGCAATCTTAAAATTGGATTTGCGCCACTTAAGGAAAAATTGTAGTATTTGGAGGATGTGATATTTCCAATATGAAAAAAATATTTGTTTTAATTAAATTTCACGGAAGAGTCTTCTCCGAAATGACAAACAATACTTCGGATGCACCACAGTTTTACAAGAATAAATTAGGAGGCTATTAAATTTTCTATAAAAAAGAAGTCCCTTTTTACTAAAAAATGCATTTAATTCAGAGTAGAACGTGAGCAGGAGGCAGAGTTGAAACGTTTTTAACCAAAGTCCTTTCAAAATTTGAGTAGCAAGAGTGCGCTTAATAGTGGCACTATTTTTTTTTTTTTTGAGAGAGAGAGATACAGCAAACAATAAAGACAGTTCAATTAATCGATTGAACTGGGACGCAATCTTAAAATTGGAGTTGCGCCACTTAACGAAAAATTGTAGTATTTGGAGGATGTGATATTTCCAATATGAAAAAAAATATATGTATTGATTAAATTTCATGCAAGGGTCTTCTCCGAAATGACAAACGATACTTCGGATGCACCACAGTTGTACAAGAATAAATTAGGAGGCTATTTAATTTTATATAAAAAGAAGGCCCTTTTTACTAAAGAATGTATTTAATCTAGAGTAGAACGTGAGCAGGAGGCAGAGTTGAAACGTTTTTAACCAAAGTCCTTTCAAAATTTGAGTAGCAAGAGTGAGCTTAATAGTGGCCTATTTTTTTTTTTTTTTTTTGAGGGAGAGATACAGCAAACAATAAAGACAGTTCAATTAATCGATTGAACTGGGACGCAATCTTAAAATTGGATTTGCGCCACTTAAGGACTAATTGAATTATTTGGAGGATGTGATATTTCCTATATGAAAAATATATATGTTTTGATTAAATTTCATGCAAGAATCTTCTCCGAAATGACACAATCTTTCGGATGCACCACAGTTGTACAAGAATAAATTAGGAGGCTATATAATTTTATATAAAAAGAAGTCACTTTTTAGTCGAGCATAACGTGAGCAGGAGGCCGAGTTACAACCTTTTTACTCAAAGTCCTTTCAAAATTTGCGTAGCAAGAGTGCGCTTAATAGTGGCAGTTTTTTTTTTTTTTGTTAGAGATACAGCAAACAATAAAGACAGTTCAATTAAATGATTGAACTGGGACGCAATCTTAAATTTGGAGTTGCGCCACTTAAGGACTAATTGAATTATTTGGAGGATGTGATATTTCCTATATGAAAAATATATATGTTTTGATTAAATTTCATGCAAGAATCTTCTCCGAAATGACACAATCTTTCGGATGCACCACAGTTGTACAAGAATAAATTAGGAGGCTATTTAATTTTATATAAAAAGAAGTCCCATTTTACTCGAGCAGAACGTGAGCAGGAAGCAGAGTTGCAACCTTTTTAACCAAAGTCCTTTCAAAATTTGCGTAGCAAGAGTGCGTTTAATAGTGGCACTTTTTTTTTTGAGAGAGAGATACAGCAAACAATTAAGACAGTTCAATTAAACGATTGAACTGGGACGCAATCTTAAATTTGGAGTTGCGCCACTTAACCAAAAATTGAATTATTTGGAGGATGTGATATTTCCAATATGAAAATAATATATGTTTTGATTAAATTTCATGCAAGAGTCTTCTTTGAAATGTCACACAATCTTTCAGATGCACCACAGTTGTACAAGAATAAATTAGGAGGCTATATAATTTTATATAAAAAGAAGTCACTTTTTACTCGAGCAGAACGTGAGCAGGAGGCCGAGTTGCAACCTTTTTACTCAACGTCCTTTCAAAATTTGCGTAGCAAGAGTGCGCTTAATAGTGGCACTTTTTTTTTTTTGAGAGAGAGAGAGAGATACCGCAAACCATAATGACAGTTCAATTAAACGATTGAACTGGGAAGCAATCTTAAATTTGGAGTTGCGCCACTTAAGGAAAAATTGAATTATTTTTAGGATGTGATATTTCCAATATGAAAAAAAAATATATGTTTTGATTAAATTTCATGCAAGAGTCTTCGCCGAAATGACACACAATCTTTCTTATGCACCACAGTTGTACAAGAATAAATTAGGAGTCTATTTAATTTTATATAAAAAGAAGTCACTTTTTACTCGAGCAGAACGTGCGCAGGAGGCCGAGTTGCAACCTTTTTACTCAAAGTCCTTTCAAAATTTGCGTAGCAAGAGTGCGTTTAATAGTGGCACTTTTTTTTTTTGGTTAGAGATACAGCAAACCATAAAGACAGTTCAATTAAACGATTGAACTGGGACGCAATCTTAAATTTGGAGTTGCGCCACTTAACCAAAAATTGAATTATTTGGAGGATGTGATATTTCCAATATGAAAATAATATATGTTTTGATTAAATTTAATGCAAGAGTCTTCTTTGAAAGGTCACACAATCTTTCAGATGCACCACAGTTGTACAAGAATAAATTAGGAGGCTATATAATTTTATATAAAAAGAAGTCACTTTTTAGTCGAGCATAACGTGAGCAGGAGGCCGAGTTACAACCTTTTTACTCAAAGTCCTTTCAAAATTTGCGTAGCAAGAGTGCGCTTAATAGTGGCAGTTTTTTTTTTTTTTTTGGTTAGATATACAGCAAACAATAAAGACAGTTCAATTAAATAATTGAACTGGGACGCAAACTTAAATTTGGAGTTACACCACTTAAGGAAAAATTGAATTATTTGGAAGATGTGATATTTCCAATATGAAAATAATATATGTTTTGATTAAATTTCATGCAAGAGTCTTCTTTGAAAGGTCACACAATCTTTCGGATGCACCACAGTTGTACAAGAATAAATTAGGAGGCTATTTAATTTTATATAAAAAGAAGTCCCTTTTTACTAAAGAATGCGATTACATTTGAGCAGAACGTGAGCAGGAGGCCGAGTTGCAACCTTTTTACTCAAAGTCCTTTCAAAATTTGCGTAGCAAAAGTGCGCTTAATAGTGGCAGTTTTTTTTTTTTGGTTAGATATACAGCAAACAATAAAGACAGTTCAATTAAATAATTGAACTGGGACGCAAACTTAAATTTGGAGTTGCGCCACTTAAGGACAAATTGAATTATTTGGAGAATGTGATATTTCCTATATGAAAAAAATATATGTTTTGATTAAATTTCAAGCAAGAGTCTTCTCCGAATTGACACAATCTTTCGGATGCACCACAGTTGTACAAGAATAAATTAGGAGGCAATTTAATTTTATATAAAAAGAAGTCCCTTTTTACTCGAGCAGAACGTGAGCAGGAGGCCGAATTGCAACATTTTTACTCAAAGTCCTTTCAAAATTTGCGTAGCAAGAGTGCTCTTAATAGTGGCAGTTTTTTTTTTTTTGGTTAGATATACAGCAAACAATAAAGACAGTTGAATTAAATAATTGAACTGGGACGCAAACTTAAATTTGGAGTTGCACCACGTAAGGACAAATTGAATTATTTGGAGAATGTGATATTTCCTATATGAAAAAAATATATGTTTTGATTAAATTTCATGCAAGAGTCTTCTCCGAAATGACACAATCTTTCGGGTGCACCACAGTTTTACAAGAATAAATTAGGAGGCTATTTAATTTTATATAAAAAGAAGTCCCTTTTTACTCGAGCAGAACGTGAGCAAGAGGCAGAGTTGCAACCTTTTTAACCAAAGTCCTTTCAAAATTTGCGTAGCAAGAGTGCGCGTAATAGTGGCACTTTTTTTTGAGAGAGAGAGAGATACTTCAAACAATAAAGACAGTTCAATTAAACGATTGAACTGGGACGCAATCTTAAATTTGGAGTTGCGCCACTTAAGGAAAAATTGAATTATTTGGAGGATGTGATATTTCCAATATGAAAAAAATATATGTTTTGATTAAATTTCATGCAAGAGTCTTCGCCGAAATGACACACAATCTTTCGGATGCACCACAGTTGTACAAGAATAAATTAGGAGGCTATTTAATTTTATATAAAAATAAGTCCCTTTTTAATAAAGAATGCGATTACATTCGAGCAGAACGTGAGCAGGAGGCAGAGTTGCAACCTTTTTAACCAAAGTCCTTTCAAAATTTGCGTAGCAAGAGTGCGCTTAATAGTGGCACTTTTTTTTGAGAGAGAGAGAGATACTTCAAACAATAAAGACACTTCAATTAAACGATTGAACTGGGACGCAATCTTAAATTTGGAGTTGCGCCACTTAACCAAAAATTGAATTATTTGGAGGATGTGATATTTCCAATATGAAAATAATATATGTTTTGATTAAATTTCATGCAAGAGTCTTCGCCGAAATGACACACAATCTTTCGGATGCACCACAGTTGTACAAGAATAAATTAGGGGGCTATTTAATTTTATATAAAAAGAAGTCACTTTTTACTCGAGCAGAACGTGAGCAGGAGGCCGAGATGCAACCTTTTTACTCAAAGTCCTTTCAAAATTTGCGTAGCAAGAGTGCGCTTAATAGTGGCAGTTTTTTTTTTGGTTAGATATACAGCAAACAATAAAGACAGTTCAATTAAATAATTGAACTGGGACGCAAACTTAAATTTGGAGTTGCGCCACTTAAGGACAAATTGAATTATTTGGAGAATGTGATATTTCCTATATGAAAAAAATATATGTTTTGATTAAATTTCATGCAAGAGTCTTCTCCGAATTGACAAACGATACTTCGGATGCACCACAGTTGTACAAGAATAAATTAGGAGGCTATTTAATTTTATATAAAAAGAAGTCCCATTTTACTCGAGCAGAACGTGAGCAGGAAGCAGAGTTGCAACCTTTTTAACCAAAGTCCTTTCAAAATTTGCGTAGCAAGAGTGCGTTTAATAGTGGCACTTTTTTTTTTGAGAGAGAGATACAGCAAACAATTAAGACAGTTCAATTAAACGATTGAACTGGGACGCAATCTTAAATTTGGAGTTGCGCCACTTAACCAAAAATTGAATTATTTGGAGGATGTGATATTTCCAATATGAAAAAAAAATATATGTTTTGATTAAATTTCATGCAAGAGTCTTCGCCGAAATGACACACAATCTTTCTTATGCACCACAGTTGTACAAGAATAAATTAGGAGTCTATTTAATTTTATATAAAAAGAAGTCACTTTTTACTCGAGCAGAACGTGCGCAGGAGGCCGAGTTGCAACCTTTTTACTCAAAGTCCTTTCAAAATTTGTGTAGCAAGAGTGCGTTTAATAGTGGCACTTTTTTTTTTTTGGTTAGAGATACAGCAAACCATAAAGACAGTTCAATTAAACGATTGAACTGGGACGCAAACTTAAATTTGGAGTTACACCACTTAAGGAAAAATTGAATTATTTGGAAGATGTGATATTTCCAATATGAAAATAATATATGTTTTGATTAAATTTCATGCAAGAGTCTTCTTTGAAAGGTCACACAATCTTTCGGATGCACCACAGTTGTACAAGAATAAATTAGGAGGCTATTTAATTTTATATAAAAAGAAGTCCCTTTTTACTAAAGAATGCGATTACATTTGAGCAGAACGTGAGCAGGAGGCCGAGTTGCAACCTTTTTACTCAAAGTCCTTTCAAAATTTGCGTAGCAAAAGTGCGCTTAATAGTGGCAGTTTTTTTTTTTGGTTAGATATACAGCAAACAATAAAGACAGTTCAATTAAATAATTGAACTGGGACGCAAACTTAAATTTGGAGTTGCGCCACTTAAGGACAAATTGAATTATTTGGAGAATGTGATATTTCCTATATGAAAAAAATATATGTTTTGATTAAATTTCAAGCAAGAGTCTTCTCCGAATTGACACAATCTTTCGGATGCACCACAGTTGTACAAGAATAAATTAGGAGGCAATTTAATTTTATATAAAAAGAAGTCCCTTTTTACTCGAGCAGAACGTGAGCAGGAGGCCGAATTGCAACATTTTTACTCAAAGTCCTTTCAAAATTTGCGTAGCAAGAGTGCTCTTAATAGTGGCAGTTTTTTTTTTTTTTGGTTAGATATACAGCAAACAATAAAGACAGTTCAATTAAATAATTGAACTGGGACGCAAACTTAAATTTGGAGTTGCACCACGTAAGGACAAATTGAATTATTTGGAGAATGTGATATTTCCTATATGAAAAAAATATATGTTTTGATTAAATTTCATGCAAGAGTCTTCTCCGAAATGACACAATCTTTCGGATGCACCACAGTTGTACAAGAATAAATTAGGAGGCAATTTAATTTTATATAAAAAGAAGTCCCTTTTTACTAAAGAATGCATTTACATTAGAGCAGAACGTGAGCAGGAGGCAGAGTTGCAACCTTTTTAATCAAAGTCCTTTCAAAATTTGCGTAGCAAGAGTGCGCTTAATAGTGGCACTTTTTTTTTGTTAGAGATACAGCAAACAATAAAGACAGTTCAATTAAATAATTGAACTGGGTCGCAAACTTAAATTTGGAGCTGCGCCACTTAAGGACAAATTGAATTATTTGGAGGATGTGATATTTCCAATATGAAAAAAATATATGTTTTGATTAAATTTCATGCAAGAGTCTTCGCCGAAATGACACACAATCTTTCGGATGCACCACAGTTGTACAAGAATAAATTAGGAGGCTATTTAATTTTATATAAAAAAAAGTCCCTTTTTAATAAAGAATGCGATTACATTCGAGCAGAACGTGAGCAGGAGGCAGAGTTGCAACCTTTTTAACCAAAGTCCTTTCAAAATTTGCGTAGCAAGAGTGCGCTTAATAGTGGCACTTTTTTTTGAGAGAGAGAGAGATACTTCAAACAATAAAGACACTTAAATTAAACGATTGAACTGGGACGCAATCTTAAATTTGGAGTTGCGCCACTTAACCAAAAATTGAATTATTTGGAGGATGTGATATTTCCAATATGAAAATAATATATGTTTTGATTAAATTTCATGCAAGAGTCTTCGCCGAAATGACACACAATCTTTCGGATGCACCACAGTTGTACAAGAATAAATTAGGGGGCTATTTAATTTTATATAAAAAGAAGTCACTTTTTACTCGAGCAGAACGTGAGCAGGAGGCCGAGATGCAACCTTTTTACTCAAAGTCCTTTCGAAATTTGCGTAGCAAGAGTGCGCTTAATAGTGGCAGTTTTTTTTTTTTTTTTGGTTAGATATACAGCAAACAATAAAGACAGTTCAATTAAATAATTGAACTGGGAAGCAAACTTAAATTTGGAGTTGCGCCACTTAAGGACAAATTGAATTATTTGGAGAATGTGATATTTCCTATATGAAAAAAATATATGTTTTGATTAAATTTCATGCAAGAGTCTTCTCCGAATTGACACAATCTTTCGGATGCACCACAGTTGTACAAGAATAAATTAGGAGGCAATTTAATTTTATATAAAAAGAAGTCCCTTTTTACTAAAGAATGCATTTACATTAGAGCAGAACGTGAGCAGGAGGCAGAGTTGCAACCTTTTTAATCAAAGTCCTTTCAAAATTTGCGTAGCAAGAGTGCGCTTAATAGTGGCACTTTTTTTTTTGTTAGAGATACAGCAAACAATAAAGACAGTTCAATTAAATAATTGAACTGGGTCGCAAACTTAAATTTGGAGCTGCGCCACTTAAGGACAAATTGAATTATTTGGAGGATGTGATATTTCCTATATGAAAAAAATATATGTTTTGATTAAATTTCATGCAAGAGTCTTCTCCGAAATGACACAATCTTTCGGATGCACCACAGTTATACAAGAATAAATTAGGAGGCTATTTAATTTTATATAAAAAGAAGTCCCTTTTTACTCGAGCAGAACGTGAGCAAGAGGCAGAGTTGCAACCTTTTTAACCAAAGTCCTTTCAAAATTTGCGTAGCAAGAGTGCGCTTAATAGTGGCACTTTTTTTTGAGAGAGATACTTCAAACAATAAAGACAGTTCAATTAAACGATTGAACCGGGATGCAATCTTAAATTTGGAGTTGCGCCACTTAAGGAAAAATTGAATTATTTGGAGGATGTGATATTTCCAATATGAAAAAAAAATATATGTTTTGATTAAATTTCATGCGAGAGTCTTCGCCGAAATGACACACAATCTTTCGTATGCACCACAGTTTTACAAGAATAAATTAGGAGGCTATTTAATTTTATATAAAAAGAAGTCCCTTTTTACTCGAGCAGAACGTGAGCAAGAGGCAGAGTTGCAACCTTTTTAACCAAAGTCCTTTCAAAATTTGCGTAGCAAGAGTGCGCGTAATAGTGGCACTTTTTTTTTAGAGAGAGAGAGAGATACTTCAAACAATAAAGACAGTTCAATTAAACGATTGAACTGGGACGCAATCTTAAATTTGGAGTTGCGCCACTTAAGGAAAAATTGAATTATTTGGAGGATGTGATATTTCCAATATGAAAAAAATATATGTTTTGATTAAATTTCATGCAAGAGTCTTCGCCGAAATGACACACAATCTTTCGGATGCACCACAGTTGTACAAGAATAAATTAGGAGGCTATTTAATTTTATATAAAAATAAGTCCCTTTTTACTAAAGAATGCGATTACATTCGAGCAGAACGTGAGCAGGAGGCAGAGTTGCAACCTTTTTAACCAAAGTCCTTTCAAAATTTGCGTAGCAAGAGTGCGCTTAATAGTGGCACTTTTTTTTGAGAGAGAGAGAGATACTTCAAACAATAAAGACAGTTCAATTAAACGATTGAACTGGGACGCAATCTTAAATTTGGAGTTGCGCCACTTAACCAAAAATTGAATTATTTGGAGGATGTGATATTTCCAATATGAAAATAATATATGTTTTGATTAAATTTCATGCAAGAGTCTTCGCCGAAATGACACACAATCTTTCGGATGCACCACAGTTGTACAAGAATAAATTAGGGGGCTATTTAATTTTATATAAAAAGAAGTCACTTTTTACTCGAGCAGAACGTGAGCAGGAGGCCGAGTTGCAACCTTTTTACTCAAAGTCCTTTCAAAATTTGCGTAGCAAGAGTGCGCTTAATAGTGGCAGTTTTTTTTTTGGTTAGATATACAGCAAACAATAAAGACAGTTCAATTAAATAATTGAACTGGGACGCAAACTTAAATTTGGAGTTGCGCCACTTAAGGACAAATTGAATTATTTGGAGAATGTGATATTTCCTATATGAAAAAAATATATGTTTTGATTAAATTTCATGCAAGAGTCTTCTCCGAATTGACACAATCTTTCGGATGCACCACAGTTGTACAAGAATAAATTAGGAGGCAATTTAATTTTATATAAAAAGAAGTCAATTTTTACTAAAGAATGCATTTACATTAGAGCAGAACGTGAGCAGGAGGCAGAGTTGCAACCTTTTTAACCAAAGTCCTTTCAAAATTTGCGTAGCAAGAGTGCGCTTAATAGTGGCACTTTTTTTTGAGAGAGAGAGAGATACTTCAAACAATAAAGACAGTTCAATTAAACGATTGAACTGGGATGCAATCTTAAATTTGGAGTTGCGCCACTTAAGGAAAAATTGAATTATTTGGAGGAGGTGGAAGGATGGATTCTTCCAATATTGAAGAATAAATTTTTCGGCAAATTTTCTCGAAAATGAGTTCTTTGAAATGAAAATATATTTCAGATGCACCACATTTGTACAAGAATTAATTTGGAGCGTATTTAATTTTATGTAAAAAGTAGCATCTTTACATGAGAAGGCATTTGAATTATTCTTTTGAATTTTAATAGAATATGAGCCGGTTGTCCAGTTGCAACTATTATACAAAAGTCTTCAAGATTTGCGTAGCAAGAGTTCTTTTAAATAAGGCATTTTTAAAGAAAAAATTCTTTGAGGATATTTTTTGTTCTGAATATAGGAATAGGAAAATACAGACTTGAGGCTCTGTCAAAAGATGAATATGCAAATATCTCCTCCTTTAAATGCATGATTTCAGTTCGGTTTGAAAGACCACTGCCAATGTCTAGGCAAGATATTCATGTACAGTGCAGGAAGAGTGTTCGTAAGTATGCTTAATTTTTTTTAATAAAAACATTGGACCTTAAATATTTCTTCAGTTTTCTTCTGATTGAATATGTTGAGGACAAATCGACAAATGCGAAAAAAAATTTGGAGGTGATAACAAAAGATGAGATGGTTGGTTGATTTTAGTTTAATGGCGTAAGAGCCATAAGTATGTTATACTGCGCCAATTACAAACAAAAAAAAGGCAAATAACATACAATAATTTTTTATGTAATTGCTTTTACGTCACAGAAGAGAAACTGCATTTTCCAGTGTGTTATTTTTATATTTTCGCAAACATATTTCTCGATTGCTCTTATCTTACAGCATTCTAAGGGAGACCACAGGACGAAAAAATATTCATTGAACTGGCATGAAAAAAATCATAGAAGTTCTAAAGATAGATTTCATATTGCTTTATTTTGTAAAGAAAATGAGGACTTTTCTCTTCACTGTAAAATATAATAAATGAATATTTGATAGCTCAGAATGCTTTTTTTCTGTAACTTCGACATAAAAAATAAGAATTTTTTTTTTATTACTTTTGAAAATGTTTCTTTCCAGTTCAACGGAATTATAGTTCTCTTCGAATGTCTATAATTTTGGAATAGCATATTGAAGTAGCACCAATTTTGCCAGAGCTCTTGGGGCCCGATTTTTTTTTATTTGATTAAATAGTATTAATATCTTCTAAATATTCTAAATATAATATCTTCTAAATTTAAAAATATATTTCGAGATTCACTTCGAATTGCTCCAATTCCGTGATTTGTGTGTCGAAATTTTTTAGCAGCAGATATCAATAAAATTCTCAAAACTTAGGAGAGAGCACCAAATTTATTTCAGTTGTTTCCTTAAGTTATTAACATTTGCACCATGAACTCGATATCTTTATCCATAACAGTTTTACGTCTTTCGAAAGCCGCCAGTTCTTGGGCCTGTCTGAAAATATTCCGTATTAATATTCTATTATCATTACTGAGCTCTGGCCAATCAAATATATCTAAGTTTCTCTCGATCTCAAAGCGCGGATAATCTCTCTCTCCTAAAAACTGCCCCACAACGCGTTTGTATAAAGCCTCCGATATTCGTGGTGCCACCCGATTTCTGCTGCTAACGTCGAGCCACAGAGTATTCAGATCGCTAATGATATCGTTAAAAATATTCATATCCAGTTCTTCGAGTGGCAGTGGCCAATGTCGTCTCCTCCTGTTTTTCAAATGTTTTATTGGCCCGGGAACCTGTGGTCTCCTTACCAGTGGGTTTATAAATTGTGCTGGCGGCTGGGCCTGTGGTGCTTGGGCCGGTGGTGCTTGGGCCGGTGGTGCTGGGGCCTGTGGTGCTGGGGCCTGTGGTGCTGGGGCCTGTGGTGCTGGGGCCTGTGGTGCTGGGGCCTGTGGTGCTGGGGCCTGTGGTGCTGGGGCCTGTGGTGCTGGGGCCTGTGGTGCTTGTGCCGGTGGTGCTTGGGCCGGTGGTGCTGGGGCCTGTGGTGCTGAGCCTGTGGTGCTGGGGCCTGTGGTGCTGGGGCCTGTGGGGCTGGCTGATCCTGTGGCACATCAGCTATGTCGACAATATCGGCGGCCTCCTGATTATCAATTTGTTCCTCTTGTATTTCGGCGTCATTTCTTATATCACACTGGAGAGATTTGTCCTTCTAAAAATAAACGTATTTTAAATTACAGCATTCGGATAATACGCAATTACATTGTATATCTATCGATAGTACAAACTGCAAAAAATTCGAAATTATTAAAAGAATTTTCATTTAAGCCGCATTATTACTACGTTTTCTTTAACTTTTACATTTAAAATAAGTCATTAGGAATTTCCAAGGGATTCATGTAATGTATAAGATTGATATGAGGCGTGATGGTCAATGAATCGAACTTTAATCTCTGTTATATCAGTTTTTTTATTTTCTGCTTATTCCAACCTCATGTGCAGTCAAACGCTGTGGCATTGCAACCCAACATGAAAGAAAACATTAGTGCTCTAACATCCAAGCATTAGTATTTCTTCCTTTGAAGAGAAATATTACGTCATTATCAACCATTTTTCAGATCTCGGTCGTCGGCACACAAATCATGGAATTGGTGCAATTTCAAAATGAATCTCGAATTGTGCTTTTAAATTTTATAGCATAAATTCCAGTTTCTATGGTTTGTTTATTGAATTGACGCCAGAAAAGAAAATATATATTTATAAACTAAGCATTATTTGTTGTTCAAAATGCATGTCAAATTTTATAAGATCGCCACTGCCGTTTGCTATTTATCATTTCTATTGAATTTTAGAAAATATTGACAATTTTCTGGTATTTTGTTACTAACTGTCAGAATTCTTGTTTTTTCGTGGAATGAGAAGTTACAATAGCATGAATAATGCTGATTTATTATGATTGGTTGACTATTGCGGTTTATTGGCGCAAGTGGCATTTGTTTATGCTTCGAAAAGCAAATGGTTAAACAAATCGGTTATGTAAAATTTGCATTAATTTGAGAACTATTGTATATTACCACACTTTCCCACCTATAAATTCTTCAAAGAAATGAAAATGACTAAACTAAAAAGGAACCACAAAACCTACTGGTAGCGAGCAATACTAGCATTTAATAAGCATCCTTTTAATAAACAATATGACAATCTGAAGTCGTTTGTCTATTAGTCGATTTGAAAAAGGGCTTCTTTTTGATCAATTCTTGGAAGGTTACGTTTTTTTTCTGCTTAAATCAATTAATCTGTTCATTTTAATTTTGATAATCCTCGCTTTTGTCGCTGTAAAAATTTATTCTTTCAGTGAGGCATGAAAAATAAAAATATTAAATCTCAGCAAAGATGTATTTTACAAATTTTATTTTCTAACGACAATTTCCTTTAATTTGTTGTTTCTTTAAATTAAGATTTAGCGAAACAAAGTGCGTTTTTCAGTAGTATAAGCACGAACCGAGAGAAAATAATAGTTTGACCAAGAATAATAACTTGTGGAATCTTAAACATGACCTTTATTCAGCCATAACATATCAAGCATAGCATAGCAAGCAAAGCATAGCATTTTAATGTAGAGAATATCATTACTTTACAGTAAGAATGCATTCTTATGCAGTTTGAGGCAATATTCAACTCAATATTTAAGATTTTTTATTCCCCTTCAAATGCTACTACTCTTAAATTTGGGCATAACATTCTGATCAAGCTTAGCTATCTTTTTCTAATTCTAACTGATATGACAAAAGCACAGAAAAATAATAAGTGGATACAGTTTATTTGAATCGTGGCAGGAAGATTTGAATTGAAGTACTCTTATTGGCATACTGAATGCGTAAGTACAATATTTTAAGGAAAGGAAAGTCAGAAAAACAACAAAATTCTTACTGTATTAGTGGCCTTTTCCTTGATTCTTCTGTGGAGATCTTTATTCTCTTCATTAAGATCGTGAATTCTCTGTTAAAGAGAAAAATTTGTTTTAATTTAGATTAGTAATGAAATAAAAATCAAGTTTAATAAATTTTAGGAATTTAATGAAATGTGAACAGATTCAGACAAATGATACCATAACGCAACTTCTGGGACAGTTTTGTATCAGTTTTCTTTCAACACTTTTGTAAACTAGCCATGTGTAAAAAAAAACTCAAAACAATCATAATCCATTATTCTCGTTTTCAGTTTCATGGAATTATGACAATTTCAAACATATATTGATTTAAGGTTAAATATGTCTTAGGACTACTAATCAAACAAGCCCAGAAACGCCGAGATTTGGATAAAGTAAACATGAAATTGTAGAAAAGAAAAATATTACTTTGAGAAGTTGAAAATTTATCTAGATTTTTTAATGCAAATTTGGCAATTTGTATCTTTAAACCGAAATATAAAATTTAAAAATGTATGATTTAGTTGTGGAATCATCCTCTGGTTTAAACAAAAGAGTAATTTTACTTAGATTTAAATGATGACCTTTCCGAAAAAATTAAGTTGACAACCAGAAATATTTGTTTATCAGATTGAAAGCATAAGCGCTGATTAAAACTTGTAAGCATAAACTAAGTATTAAAACCTGCAAAAGGGTTTTTCTTTCAATGATTCGTATGTATGATTAAATGTTGCACGGCGTTATTGCTTGATTAAGAAACTTACTAGAAAAAGCAAACATTTTTTTCTTCAACTTTCAAAGTTTTCATAGTTTAAATTACTAGAAAAAATGTGGATAATTAATATTCTTTTTATGTACAAATGTGTAATACAACATGAATGCATGCCGAAAAAATCATTTACGGGGACAATTCATACTCGCACCGTATACTTCAAGCACGGCTTGTAATTCCGTTTGTTTAAAGGAAAACATTTGTATATTAACATTTTAATTGCTTACTAAAGGCAAGTTTTTAAAAAAGTAATGAAAGGCTTCGCAACTTTTCAGTACTTCTTTACAACACTATAATTCACAAAACCATTATTTTGATGGTTTTCAAACTTCGTACTTAAAATTGATATGATATACGTATTTAGCAATTTTAAAATTTATTATATTGTCTAGATCATTCATGCAATGATGGACATCTATTCCTATTTACGTTCATTTAACCATCGCTTTCAGACATTTCCTGGAAAAATTTGAACACCATTTTTCATATGAAATGATATTGATTGAGCTAAAGCGTTAAGCAGCCGTTAAAATAGGATCTATTTTATTCCGATTTGGATTCATTTTAGAACTAAAAGCTCGAACTGGTAATGGTATAAATAAAAATAAAAATTGTTTTTTTTATTTTATTAATAAATTGTTATAAATGAAATGCTTTTGTTAAATTATATTCTTTTATTTATATGAAGTTAGCCTAAAGTTCCAATGAAAACTATGATCAAAATGTCATCAATTTTATGGGTATGGTAAAACTATATATTTAACATCGGTTAAATATACATTTTATACATTATCTAAACTTTTGTACTTCAATTCTTTGGTATATAATTGTATAATAGTAAAGATACATGCAACTTAAAAATTAAGGAATGAATACATTTTTCTTTAAAATGTAATTTTTAATGATAGAGAAATATTTTATTTCGCAAATGAAAATCCTCAAATTTTGAATGTGGTCGTAAAATACTCTTTACAGTTAAATAGCATAAAATATACAACAGTTATGATTTCAAACACTGTCAATTACTTTTGTAGATTTTTGAAGATTTTAAAAGCTATTCTTTATACGCCCAAATCCTATTTATAAATCTAAAAGGATCGACGGTTTAATTCGAATTCTGTAAAGATAGGAAACAAGTAAGAAATTGTATCACTTAATTTAGACTTATGATTCACTTATAAATGATTTAGAACAGAGTTAAAAAAACTTAGAAGATCGTCGTTTTTTGCATTCTGAAATGAGCAAAAATGGCTGTCGAGGCTAATGAAAAACTATTTCGACAAATTATGAAGATTTTAGCAACTGAATCATTTTACATAATTTGAAAACATGAAACTGGGATTTCTTTATCTGGTTTTTTTCTTTTGAACAAAAGCATTATTCAAAATCACGAGCCACAAGTGATTTAAAAAGGGTTTTAAAACATTTTAGATAATTGAAATCAATTTTGGAGTTTCCCGCCATTAACTTTGTTACACATTATTTTCGAAATTCCATTTATACACTTTTAAAATTTAAAAAAAAAAAACCCTACATTTTTAACATCTTTTTTTCGGTATAACTTTATTTTTAAAAAAAACTTTCAGGTTTCATAAAAGCAATTTATTGTTTTAGTTAATACATTTATAATGACATGCATTGCGTTGGCGTTGACATTAAATACACCTTCTGTTACATTTTTTTTTATATGAAAAAAGAAATTAGAAAAAAATCGGAGGGACGAATAGAGCTTAATAATTACAGACAAAAAGTTTGAATCTCTTAAATGTTATCTGAATTTCATCGGATTCATTTATAACAAAAACAGAAAAAGTGATACATTTCGCAAAACTGAACCCTACGGACTTATTTACAAATGTTTGACACTTTTACGATCACCATTTAAATCACAGCTCCTATCTTAAATATTTTTTTTTCCTGTAATGTATATTAAGTTTAGAATAAAAATTAATAATTATGATACTGTAAATTGAAAAAGTCTGTTGAGCCACATCATGAGACATGCAAATTTAATAACACAATTGCAATACGTTAAAAGATAGAAAACCTAAGACGAATCGTTATGTATGATATATGATGTGTTGATAAAGAATGTTTGTTGAATAAAGCAATTTTTCCTTCTGATTTTTGACTAGGACATGAATAAAAAGTAGCATTTTGAATAAATTCAAATTAACTTATTGACGCTGAAAGATGCAAATTAAATTTCACTTCATCGAATTTCTCACAACGTATCAATGTAAACATAAAAATCAAACAATGAAATTTAGTTTTAAAATTATTTTTTCTCGCTTAGTGTTAAACTCACCTGAGAGCTTTACAGATCAAGTACCGGTGATCAATAAAATTAAATCAATAAACTGAAATATATCAATTAGGTAATCAGAAAATGCTTCCATGTGACTGTCAGTTTTCTTAAATGGTGAACGTCAGTGACCTAAAATCGCAAATCTTGATCAAGTGAACAATTTTCAAATTTAATTTTTGACATGCTAAAGCTTTTATCAAAAATAAAGATAATTCTCGCAGCTTTTCACTTCCAAATGAAGAAATAAACACAGGAAAGATAAATTTTATGCAACATCATAAAGACCAATCAGTTATTTTTCAGTAAAAAAGATTTCAATGTGATTCATTTTCCTCTAATTTTAAAAATCTTCAAAAATTATTTTAAAAGAAATTTCAAACAATTAAATTCGAACCATTTCAGTATTACCTCAAGGAATAAATTTGTAGATGCTCAATGTAGTTTCAAATCTTCATCTCCCAAACACTTTTTTTTAAATTAAATTAACTTTTTTTTAAATTATTTCTGGAAACGTTGTTTCATTAGTTTAAAATAAATTCTTTCATTTTAAACAACCCTTTTTTATTTAATTAAAGTTTTTCAAAATCACTTGATTTTTTTAAAACTGAAAGGGAATAATACTTAAGGGATTTTGTGCATCATAATATCCTGCACAAATGTTTTTACATTAGATAGATTACACGTCTAACTATTTTACTCCAAAAATACAGATATATATTAGTTCATTTGAAATCAAATGCACTTATCCATGCACCTATATTGTACGACAATTACCGGATATTTTCAAACTAATCTTTAACAGACACTGGAAGGTTAAATAAACAATTTTCGAAATCACCGATTGCAAATGTTTCGAATATATAAGTCATGCACCTATTGATAATTCCCCATATCCTAAATTAAAATGAAATCCTTAACTCGAATTACCTCTTGGTACTGCTCTAATAGAACATCTTTTTCTGCATTCGCCCTTTTCAAAGTTCTATTCTCTCTCTCCATCTCCTCCAAGCGCCTCACCAGACGCAAATGCTCCTTTAAAAAAGAAAACATTAAATCAACATCTCGATTAAAACAGCACAGATTCAAAGTTTTTTTTTTTTCAAAACTTCCTAAATGCTAGGTGTTTCTGTTTTTTAAAAGGCTAAAGGCTAGGCTTCTGTTTTTTAAAATTAAAATTGAGTTTTAAATTTCCAATTCTCGAAAAAATTGGACTTTTATGAGTTTATGTTGATTAGCAACACAGTTACCTCAAAATAGATTTCATTTTGTTATTTTTATCCTAAAGATACATGTTGAATAATCCGGATATATTGATATCAATATTTATTAAACGCATGATTTAAGTACTTCAGAAACTTTTGTCATAAACAGCGTCAGTGGCAATTTTGAGTCCTTAAAGACACTTGAATGACTCAGAATAATCTTTTTTTGCAACAACGCTCTGAAAATTTATGATAGTCACAGCTAAAGTATTCCTAAATATACGTTAAACAGTAAAAGAAATGAAACGTGTAAAAACAACAATTTTCAGTTTACCTAAATTAAAATAATGAAGATGTCTTATATAGTATTATTTAATGTTCCATTTTAGCTTTTAAATTCTATTAAAATGTCTTGTTTTGAATTATGACAGATTAAAAATGGCTGAGGAACAAGCTGCAATATAAAAATATAAACGAATTGATGCCGCGCGCGTGTATGTGCTTTGTTTGTGGTGTGGTGTGTGTTGGTGTTCATAACGCCGAAATGATAATTCAATGTATCACGGTTGGTTTCACTCAGAAAACTTTACTTTAAAATTTAATTCAAAAAACTTATTTAGTGTTTTATGTAATGAGTTTTCGCCCGTAGTTTCGTTTTTAGTGATTGTAGAAATATAATTGTACAAGAGCAGATTGCCATCTTAATTCTTTAATTTGTTTTGCTTCCGACTTGTATTTCTGAAGGTTCAAAAATTTAAATATTATTCATTTAAAAAAAAATCAAAATTGGGGCATTGGTCATTCTAATATAATACATTTATATATTTCAAGCGTTTTGAGGTCCTTATTTAAATAAATGGATCAAATTTAGAACAATTGTGATAAAAATTTACTTAATTTATTTATAAATACCGTTCAAATTGGCCCAAAGATTTTTCGCTGATTCAGTCATTTAAGCTATAAAATTTTACCCTGAAGAAATTTTGTTCACTGATTTCGCAGAAGTCAAATTAGAAAACTAAGAATCGTGAAAAATTTTCCAGATAAAACAGTTAAGAGGAAGCAAAAATATGCCGAATTTTTTAATCATCGTTTGACAACATCTCATAATTTCGGATTGTTGACAGATCTTAACCGGTGGAATGTTTGCGATGGAATATTTCTTTTAATTTAGATGCTTTGAGCAAAGTGATTTTAAATTACAGATTTTCTGTTATAAACTAGCTATAAAGCAGAGGTGTATTATTGCAAAATTTAGCTCATTCGAATTATCAGTGCAATGATATAAATAGCAATAGAATAATATGATGGGCTCTAACAATCATATACCGTTTAAACTTAAATATAGCAACAAAGCAGAAAGCATTTTTAGTCAGTTTATAATCTTGCAATAAAATACAGAAATAAACTTTTGAAACTGTTTTTATTTGGCTTTTATAATGAGAGATTCACACCAGTAAGATATTTTGGCTGACGATTTTAGATTTAAAAGCAGTGAAATAATCAGTTGGGTATAATTCCGATTGATATAAATATTCAATTTTCAGACATTTTAAAACAGTATTTTAGTTTTCAGTTTCTTTCTGAAATATACATCTTATAACAAATATACATCTGAACTAAGTATCAGTTTTCAATTATTGATTAAAAATTAATGACAATTCACGCAATTTCAAGTCATTTACATTAACTATAATAATTAATATAATAGAAATTTCCTTTTTTTTTTTGTACTAGAAATACATAGGCGTTCGATCGCGAACGACACGAGCTGGAATCTCTTAGTAATCCTAAAAGAAGCAAGCGTGGGTCTTGGGAGTTAAGGAATGAAAGTAGCAAGGATTTGAATTTTAATGACAAAAACGCCAGTCGTGCATCTGAACTCAATAGAAAGTATTTATTCTGACCAAGATTTAATATTATTAAAAGTTACAGGTAAGAAAAAAACAGAACTATGAAAGAAGTTTAAAGGAATGAAGAATAAATCAAGTAAGTGATTAAACCGATATCAATAAGAAAATTTTTAGAGAAAAAGGAGGATTGCACTGTAAATCATGCAAGTTATCAACTGTTTAAATACTTCATTCTTAATTTAAAATCATCCCAATCTGTTAAAATAAGTAACGGATAGTAAATACTATCGTCTGGCAAGTACACTGGTGGTAGTTTGCCTTTTAATAAAGGATTATATGCAAAATCTGTGTGGAAAGTTCTTAGTCTTTTCAATTTTACTAATAAACGTCAATAAGGAAAAGCGACAACTGCCCTTCCAATGACGCTGTGGAAACTGCTTGAGTAACCTTGATATCGCAGCCATATTCTACGCTTTCGTTACAAGTGATTGAATAATCGTGGCTTGATCTTTATTTATTCGAGATGCTCCCCGAAATGAGTTTGTCGAAAAGGGAGGGTTTATAAGAGCATTCAAAGGATGTATGAGCGTCTGTAATGTCTGCTAAATGGCGACCTTTTGTATATAGGCCCTTTAAGAAGCTGTGCTGTCCTTGCGGTTTATGATTGGTGGCAATTTCATTTATAATCTATGAAAAAGAAACGATATTCTAGCAGTCAGATACCTTGGAAATGAAATCGTGTGTGCTTGTTGGAAACCCGCGATACAATGCTGAATGAAGTGTCATTTATCATAGAATTGATCGTCCCTAATTGCATTTTCTTCTGGATACTGAAATATAGTATACATCTAGTATCCAAAATAATGGTATTAATTATAGCAGATTTTCTATATATCATAGAGGAACGGAGTCATTTTCAACAGTTTCAACGCTCTTAATCCATTATTTCTGAGAAGTTTTGTATACCATTGTGTGTTAAAGAAATTTGTTTCAAACACTTTAGAATTAATGAATTACCGTATCCTGATTCCATGTAAAAAGGGTACATTACAGCTTTTCGAATCTGTATAAACAACTCATTCTTTATAAACCTTACAGAAAACGAAAGATTTTAAGGAAAGTATCTACTGACTGCAAGTAATAAACGTATCTCATTCAATGATTAAAAACGGAAGCAGAGCCAACACCTTTAGAGCCATCCGTAAATGATTGCTTTGTAAATATTATATGCTTTATTTGGCAAGAAAATAACTTAATAAATCGAATCTGGCTTTAATTTAGAAATCTTCATAAAAATGATCGATATCCTTTTTGCCCTACTAATAGCCTTTTCTGTTTGTAAAGTTCCGACATTTTCCATTAAAAAATATTGTGTTAAAGCTATTTCATCATATGTCCAAATAATGGATTGATTATAGTATACTTGAAATGTCCCGCATAAAGGAATTAGAACTCTACCACGCATAAATTTCTAGCATTTGCTTTATATTTTAAAACATTTGAGAGAAAATTTGACATGCAAATTTTTAAATAGTATTTTCCAAATGATATTTAGATTATTTGATAAATTCGGATAAGAAAATCTGAGTCGTAAAATGATGTAGGGATCTTATATCTGCAAGTGATTTAAAAGTGGATTCTATATTCAATACCTGCAGATTTAGAAACTGAAACTATAGTCGATGAGATAAAATAAGACTAATATTAAAGACTGTTGAAAATCTGCACTCCAATTAGCAATCGCAATACTTTCAGATGATTCGATTATTTTGGCATTCTATTATTTGGCAATTTTCTTTCAAATTTAAATAGTGATTTAAATATTAATTTTTCGTCAAGGCAAAGACAATACCAAAAAAATTCAGTCTCACATGATAGGTACATTAGTATGACATCTCTATGTTAAATTTCTGGTTGAGAATAAAACCCACGTAGTTTAGAGAATAAAGTTTTGTTTAAAGTGTACGTACACACTAGAAGATTTTTTTTTATTTCAAATTTAAAAATTCAGTTTTTTCACATTAGGTCATTAATATATGTATAAACTCATTTCAGTGAGAAAAACCATATTACACTAATTATTAATTAAATAGTATTTAATGAGCTAATTAGCATATTTTTTTAAACATGATATCTTAAATTTTAATTTGTACAAACACAATTCTAGTTGGAAGTTATGCCTACTATTAGTCTTCATGTTGTCTGCAGCAATCAAGTTATAAAAATATATAGTTTTTTTTACCAATTTTTTCATCAACGATGAATAGAAAAAGCTAGTTTTCTGTAATTTTAACTTTTAAATAGCTATTAAACGTTTATTTCTATAAATATAACTTTGATTGAGGCACAAAACATCCGCTATTTCATACAGATTATTTTGTTATATGAATAATTGTATTTGGTTAATTTTTTGATGAGTTATGATTGTCTGAATGGAGCAACATAGTGGAAAAATATTCTTCAGAAAATGAGTTTAAAAAACCGAAACTAGAGTTTTTAATGAAAGTACCTCAAGAAAAATAATTATAACTCTAGAAACACTCCGAATATTGACAACATCTTGGTATCGTTTGAAAGATAAAGGACCAGAGAATATTTTGAAGCAATAAAAAATAGTTGATAATTTGAACGATTTTCGAAGTTTCAAGTGTTTACATACACCTTATTAAAGTACATCAGTGGAAATCATTCCAGTTAGTAAAGTTTTTCACTTTTGAACGCAACTGACGTTCGATAAAATTCATTGATTCCAATTCATAGTCTATATGAAAGTAACGTGTATATATATATATATATATATATAATAAACCGCCGCTTATTGCAGTAGCTGAACAATAATGCCTCCTAATTTGATAAATTTACACATCAAATGCTTCCCTGAGACTGCCTTATTTTGCGGAAAGCTCGATAAAAAAATCTATGCGTATTTTAAATACTCGTACCAGGTGAAAGTCGTTTATTTATAAAAGCTGGCAAGTTTCCTAGAAAACCCATGCCATACAAACTCTAAAATGTCGCATCGTCAAGCCCTGTTCAGTCCCAAACTTTATCCTAGTTGGAAAAAATCAGAAAGTGTATTTTGCCCCAAAGGAATGTCCAAAGACGTTTCTAGCATTAAAACATCATTTGTGCCTCTGCCACATTGAAATACACTATGAAAATTTGATGAGAAACCAGATTTTTCAATACAATGTATGAAATGCAAGTTAGCTTTTCTCACCATCCAGTTTTCACAAGCAACTTGTTAATGCAAGTGTGTACGGGGTCCTTTCCATGGTTGGGAAGTCGAATAACATTGCTCTGCGCCATACAACTAGCAAATAATTTTTAGCCAAATTATATAAAACTTGAAAAAATGTCAGATTAAATTATTCAGAATCTTGAACAAATTATAATTTTATCTGAGCCAGGGTATGCTAGGTGGGATTTGTTCATAGATATTTTAAGTTCAACTATAGCGAAAAAGCCGTTATTTCTGAGTTTGAAGACCTAAAATACAACAATCTTTCCACACGTCTTTTGCGCAATATAAATTCTTGGGAAAGTATTCTATACTAGACATATTTTATTGAAAAATTCACCTATGCGTTTTGTTTTCAACATGTTTTTCATTAAAAACAAGAATCGATACTAAATGGCTTATTTTACATTTTCCTTGTATCTCGTGAACATTTCCCCATACTGCCTTATTTTGAATTGTATTTAGCACAATTTTCAAAAACACTCATTTTAACTTGACGTTTCTTTCTACTAGTTACTTCTTGATATTGCTTTAAGGACTATGCAATCAGTTATTGGTTAACGATAATAGTAATTCTAAGAATTAATTTACCATTTTCCGCATATACGTCGTCCCGTCATGGTTTCTGAAATTTAGGGAATTTACCCAATGTTGTGGGAATGGAGTTTTCAGCAGCTGTTAAAATATGACGCGTTACATTTTCAGTAGCTATGTCAATGTTATTTTTCCCAAACCATGACTAAAATCAATTCTGAATTAAACCTCTGGGTGTAAGCTGGAAATCGAGAAGTTGCCCAACCTTCCAGCATTGATTCCTTATTTCCGAGAAAATGCACCACCTGACAGTCGAGGTTAAAAAAGCGGCATCGTCCCTACCAACCGATTTAAGGAGCAGTAGGAACAAAAGTAACAAAGACACCGGGATTCTACTTTGCCTTCCAAACCCATATTAAATAGAAATTAAACAAAGAAACTCATTATGTATATGCCAACTTAATTTATTAAGTAAGGAAACGTTGAAGATAAAAAGAAAAGTAGAATCGCTAGGGCAACCCGAGGACATGGCACCAGTGCTTGCCAAAGTACCGAAGAACAACACACTTCTTGGGATACAAGAGAAGATCTCTGGGAACTGAGTACGAGGAATCCACTCAAAATATAAGCTTGAGAGAGGGATTAGCAATGTGTTGTATACAAGTTAATTCCAGTATCTTTAGAGAGAAATTTCATTCCCCTCCCCACCCTGTCAAGTCTTCATTTTCGTTTTTTTTCTTTTAATTTTTTTTATAGTCTAAGCCCTGTAATGATACCATTATCAAGAGAAGAGAAATCATTGCGGTTTTATAGCTTTATCATAATTTATTCTGTATTTGATTTAGGTAACATTCATAGCGAATCCGTGCGAGTTAGTATTCTCTAAAAAAGCCAAAAGGGGAATACAGGATTCTTTTAGATTCCATTAGTTAAATATTGTTAGTTAATAGTTAAATATTGCTCTCGAGGATAGCAAACACCTATAATGAGCTATACCATCTTGGATTAGTAATAATCACAACAGTCTATTCTAGATTTCCCTTTTGTTTACATGAAAAATTTTAAAATTTGATCCGATTATTCCATTTTTGATATCTGGAAAGTTAACAGGATATTTGCACATGCTTGTGTCGAAGACGAATTTATTTTTCTTTTGGAGGTTATACGATTGGCATCTGTTTAACAGAAGATAAAATATTGGAAAAGTAAACTTATCTCTTGTCTAAACGTCGGCGTGAAGAATGCAATAGACAATATTTTGAAAGAATTAAGGAAATAGCCAATAAAATTATCAGTTTTGATACAAATGATAATGTTATGCCGATTAACCTTCAAATAAGAATTCTTATATCGTGTAAGTCGTGACGTTGACAAAACTATTCTTCTGCCGAAATTGAACTTAAAAACTCAGAATTTTTTTTGTTAAGTTCCGATCCAAATTTAAGTTCTAAACACAATCTTTTCTAAAAATTGATTACTGAAACCGTAGATCTAATAAAATGAACAAAAATAATTTTCAATAGAATCTATATTACAAGAGTTTTGAGATTCAGCAAGCTCGAAACATTTCAAAAGTGTTACAATTAATGTGGTAATCTAGAATAAAAATATTCACAAATAACTGTTAAGAATAAGATGATCGGCACTTATTTTCCTAGGAATCAGTCAAGAAATTTATATATTGTTAATGAGAAGATGTCAGAAAACAAAACAAAAAACAATGCAAGTATCTATCCATATATCAACGAAAACGTTTACCTCACAAAACGAAGTTTAACGATTCTTAAAATTTTAACGTTCATTTATCATCCTCAGCAGTACCCAAAATTTCTAATACATGCATAGAAAATTTTGTCCAGAATCTCCCTCTTATGAAATGAATGTGTACCTTATTCATAGCCAGGAATGTCAAACCATTCCCTCGAAACGCTAATTATTGACCTAGTCCATCAATTAACGTCTCTAGAAAATAATATATTTTTATAACGCGAAAACCTGCTATCATTTATTAATACGAGATTTCAATTTAATGAATCAAACCATCCTCTATATTTGTAGTTCAAATAAAAGAATTCATGATTGATCAAGTCAACTTCTTTACTACCACCGAATTTCTGAAAGTGCTTCAATGGATTAAAATAACGTTCGGGTATGGTTCTATAAAGATTCCCCAAATAGGAAGGAAATCTTTCAAACTTTGCATTCATAAAGTAAAATATCTGCAGTTCCTCTAAAAGTAAAAAAGTTTACCGCATCTCCATAATCAACATGAAAAGGAAGTTATAGAAGGCAAATCAAAACCAGACTTGCAAAAACCCTCAAAGTGAAATCGTATATCCAGCTATTGCATTGAGTAATATAAACATTCCACCTGAAAGCAAAATGGACTGAAAAACAGTAGTCCTCCCTCCCACCCCCACTTGGGCAGTATTGCTATGCTTCCTTTTGTAAATATTCTTAATTCATTTAACTTAAAACCCTTTTTTCATGTTTATCACCCATCAGTTTGCTACAATTTTGCTTTTCCCAAAGATTTTTTTTTTTTTTTAATTCGATATATTAGTGATCCATTGTATATTGACGGTCGGCAATAATTTGCATATATTTCTCGGGAAAACTATCTGAGAAAGATAATATTAATAGTAGGCTGATAATATTAAAAGGCTGTCGTTAATTGTTATTAACGAAAGTTACCCATTTGAAATTTGACCTCATTATAGGTAAAATTCCTATTTTTCACAAGCTGCAGCATTTTGAAATTTATGTTTTTCAAAAGGAATTTTTCTGAAATTTGGCATGCTGATTTTTTAGAAGTTTAAATGTAATATCAGAAAAAAATTATCCAGATTTTGGTCATCGGTTGTTAAGTGGATTACCCTTCCATAACAGAGGAGATGTGACGTTCATTATTCCAAGGAATATGAAAAATCGATAAAAGTTTTGATTACATGAGATTGGAAGTAAACCCTTCAAAGCCAATTATTCTAACAAATCAACGACATAATGTTTAGAAATTTACTGCCTTCTTATTTCTGGGGATGGATTGAAGTTGGGAATAAGGGTTATTAGAAAATAATTGAGTATTAAAAAAATTACATTGTGATAGTTTCATCTTTTTGATTGGGAGTAGCAGATGTGAAAGTTCCATTCCTAGTTTTTGCTTCCCCATATGAACCTACTCATTGCGATATCTTGCATCGGATTGAATGACCCTTTCACTTCTAATCCGGCCGTGAATTTATATATTAATGAGCTAGTTATTTTTTCAAAAAAGTGCAGGGTGCAAAGCAAGTTATCAGTAAAGATAACTTCGCTTTACATTCCGAATTCCTCATTCGAAAAAGAAACCAACCCCCAAATGATCCATTAGTGTAAAGCTTGCACGGCCTGGTAAGAGAGTTAAAGCATTATATACGTGCTAATACTGCTGATTATATAAAAGGAGCCCCAACATCTTTATTGTCATTACATTTGTAAAGCATTAAAAAGGGTTTGTTATGTCTCAAAATGCGTGCATGCAAAAATAATGCGTATACTAAAAAAGGATGAAGTAATCCCGCTTTTCATTAGGCACAGTTTATTTCTAGTTATAATTTTTTTAATGTAACGAATTAAAACCAGCTGTTATATTTAAATTGTCTGTAAATATAATTAAGTTACTTCACAAATGTCTTGTAATATTTCAATCGATTTTTTAAAAAAATTAAAACAAGGTCAAGTAATTAGTGGGTAAGCTTATAAAAATGTCAATCCTTAGAAGTGGCAGTAGTGCAACTTAAAAAGGAAATTCTATATAAATTCAACGCAAGTTAGATTCAACACTATCAAATCTTCCGAAGCTGTAAAAGGTTTAATTAATTTTTTGAAGGTTTTAAATTTTAGTTGAATGAATATAAGCCACTTCAATTCAAAGTAATTGAAATTCAGCCCGTCCTTTCAATGTATTGAACATATTTACAGAGGTAAAGTCAAAAAATATTTAATAAAAGTAGAATAAATAAAATTCAAGATCTGTTTAAATATTAAGGGATCTTTATTTAAATTTAAATTGACATTTATACATAGTTTTAAGATATATTGATAATTACAAAAACAAAAGTTCGTATTATATAGCCTACACAATTTTATAGCAAAATTGGTTTCCATTCTCAAAAGAACAAAGATGAAACGGTTACATCGAGACCATTTTTTCTTTGTTTTGAGATGCATTTACAAGTGTACGTAGAAAAAATGGTAGCAAACATCTATATTTCTAAAATATAAGTTCACGGAAATTTTTATGACAAATTAATATAACGACGAACAATTCACATACCGGTCCATGAATCGATTCATCTGCGAAGTGAATCCTCTTTCCACCTGCACCATCTAAAAGAAATAAGAAAGAAATTTTATTGTTCATCTTGGAATATTAGAATAACAAAAAAGGAAATAAATACAAACATATTGCCAAGTGTGTTCTAATATGAAACCGATCAAAACTGAACATGAAACATAAGCAAAACATTAATTGATAAACAAATGTATTTAATTTGAATTTCGACATAATAAATCGATACCCGAATTTCGAACGATATTGAAACATTGGGACTTTGTTACACTCCTGTAATTCAACAATTTCTATTGCTGTCTCGATTATTCGCTCATAAATTTAATATTTTCATGGAATGAACTTTATACTCTTTCTTCAAACCTTGTTGTATCTTCAGTATAATAAGCATGAGGACTCATGGAAATGAACTTAATAATGAACATTTTCCTTTCACGCAACATGATTGATAGCGTTAATGTAAAAAGCATTTGCAAATATAATCTATTTTATGTAGTTCCCTAAATTAAAGCTAAAACCAATTAAATAAGCGTTTTAAAAGCGCCTCTGAACTAAAGGAACTGAAAAGTTTTCCATAATAAAAAAAAGTAGGCATTCGAGTTTTCTTACTAAGATTTCTTACAAGTAAAAATTTTAAGTAGTAAAATCAAGTATTAATTTACTGTGCGATGTCCAATATTAGAATGCATTAAAAAGAATGTTTCTTCATGAAATCATTTTTAATTTCAAATAGAAAATTATTGTGCAACTGCATATCAAACACAAATCTGTACATATGCCAAGTTAAAAAGTCAATTAGAATAATAAGCTAGTAAAGCTACATTGAAGATGAATTCTTTTTATGTATTACTGGAACAAATAAGGTACAAAAAAATATGAAGTGACATTTTTCGAATAGAAATCAATTCTTGAAACAGTTCTACCCCCCCCCCCCACCTCTAAGGAGATTAAAATATGTTTTAGAAATGCGAAATACTTCCAGACAAAAATTTATCAATCACATTTAATTTAATTACATTTTAAATTTATCAATTATCAACCACGTTCGAAATAAAAAAAAGTTACATTGTGGTTCCTGATGTTTATATATTAATTTACAACTCGTTTTTGAGCTAAAATTTAGAAATCGATATGAACCGTTTCTCGAGTCACGAAGGTGGAATTAAATGTAAAACTAAAGTTCTTCAAAATACATCCAAGATAAAAAGATTAATATAATTTTATTTTTTGATTAAATGATCAAATGGCAAAATATCTGTAACTTGAAGACCTAAATGTATCTTTAGGTATAAATAGGGATATATAATTGATATCCCCAGATTAATTATTTTGGATTCGTTGAAATTTAAAATATTTTAATTTTTTTCACCAGTTCCAATAAATTCGTAAATCAGTTACAAATTTAAAAATAATCTTAATTTGAGTACACTCAGTTGTGCTTAGTGGAAAATAACTAGCGAAATTACAGCAAATATTGTTAAATTCACCCACGCACTTGATTGCATGATTTTAAGCTAAAAGTGTAAGAAGGAGTCATTTGCTCTTTGTATCTAGGTAAGAATTGCAGTATAGTTTGATGGCATAGAGATGAAACAGATGGCATGAACAGAAATAGTCATGTCATTACTGCAGTAAATCGAACCCAGCAGGTGAGCTGTAAAATATCCAGTACAGTCAGTAACCAATAATGACAATTCTATATGGAAACGCGAATGCAAAGTAACTAATTATAGTCTTGCACAAGAACAACACTTCTAACAAACAAAAATTCAACTAAAAATGACTATTAACAACCATAAAGGAGCAAAACGTTCTGCAACTACAACTACAAATAGACTTCACTTAACTGCTCACTCGAGTGACTCGTCTGTGCATCCCCACTCTTTGTAGATCCTATAGCAGAGCCTCAAATGTTTTATCTTTGTTTCTAATAAATACATATCCAGAATTCTAGCAATTTTATTTTCTTCGCCAAATGGTTACCACGTTTGACGCCAATGTCAGAAGTCATTATATTGGCATATATATCTGTAAAACTATCTTTTCCAGGAGACTTACTTCGCATTGAAGTAGTATTACAAATTTGTAACCATGTCGCTACTTTCCTCGGTAATAAGAAAAAATTGCTGAAATTTTGTTTAATTTTTAATGTCTAATAATTCGTTGTTGATTAAATAGACCTAATTTCGTTCAAACAAATATGAAAGTTGAACAATTTTCTATGAATAAGATGCAAGCGCCCAGAATTGTATTTTGGATTTACAATCGCCGTTAGTATGAAATTCTTAAGTACTAGAAAATATTGCAAAACTTACCTTTTGGATCTCCTGCAGGTCGTTTGGACATCTAAAAGAAATTAAAAAAAAAAGTCAGTTTTGAAAAATTAGATACGAATATAAACTGCATAAATACACGATTTAGGCTTCAGCAAAATAGAGATGAACCGTGATGATTATGATTAAAATATTTTATAGAACATCCTATTGCTCATTGCATTACTGAACAAAAATATATAGTAAATTAACAGTTATATACTTTATACCAGATGAGGATTAAGAACGGCAGATGCCGTAGTGAAGTAACTCTTGGTTTTCGATGGGAGGGAGTGAGGTTAGAAGATTTTTATTAATGCCAAGAACATTTTTTTGGAAACTTGGTAACCGCATTTAGATAGCAAGTTCTGTGTTATTGAAATTCGTGAAGTATTACTTAATGCTTCTAAATGTCAGGATTTTGGGAACTCGTATTTTCTGTTTAAGTAATACGTGATATGCGAATTCCGTCAGGTATATCTCGCTATTCTGTTGAACAGTTAGTAACAGAATTTCAGTTCCCATACACCCTTGTAGGCTTTTAAGACAAAAGTGCTTTATTTCTCCATTTGGCTTAATTGAGCTATCAAGGAAACGCTGTTAAAGTAAACTAAAGCTACTATTAAAAGCATTTAAAGCTAAAACCTATTAGAAATATGTGCTATTCAACTTGGATATTACTTTATAATAAATTATTTTAATTCAGCAATTGAAAAAGCGAATTAAATTAAAACTAAAAATGTATCGTATTTAAAATGGCTACCATTTATAAAATGGGAAGTAGGTTTGATATTTGATCCGATTGTATCAATGATTAGTTGCATTTTTAAAGACTACCTTTAAATAGCCAGTCAATGACAGAATCGAGAGTTACTGAATTCAGTATTTAAGTCTTGAACTGATGCGAGAATCGAAAACTCGCGTGTATATTATCACAACAAGCTTAATAAAATTTGTTCATACAAAGTCCGATTATTTCATCCATCCAGCTATATAATCGAAGATTAAATAAAATGTTTAAATCTCATTTCTTGTACATTTAAAATAGGGTCGGTCACTAAAAGTATGTATATTTATAATAGAGCATGAAAGCGGTTTAATAAAATTGATTACATTTTGTAGTACTTGCCCAAAATTTGTACAACAACAAAAAAAAAACAATCATAAATTATACAAAGGGTAATTGTGCAGAATAAATTTCCTGAAATTTGATCCTAAAGTTTTAATTTATTAGAACTGTTAGATTGGAATCAAATTTAAGGAAATTTTAACACCAAAAAATAAAGGACAGAATATCCAATTTACAAATTATTCGAATTTCGCTGATTTCCATGGATAGACAAATTTACCACAAACCGAATTATACAAGAATTTTTCGTACAGTACTAAAATACAAACGGATGGCACATGAAATGAATTGGAGACATTTGTTGAATAAAAAACGGCTTTCAAGATCCAATTTAAAAAACAAAATTTCATTGCTTTTCTTCACATAAGTTCGCTTGATTGTAAATGCATATAAATATTTAAAACGGGTATAACAAACTTGCCAGATGTTTGAATGGAAACGATTCCATTCAAGCAAAATATTTTCTATTCAAATAAAAGGCGACAAATAAGAATATTTTAAAGAAACATTCTACAAACATAATATTAAAAACACAGAAATTTGAACCTTATTTTTTTAATGATTCAATTCACAATTAAACTAATACGAATTGAGAAAAGTAACAAACTTGAGCAAGAGTAAAAAAGATTAAAATGTTCAAAGGACGTAAATTCAAAATATTAGATGTGCAAGCAGAAACTGCTTTATTTTGGTCAAATTCAACTTGAAAAATACTGGTTAAAAAAATTGATAATCGAAATGTTTGCCATTACTATGCATGTTTTTTTGTTTCTATTACTTCAAAGAATATTACAGCCATTCATTAGTTCAAGTTCTTGCGGATATTTAGTTCTTGTATCACTTACAGTTATACTATTTAAACTGACACCGAGCATCTGCAATAGTTTTTCCTTCCAAGATTTTTCGACGGAAAGTGAAATATTTTGGGTATAAATAAAACAATAGGAACACCGAAGAGGAATCGAATTTCGGGGCAAATTTTTTAAAATAAGCATTTGTTTTAAAACAATCTTAAATTTTTGTCTGTCGGAGTTGTGTGCTGATACCCCGACAGTAAAATTGATCGCTTTTAACTTTTTAAAACACGTTTTAAGAAATTTATTGTACTGAGAATAACTGGCGCATGCTATCAGAAATGCTTCAATGCCAATGTTTTAACAGTCTTTGCTTATCTTATTTTTATCGAAATACATCTTTGGAAATTTAGTAATTGAGAATTTTATTCGCAAACTTTTTGGATAAGCATGGAATACCGATTAAAGAATTTGCTCTCAATTGAATCTGAATCTAAAACCTTTAATTTTCAACTTATTAAATGCTTCCATTATACTTAATAAAACAATGTTTAAAATGTCACATTTAAACATTCATATTTCCACTGCATTTATGTACGGGTTTTTTTGGTCGGACATTTGAAAACTTTGTTGTCAGATGAAATATCAAGTAACCTCAAAATGATGCCTTAAGTTAAACTTCCAATTTGAAAAACTGCGCATTTGCCGAAGAGATTTGTTTCTTCGATCCAGAAACCAGAATGGGTCGCCCCGAAATACTCCCCATTTCAGCTCTTCTCTCTACCCGCCCACGGATAAGATAACGCACCTTGGATTTGGCCGTGTGTCTGGCATAGCATTTCGTGGATATTGCATAGAAATATCCATTAAATAGCTATGGCATATCAATATCTATAAAATATAATTTATAGGTATTTCGGATGATTTTTTTCCCGGCCGACTAAAAATTTGACAAGAAAGAACTGTATTCACAAGATCAGAAACCGAATTTTATTGATAAAAGTCATTGCGTTTACACATTGTAAAAATACAGACTGTCAGATTTATTTCGCCCAAATTTGATGCATATCAACTTTAGATGCTTAACTTGCGTACCAAATTTCGTTTACTTAATTCATTAAGTTCTATAGTTATAGAATTCCTTTGTACTCGGTCACTCTTCCAAGGAAGGAATTTCCATCAAAACTCGATAGAAATCCACAAAATTGGTCATCTGTTCATATATCAAATTTCATCCATCTAGATCTAAACATTTCAGTAACCGTCTGCAAAGGCAAAAAGATGCGTGTAATGCCGATGAGTTTTACGATCTCGGTAATTTTTAAAGTTTGGAAAATTGTCAGAAAATCGATTTCGAATTTGACGTTCACAGTAACCGGCATCCGAATTATTGAAATAGAATAGAATTAGAAATAATATGGAATTAGTTGAAAATAATTACAGAAAGCAAAAACGCTTATCTACTACCTGAATAATTAAACATTTGATGGGCTTTTTTATTTTTTATTAATCTTACAGTGATTCAATTCCTCTTGATTTGTCTAAGTAAGCGATAAATTTCCCAAAGTAACAACGGAAAGCATTTAAATATCCTTCAATTGCATCTAATACACCTTTGACTTCTAATCAAAGCGATATGAACAACGCTAAGGAGTTTTCTTAAACATACAGTAATGAGCTTTTGAATTTGGAAGCGTTGAAGAAAATTACAAAGCCTGGAAGAAATTCATAATGCGATTATCCAAAACAGCGAAGTAAATGAAAGCGATTCTTCAGAAATAGAATAATTTAAGGGGCTGAACTACTCTATTTTAACAGCGTTCAGCAAAAAAATTCGATTAGATACACAAATTTATCAACCAGAATAATTGATGAAATGGGAGTATCATGTGAACATCTAGTTTTCTATGAATGGATTTTATTCTTTGATCCTGGAATTAAACGCTTACTTTTATGTTTTGGAATTCAACAGGAATCGAATAAGCGTCTCCATCTGGTTAACTGAAAATTAATTCGACTCGTTTCAAGAAATGTACTTATCTTTATTCTCAATTTAGAAAATTTTGCGATCCCTTCGCAACTCTAGACTTTAATCCACAAATGAATTAGTTATTCCATGAAATATTTTGTAAGATTATAATTTTACACGATTGGCGAAATGTCAAGCACCCTAATTGAACTACACAATATATATTTGAGCATGAAATAAAATATTTCAACGAAGTCGCCCATTTTTGTGTCATGCGATGCCTAATATTACCAGGTAGAAATGAATAATATGTTAAACTACACACCTTAGATCGTTTAGTTATAGTTCATCTATTTCAAGCATTAACAAAAACGGGGATAACATTTTATCTCGCTTATTGACTTGTGAAATAACTTCAGATATGCAGATAAGAGACAAACCCCACTTACAAAGAGTCGGAGGTTTACGTAATAAATCTGAAATATTTTGACTAATTAGTATGACACTCACCAGATGCAGTAAGAGATTGAAATTTCAGAACATAAAGCGATTATTTTTATAATCATAGAACAATTCTTTCCTTACCAAGCAAAAAGTCTCTTCCCCAGTTAAATTTGAGAGTAAAATAAAATTTGTCAATAAAATACTAATAAAAGGGACAGGAAAAGACTTTCCACTTCACTGCAGCATTTTCATAATAAACTTGCGGCATAGAAAAGTTTATAGAATAATTTCGAAAAGTGCTTTATGGGGCTCTTATATGGGAAATGTTGGCAGTCGAAATTGCATTGCAACAGAAAATCAGTTAAATAAACGCAAAAACCAGTCAATCCCTAAAATATCATTCAGAAGCAGAATTCTATTTACAAACACGAAGGAAAAGACACACCCTGCTATTCGAAACAATCGCATCTCATCAGAAGAAATGAAGTTTTGAATTAAAAATGATTGCAGATATATTAATTTCTTATAAACATGATTCCAGATAATACTTGCAATTAAAATAGAAAAACCATGCAAAAAAAATGTAATACTAAACAGTTAGCAAGGATAAAAAATTCCAAATTACTTATTGTACAATAAAATGAGGAATGTGAAATGCATTATAAATTTTAAAGTTAAACTTATAAAGTCATAAATGGTGATTTCATAATATTAAGAAAATTTTAAATTTAATAGAGATTAGAATTTATTTTAAATACTTAATTAGCAATAGGCTTTCAAGTGATTGCAAGAAATGATCATTGACTAATTGATTATATGGTGCAAGCAACTATAATTAATTATAAATTAATAGATTTATAAAATTAAGACTGCCTGTAATAAAGAATTTATAGGAAAAATTATTAGTAACAAAATTTATTAGAATAAGTTAGTTTTAGATGCATCGCATCGAAATATTTGCATTTTAGAAAAAGAAACCTATTAGAAAGTTAAATAACTTAAAAAAACTCAGCATTTGCAATTCTTATTTTTACTTCACTAATTCGACTCTCAAGCACACTTATTAATTCTAACAATGTAAATCGCATTGAAATTAAAACTTTCTGTTTACATATTATTACATTATTATATAGAATATAGAAATCAATTTACTTACATTCAATTTTTTTTTTCTTATCAGAACGTTAGACTTATACAACAGATATGTATTTTTTTTTCAATAATATAAGCGCACTCAAAATTATTATTATAATTATGATTTTACTTAATAGCAAACGCAAACGTAAGGTATTAAGTGGGAAACGAGAATGTGACGAAACTTCATTTATATACTAGAACGTCACATGACTCAAAAAAATTCTGACGAAGAATTGAACAGCTAGAAACGGAAGTTACAGTTATTAGATGGTAGCTTAATAATAATTTTCCTGTAACTAAATGAGAAAATTTTTATTTCAGCTTGAGATGAATTGGAAAAACTTTCAAAAATTACTTCAAATCTTTTTTGTAAGGCAGATTTATTTTCTCCTGGGGATTTTTGACCATCCTAGACTGAATGATAAGGTCTATACTTTGCGAAGTTGACAAATAAATATGTGTCTCCTTCCATTCCAGCAAGGTTCAAAATTATTGATGCTCAAAATTCCATTTTGACGAGTAAAAATTAACATTGAGAGAGCTGAAAATAAAATAAAAACAATGGAAGTTAATCGTAAAGTGTCATTATAATATTTTTAAAAGCTCTTTGTTATTCTGGACTTTTAAGATAGCCCCTTTAAATCTTAATATTCGCTCGATATTCTGTAAGTGAAAGCAACGGATATAGAAACCCTTCTCTTACTTTTAATAGAAAATGAGAATTATATAGGAATTATGAATGTATAGTATATAACGTTTTAGGTGATAAAGCTTCATCTTCAAATTTGTAGGATCATCGTTTGGATTCACAATGCGATCGTGACAAATCCTGTACTCGTAGGTTCAGCGTCTTCAATCTGTGCTGGATTCAGTTTCGTTTAGTAAGATGCAAGGATTCTGTTCCTGCCTGCTGAATTATTTTTTATGATTAAGATGTCCGAACAAATCGGGTTTCCTAACTGGAGCGTAAATTCATATTTTTTACGTATAATATTTTGCTAAGATTAAATAATTTCTTTTGTCTGACGAAACATTTGAAATAACTATAATAAATGTAAAAGTCTGAGAATAAAAATTTTTGGGAGATAACTAAGTTTTCTTTTATAATGACCCCGGGGAATGTATGCTCCATAGTATTCTATTAATGCACACCAATATTCATTAGTAATAATTTAGGATTCCTTTATTCAAAATAATTCTCTAAGCCAAAGGAAATTCTGATAAGAATTTCCTTTGGTGCATAGAATTATTTATTTATTTACTTAAATTTATTTAATTTAATAAAGTGAATTATTTATTTACTTAAATAAATGACTGAAAAATTTTAAATTATTTACAAAATAATCACATTATAAAAAGATAATATACTTTCTTTTACACGCCATAATTTTTTTAAAATATTAAAAAAAAATGTTAACAAAAGATGAATAGCAAGAGCAATTTATGAAAGGATAAATTGCATTTTTTCAAACGTTTTAAATAAATGATTGAAAAATTTAAAATTCTTTACAAAAATATCACATCATTTAAGAGTATAAAATATTTTTCACTACACGTCAATTTTTTTTTAAATGATGAAAAAAGTGCACGGAAGTAGAAATGTAAGAGCGAGGAGTGAATCTGCATAAACAACTTTGCATCTTGACATTATAAGTCTGTGCATGTTAAGAATATCGGACCGAATTCAGACTTTTAATTTATTATATTTCTTCAAGGTCATTAAATTAATTATTAAAATTTTTAAATTCTTTAGCAAATATCACATCATTTAATAAATAAGATACTTTGCTTAAGATTTTTAAAATAAATTAATTTAAATGAAAAATGAGAACGAAAGAAAAATTACAAAAGCGGGGATCGAATCTGCGTCAAAACTGGTTATCTTGACATAATAAGATAGCGCATGCCTAGAATGCCTGATAGAATTTAGACATTTAATAGAATTCTAACAATAGATAGAATTAGAATTTATACATTTAATTTCTATTGTATCTTATGGATAAATTAATAAATGATTGAAATCATTATGCGTCTTCTAAAATTATCAAAACATTAAAAGAAAATAAGACTTTGCTCAAAATTTTATAATTTTAAAATATTAAGATGAATTTAAAATGTACTGAAAAACAAAAGAATTGCAAGAGCGAGGATCGAACTTGCGTAAAAAAATCATCATCTTGATGTTTTAAGTCTGCACATACGCAGAATGTCAGAATAATTCAGAGTTTTATTTCCTTAATTTATTTTTTTCTTCAGGATATATATAAATAAATGTTTGAATGCTTTAAAATTCATAATCAATTATTATGAAAAGAAAAAAATATATATATTTTGTTCTACACTTTATTAATTTTTGAAAAAAATTCTTACAAAATGAAAAAAAGTGAACAAAAGAATAATTGGGGGGAAAAGCAAAGATCACGCCTGCATAAACAACTGCATATCTTGACATAATAAGTTTGCGCATGCCCAGATTGTCTAATAGAATTCACACATATATTTCATTATGTTATTTTATTTTGTCAATTTATTTAAATAAATTATTGAAAACTTTAAAATACTTTACAAAAAGATCACAAAATGTAAAGGAAAACAGACTGTGCACTGAAAAATTTAAAAATAAATAAATAAATAAAATGAAAAAATAGTGAACGAAAAATGTACTCCATCGGCAAGGATCGTACTTGCTCAAAAAAACTGGACATCTTTACCCTCTGACCATAAGATTGAATAAGAATCGTTCTTCAACTCAGTTTAAAAACTGATATATATTCTATAATAGTATGAATAACTTCATAAACTCAATGCGTATATTGGAACGAATATTTCTGCGCATGCCCAAATCATCTGAGTGAAAATATTTTTTTATTCGATTAATTTACTTTATTTCGTCAGGAATTTTATAAAATAATTACAAACATTGAAAGTTTTACAAAATATATCACTACATAGAATGAAAAAAAAAATTCAATTTCTCTAAACATTACATAATGAAAAGTGAAAATAAAATGAAAAAATTGTGAACAAAAATGAACGGTAAAATCGGGGAATTTATCTGCACATATTAGAAGGAAGAAAGATTTTCTGACCCCAAAACCCAGTCTCAGTCCCTCAACGATGCAAATCAAGGCCACATATTTAGTCTTTCATGCGTATACTATATAATAGACTGAATTCCTACATAAAAGGAATGTGTATATTAGATCGAATAAGTCTGCGCAATTCACAAAATATCTGACAGAATTTAGTCCCGTATACGACAAATTTAGTATATTATTGCTGCATTTTTAAATAAATGATTGGGAACAATAAAAATTGCAAATAATATCATTAGATGGAAGGATAAGAATTTCTCTCGAAACGTTACAATTAAGCATAAATGACAATTTGCGAACGAAAAACGAAGGGCAAGAACGGGGATCGAACTTGCGTGCACAAAGAGGCAGTGGGATTCCAACCACAAAACTGAGCCCGATTACCTCAACTACACAATTTAAAACTATCCATCTAGTCTTTTGTGTAAATTCTATAAGAGTTTGAATATATGTATAAAGCCAATGTATATATAGTAGCGAATTAGCCTACGCATGCCCAAAATGTCTGAGAAAATTTAGTATTTTATTCTATTAATTTAATAAAATTAGTCGGGGTGTATAAAAAAATAATTGCAAACAATAAAAATTTTGGAAAAAAATTTCAATTAAGAAAATGCATTAAAAAAAACTTTTGCTTTAAATGTTATATTAAATGAAAATAAAAATGAAATGAAAAATATGGAGACGAAAAGACAGTTTCAAAATACGGGGACCGAGACTGCGTAAGTGGGATGCAAACGGACACTCTGAGTATTATGCTATACTGGATTTATGCAAAGAAATGTTTCAAGCTCTCATATGTAGTCTTTTGTGTACATTCTATAACAGTATTTATAATTGCATAAACATAATGTATATATTAGAGCAAAAATCTGCGCATGTCCAGAATGTCTGGCAGAATTTAGACTTTTATTTCTTTAATTTGGGAGGATTTTTAAATAAATGATTGATTTTTTTAATTCTTAAAAAATATTACAGCTTGAAAAGGAAAAAAATAATTACTTCTAATTTTAATAATTTAAAAAAAATTAAATTAAATAAAAAACAAGAAAAGGGCAGAGGCGCGGAGATCCAAGGTGCTATTCTTGTGTCGAACTCGATACTAAGACCCTAAGACAACATACGAGTATCCCAATGCCGCAATTCAAATCCACATGTCTCATCTTTTGTGTATACTTTATAATTGTGCGAATCCCTGCATGGAATCCACGTGTATCCAAGAACGAATCCGTCTGCACATGCCCCGAATAACCGGAAAAATTTGGACTTTTATTTTGTTAATTTTTTTTTATTTTGATGGGATTTTTAACTAATAGATTGAATATTTTAATTTCTTGAAAAATGCCACAACTTGAAGAGAGAGAAAAATAATTTTCTCTAAATTGAATAATTAAAAAAAATTATGATAAAACGAAAAAGAGGAAAGGAAAATGAATTCCAAGCAAAGATCGAACCTCCGTAAGCAGGTTGGCAACTCGACACTCGGGCTACAATTAACATATGTATTGTCCAAAGCTGCCGTTTAAAGCCATATGTCTTGTCCACATGTATTTCTTGTATACTCTATAACAATGCGAATCCTTGCATGGAAGCTGTGTGCATATCAAAACGAATCAGTCTGCGCATGTCCAGAATCTCATGCAGAATTCAGACTCTGATTTCATTACTTACTTTTAATTTCGGTGGATTTTTAAATAAAAGACTGAATTTAAAAAAAAATATACTTGACAGAATGTCTCAACTGCAAAAGAAAAGAAATATTTTACTTTAAACTGAATAATATAAAAAATTTCGATAAAATGAAAAGAAAGAAGGGAAAGGAAGACAAATTATAAAGGAAGATCGAGCCTGCATAAAAGTACAGTGTTTCTGCCACACAGACTTAACACACCAGAACAGTCTACGATTCTTAACATATTTAACCATTTTTAGTTTGAAAAATAATGGAATCTGGTCAAAAAGTACAATGCTAAGAATAGGGGTGATTTTTCCACATGTGCAAGATCGCGGAACTAAACATTTCTTTTAAATTTATAAATTTTTAAAGTAAAATTTTATTTTTGATGTATTAGAATTTGAAAATTTCACATTAAATGTTAAACAGGCATGGCGAAATATATTAAAAAAATATTTTTAAAAAAGAAATATATAAAAAACTATTATTCGGTAACGAGACTCCATCTGAAGACCTGTAAAAAGCGTCACCACAACCCATCGTTCATTCCACCAGAACACAGACTACACTGTCCTGAACAGTCTAAGATTCTTAACATATTTTAATATTTCTAGTTTGAAAAATAATCGGAATCTGGTCAAAAAATACAATGCTAAGAATAGGGATAATTTTTGCACATGTGCAAGATCTTGGATCTTAAAAATTCTTTTAAATTTATCGATTTCTAAAGTAATTCTTTTTTTTTTTGATATATTAGAATTTGAAAACTTCACATGAAATGTTAAATAGGCGTGGCCAAAAATATTAAAAAGAAATATATATACAACTATTATTCGGTAACAAGACTCGATCTGAGGACATGCAAAAAGCGTCACCTCACCCCATCGTTCATACCACCTGGTCAGAGAAACTACACTGTCCGGAACAGTCTAGAAATCTTAACATATTTAACCATTTCTAGTTTGAAAAATAATGGAATCTGGTCAGAAAGTACAATTCTAAGTTTGGTTTGGTTTGGTTATATTAACGTCCCGTTTGAAGCAACACTAGGGCTATTTTGGGACGGACCTCGTAATTTTGAACCACGGTCAGATGACGAGGACGACACCTGAGCTGGCACCCCCCTCTCTACACCACACCAGCGGGAGGACGTTTGGTCATGACGGATTTAACGTGCAACAGACCCCCTTACGCGACGGTTCTTCGGTGGAATCGGGTCTCGAACCTGAAACTCTCCTGTTCCAAAGTCGAGACCTAACCACCAGGCCACCGCGGCCCGTACAATTCTAAGAATAGGGATGATTTTTGCGCATGTGAGAGATCTTGGAACTAAGAATTACTTTTAAATGTATAGATTTTCAAAGTAAAGTTTTATTTTTGATGTATTAGAATTTGAGAACTTCACATTAAATGATAAAACGGCATGACGAAATATATTAAAAATAAAAATTATAAAAAAAGAAATATATATAAAACTATAATTCAGTAACGAGACTCGATCTGAGGACCTGCAAAAAGCGTCGCCACAACCAATCGTTCATTCCAGCACGCCACACAGACTACACTGCACGGAACAGTCTAAGATTCTTAACATATTTAAACATTTCTAATTTGAAAAATAATGGGAATATAGTCAAAAATCACAATGCTAAGAATATTCATGATTTCTGCGCGTGTGCAAAATTTTGGAACTGAAAATTTCTTTTAAATTTATGAATTTTTAAAGTAAAATTTTATATTTGATGTATTAGAATTTGAAAACTTCACATTAAATGTTAAACAGGCAGTGCCAAAAATATTAAAAATAAATTTTATAAAACTATTTTTCGTTAACGACACTCGATATGAGGACCTGCAAATCTTTGCCACAAACCATCTTTCATTCCATCAGGCCACGCAGGCTACACTGTCCGGAACAGTCTAAGATTCTTAACATATTTAACCATTTCTAGTTTGAAAAATAATGGGAATCTGGTCAAAAAGCACAATGTTAATGTGCTTAACGCATGTTAACGCATGTTTTCTGCGCATGTACAATATAATGGATCTTAAAATTTCTTTTAAATTTATAGATTTCTAAAGCAAAATTTTATTTTCGATGTATTAGAATTAGAAAATTTCAAATTAAATATTAAAAATATTTAATGTACAGAAATGGAAAATAATGTGAAATAATGGCCAAAAATATTAAAAATAAATATTATGAAAAATATATATATATAAAATTATAATTCGGTAACGAGACTTGATCTGAGGACCTGCAAAAAGCGTCGCCACACACGATCGTTCATTCCACCAGACCACACAGACTAAACTGTCCGGAACAGTCTAAGATTCTTAACATATTTAACCATTTCTAGATTGGGAAAAATAATAAGAATCTTCTCAAAAATCACAATGCTAAGAATACGGATGATTTTCGTGCATGTGCAAGATCTTGAAACTAAAAATTTCTTTTAAATATATAGATTTTTAAAGTAAATTTTTTTTTTATGTATTATAATTTGAAAACTTCACATTAAATGTTAAACAGTCATGGCCAAAAATATTAAAAATAAATATTATGAAAAAAAAATATATATAAATCTGTTATTCGCTAACGAGACTCGATCTGAGGACCTACAAAAAGCGTCGAAACAACCCACAGTTCATTCCACCAGGCCGCACAGACTACACTGTCCGGAACAGTCTTAACATATTTAACCATTTCTAGTTTGAAAAATAATGGGAATCTTGTCAAAATCACAATGCAAAGAATAGGCATGATTTCTGAGCATGTGCAAGATCTTGGATCTTAAATTTTTTTTTTTTTAATTTATAGATTTTTAAAGTAAAATTTTATTTTTGATGTATTAGAATTTGAAATCTTTACATTAAATGTTAAACAGTCATGGCGAAATATATTAAAAAGAAATATTATTAAAAAAGAAATATATATACAACTATTATTCGGTAACAAGTCGCGATCTAAGGACATGCAAAAAGCGTCGCCTCACCCCATCGTTCATACCACCTGGTCAGAGAAACTACACTGTCCGGAACAGTCTAGGATTCTTAACATATTTAACCATTTCTAGTTTGAAAAATAATGGAATCTGGTCTAAAAGCACAATGCTAAGAATAGGAATGATGTTTTGCTCATGTACAAGAACTTGATATTTAAATCTTCTATTTTAATTTTTGGGTATTTTGAAGTAAAATTTTATTTTTGTTGTATAAGAATTGGAAAAACTCATTGTTATTGTTGAGCTAGGATGGGGAATAATATTCAAAATTAATAAAAAAAAAAAGAAAGAAGTAGAAAATTCTATATAACCATTCCTCTCTAACTTAACATATGCAAAGATAATGGAAACAATCTTACACTGTATCCACCAGGAAAATATTTCTCTGCACGTAAAAGCTTTGCGTTATAACAATAAGAAATTCTTTTTCTTTGTAGGTCGTTAATAGAGCTTTCGTTATGGCAGATTACTCTACTTGTAAATATTTAATGCATATAAACGAAATGTGAGAAATGGCTGGAACATATTTCTATGGACGAGTAATGGAATTAAAATCCCGTATGCTCATATAATTAGCAGTTATCTGGTACGTACAAATTTCACATTTTAACTGTTCTGTCATGATTTTAGGATAACTTCAGTCTTTATAAATGCTGTGAAAGTAAATTTGTTAATAGTGACTTTAATTTGCCTAAATAGTTGGCGATAACTTCAATAATCTAAATATTTAAAGTATTTTAATATATTCTTTTATTATTAACAGATCGCAATGATGATTACTCCTTTAACCTTGCTAATAAATAGTACATCCGAATGAAACAATCCATTCTTTTGTATTTACGATATAAGGATAAAATTATATTCTGTGATTTGCATCTTTTATAATATAATACCATAATACACACTAATTATATATATATAAACATACATCCAAAATTCTTTTCGAATTTTGGTTGCTAGTAACCCGAATGCCAGGGTTTTATAGCCAATTACGTTTTCAGGGATAACAAGAGTTATTCAGTAAAAAGGTTAATTTTACTCCAAAGTTTAATATTTCTTAACTATTATACGCCAATGTCTTGCAGAGTGTTCCGTGGGGTAACACATTCATTAGAGAATCCACGAGAAAGTTTTATGGAGACTGTTCTATCTGGTTTTCAAAGCTTTTTTGAATGATTTGCCTCTATTCAAACAAATAAAAAGAAGCATATGTAAGGCTCTTCGCATTTGCAATATTTTGAATGCAACTGTGAATAACATGTTTCCTTTCTTAGATCTGAATTTCAATGGTTTGAACATGGTATTCCTATATATCTCAAGGTAGTTACTTTATGTCCAAAAATATTGGCTATATTCAAAATCCACTCGTGTCTTTTTTATTTTTCTAAAAATATTGTGGGTATTTAATCATACACAGAATATGCTTGATCATAATTTTAGTGAAAATTCCGGTAACCACTGTATTTTAAAGATTAGAAAGCACTGAAAAATAATGATATTTTCAACAACAACCAAAAACTAATAATGATTGAAATGATTTTTTTTTTTTTTTAAAAATCCCACGTATTTTTCTTCTTTTAACATGCAGAGTTTCACCAATTATGCGAAATTTGCTAAATATGTGATAATATGCTAGCATAGCCACATTAAACTATACTACTATACATTTTATTTATTATAGTAAATATAAATAAATATATTTATATATTTATTTATATTTACTATACATTTTCTGAATATTAAAAGAAATATTAGTAGTGACGATGAATAATTTGCAAATTCACATGTTCTCAGCGTGGTAAATTTTTTTCTGTGATTTTCAAGATAAATACTGTGTTTATTTGAAAATTCAAGTTAATTACCATCATGCTTCATAACAGCATCGCCACCGAAATAAATTGATTACTTTTCAGTTGCTCTTTAAGAGTCATAAAATATTGAAACTTCGAATTACACTGAATTATACTTAGCTCCGAAATATACTAAACACCCTAACTGTGCTTATATCCATAAAAATAAATTCTATTAATTTAATTACAATTTTAAACAACACTAATAAAAGTCATGCAAACGAATGAGAATGATTCCATGGTAAGCAAAAAAGGGATAAAAATCGATTTTGGCGATATTTAAGAATTGATAAAAACTGAACAAATTAAATTTTCTAGTAAGCAAAGTACATTACGGAAGAAAATATGAAGGAAAGCTAACACATTTTTCGATCACGGACTTTTAATATCACGAAAAACTATTCTAGAGGGAATAATAAAATATTTCAATTCATACAGCCATTTTAAATGCATGTTCTATAATGAAATAAAGTTTGGATCTTATTTATAATTAACTGCATACTTTTTTTTACTTTTTCGTAGAGGAGCTATGGAAAAAAATAGTGTAATAGTGCCTCTCGTTCCACACCTCTGAATTCGAAAGACATTTTTGGAAATTGTTAGTCTGTGACAAAGATGGCTCAAAATCGCTTTGAACGGGGATGCAATATAGCATACGATTTTTGAATCAAATTTGTAGATACTTATCAAATTTTGAGTAAAATCTATTCAGAGGAAGTCTGCATTTTTCTGGCATTTTTCTTCTTAATATAAGATATCGTGTTAAATACAAAGCCACGGTACCTAAATGAATAAAACTCGGTACCTAAATGAATTAGCATCTATAAAGCCGACACCTGCAAAACTTTGAGGTTAATTAGGGGTTGAATATCCATACGTACCTTCAGATTTTCGGTAACTCAAAAATGCAATAACTTAAATATGTCAAATTTAACATGCGATTCCGTAACTATAGTTCTAGTTCTGTGGCAAATGTTTTCAGTCTTTTGGTAATAACGAGTCTAAAACACGAATCTAACTTTCAGATACTCTCAACTTGCATGCTAGGGATAAATCACCAAAAACAAAAGAATAAGCCAATAGATTCAGTAAAAAGTCTATATATTAATATTTCATAATTATTGTCCGCCAGTGCCAAGCAAGGCGTTATCTGGAATAACACCTCTATTAGATAATCTACGAGAAAGTTTTGGGGAATCTTCTCTTTGGTTTTCAAAACATTTTTGAATGAGTTGTCTCCATCAAAAGAAATAAATCATATTTAAGATTCTTTACATATTCACAGCTGCATTAAAAATATTGCATAACATGTTAATTTTCTTTATAATCTGTTGGGGGAAACGCGTCTAAAATAGCAACTTAACTTTATTAGAAATTATGCGAGAAAGATCAAGAGACCATCCCTGTTGGTTTTGATAGCTACATAAATAGCAAGGAAAAGCAGACTTTCTGTTGTAGAACATACATTTATTCCTTTAATTGTCATTTTAAATTCAATGAAGTACAGCCAATAAGTAGCATCTCTCGGGGACTTTTGGGATTTATAATCTTAGGAAAGTTTTAGAAGTCAGTAAAAAATGCTGATGTTCACAAAACTATAAAGGTTAAAATATAAAAACTGAATACTACAAATTTATCAAACAAGATTTTATTTACAAAATTACTATAAATACTAAAACAAAATTACAATATTTAAAATCGTAAAGCTAATATAACATTGAAAGTAAATGCATATATGAATAGGAAAGTACTCAGATATTATGTACAAATATATACAAAATAAGCATAAAAACAGCATTTATTGCTTTCATATTAAACACATTCATTTGAAATAAAGATTATATACAAAGATAAAAATATTAACAGAAAATACATGCGAAATACCAGGAGTTTGTTGAAATACAGAAAAAAAATTGAGGTAAAGTAACCTTAATGATATCGACAATGCAGTTTTTATGATTTATTATAACAATTTTATGAATTTCAAAAGAAAATATTCCAACGATATTTTTAGAAATTCAAAGAAAACTATCTCGGAAGTTTTGCAATTTATTTTGTGATTTTGTAAGTCTTTCTACAAATATTTAATATTTCAAAATTATTAAGATTGCTATTTTAACATTCATGGTATGTTTCAGGTTTGTAACACTGGAATCTTTATTTCTTGACGCTCAGAGACATCCTGGAATTTCCCAGATTGATAAAAATCCACTGATTTTTAAAACGTAACTATCATTTGATTGATTCGTTTAGCTGACTTTCAATTTTTTTTACGAGGGTGGCAATCTAGCAGTGGGAGAAATCGACGTCAAAATCCATAATGATAAATTTTTATTCTATAATTCATTTAAGTTAATCAAATACTAATTTCTGACATTTTTGTTAATGTATGTAAAAATTATTAAATTTAATAGTATTATTAGACATAAAAGTTCTATTAAAGAGAATTTAAGCTTTTGTCATGTATTGCATCCATTCTAATCGGTCTAGCATGTTATGACATGCTTCATTAACATGATTGAAAGTTAAGCAGTGGTATCCAGATTTACGGAATATTTCATATACAAATATGCTATCCATGTCATTCTTTTCCCAATTGTAATTTTTGAAAATTAAGATTCTTTTAAAGCATATTCCTCACCATGTTGATCAGGCATGGCGATCAAATGTTTTTTCTTAATTTGATGGATTTCTGATTGACTGGCTAGCACAGCCATCAGTCATCCTTTGTTGCAAAACCACCGAAAGAGCTTTCAAATTCCTTAAATATTTTTTAATGCATTTCTAAGTTATCAGAATTTTACGGATAATTATAAAAATGAGGCTTAGATTTCGCTTCTAAAAAAATTATTCAAATTAATTTTTTATGGTAAACTAAACAATAAAGGATGTTGTGATAAAGAATTTGTAAAAGATGCAACAAATGGAGACCTGATTTGACGATATATTTTGATTAAATAATTATGAATAATTTAAGCAAATATTTAAGAAATAGCTGAAATTTAAATGTTAATGCCAGAAATTTAAATTATATTGCAGGTTATTGTTTGATGGTTATAAATTAATATCTTTAACTATGTAATTTTAGATTTAAATGTTCTAGAGCATCGAGGTAAGTCATAGCCATTTAATCGCAAAACTCAATCACGTGTACAATACTAATCACAGAATTAAAAATATTTGGTAATTTTAAAATATACAATTTAATTTAGACACAGCATCAATGTAGGTTGTTTTTTTTGTCAGCTATTGAAAAGCTTCCAGATGTCATCAATTATGTGTAACAAATATGACATAACATAGAATTTACTGTTGGAAATAAACTTCCATCTAGATTTTTTAAACAATTAAAATTAAAACATTTATTTATCCAATTCTCCCCATATCCATTTACAAAAGGTGCGCATAAGTATCAATAATTTTCATCATTTCAGCCAAAGACTGTTTCAATTATTGTCAACACATTCTATTTTAGAGCTTTAATCATTAAGAATTGAGACAATGTTTGGGATATGAAAAAGGATGCATTATTAAAAGCAAATACATTACTTCAAATTTAAATAACTTCGATTCTTAAAATATGGATGTGAAATTCTTTGAAAAATTCTTAACAATAAATGAAGTAGGCAGACAAGACTGAAATTACTTATCCGACAATTATGCAAATAAAAGGAATAATTTCTTGCATAAATTAGATATTCTTTACAAAGCGATACTATAGGAATTGAGATTTTTACAATACTCTACTATTTCATTTTTAGTTTTACAAATCAAATCGTTTAATTGAATGAAATTTTAAAATTTTTCCCACAATTCTATGAAAATATTGAGTGAATTATTGAATTTATAGAATATCAATATAACAGCAAAAATATAAATTATACATTCACAAAATTATCAAAATTCAAGACTATTGTTTTATTACAATTTTAAGTGATAGGAACATACTGGCAACAATATACGACAATAGATGAAGTAAATGTAAATTTTAAAAGTTTCATTGAAAAGTATGACAGTCATTCTAGCACAAGTTCTTTCAAAGGGATAAATCTGAATTTTAAAAATGCAAGTCCAAAATTTACTTAGAATACAATATATTTTTAGAAATTAAAATCTAAAGGAATAAAACCAGAAGTAACTCGAGTTCCAGTACCTTTGGCATTTCGGTTGATTCTTAGCGCTCACATATGAACTGAAAATATTAGAATTATATCCAAAAGTAGATTAATTGGATAATAACTTATTTTAATAATTTGGAAGCAACGACGAATGAAATATTTAAATACTATTTATCATGACTTTTTTGAAGAATTTGTGCAGTATCAATTCTTTCCAATATGATCATTCAATTTTTAACAACTCATTCTGAATCTGATCAGCTAAACTCAATCTCAGAGAGTGAGTTAGGAGACATCTCGAGAATATGAAATTAAAGCTGAAAGCAGAATAAAATATGTGTTCTTAAAATGCTGAAAACCCATATCGAAACAGACTTATTGAACTTGATTATACAAAATCCGTGAATTACTCACCAACACATTTCGTTTAGTTATTTTAGACAAAACTTTTGATCAATAGAGTTTAAAAGTAGATATTAATTTAAACGCTAAACATTCATATTAAATTTGAGTTTAATAATTCGTAGCAATAGTTTGAAAATAAAATATTTTGCAAACTGCCATTTCAGAGCATAAAAAAAAAGCATTCAATACCAGTCTTGGTAGGTAGTCATTATTTTAAAAGATAGTATGAAAGCCGGAGATATGGTTCCATTTCGTGATAAACATCGGCAATGGTCACAGTTGCGTATTTAAACGAGATTTACCTTTTAAGTTTAGAAAATGGAATTTTCTATTCACCTGCAAAGTTTCAGAAAGAAGCAATGTAAAATAAGATTTTTTTTAAAAAAAATGAGTGCACATAGTTTTAAAGAAAGCTAAATTGCATTTCCCTCGGCTGCCAGGGCTCGTTTATAATTAGTAGTAAAACATCTTAATAGATTTTTCAAGTGGTACAATTTATAAGTTCCCAAACTGTCAAAAAATACTGTTCGATGTTGCTCCATTGATATCTTTTATACGTAAGAGCCATGAACTCCAAAGTCTTGAATAAGATTATTTCTTAGCAATGTTGACAGAGATCCATCTTATTCTAAACTTCTTCGAACAATATCTGAAAAGTAAACGTGATTTAATGCAACTTAAAAATTAATGTATTCGTTTTAATGAACGAAAAAACAATAGCAAGAGCAGTGATTTGCCGAAGTTAACTATACACAAATTGATCAAAAAACAAGGTTTCAGTATCAATACCAATGACTACATTAGATAATATTTTAAGAATATGTTTCTGGTGTATCAAAATATGGAATTGAAACTCTTTTCCTAAATAATTTAAATTGTAGTAAAATTTATTTAATCACTAAATATTTCTATTAAGATTAATCTATTTCCGTGGCCTCTGCATGTTTCAGATGAAAGCAAAAGTAAATTGCAGTGCAAGCGATAAGTGCTTTATGAATACACATTTTCTTTAAATAACAAATATTTTCATTTTCGGTTTGAAATTTTTATTTTGGCACTAATGAATTTCAACTTACCAAGTCCTTGAACTTTAGAATCGTCTTTGTATTCCAGATTAAATATTTTCCGCACATCTTGGAAATCTGGCCTCGAACTAAGATTGGTCTAAATCTGAAAATAGTGTCTGAATTTAAGAAATCAGCAGCAAAGAGTGAATCGTTTTTCTCTGCAGCATAATAATCAGCAAATGCTGATGAATCCATATAACTATGGGTTCATTGACGTTATCTTTGACTTGACTATAAATGCAGAGACGTGCATTCTGATTTTCTTTTCTTGCAACATTTGAAGGATTGTTCAAGCAAAAAATTTGAAAAAGTACCGTACATGGCATTTATTCCATAATTATGTAAATATACGGAATATTTATTAGCTTCAATCCCACATAATTGAAGCATGCTTATTTTTATATATAAGTAAGATTTACTTTACTGCATATTTCCAGGTGTGTTCTTTTGATCGAAGCGATTGAATAAAATGCATCTATAAGCAGGAATGTTAACCAGTCAAATTTTGTAGAGCAAATCATTTTCAATTTTCATTATATGTCGAACGTTGCAAGTAGTTAAGAAAATTAATATCAAACACTGAAAGTGATATTATAATCGAAAATTGATACTGCTGCTTCTTCAAAAGTATAAGTTCATTTTAAGTCTTAGTTGTAGGGAAATATCTGAAGAAAAATTACTTCCAAAGTAAATCTAAGAGTGTTTAAAATTTTCGAACTGTATAGATTTCAATTCCTGTAATAGAAAGTTTGAGATCAAAGACTCAAGACTTTAATGCTTATTCTAACTCGGTTTGTTCCGTTTCCCTCAGTGTTTTTCAGAAATTGAATATTCTTGATAGCTTATTTCCAAACAAGTTTTTTTTCCTTCTGTTATTTCTTCCAAATTCTATGCGAATTTCATTAATAAAGCAGATCAATAAATTTTTTTGAACACTTTAAAATGTAAAAACTATATAAATGAGTTGGAAATATGTAAGCTATTCAGAAGCTCAACATTTGTTTTATTTGTGCATGCAATTTTTTTTCAGGAAGATTTTCAGTTAAGTCGGCAATATTTCTTTTCTATCGCTGACTTCATCAGCGATCTTGTCTATAACAAGTGCCATGCGCAACAGATTTATTTTCTTTTACAGAGTTAGTTTAGATATTCAGATGGTAGTTGATCTATTAAACTATCTAGAAATTTCACGATGAATTTTGAAGAGTCTTGAAAATCAAAATAAGTGGTATTTTATGATGAAATCCATTCCTTTTTGAAGACTGCTTTAGAGTTTCATTTGATTTGAAGTTTGTGAAGAATTCATGGCAAGTTGACCTTTTTATACTTATTTATCCACAATCTCTTGAGAATTTCACAGTTGTGCAAAATACCTCAGTCATAGACAGCACATGTCAGAGCAATCAATTCTGGAATTCTTGAAAAAAACCAGCTGTGACATCAGGAAATAAATGTTAATTATTCGTTCAGACAGTTTCAGGATATAATTCTAATGCATTTTAAAAATTTTCGATTTGATAAAATCAGAATAAAATGCAATTTTGAAAAACTAAAACAGAAAATAATGAACAATTTATCAAATAAAAGGATTTCGTTCTCGAAATATTTCCTTGCAGTTGAAAATACATTTTATGTAGATTAGTAGCTAAATAAATTATCTAAAATGGATTTTATTTGATTTAAAAATTGAATTACTAGCAATCGTTTAATGTTTCATCTCGTTTTCGTTGCTGCTTTAGGGATTGATCATTTCCTTAAAGAAAATGAAATCATTTCCTACTAGTTAAAATCATGATATTCGTTTTGCCATCTAATATGATAAAAATTAACACGATTTTTTTTCGCAATTTTTTTAAATAAACTCAGATGCTATGTCCTATGCATCTACAGTTAAGGGAGATTCATCCTGACTTTACGTTTATCGAAATATCATAGCTCAGTTCATTAAAAGAAATCAACATAGATGAATTCATTAAAACGAATCAAATATTTTATCATATACTTGAGACCTGACCCATTCCAGTTTCGATGCACGATTTGGATACATCCAACAAATCCACCCTTACATAAAAGTAATTCAATCTTAATGTGCAGATTCGCTTTCGATACAATTACTGTTTTTATTTATGATACGTTAATAAATACATTGTTCTTTTATGACATCGATGTTCGAAATTGTGTCGAATCGCGAATTGGAATGTGGCATAATGTCTGTTATAGATGGATATTTATCAGAAATTAAGTAGAAAGAATGAGATAAGCGCTTAATTTTGTATTTGAGTGATAATCTTTCGACACCAAAATGAGACTGGTTCAAAAATTTACGGCGCTTGAGATTATTTCAAGAAGAAATTTAATACAAATTTCATAAAAGAAATACTGGAATTTCTGATTCCAAATGAATGAACTCGAGATAGAAAACCGTTAATAGAAGAAATTGATAACCGTTCGGTTAGAATCGTTTCTGGAGAACGCTGAAACTGCTGAAAAACGAAGGAAAGATAAGATTCGGGTTCAGAAAACTATCCCTCAATCTTAATTTCCGGTTACTGAAAATACATGGATATTTAAAAGAACAGAAAAAAGCATTCATCATTCAAAAATAACAGATCGCTGATATTTGATATCCAATAATCATTAACCATTCCTGTCAATATTTTTTATTGATTTTTAGAACCCAAAATCATTAATTATTCTTTGATATCAAATCGAAATTCATTGCTTAAAAAATTTCCATAAATGTTTTCGACTTCATCCGATTTAATGTGAGCTATTTAATTTCAAGTATTGAGGAAATGCAAACATGGTTTATCTTACATTTGTGACATTCAATCCAAGATCAAAGCTGATAATTATAGAGAAGTTTATTCTCTTATCTACAGCAAGGTTTCCTTTATAGCTGTAAACTATCACTCTAGTCAGCTAAATTTTTACTCTTATGGATTTTTTGTGGTTTCGTACTTAGTTACTAAACCTAAAGCTAATTCTCTTGGGAAAAGGTCTGTGCTGCTCTCTGTCTTATTTCCGCTCAATGTACAATTCTTTGTCAATTCATTCAGTTTTCCATCGAGATTCTTGGTGACAGTTTGAGATTTGCAACAATTAGACATTTCATTGGTAGATATCAACACAATTTATAACATTGTAGCTATAATTATATTGTAAGAAATAAGAAAGAAAAGCGCTCAAAAAAGGGTACACTTTTGAGGTGGGGAGTAACTATTATACAGAGCGGCTTTACATTTTCATTCTATTAAGTAGAAATTTATCTCATTGTTTGTTATTTGTTTGTTTGTTTCTTATGGCACTTGCCACCGACAAGCCCGCTGTTACGAAGACAGCGATTTAAGCCTGAGGGGGACGTCTCTTATTATTTATAGCAGCTCCAACTAGGGCCAAGAGTACGACTTTGCTACTCACGCATCACTCATTCGCTTGCACAACCCCTTTTTACAGGAGGGCACATTCACACATCTCACAGATAGAACAACAGAAGAACAACCATGCCCAAACCGGGACTCGAACCCGGGACGCCCAGATCACGGGGAAGACGCGCTACCCCTATGCCAGGAAATTTATCTCATAATATACATGACTGTATTTACTTTTTACTGAAATTTACTGCATCTATCGGAAGGATAAACCTATGACTTATTAGAATCTGATGCGTCAAATGGCCTTGACAAATGAAATATATTGTAGATTTATATAAATACACAAAATTTGTTTTGCATAATACTTATATTTTTGTACCTGGAAAATACTTTGTTTTATATGCTTAACAAAAACTGTCTATAGTAAATTTAGGAAATGTTTTAAAATATAGAGAAAGATCATTCAAAGGTTTATTTTTCAATAATTCAAAAACTTTGAAAAGACTTCCTTTAAGCTGCCGGGCTTGATTTGTCTATAAACGAACATTTGAATAATAGGGATTTCCGAAAACAAATTTGTTCAATATTAGACAGGAGGACAAATTAAGATTCCTAAAGTTTTATATAAAACCATGAAATTAAAAGATTTTAATCTATGATTGGTATAGAATGCTTGGGCCAAGCTTTCTAAAGTAGAAAAATTAAGACATTAAACGGATATCATTAAACTCTGTAGTTTACTGAATACAACTCTAAAATCCGTGTTAAATCCTAACTAAGCTTGAGATTCTCCTAACTTCTCTAATATGAAAAATTCTATTAAGTAAAATTGACATTTAAATAACCATTTAAGTTTATGCTTTATAATCTGATTTTTTATAAAAACGTATTATTCCGAAAATATTGCAGGCATCTTTCATTTTCCAGACCATCATGGAGACATTATTAAATGATTCCCTTCTAATGAATTCTTATTTTTACCCATACAAAAGACATATCCGTTTGAAATATCTAGATTAATCATAAATGAATGAATGAAATATTCACTGAATTTCGAATTTTAACATCGAAGTAACAAATTACAACGAAAAAAAAACTTCGCTGAACTCTTCCTACGACCCAAATTTTCAGATCCCGTAAATAAATGAAAATTCCTTGAGGGGTGTAGGGGTGAAATATTTTATTTTCTTTGGCAAAGGGAAGAAAATTTCGCGTAACAAGCTTTGATTTACAAAAGCTTATCAAATTAAGAATAAAAACATTTCTTTCACATAATTTTTCAAACGACAGTTAATTATGACATTTCGTTCTTAAATTAGAACATTGCCAAGACATAAAATAATTATCTCACAAAAAGCTTCTGTACTGTGACCCTCCACCTACCAAACGTATCTACTCTCTCTCAGCACAACTCACAATAATAACCCCTTTCTGACATTCCCAATATTTTTTACTGCGAAACACCAGCTAATACAGTCCCATTCATTACCCACACCGCCACAATACCCGAATTTTCAGCAACACAGACACACTTACCCACTCTACCACAATACCCGAATTTTCGCCACCATACACACATAATCCACTCCCCCCCCCACTCTCTTCATAATTCCAATATGCCTCATCCACTCTGCCACGACACTCGAAATCCCAACACCACATACACTCATTACCCACACCGCCACGACACTCGAAATCCCAACACCACAACATACACTCATTACTCACACCGCCACGACACTTGAAATCCCAACACCACAACATACACTCATTACCCACACCACCACTACAAGCGAAATTCCAACACCACATGCACTTACGCAATCCACCACGATCGCAATAGTTTTAATACTACACATATTACCCATTCAACTACGAATCCCACTGTTCTAACATCACATTCATGACGAAATAGACTAGGATACCCGCTTTCACTATCATAAGTATTACTAACTCCACCAAAACACCCACAAATCCACTACCATCAGCATTCTCCATTCCACCACGACCCACACAATTCCAACACATTTCCTAAATCACAGTGACCCACACAGTTAAAATAGCATACATTACTTACAATACACTGGACCATAATTTCAACAGCGGAGAAACCTATAGCCATTTCCAATCCTGTACAGTTTCCACTCTTTACCTACTATGAATACCAGTGACATTCATTATAAAATCCCCTGCCACTATTCTAAGTCAACGGATTTTATAGCTTTTAATCCACGCATTGAAACTTAGGAAAGAAATTTCATATACCGCAGCAACAACGTCACTCAGTGCAACATAGAATTCTAAAAATTTATTAGCATGATTTTAGGGTAGGGATAACCTACAGCGATGCTTTGATGTCTCTAACGCAATAAAATTGTATTTATAGAAAAATAGAATTGGGAGAAAATTTGTGCCACTACCATCCCTTCTGTACTGATTTCTACGATACAATTGTATTTGCATCTAAAAATTTTTTTTTTCGTTTTGAGGACAGACAAAGATTAAATCAATTGTATGTGAAACTAATAAAAAGATTTTTTAATTATCTACACGTCCCAGAAAACCCAAAACATTCACTCTTAATGCAGTATAGCTATACATACTGAATTTTTCAGAATTGATAAAGAACTCTTAATAATTTCAATCTCTTAAACGACAGACGACCAAATTACTTTTCACAAATTCTGTTGTTTTTTATATAAAATAGCTCTCAAATATTCCTTTACATGTCTTTCCAAAATCTCTCTCCCTTTGTCTTCCTGGCAATTGTTTAAAGACGTGTATTGCTTAGCGAAAAACAAACCGCTGACAGTGAATTATTCTATCACTGTTTTAAATAACATACTTAATGATATGTCTTTCCTTATTTAAAGAAGCAAATGATCGTTACTGATTGGAATCAACACTTAGCTTCTTATAAAAGGACAAATATTAAGTTATTCGAAAGTTCTATCGGTTGCTATCTATTTCGATTTACTTTAAGATATTTTAGAAAGTTTTATATGGCCGTCAAAGACAAATAATGGAGTTAAAAAAATGATTTTCCTATATGTAAATTTTTTCACCTATTTGAGAAAATATTTTGATATTATAAAATCAAATAAATTCCAGTATCAACATTTGCGTTATAAAATACAAGGCACGCCAAATATCAGAATTCTCACAATAAACAAATTGTTTACATGAAAAGAGATCCGATAGTAAAACTTATTTTCCTGTCTTACTTTAAAACATGCAATTTCTTTGTCCGGAAAAATGCTATCAAATCTCGCTCTTGAAACATTTTCTTCCAAAATTATTGAAGTACGTTATTTGCTGAACAAATTGCTGAAGCTAATTTCTACCAATGAAACGTTTAATCACAATGTATATGGAATTATGCAAACGTGTATCTTGGTGGGAAACTGAATAAATCGACTAGGCTTTGACAAGTAGAATTTAAATCAGAAAATACGACAGAGTGCCAAACGATGCGTTTCCAGAAGAATTACCTTGAGGTTGTAACGTCTGAGTACGAAATCCAAAAATACGTAGTCATGACAGAAATTTATTTTCAAAATTCAAAATTTAGCTGAATAAAGTGATAGTTCACGGCACTAAATGAAATCTAAGAAAAGATTCATCAATAAGACGATTTAGTTATCAAGATACAGAATTTTAATTCTTAGGAATCAGAAATTCTAGGCTTACATCGGATGTCACAGATGCAAGATATGACAAATGTGGATTTCCTTCAACTTTGGTAACAAACACTTGAAATTAAACTGTAATTTAACGTCCTATCGGATAAAGTATAACTTTCATGTGAGATTTTCTAAAAAATTTCATGCGATTCAATACCAGATAACTCTTTGCTGATTTTGAGTTGAAAATACTTTATTGATCTTAGAACAGAAACTGTTTAATGATTAATGAATGTCGAATAGTAGTGATCTATAAATCAAAGATATATTTTCCCGTGGTTAAAAATATTCAGTGATGCCGGATGATGAGAAATTCAGATTGAGAGATAACTTATAGGACTTGACTCACTGAAATATTAGTTTCTCGTCACAGCTTGTAAGAAAGTTAATGTAATGTTGTCTACATAGAATTTAATGTTAAAGAAAATCGCTAGTGAAACTAAATTTTCTTAGTCTTGTTTTATATTGTATTCACGCACCCCGTATTTTTCATAATGGAAAATTTAATCCAAAATGACAGTTATTCGTTGATTTGTAGTTTAATTTCGATTATTCAAACATATATAATTTTAACAACTTTTTTCATACGACACAGTATATGAAGAATTTGATTTAAATCATCTCATATGTAGCCTATTCTTATAACATACTTATCTTTTCAATTTTATTCCTTTTTTAAAGGCTTCTTTCTCTAAAATTCACTAAATTCTAGCAATCGCGTCTTTATGAGGATGCAACATAATACTATCTCATAGAAAATTGCATTTAAATGATCTCCATATACCTATGATAAAATTAAGAAAAATAATTTTGCTTGTTAATCAAAACTATAACTTTATTAACCTTTTTTTTTCTCTGAATTTATTTAGCATCCTAATTAGATGGCATCCTATTTGGCGACTTCTATAAGGACTGGAAATGAAGTTTAATAATTAAAAACTTCGGAATTTAAATTTATTTTGAAAAATCTGCCATAGAGGTTCAGTTACTCATCGTTTATATAATATCGAATTTTCGATGACAGAGGCACAGTTCTTGGACGACATCTTTCTATCTTGCAAGTTCATTTTTTGCGATTTTGTGGCTTTTCGAATTACAATTATTCAGATTTTAACTATTCGAAAATTTTTTAAATGCATTAAAATCATATCTCAAGGTAGTCTAAATGAACAGGAAAGATTTATCGCCTAAATGCCCTACAGCCAGTTCTGATAAGCAAATATTCTAAATTCATCAGATCTTACTTTATACAGCAAAGTTCTAGTGGAAATGGCATGCTTAAGTAAGCGTCCTGCGCTCCATTTTCTTTTTCATTATCCATTTGTTGTCTTCATTATATGAATAGGCAACTTATTGTCATATGAGTCGGCAGCTAGGAAATTTACCATGACATTCGACGATGAAACGAGGCAATTTGAAATTACTTGAGCGTGACTTGACGGCTGGATATGAAGGTGTTTTCCATTGAGAATTTCATTTGAGAAGACAGAAGCTGTAACGAAAAGACCGCATTAATCGTTTGGAACGTAATTGTGGAAATAAATGTGTATTGAATTTACTAGAAATTTATATATCGTCACAACTTACAAATACAGTGATAAGTGCCAAATGTAGTTGTTGTGATTAATCATTATCATTAAGATATGGCGTTTTCCAAAAACGAATATATCAAAATTTTGAAACGAATTTTAATTATTTTAATTAAAACGAATAATTTTAAACTGAAATCGATCAGTACATAAGATTGCTTATTGCATTAAGTTTTAAAATCAACTTTCATTTCTGCTTCATATGCTCAGCATTAAACCAAATGCTCTGTGCTTTCTAAGTAAAACGATAATATAAGGAACATAACGGAATCGGAACAAATTGTTTCAAATCAACAATTTTAAAAACCTAAATTTAAATCTAATTTTTTCACAAGCTTTTAACAATTCCTCTATTTTTCCTTCAAATTTTATCATGGTAGTGAATTTCGTGTATTGCAGTTTAATCATTTGTTTACTTTTATCTTCTAAACACATGCTTTGAATATTTTTGTAGTTATACTTCTTTAATTGAATGAAGCAATGTTTTCATTAGTGACAAAACGTGCTTGCCAGATGTGAAGAAAAATGAATGAAGTCAATTTTTAGGAGAGTTATGCTCGAATTTTTTAAATGTGAAGTTTTCAAAATAAACATATTATTAATATTTACACTATTTAATTAAAGAATTTATTTTCAATTTTTATTGATTTTTAAAAAAATAGTTTTAAATATATTACGTGTTTTAATTCGAACCTTTAGATGAAAATATTATATTAAAATACGTTTTAATCTTAGATTGGAACATGAAAATTCGAATTCCATAAATGATATGCAAGTAACAAAGCAGCTTGCATAAATGATATGCAACAAAGCAGTTTTGAAGATGTGGGGATGAACAGACAATGTTGGAATTAATATCCGTTTTTCCTCGGGAGGGAATGGTTTGCACAGAGACAAAAGTAAAACGTGTCGCATCAGATCACAACAGCAAGAGAGTTCAGAAATGACTTGATCACAACTGAAAGAAAATTTATCCTTACTGTTTTCCTCAAAAGATTTTAAGTATTTCTTTAACAAGTGTGGATTTTAGAAAGAGAATCTTGGGTACCTTTGAAATAATTCCTTAGGGATTAAATTCTTATACATTCGCTTGGTGGATGAGAATTAAGATAGAGAACTTTTTTTAGGTTTGTTAGGAACAAAAACTAAGATTCGAATAAGATAATTTTAGAATAGGGCAATATTAACTAATTTAAGATTAAAAGAAATGAGAAATTAGAATATAAGTTAAGAGATTTCTTTACATATGATAAAAATTAAGTTATTATATGGAAAAGAGTCATGCTGAATGTGAAAGAATGCGTGTTAAGAATTTGGAAGAAAAAACTTGCTCATTTGAGCCAAATATCTAAAAAAAACTTTCAAGCGCTCTTCACGAGTATACAAATATGTCTAATCTCGAATTTTTAATTACTTTGCTTCCACTAATGTTTAATTTCTGATGTATGAATATTGTCTAAAATAATCTTCTAAAGTGACACCTAAAAAAATCTTGCAATTTCATTTATGACGTTTTAAGAACGTACCCGTTTTCTCACATGTGATTTTCTTTTACATTATTCCCTTTTAATGGTTTCCAGCTTTTAAATGCCAAATCTTCCGTAAATGGATAAACGAATTCTTCATGGTCTGAAAAGATTTAAGATATTAAATTACTTTGAGCAAATTTTTAATATTCAGAAAATTTCTTCAAAAGAAAAGTTGTTAGATATCTAAAAGAAATGTATTCGTAAAAAAGGAATTATTTTTGTCGAAAAAGACCAAATCAAAGATACAAAAAATTAGATCTTTGATTTGAGTGTGAACCATATTTGAAATAAACGTTTGATGAAGACTTCATTGCTAATCTATGAATTCAAGTTAGGAATGCTAACCAAACTGAATACAAATATTTCAAATTTATTAAAAGTCAATTCAATAATATGGACATTTAAACTACTTAACTGAAACATTTGATGTTAATGTATACTATAAAATTTTCGGTCATATGAAATATTTAGTTTAGAGAGAAAATTCGGAATACAATTGATCAAGTAAAACAAAAACATCAATATTAACTGTTGAGAAAATAAGGAATTGTTTATATTTACTATATATGATAGATATTTCCGAAGGTACTCTTTCCTACAAGAGTAATTATAAAATGTCTACGCTTTAAAAAAATAATTAAAAGCACTTTTGAGTTTAATAATTCAATAAATAAGGAATGAATGGTTTTTTTAACTCATCGTTTACTCTTATTTTCAACTTAAACTGCCTTGTCACTCATAATCGCGTGGCTGCAAGAGTTCTCGTTTAGTGTAGAATTTGATGGGAGTAGAGCATGCTTATGTTTAGATTATGGTACCACCTTGTTTTAACACATTGAAGTTATCTATTTAAGTAATTCTATCGCCTACGATTCATAACATTTATGTATCTAGATATTCTCTTTACTACAGTTAAGAGATAAAGGACAAAGCATCTTATTAGATAGGGATTCGAAAGACAGGCAGGAATCACGGCAGAGAGAATGTTAAAGGATCGCAATGTATCTGAGCTATAAAATCTGAAATTATATGTTCATAAAATTTTGGTGATTTTTTTTTTATAAATGTAATTTTGATACTACTGCAAATGAACAGTTATAAAAATTCAACTGCAATACGTTACATAACTAATGGATACAAATTGGATGCTGTGGTTAATGTAGGTTAAATGAAGTGAACACTGAATAGTACTTCGTTGCTGTAATACTAATTTATATGATTTTTTGCAGGAAACCAAATGGGTCCTGCTTTATAGAAATGAAATCTGAAATTCGTATTATTTCAACTTAATATGCGTAATCGTAATTATTTTCATCATTAAATGCACAATTAAGGATAATGTGTCAGCTCTTCACATTACCCAATGAGAACAAACCATATAAAAAGGTTGATTTTTAAAATATGTATTAGAAAAACTGTATAATAAATATTAGATAATCAAGATATCCGATATTTTTTTCTGGGTTTCGGGATAGAAACTTAGTAGGCTGAAGACCGAATTTCACTTGAATGCGTTATGTATGTTGGACTGGTTCATATTAAATTTATTATTCAAGATTCAAAGTCTGAAAGTTATGAGGGTCAGTCTAAAATAATGTTTATTTAGATAAAAAACAATATTTTAATTTGATTTAACTTAGCAACAAACAAAATTAAACCAAACAATTGCCAGAAAATATCATACACAAAGAATGCAATCTTAAGAGAAAAGATGAAAATTATGAGTTGAAAATGAGTGCACATGCTGAAATAAGTTAACATGACTTCGTTGAATATTGCTAAAGTTACTAATAATATATCCCAATTTCAATTGATTTCAAATTGTCAAGGCCTTTAATTTAAATGTCGTATCCTTAATTATTTTACTTATAATGAAGTGTGAGAAATGTGCATCGAATAACAATTTTTGATATTTTTCTAATGAAAGTTGGTATACGTAGAACATCACACAAATTTATTATCGGATCAAAAAATCTTAAATTAATGATGATCTTTAAGAACTGAATAACAATAAGTGTCCAAAAAAGATGTGGCATCTAATTAGGAGCGAGACATTATCCTTAATAAAAGGATTCACAGCCAATGAGTATTGTTCCTGCTTTCAACTTTTCTCCGTAGGGATTTTGGTGAAGAATTTTTAGTCTACTTTCCATGGATTTGGTTAATAATTGGGAGCCAGATTTTGGTTTGTAATGAAGTATAAATAATGCATTAAATCTTTTGAACTTAAGAAATAATATTTCATTGAATCTATTTTTATTTTCAGATAGAAATTTATGCTTTATGTAAGGAAAGGGATGCAACTGCTCGTCATACCTGGTAAGCAATTTTGTTAGAATCATCAATTAATTATGGATTAATGAAATTTCAAAACGTTGTATCGTGCTATGAAATGGATGATATTACTAAATTGTCGGCTTCAAAACTGGAGGGTTATGGTTATGACGCATGTTAAATATATAGAAAGTCAAAACACATTTACATTAATCAAGTAGAAAAATGAAATAACTATAAAAATTTTAATATGGTTAAAAATGAACTATCTCCAAAGCCCGAGAAAATTTTTTGTTGTTTTAAAAAATTGGGAACTGCAGATATCATAAATCTCTTATTCATATTCTGTCACACTGATTAAGAGGACAAATAGGATACTAAATGGATTTTAATATTTTGAATCTATATTTTGAAGTTAAATCTAAAATGATATCTGCTTCTTTCTAACCAAAATGTAAATGAAGATAATTTAGATGCACGAATTCAAATTTTCAATGAATTCATTATATATAAAAGTTTTCAGATTTTTTATTTATTTTGTTATCTAAAAAATTTTTTTAAGTGCTGGGATGGATTTCTATATATGTTGTTTCGAAAACATATATAGAAACTTATTTAAGAGTGAATAGATCCTATTTGTATGCCATATGCTTTAAAGGGTTCCGGACATATAAATCATCAAATTTTGCAATTTCATTTAATTAAAAAAATATATGTTTCTTTCCGTTAAAATGACGTTTAAATCATTCTTCCATCTTAATTATAACGAGAAATATAATTATTTTTATGGTGTGTTTTGAAAATCGAGCACTCAAACAACTTTTGTCATGCTCTACGTACACAAATAAAATATGGAAAGGGATGTAATTGCGTAAATTAAGTTCTGTCATTTTAGGAATAAGTGTAAAATATTGCTGGGTATAATAAAGTCATAGAACATAATTTTCCTTTGTTGTCCGTAGAATATTATTGTTCCAAATTTAATTTAGTTTCATTTTTAACAATGAATTTTATATCATATGAACAGGTCGATATCATATAACAATATATAACAGGTGTCCTTATTATTCTGAATTTCATTTTGTAACAATGTGACGTGACAATCTGACAAATAGCAACGCATGAATTTAAATATATATTAGAGAAGTCAAAAATAAAATCATGCACTGCCGTCGTATTTTCACAAAATTTGGCGTTGTTCTTGTTTCGATGTCGTCTTTGTCATTTTCCAAAAGAAAGCAAAGAAGTAATCATCTTATCTGATAGTGGTTCTAGTCAGAGGCATGAATTATGCAGCGAACGTGTCAGAAGCCTCAATCACCTTCTAAATAATATAGTGTACAAGCGTGGACGCTGCATAGGCATGATATATAATAAATAAAAAAAAATAGAGAAACATTAAGTTTAAATGCAAAAAAGGAATCAAAAAGAAAGAAATGATGAATCCAAAAAGAATTGATGAAAGAATGAAAAGAAATAATAGGGATTCAAACTAGGGATTTTTTCTGTGAGGAGTCTAACTATCGTCCAAAATTTTTGCATTTGAACTTAATATTTATTTCTATTTTTGTTAAGTTCATTTATGTTTTAGTTTTAGCAGCGTTAGCGCTCTCTAAATGCAATCCATCTTTTATTAGTTTGGTTCAGAAAATATTTATTTTTAATTGAATTTCATAATGATTTGATTAATAGTTGCATAATAAACGGGTAGATATGCATTTCATAAAGTTACTAAAATAAAAAAATAGCCATTTAAAATAAATCAATAATTTGTTGATTAAGCTAAGAATGTGAAGTCAAATATAGACGTTTATTAAAAAATAGGATTCATTATGTGCATGTTACTGTATATCAAAAACATACAGTAACATGCCTACATCTGGTATTGAGTAAAAAAATGCCGAACCGGCATTGTCTCAACTAAGCTAGACAAACGATGCAAAGAAAAGTTTCAAATTTGTCAAAATATAATGAATCGGAAAGAATTATTATTTAGAGAATTGTTACTACTTTATGTACATGAAAAATTGAAAAGAATCTTTTAAAAATTAATAATTAAGTATATAAAATTCAAATTTTTAAATATTTTTAAAATGAAGGATTTAATGATAACAAGAAGAAAAAAAGGGAGACGATTCGAATCATTTTATAATAATTATATTGTGAAGTCATAAACAAATACTGGACTTTTTCTAATTGTATTCAAGTGGATGCTGGGCTATAAACATTTGGTATGAAAAAAATGCAGTAAAAAAGAGAAAAGGCAGTTTCCGTTGGAAATCTAACTAACATTTTTCAATGCATCTGCGTAATTTTTCCTGAACCTTCTAGAAAGACGGCTTCAAATATGATCATTCGCGCGCATTCGCTCGTGCGGCTGGTTGAAACTCTATTTTCCTTTTAGTTCGTAGTTGGATGTCAACGGCAAGAGAGAAAATTTTGCAGCAACATTGTGCTCAGCGATTCTGAATCCATTTGTGATTTCCATCAAGAATTTATTTTAAACTGCGGCAATCCAGTAAGTTTATTTTGTTGCGATATTTTATTTTTAAATATGATTAACGTATTCCTCCAGACGGATGCCGTTAGCTGATGACTATTTTCTGTATGGCGAATTTAGATATTAGTCGTTAGAAGCTTACTAGCGACTTCAAGTAAACTTGATTTTGCTACATAGTAAATATTTGTAGGATCAGTCTACTTTTCTTTCTCTTGTATAAATTGTCTGAAGTGACTATATTTACTGTCTTCAATTTTTAAAGTTTGCATGTGATTCGCCTGTAGCAATGAATGTGTTAATAGCATATTGTCAGCTGTTCATTATGTTGTGCTCTAAATTCTTATTGTTATTAGAGAATCTAATATAAATGTATCCATTCTCTCGATTCGCACTATTTTCAAAATCTCTAGATTTCTACATTATGTAAGAACCCGAATTTGAATCTAGATGATGTTAATGTAATTTATGTGTAGGATTTATTTTATTTGTCATTATTTCATATTTAAATTGATTTGTTTTGTGTTTGTGTGTTGTAAAGATGGCATTTTCATTATGAATCCTAACTTTAATTTTCTTGGATCAGAATTTTCGAACCCACATCTACATATGAAATTCGCTAAGCTTCAAATAAATATAATAAAGTACTTATTAATTAACGGTGAAGATTTGGCGATTCGTTGTCGATAATTTCTTCTCCTTTTTTCAATTTTAACCAATAATTTCAACAATTTTTAATATACACAGAGTAAAGATATGCTTTTTTTCTTCTCGTAAGTTAGAAGCACATTATTCAAGCCTGCTCATAGGGTAGCAATTTGCTAATTTGTTTTTGGTGGTACATTTGCGAGTTTCGTCTGTTTCACAATTAAGAGTAGTATAATAAATCATGTGGGTATTATCTGCATTTAATTCCACTTTATAAAAATTACCAACCGCTATAAATTAGCATCTTAAATCTTATCGTATTCTATTGTTGTTTCTATTTTGAATTTGATTTTGCTTGAGCAGCAGTTGGTAATTCGCGCTGCAAAAACGGGTTCAGTTTTTAGTGCTTTACTTTATTTAAGTTTTTCGTAAACGAAGTATGGAGGAAGTATTGTAATCGGCAAAATATTCGGGATAAAGTAAAGAATAGTGTGTACCTGAGTTTTTCGGCAATATGGCAACCCTAATGCTGTTTTGTTTACCTTTTGCAATGGTTGAGTTGCACATTAACTACAACAATATTATGAAAAATGTTAAATTAAAAATATTAAAAAAATATCGATTAAAGATTTTAATTTTGTTCTTATTTCTTGTTTCTTTTTTTAACTGTGAATTCGAACAGAAAATATTTATTCTTTTGCAATTTTTAACTGTCAGTATGAGCTTTAAAAATTGTCTGAATTCATGATTTACGAAATCATCTGAATTTTCACTTTCAAAGACAGCTGCAATGGAATTCTTCGCAGTTCTCGTAATTATTTTGGTGTTCTAACGGTTGGTTTCCTTCGTTATTTGTTATGTCGGCAATTGTGCAATGTATGCCGGGTAAATGGGATGGAAGGTAGTATTTCGAACCTGCAGAATGGATGAAGGTTGAGTGAAATATATATATTATGAGTTGATGAAGTTAGAAAAGGATGCTTGTTTGGAATTTTGCATGGAGAATGATTTGATATCAAACCGGCAAAATGGATGAAGAATGAGTGAAATATGTATTTTTTACGAGTTGATGAAGTTGGGAAAAGGATGTTTGTTTGAAATTTTGTATGGAGAATGTTCCGTTTGCTTCTTTCTCCATTCTTTCTTTTCTTTATGTACTATTCCTGTTATCCACACAGTCTTTATGTTCAATGTGCTAGCGAAGCTACTAGGTTCCCGCTACCGGTGCTAGCGAAGCCTTAGGATTAAAAAATAGGTAGGTAGTTAAAAAATTCTACCCAGTGACCTCTACAGATGCCGAAGGCATCGGGCAGTCTGGGGGGAATAAACTATACTTATCAGTAAAAATGTCCTAATTATATGGCGGGAAATAGTACCGTAACTGTTCCTCGGAAGTAATTTTTTTTTGTCCGCCATCTTTATTGGCGATTTGGCATTGTTGGCGCAGCAAGGGACATATTAAAATTTACTTTTACCAATGTTTTATTTTTCTTAAAATATTAATGTTTCAAGAATACTCCACAAAAGACTCATAGTACTGATGCTCATATAATTATTTGATTTAAACATTTTTTTAAAATATATATGCTAATTAATAAAAAGGGAGAAACAAACTGAATACGTTTAAAATATTTTTTTTTAAATTTATTAAAAATATAAATTTAATTTGTGCTAAAATTCGGTATCAATCAACAGTTTTTTTTTAACTCTATGATGTTGAAAAATTTATTTTTACAGTAGAATTTCCAGAAGATATCACAGAAAAATGCCCAAATTTCCCTTCATTTTTATTTAAAATTTAAAAACAATATTTAGAAATATACATTTTTATTTTTCGTACGTAGATGCAACTCTGGTAGATCTAGGTCAAATAGCCTGTCGTGCAATTCGTGTTAATCGCCGATAAGAATGCTGTTGCTGTATTTCTACCGACTAAGTGTAAGTTCTTATAACGTTTTATGTTGAAAATACGATTTCGGGAGAAAATGTTAAATATTTTTTATTGTGAAATTTAATTTCTGAACAGTTTTCCTTCGAAAAGTATTTTAATTTTATTTCTACACTCAATAATTTTTATATTTCCATAAAAGTATGCTTTAATATGCTATTTTCCCGGATCATAAATTTTATTAGAATCTTCTTACAATCTTTAAACAATTTTACTATAACAAACAAATCACAAGTTTATTACAATCTAATTAATCTTAAGTTTATTACAACCAAATTAAATTTTTGTGCAAAGTTGGCATCGAAATTTCTCAATTTATTTTGTTGTTCCCGTATGACTAAATCGGCAACATGCTTATTTTAAGATTTTATACTTGTTTTAAGGATGCATAATGCAAAGGAATATAGAATTTCATAACGTTTATCAATCGAATACCTGGTGTATAAAGATTGTATAAGAATACAGTTACCTTTTTTTTCGTTCGGAAACTAAAATATATTTTCAAGAAAGTTTGGAATTTTTTGTGTTCTATATTTCTTTTCAGCTAAAATATCCATAGTTTGTCTTTTTATTTTTAAAAAAATCTGCTGACTTTAAATTTACATAGTTTCGTCTTATTGGGATTTCTTCAATATATTTTATGCAAAAAATCACATTGAAAAATATTCTGTAATACTTATATAAAATCATTTGAAATAATTTTTTGAATAACTTTTTCTTAGTTTCCTGTAAGATGAGATTTTGTAATCAGACATTTGCTTTATTCCTAGTGGACTTTAGTACCGAAATTTTCTATGTTTGTGTATATTCTTGATGGAAATGTATCATTTTAATACTTTTAATATTTTTCGGTTGATTGATTAATTTTGATTATTGTGATTTTTACAAAGATTGTTGATACCATGATATTTAAAGCAATGAATTAATCAAGTATTAAAAATAAAATTACCAAATTGATGAGTAAAATAAAAAGTAGTAGAATGTCAGTGTCGTAAGCCTGTACAATATAAAATATCAATCCTGAAATTTCAATAGAATATTGAAAACGAACTAATTTTAAATATTGATGTTTATTGTTATATCATTAATTTCGAAGCCTTACTTAGTTTATTATTTTGCATTCAAATTTTTAATTTTTATTTTTAGTACGCTAGTAAAAACAGTTTAATGGGCATGTTCTTATTGAATATTGCATTTAACTGAACTGAATCTTAATTAAAATACATTTGTTTCAGATCGGATTAGAGAAAACCGTCTTTTATGTCTATTATGAACAGTCTATCGGCATGTCTTTAATTATTACAAGTGACCCATGGGTGAGTGTTATTCCGTTTTTATTATCAATAAAGGCTTTACTGACAATTTCATTTATTGATTGAAGTGATTTTGATAGTTTTTATTTGGACGGAAAAAATTTTATTAAAATTGGAGTATTATAGGATTTTTAATATAGCAATGTTTAAAATGTTTTTTTTTTCTAAGGCATCAAGGGATTCGGTTTCGATTTCACCAAATGTTAAGCGATAAGTTGAATTTATTTAGGATACATATGAACTTTAAGTAGATGTAAAATTTAAACTCTTCTTGAAATAAAGCTCTAAGCTGTAATAAATATGTCATATTTATAAAAAAGTAATATATCTTGAAATTCATAATATTTTCTAGAAGAAATAACTTTTAATTTCTTCTAGAAGGTATGAAAACATATGTATTGAGCTTAGAATTTCAATTGGCACTCCTACAAAATATTAATTCATACTTAAAATAGTTTTGCCTATTTTTCTCAATCTCTTAAAATAAATGTATAAACAAATTGTGTATTAAAAGCACAATTGATTTTTTGTGCTGAGTTAGTTTGCTGCTAATTTATAATAGAATCTGCAATGGCTTCAATAAAGAAAAATTCGATTTGTAATATATTTATTAATGCTAATCATGCTGAAAAAATTAATTTTTTTTATGGCTCATTCTCAAAATTTGAAATGAGCCAGACAATCAGAATGATCAAATCTTTACTTTATCAGTTTCTAACGTTTGCTACACTGTACCGGAAATTAAATATTAATTAGTTTCTTATTAATTACTGACAAAATTTTAAACATTTGTAGGAACAATGAAAAGCATTAGTTATCTATTTTTGGCGAGTATACCCGCCATAGAAAAATTAATTTTTTTGTTATGACAAGTTTATAAAGTGGTTAATTAAACTATTATATAAATATCATATTTATATAATAATTGTTTAATTATTATATTTGTAACTAATTATTATATTTTTATAATATATATACTTATGACAATTATATACGTATTTTTCGAAGAGGTCGAAACAATTAATTGGTTAAATTATTCGAAACAGTTTGAAGTAATGACCGTGATGTCGCTTTAATTGAAAAGCATTTACTGCTATATATTTTTCAAAAATTCTTCTGATTATTTCACTTGTAAACAAATTTCAGTGTCTCATCTATTGAATTATTTGTATCGCATATGATTAACGGCACTTCTTTCAAGATAGTTTTCTCTCCTATTGTTAAATTACTTGTCTTGTAAGTTTAAAGAATATAGCTATTTCGCGTCATATTGGAATAAATGAGGACAAATGTACTTTCCTACATTAAATGATGTTTGGATAATTTAAAAAAAAAGTGTGGAATATTTAAGGTTAGTATTTTGTTAATGTTAAGTGTTTTGATTCAGTTTCTTGGTAAGTATTCTAGCATGCATCATAATTCTTTTTTTTTAAACCTCTGCATTCTGAAGGTCCTTTTTCACAATGGCTTATAATCATGCCTCTTTCATTCATGGTACTTCCTAGCATTACAATTACAGTTCGTTCATTTGTATTCATAAAATAGTTTTTTTTTAATAATTACTTTCCAACAAAGATGGATCTTGCTTTTTGTGTCTGATTACTAAAATTAGATATTAAATGCTATAAATCAGAAATAGAGTTAGAAAGAAAAAAAACTTTTATGCTCTTATACTTATTCTTTCTGGTTCTGCAAATAAATATGCTCATATTCCTCACTAATTAAAGAACTCGGAAATCAAATCGATTAATACGCAATCGTTAGCCTTACAACCAGTGCTTTATAAAACCGCAATCACAATTTAAAAAAAAAATATTTTTAATTTTTAAAATTATTTATTTTGGTAATTTTGAAATGCTTAAATTTTTAATTAGACATTGAAGCCCTTGTCTTTCGATTTTATTTTACTCCCTAATTAAATAGCATATCCTATTTAGATCGTACATTTTTATAGGAATTGAAATAATAAAATGGCAGTTGAGATAATGAAGTGTTTCTAAGTAGTGATTTTTGCATTTTAAAATACTTCACTTTCACTTAAGTGTTCATTTAAAATTAAAATTCTGTAATTCGATGTTCGAGTCAAACGCGTCATTTTATGCGAAGGAGAAAGGTTCTAAGAAATCAAACTTCTTAATCCTCAGAACTTTATAAAATTTCTATATTCAGTCATCGTTTTACTGCATGTAAGACAAAATATAAACAATCACTAAAATGGCAAATTAAAGAATAATTAAAAGTTTCGAATTCTTATTCTTTTTTTATTTACTAATTAGAAAACATCAGAAGTATTTTATTATCGACTTTCTTTTCTTTTTTTTTTTTTTGGCATTTTCAGCATTCATGTGGCCAGAATTGAACTCTTTTGCACTTTTAGCAACAAAGTGTTTTCAACCTATATTTAGTAAATTTCTTCTTAAATATCAAAATTTACCTTACTAACTGACAGTTTGAGACGATTATTTTATTGGTAGTTTTGATATTTCTGGAGTTTATTTCTTTAATTTAAATTTGAAAAAAATTCCGCTACCCCAAAATTCAAAATGTCTCCTAATCAATGAATATTTCAGTATTTCGCAATTGAAATTAACTTCATTAAAATAGTTTTAATAAACTTCAATTACGGCGGAATTCCGCGTTCTGAAGGGAGAAATCACATAGTTCGTGAATGTATCATCGTCCAAAAGTATACATTTCTCTAATTGGTAACTGCGTATATTGCTAATGAAATGTCGCTGTATTTTAAATCACCACATTCATTATTCGCCATATTATTTTTTTAAATTGCTGATTAATGTAAATTTTTATTTTTTAAAAATACTCAATTTAAAAAATCAATATTTTACTTGATTAAAAGTATTCAGAATACAAAGGTTCAGTTTTTAATTATAGATTTGCATGCTTTTATAATGAAATCGTATTTATAAATATACATTTATGCATTCGTGAATGTTTTAATGCAATTACTTAACTGTGCATGTTCAATGTTGAGGGAGTCCCACCCGTTTGATAAGCGTCTCGATTCGGCTTCTCACTCCACCTCGTCACTGTCGTTCTTCGAGCTTTTCGTGGAATTCACTCAACACGACGTTCCTAATGACCGGGAACAAATCCCACAGTGTTCGGCAAGCCACAGTTTCTGCTCCTGCATCTTAGCTTGTCAAATAAATGTGATGGATTTTTTATTTATTGCGTTCATCTAAAGGGAATTGGGTGATATATTTTTCACTAGTCTTGGCCAAGAATGGTGAAATAGATATAATGAGAGGCGGTTTTATTTAAATTAAACTTTAAAACAAAAAAACTTTCTTTGCCGATAAATAGACATTTAATAAGCACAACTCAGAATCAGTGGCGGATTTAGGAAACATTTAGAGGCCCCATGCAATAAACATAAGGTTCTTCACATAAAAATTAATATATTTAATTGCGGATTTCAGCAGTTTGACTAAATCGCTTTGTTAATATTTTCATTTCATTATTTTCACGGAAATATATATATTTTTATTAATTTTTCCCGATCTCGGCAGCTGAAGTAATTTTTCCCATTTTATATCTCAGTTAAAAATCAGTCTTTATTTCTTTGATACTTTTTTAACCTGTTAACTGGGGAATAAAGATTTGTTCAATTCGTTTCACAATGGAGTCACTAGAACGTTAAAATTATTAAAGCAAATTTCCAAGTCGAAAAATTTCGCTATGCTCATTGTAGTAGAAACTCGTGTATGACGAAATATTTCGTCATACGCAATTAACATATTAATATTTTAGAGATGTGTTATAAAAATGCTAGATATTTTATTGAAAAAAATATAGTATGGTTTACTTATTTCCAAAATGAATACTGTGGACCTAAATGCTGTCGGTTCATAATAATAATTTATTATAAGGAAATAGTTAACATAATTTTATATGGATCTACAAGCAAAATACCCCACAACCACTAAATATTTATAAGCAAGTGGTTATGCTTAAATTCATTCAATTTTAATAACTCCATATACCGTATATTCCGCATTGTAGCCCTACTATTTTATAATTCAGAGAATTTACACTTTGCATGAATTTCTTTGGCAACTAGTGATCAACTTACTGATCTGCCTATGTCAATGAGATTCTTTGTTTCACACTCTCCCCACCCCACCAAAGTCTAAATCTGGCCTGCCTATACCTCCCTGTCACTCAACCAGCAATCCTCCATAGCTGCGTAGTCGTAAGTCCTTAGAAAGGCAGCCTCAATTCTAAAATTACATAAGGCCTTACCAAATTTTAATCCGGGATGTCTGTATTCCGTTTCAGCCAGTAGCATCAGCTACGCAGCTACCGAGTTGTAAAAGCGATTGAATGGGGCCTCGTGTGTAAAACAGCTTTGAGTTTCAAGTTTGAATCCGGCCGGAAACTAATCTTTCCATATAGATTCCTACTCGTAAATCCGCCACTGTTGCAAGAGTTATAGAACTAAACCAGAACTTCATGAAATTGTGTGATCCTAGAGTAGGAAGTTTTATTTTAATTTGTACATGCTAGACCTTTATTCTTTTGCAACGTATTAGGAAACTATGACGAGATTTCCAAATAGAAAATTAGCGTTGAGAAAGGGGGAAAATAATGTTTGTTTTATAAAGGCAGTAGTTACCAACGTAACTGTTGCAAGTATGCATTTCAATCTTTAATACACATACCTTGCCAGCTTACGAATTTGAGCCTTTAATTGAACTTCCATACCTGTATATGATTTATTAATGTACAATATGTCCTTGAATGGATAGATGCCAATAAGAATTAATGAAATCTTTTTGCTAATAAACATATCATGCTAATATAAATATCACATTTGTTTATGAATTATTAAATGCTGACTCAAACTTTTAATTCTGGATACATTTTCTAAATGGTTAATCAGACCAAGAGTTCCTTTATTTGCCCCTGTAAATGCTGTATGAGTTGGTGCTTATTTTCCACATGCTACAGAATGTTAAAATTCACCATCTGCCTAGACTGTAGTTTCTGTATTTTGTTTTAGTGCTTGAATAAGGTTTTCAAACAGAAAACATCAGAATTAATATGTAGCTGAATAATATTATAAAGCCAGCTGAAACAGGGAAGTACCTGAAGTGCAAGGCGTGCTTCAAAATTTATCACGTCTCCTCTGAAATCTCCATTTTTGTGACATTCCTGCATTTAAGTTGATTTTTTTCATTGGTGAGGAAAGATATAAAAATGAGGAAAGAGAAATTGGAAAAGTGAAGACTTTTTATTTCTATGAGAATTTCAAATGTTTTAAAAAATCTTTCATGTCTAAAACGTCTTTCCCTTTTTTCTAAAATATTGTTTTGAAGAACCTGGAGAAAAATCGTTCCTTCAATCATCAAAGATACTACTTTAATACTAATTAAAGCGATAATAAAGTTTTTTCGTATTCCTTTGTAATTGCAATAAACGTCAGAAAAATTTTCAAGTTATGTCAAAACACGAATGAGAAAATAATCAATGAAATGAATCCATTTCATAATACTATTCATAATATTCAGTCAATGTGTCGGGGGCAGCGGTGGCCTGGTGGTAAGGTCTCAGCTTCGGAACCGGAGGGTTTCAAGTTCGAGACCCGATTCCACCGAAGAACCGTCGTGTAAGGGGGTCAGTTGCACGTTAAATCCGTCCTGACCAAACGTCCTCTAGCTGGTGTGGTGTGGAGAGTGGGGTGCCAGCTCAGGTGTCGTCCTCGTCATCTGACCGCAGTTCAAAATTACGAGTTTCGTCCTAAAATAGACCAAGTGTTGCTTCAAACGGGACGTTAATATAACCAAACCAAACCAGTCAATGTGTCGGATGAGGATTACAATATATCAATTAAAGTCTTGCTTTGATTTCGCATAAATCATAAAAAATTAGAAATATGATTAGTACTCAGATACGCTATAAAACTGGATTCCTTTTAATTTTATAATTATTTGATTTGAGAAGTCAATTATTTCAATAATAATTTATGCTGTAATATACTAGTAAGTAAAAAAGTTTTGCGTTTAATTAAATTTGCATTAAATTGGTACTAAGAGAAGCATTAAATATTTAATAATAAAAAATCAATTATTTATTTTAATTTCATTTACGTGATTTTAATAATACTTCAGTTTAAGTCAGTCTATTTAAAGGCATATAATCGGTGTTTTAATGAACTGAAATTTGGAGGTGGAAAGATATTTTTTCTGAAAGTAAAAACTTAGTTGAGGTGGATTGTTTGAGTTCATGCTTGCCATTCGATCTCTTTTTTCAAATTTGGTTTTTTGGACGAATCGAAAAATAGGGAGGTAAAAAGAAAAATGTTGCCATTTATTAATTCGGAAAGAATTTAATAAAATATGTTTCGTTTGACAGTTTTCTTGAGAATTAGAAATAATTTAATTTGAATAACTTTTGTCCAATTTTTGAGGACAAGTGTAGAAATTAAATACTGAATTGAATGTATCTGCTTTATAAATAAAGTTAAATTGATAAATTTACTGTTCAATGATGCTATAATGAGGAAAAATAGATAATTGGTGGAACAGAATAAATATCGAATAAGTTAAATATGCTTGAACAAATTTTCTATTTTTCAAAAGTAAAGTGTTATTAAACAAATAGAATGACATAAAATTTAAATTTTCGATGCGGATTTACAATTTGTTTTTAAATATTTAACATTCTAAAGCGAGTGATGTATACAACACATATTAAATTAATATTATTGTGGTTCTAATGTTTTTGTCTGTTAGAAAAGTTTTAACAGAAGGATTATGAAAACACTCAGCACCAAATAATGTATGTTTAGAAATCTTATACCAGAATTATTAACCGTAACTCCTGACTTAATTTTAATCAGCAATTTGAATATTTTATTTGAATTATGTAAAGAACATGAAAATAATAATGGAATAAAATTTTGTAGAAAAAAATGTGGAGCACCAATTTGGATTTAAAAAAAAAGCAATCATTTAAACAGTTTATTGATATAATTAAAAGATAATTTTAAAATAATCCAAAGTAATGAAAGAAATTTCAATCTACATTTTTTATTATCTCGTAAACGAAAAAATAGTTAACATAAATGCCGACTTCAAAATCTGCTCAATGGCCCAATATATACCAGTTGAAAATTGTGAAGAAATGCATATTGACTTGCAAACTGTGGAATGCTTTCGGTATGGCTATAAAGGTGAACTGAAGCTGTTTATTTAACTGCACTGCAGCTGCTGAGTAGAACTGAAGAGATATGATCCTTATGTAATATTGAAATTTAATGTTACACAATTTAGAAAGAATTTCACCTGTATATGATAGTTTTGTTTTTAAACCTCTTGTCATAATTTATTATTATTTATTTTATTAAGCCGTTGTTTAAAAATTGTATCAAAATCCTGGTTTAAAATAGTGGATTTTCTTACTTGTTTCAACTGAATATAAAAACTGTCCATTCGAAATTATTATTCCATAGCAAAGCAAGTCAAATTGCTGAGTTACGGGGTAAAATTGTTGAGGAAGCCATACATTTAGAGCTATACATTTTTTTCTGCTTTACCGAATTGTTGATATATAATAAAATCAAATAAAAAAATTGCATTGTTTTTTTTTCAAAAAATTGATCTTATTTGATTAATCTAAGGCCAGCACTCCAACCATTATCTAGATTGAAATTTGAATATTGAATCATTTTGGACTTTTGGAAAGCTTGTGAAATACTTTTTATTTGGTATTTGTGAAAATGAATTATGAGGCTGTGAGCTCTTTTTTGTTCTTTTGAAAGTTCAGATATTGCCCGAATCGGTGCGTTTTGAATCTTTTGAGATTATGACTTAGTGAGGTTACATGATAATCTTTCAATCGCCTTTCGTTGTTATAAAATTTATTTTTAATCCAATCCTGTCGATTCCTATTTGCTGCCATCCTGAGCTCGGAAGTAGTTGTATTTATTCTGTTCGATTACACGTCAGTTGGTCTTCAGACGAGAGCTGGTCTTGGTCAATGCAATGGTCTAGATGATTCAGTTTTGAATATTTATCCATTCATTGTTTCCTGTTTTCATTTTTGAAATTTTGCAGAGATAAAAATACAAGTATATTCATTTGAAAGTTTTGGGGAATGAATGCTCTTGAACAGGCCATAAAGTAAAAGCCCAAACTAGAAGCAAATGTGAAAAATGGTGAGAATTGTATAATTTTTATCAACCAAACGATTTAACTAAAATTGTCCATCTTTTAAAAAAGTACTTAGGTTACATACGGTTTATTGCTAAATTTGTAAAATAAATTCTTTTTCAGAGTTAATTTCTTATCAAATTAAATTTTAGAATATTTTTTTATAGACCCTAGTAGAATTTTCGGTCTTTCAAGAGTAATTTTTTTCTGATTTTTCTGGCGGCAAATTGTTAATTTCCCCTGCTCCCAACTTAAATATTATTCATCCTTCGATGTTGCCATACTGTGAAATTCATACAGCGCAGGCGTTACTTTGTAAGGCACATATTGCCTTTTTTTAATCCCTATGCTAGTTTTAATTTTAAATTTAATGTATTTTGCTAGACGAATGTTAAAATAAAGCGTTCGATTAGTTCGAAAATTTGAATATCTACAGTTAAAAAAAATTAAACTTACCTTTAAAAAGTTGGAGATCAAATAAATATTACGAATGATTTGCCACAAATTCAGAAAAATATCAATATATAGTTGTGTAACTAAATTTAAATGCAAAAAAAAAAAAAATCAAAGAACTGTGGAGCATCAATCGAAACTCTTAATCTGGAATATTTTAAATGGTTGATTAAAGCGTAAATCCTGACATTCCTTGAGACAACCTATTCTGCTTTTAAGCAGTTTCAAATTAATATTTTACTAATTGTCTGGTATGTTTTATTTATCTTCATTAATCAGATTTAGGGCTGTGTTGCATGCTAGTGCAAAAAATAAATTTTGTATATCAAATCAGCATTGCTTTTTAATGTGCTAATCGTCAAAAATGCTTGGTTGAACTCTAAATTCAAAAGAACATGTGAAGGACACTTACGTGCACTTTAACTTTTATCGGGTAATGATGGGGATATTATATTATATTGGGTAACAAAAGTTTCTCAATGAAAACGAGTTAAAATTTGAATATTATTAGTGTCAGATATATGCAAAAACAAACTATGTTGATTTTTTGACATTTTCTTCTTTGTCACTTTTTATGCTTATAAACTTTAATTCTCAGTTTTTTTATTAATTGAAATTAAGTTATTAATATTTAATTTTTTATTAAATAAGTCTGAATTTAGTTCTTAAAATTATCTTCCTAGCATTCCTTACTTATATCCATATGAATTTATGTAACTTTAAATTTTTATTAAATTGGAAAAAAAAAATCTTCAAAATCATACAGTTGAGGATGTTTAAGTAATGCCATCAAAACCATAACTTGTAAAAAAACAAAGTCTCGTAACTCAGTTCTTCTATCGTAAAAGTTGTGAGATCCATGTAATACCAAGTCGGTCAATTTATTCAGTTCATACTTAAGGGTCCTTCGGGCTTAAGTTATTACGTAATTAGCTAACCTAACAACATCTTGTAGTGATCATATCAATATTAAAAATCTCTTATGGTTTAAATAAATATATTGACTTGGCCATCGCATGAAAACACAATGTATCTTTACATTAAATTAGATTACATTAACATATTATATTAAATTAGATTGTTTAGTGCCCTAGACCCTAGTAGAATTTTCGGTCTTTCAAGAGTAATTTTTTTCTGAATTTTCAGGCGACAGATTCTTAATTTCACCTGCTCCTTAAATATTATTCATCATCCGATGCTGTCATACTATGAAATATATACAGCGCAGATATTACTTTGAAAAGCACATATTGCCTTTCAGTTTTTAATCCTTATGCTAGTTTTCTTTATGAGCACATCTCCCTTTTCCACTCCGTTTTCAGATTAAGTTCCAATATTCTTATTTTAAATTTAATTTATAATAATAATTTAATGTATTTTGCTATATGAATGATAAAATAAAACGTTCAATTAGTTCGGCAATTTGAATATCTATAGTTAAAAATATTTAAACTTGCCTTTATAAAGTTGGAGAACAAATAAATATTACGAATGATTTGCCACCAGTTCAGAAAAATATTAATATATGGTTGTGCAACTAAATTTAACTGCACAAAATCAAAGAACTGTGGAACATCAATCGAAACTCTTAATCTGAAATATTTTAAATTTTGATTAAATCGCAAATCCTGACATTCCTTGAGACATCATATTCTGCTTTTAAACAGTTTCAAATTAATATTTTACTAATTGTTTGGTATGTTATATTTATCTTCATTAATCAGATTTAGGGCTGTGTTGCATGCTAGCACAAAAAATAAACTTTGTATATCAAATGAGCATTGCTTTTTAATGTGTTAATTGTCAAAAATGCCTGGTATACCTCTAAATTCAAAAGAGCATGCAAAGGACAATTAGATGCACTTTGTAACTTTTATTGTGTAATGATGGTGATATTATATATATTAGGTAACAAAAGTTTCTCAATGAAAACGAGATAAAAGTATGAATATTATTAGTGTCAGATATATGCAAAAGTAAAATTTGTCGATTTTCTGACATTTTCGTCTGTCACTTTTTATAACCTTTAATTCTCAATTTTTTTTCCTTAATTGAAATTAAGCTATTAATATATAATTTTTTATTAAATACGTCTGAATTTAGTTCTTAAAATTCTCTTCCCAGCATTCCTTACTTTTATCCATATGAATTTATGCAACTTTATATTTTTATTAAATTGGAAAAATTCTTTCAACATCATACAGTTAAGGATGTTTGAGTAAGTAATTAGTTAGGAAAAAGCATTTCTAGGTATAATGCAAAATATTTTATTGACTTATATTTCTTGAGAATTTTTTGACTCGGTTTCTGCTTTTTCTATCTTTACAATACTTAGTTTTTGCTGATGAAATAAAAAGTAAAATCGCCTGTTCATCGCCTTGGAAAAACCGAATATTAATAGAACATTTTAAGGGACATTTTCATAAGCTTACAAAATGCCTAGTATAGCAAATAGACAAATGTACAAACAGTTCTAAAACTAATAGAAAAATAAATAATATGCTAGAAATCTCATGAAGGCTGAATGCCCAGGAAATTCAAATATTTGCTGTTAATGATATGTCTAATAAATTATGAATTCAAGATCAAATTATGGTTAATTTTAATGCGAATACATTATTGAAGACACAATTCCAGTCTAAAATTGCATGAACTTCAAATACGATCCCATTCTTAAAATAATAAATGAACATCCGCATTATTATTTAATAATGTTTTTCAAAAGTACATTTGAAAATTTACCTGGAAAGAAACCTTAGATGGAAAATCTCCAAATTAAATGTATCTGATTTTATCTGTAAACCGGCGAAAGTATTACGATATAAAAATATTAATGGACAGAAGTCTTAACTCTTTTATAAAAAAAATAACTGACTTATAATCGAATATAGCAGAAAAGTTCTGTATAAAATTTCTATTCTTCCGATACATAGCAAAGAAGTTCCTGATTGGAAATTCAAATCCCAGCTAATGAAAATAAAATCTATACGCAGGATCATGTGCACTTTTATTGATCAGGTGTTGTTGGTCTAGGAGTCGTCCTTGTTGTCTCCCCTCAGAAAGAATTACAGGATCCTTTTCGAAATAGAATTTGTGTTCTAAAACTGGATATTAAGATAATCTGTTGTTTTTTATATGTTATAAAAAATATCTCGCCTTATCAAGACAACTGCTGTAAAAGTTTAGTAATTCTCCGAAAAACTGTAATAATTTTCCCGAAATTCAAACATATTTGTAAAATGAAATAAAAGCGCAAACATTATTTAAAATCACTAGTCATTCAAAGGATTATTTATCTGAATGACTGACATTTCCTCAAGAACTTCGGTGTGGCATTTATTCAAAAGTTTCGTCTAAAAATTCTGAATAACCCTATCAGAAAGTAAAGTCTGATTGCAATATGAAACTCCTGATAAAGTAAAAGTCTCAAACTTGTAATAAGTACTGTCCGCCTCTGTATTTGCTTTAAAGTGTTATGGATTCTTTTTTACTTAATTCTTAAATGTATTATATTTTAATCTAATTAAGGAAGAGCAGTACATTTCGAGATTGCCGACACATATTTTCTTCGAACTTGTTAGAAATATGTTTATTACATTTACGAGCAATTAAATATACATTAATTTAGTGGATTGCTCAAAATTCATTACATTTTTTGTAAGATTGCTCCAAGAAACCCTCTCCGTTTGCCAATGAATCGAAATATTCAAAACTTGTAGTTTTCCTTATTTCCTAGTGCATAAATAAGATAATTCCATATTTAAAAAATTTTAACATATTTTTTTCAAAAAATTGTCAATATTTAATCGAGGAATAGATTTCTGAATCGCTTCGTATCAATTTGCTTACCTTTGAAGTGAATTGATGAAGTTGCCTTGTACGAAATCCTTAAATAGCAATGTTTAAAAATAAATATCAAATGCTTATGGGTTACTCACGAAAAGGCATCTACTGCTAGACAACTTTATCATTTATTTTTTAAATTCAAAACACAATTTTATGATTACGGTTATCTTCTTGCTGGTGTATATGTTAATTATAAAATTTCTGATATAGTTCGCATTCTTCTCGCTTTATATATGTATAAACTAAATGAAATTTGGAGATTACGGAATTGAAAGGAGACATTTATTTCTTTTAAATATTAAAGTTTTCTTAAGTGTTTAAATTAATTCATTGGTTTATTCAAGAATATTAATTCTACCTAAATTGGATGCACAAATTTATTTAGAAACAAATTCGTAACTTCAACGCTTCTTATATTTTACAAAAATCTTACAATCTTATTGGGAATAATCGGTACTACTGATATTAAAGATTTATGCAGCTCAACTAATAACTCAAATCTTCTAGGATATTGAAGGGAGTAATTTTAGTAATGGAATGATAAATGATTTATTAATTCCCTCAATTTATCAATTTGTTTATCTCAGAGAGGAAAGAGATTCCGATTAACCGAAATATTAATGAAATCCTCTTACACCCGAAAAAGCAAATAGAGCAATTTAACAATATTTTGCACTCGTGTTCATTTTTTTAAAAATTCCATTTGTACTTCTATTCATTTTTTTAACACTAAGTTTAGGAATTCCAGCTTTTTTTCAATTATTTTTGCAGTGAACTTGAATATTTGATGCTGAAAAGGTTTTTTTTTTTTTATCGTGAGGTCAATTCAAACCGATGTGATAAGAAATCCACCTTTCTTTTATAATTTTTTGTAGATTTTTTTTAAAATTTGAGGCTGGTTTTGGCAAGAATCATAGCAAAAATATGCAATATATTCAATATCAAGTACTCAATACTCACGATTTCTAGAAGTTTTCCAATAGTTTGGTAATTTCGAATGCCGATATTTTTTATTTTTTTATCAAGGGCATATTTTAACTATAAAAGTAACAAAATCGTCAATATTCATAATCATGTAAAATTCTTCAATTATTTTTACCTGGTTAAATTTGAAGCGCATTTAAAATTATTAACTTATGGTTCAGTGTAAATTAATATAGGTATTCTGAAGTTTCTTCTATAAAGTTTGATTTTCATTTTGAGTAGAAAAGATAAATTCTAATATATCTAAATTTTAAACGTAAAAGTATTTATTTGAAGCAATGTTTAATTTTAAAAACAATTATCTCGTGTAATTATGATAAAATGAAATTTATTAATACATTCTTACAGCACATTAAAAAAGTTATGATTGCTATTTATCATAATAAAAATTTATTGATGTTTATCATTATAAGTGCAGTATTAATTATAATTCAACAATTATAAATAATACTGCTGAAAATATTAAGATTTAATACAGCCAAGAAGACGTTTGTCTTTTGAAAGTGTTGTCCAGTTTGCTCATAAAGTGATAATTACGAAAGTTTTCATTAAAATTTTTTATAAAGTTAAAAGATTTATTATAAAATTTTCACTGATTAAAATTATTAATTCTATGAAAATTTCCAGTTTTGATATAAATAATAGTTAATAATCTTTTTTTATTAAATACTTTCTATCGAAATAAAATATTTTTTTTATATTGTTTAAATGGTAATTATGTAATGAAATTATATTTTTCTCTTAAAATCATTTGCTCCTTTATTATGTATTGCACCAAATAGCTATTATTGTTTTAATCCATTAGTTGACAAATCCCCATTTGGGGATTTTGAAAATAAACACAGCTCAGTGTCAAAAATATATTTAGTACATTTGACGTCTTAATTTTATTCTATGTATACAGTATATGTCTGCATTGTATCTAGCAGAAAGATTATGTTTTGTTTCGTTTTTTATTGCTTCTATGTTTATATGAAAATTAACAAAATTTAAGGAAAAATATTTTTTTAATTTCCTTTTTTGCATTTTTCTTTAATTTCTTTTTTTGTTTTTTTTTAATGTTTCATGTTCCTTAAGTTTATGGAATTTTATGTTCGTTAATTAACATATTGACTACCGTGTTGAATTTCTTACAATGTAATTTATATTGGACCACTGGTCACCAGTGAACCCCATGGCAGTTAAAGTGTTAAATAATTTAATAATGTGTGTTGTTAGAATGACTGAGACTCCAAAAATAACGTTTGGAAAGGAAATTAAACTTTATTTTTTGCACCAATGTATTTAGTATTTCTGTGAAGTTTCTGAAGTATTATTTTGTTAAAATAGAAACAATTATCAAAACTTTAACTGTTAAATGAGCTTTATAAAGCATCAATTAGTTTAAGCTTTTGTTATAAAATGTGATAAATTGTTTATTTTTATCTTGTTTTGCAGAAAAACTTTATATTCGTGTTGTCAAATTTTCTCTCCATTGGAAATTGGGGAAAAAAAAAAAAAAGCTTTCATAATTTTTATCAATATTCAGATTTTTTTTATGAACTTTTGTGACCAAATTTATGTTCAATGAAATAATTAAATGTGATTCATGTTTGTTCCTGAAACTTATTCCTATTCATGTGCAGATGATAGAAGACATTCGAACATTTTCTTTTAGTAAAATTAAACAGTATTCAGATAATAATTTACTAAAATAATATTCTATATCAAATACTGTTAATTTAGCATAACTTTCAAAAAAATTTTTTAAAGATATATAATTTAGAGCAGATATTTAGGGATAAATATTTTTTTAAAGAATCAAAACAGCATATCTTTCAATGCATTTTTCCAAATTTTAATTTCCTGTATTTGATATATAAATTACTCCTTAAAATTTGCAACATCTTAATTGTTTCTGTTTCTCAAATGTTTCATTGAAATGGAAATATTAAGTTTTGTTCTGTAATAATTTATAACCTGTAATTTATGAGCAGTCATACAGTCGTTATAAGAAAACTCCCAGTACTGCAAAATACTGCTGTGGCTGCACGAGTGTACCTTTCAAAGACTTAGCAATCGATACAGAATATCAGTTTGTTGTGGTTCCCGATTAAAAGTGAGCTCAAAGTGTACCACTTTCATTTGTGCTGATGTAAACCTGGAAATTATTATGAACCATGATCATTTCCTGCCTAAATTTTCAATTCTTCGATAAGTGAGCTTATAAAAATATGCAACAAAAAGGAGTAGGGGCAAAAAAGCCTACGATGTCGAATTTTTCCAGCTTCAAAATAGCTATTTTATATACTATTCCGGCTCCTTCCCCCAGTTGTTGCCTTTACAATAGAAGATACAGATTTATGTATCAGAAACACGTTGTTGGGCGCTGGACTATATAACCATTGTGAAACTGTATACCTTATAATCCAGAACAAGTAATTATGTAAATCTTGTTGATTGATTTGCAGCTGTTTCGATGTGTGAAATCAGGAATTGCCATCAGAGACCGAAAGAAAATAAAGTTGTTTGTAGCGAACTCTTGTATAAAGAAAGTGGACCTAGAAAGACTCTGGTGAAGGAATAAAATCTTGTAAAAGACAAAACTCTTGCGAGAAGAAATAAAAAAAAAAAAAAAAAAAAAAAACCCTCTCTTGCGAGAAGAAATAAAAAAAAAAAATTATCTTGCGAGAAGAAATAAAAAAAAAATTATCTTGCGAGAAGAAATAAAAAAAAAAAATTCTCTTGCGAAAAGAAATAAAAAAAAAAATTCTCTTGCGAGAAGAAATAAAAAAAAAAAAAAATTCTCTTGCGAGAAGAAATAAAAAAAAAAAAATTCTCTTGCGAGAAGAAATAAAAAAAAAAAAAATTCTCTTGCGAGAAGAAATAAAAAAAAAATTATCTTGCGAGAAGAAATAAAAAAAAAATTATCTTGCGAGAAGAAATAAAAAAAAAATTATCTTGCGAGAAGAAATAAAAAAAAAAATTCTCTTGCGAGAAGAAATAAAAAAATAAACTCTCTTGCGAGAAGAAATAAAAATAACTCTCTTGCGAGAAGAAATAAAAAAATAAACTCTCTTGCGAGAAGAAATAAAAATAACTCTCTTGCGAGAAGAAATAAAAATAACTCTCTTGGGAGAAGAAATAAAAATAACTCTCTTGCGAGAAGAAATAAAAAAAAAACTCTCTTGCGAGAAGAAATAAAAAAAAAAACTCTCTTGCGAGAAGAAATAAAAAAAAACTCTCTTGCGAGAAGAAATAAAAAAAAAAACCCTCTTGCGAGAAGAAATAAAAAAAAAAAAACTCTCTTGCGAGAAGAAATAAAAAAAAAAAAACTCTCTTGCGAGAAGAAATAAAAAAAAACCTCTTGCGAGAAGAAATTAAAAAAAAAAAAAAAAAAACCCTCTTGCGAGAAGAAATTTAAAAAAAAAATCTCTTGCGAGAAGGATAAAAAAAAAAAAAACCCTCCTGCAAGAAGAAATATAAAAGGAGAAAAACTCAAAGCCAAGTTACTTTACATCAACTTCTTGCCACTTACAGGAGATAGCTTCTGTTCGAAGCGGGCTCTCCTTAACCACCACCACCTCCATTTAGAAGATGTGGGGGAAAAATAGAAAAAAAAGGGGAAAACCTCTTGCAACAGAAATAAAAAAATAACTTGTTGTAGCAGAAGTGGAAGAAAAAGAAGGCAGGAGAAGAAATAAATAGTTGTACGAAATGGGAAGCCTGGAAGAAGGAATAAGCTCTAACTTTTAAGGAACTAATTTTTACAGAGTTGATTTTAACTTTGAGTTAAATGAAAAAGAATATACCGAAAATAATCTGAGAAGAAGTCGTTACTATACTTATCTTTTGAAAGAAAAGAGAAGTGTTGTACCCAACTGTCTTACGAATATAGCCTCTTCGACCATACGTTGAGCAGTGTACTGTGACAGGCACCACTGTACGCTTATGGACTCTGAACTGACTTTAAAACATCAAATGTTCTGTATTCAGTGTGTTTCTTGAGCTGTTTGCCGATAAACTGAAAGGAAACATTAGTCTCATTTTTATATTCCTTCCATTCGGCGCACAAGCAGCCTTGTAATAAAGCAATTATTCCTTTTGAATTTTTCGACTGAATGTGACTGTTTTCTGCTAATGATGTTGCAATTTTCAAAATATGTGTTTTTGAAAAATCAACGTTGCATCATTTTTCATTTTTTGTGATCGAATTTCTGATTTATACGTAAAATGAATTTCATGTTAATCATGCCATATGTTCGGGATGTTGAAATTTTAATTTGATGTTAATTATACCATATGTTCATGATGTTGCAATTTTAAGTGTAGTACTACGTTTGCAGAAGTTTATTGTAAATTATTAAATGTAAATGCATATTTTAATGCAGAATTAAGACATGGCACATTTCCGCTGATTTCAGTGTTTTCAGTATTTAATTTTATTATTATTGTAATGGATTATTTTATGTAATAATTCTAAAAAATTGTAAATATCTCATGCACCTTTTGTTTAAATTCATTTTACCGTTCAACTATTACTACTTGATTTACTTTTTGGTATTTATTTAATATTTAGTTCATTATTTAATATTCAGCTTTTTTCCAAAGTCTGTGTCATGTCTGAGAAATTGAGTATGAATTTAAAAACAAAAAAGACAATGTTTGTTAAATACCTAATTTGAAAGAAGAAATGCATTGGTGCAAAGAGTGGTTTTGCTTAAATGATAGCTTCGATAGGAGCACATCAACTTTATATAGTAAAACTTCTCCAGACTTTGTTTCTCAAGTTGATAAAAAGAGTGTGTTATTTTAACAAACTTTTTCTATTATTTTAACAAAGATTTTTCTTTGTTTTTAATAAATAATTTTAGAAAAAATGATTTGCGAATATTGTATCCATTGACTTAATAATAAGTATTTTTTGATGAAATTCACAAACTCCAAATCTTGCTTATCAAGATTGATTAAAAATTACGAAATTTGTTTTTAATCATTTGAGGAAAGAATAAGTTGTAAGCAGTCGGAATTATCAATATGTTAAAATATGTATAGAAATACAGTTATTTCCTTTTTTGGCGTCTCAGTCGGCAAGCAAAAATTTTAATTTCAATCATTGTGAAAGTGTCATAAATGTCTTTGAAGTTATCATGCAATTACAATTTGGGATTTGCCAAATTTGGGACTTGCCAAATTGTAAAATTCATTACTTTTCTATAAGGTTTGGCAGAATTAATCAAATCAGAAAATATCATTTTTCGGCTTTGATTATAATATTTTATCTTAAATTTAATTTTATATTGTGTGTTTCATGCATATGCTAGGTTAGCTCCAGTTAAAACCGAAGCCCATGCAGGGCAAATTATCTAAAAGAATTCATGATCTCTAGAAATTAGATTGAGATTATTTTCCTTTTAATAGTAAATGATAATAGTTTATGTGGAAGCAAATTAATGCAATATTGGCTAATATCAAAAATTTGATATTAACACTATATTGCGCAATAATTCTTAAATTTTATTTTCATTTAAATTATGAATATAATGATAAAATAATTTAATACATTTTTTATTTTATAATAGGATAATTTGGTTTATAGTTCCATTATAAACCAAATTTAGAAAAAAAAGTAATGATTTAGAGTTCGTAATGATTTATTAAAGTTTAGCTTTTAAAAATTAAGCTGGAAAATTAATATTCTATTTCTCTACTTCTATTACATCGATTTACAGAAATGTGGTTGAAAAAAAAGGCGCCATGTAGGGTTAAATTGTATTAACTTTTTGTATTAATCTAGTGATAATGTATGAAATATGCCGTATGTTATTCTGTATAGCTTATCTGTATTAATATTGTTAAAGGGGAAAATGCAAATAAATATAAAAAATAAAAAGAAAAGAAATGAAAAGAAAAAATTATAATATAAAAAAAGAAAAAAAAATTGAAAAAAAAAATAAAGGAAAAAAAATGAAAAAAAAATAAAAAAAAAATAATTGAAAAAAGAAAAAAATAATAATAATAAAAGGAAAAAAAATGAAAAAAAGAAGGGAAAAAAAGAAAAAAATTAAGGAAAAAAAAATGAAAAGAAAAAAAAAACAAATAAAAAGGAAATTAAAAAATAAAAAATAAAAAATGAAAAGAAGAAAAAAAAAAAAAAGTGATGAAAATGAAAGTAATAATTTCCAATTCTAAAAATGCTTTTACTTGTAATCTGTGTATATTTTGATATTTTATGTTACCAATTTCTGATGCAGAACTTTTGTGTATAATGCATATATATTACGTTGATGTTCTTTTTTTGGAAATTATGGGTTTATGAGACTTGTAGCACATTGACTGTCTCAAAATTGTAATTGAATGTAATATTAAAAAGTATTGTCTTAATTTAGCAATTTATTAAATCTGATTGGTGCAATTTAAATTATCTAAATGGAGCTTGAGAAAAAAAAAATATATGTTGCAATTTTTTAATGTCTTGTTCTATTAATGAATTATGATTCTTACACTTAATATTATGTGTCTTTTTAAATAAATTTTTATATAAGTAAATCTTAAGATGAGTAAATAAAAATTTAAATATTTATTCTTTGATTTTTCTTAAATTAAAATTATTTTATTAATTTAAATTTTACGTGTATTAATATCAATTTTGGAATGCTAGGCAATTTTACTTAACACATTTTATTTTTATTTCGTAATCGTTAAGTAAGGAAATATTAAGACTTTTTGAGCAAACTGGAATTTTTGTAAATTAGCAGTACTTATTAAATAATTATAAGTAAATCAAATCTATTCAGCATTGTGTTGTAAGTTATGACGAAACATTCCCTTCGATCTAATCTGCCAGAGAAAAACAAGCGCCATTTAATTGTATTATATAATTTTCTTATAGCATATTTGCATTATATAGTTCTATCTTATCTTTAAAGTCAAGTAGACGGAGTGCCCTAAATTATTGGAAATTTATCAGTTATAATTTAAAAAATATATCGCCAAGATAAGAATAAAATTCTTCGAAGCCCTTTCCTAAATCTACTTGCCAACAAAAAAGTTTAAAAGTTTTTAAGCATCAAATAATTTATTATAATGATTAATTCCTCAGGGATTTTATGTGTTCCATTGGTTAGAAATTCAGTTCACCGCAAAATTTTATTTTGGGTCTTAATTTTCTGAAACTATTAATGATCATAATTGAAATGTGTTTTTTTTAAATTCAATTATACGAAAATTTGACATAAAAATAACTTGATCCTTGTAGAATTGAAGGTTGTAGAATCATTTATAAATAGTTACTTCCTAGTATTTTTGAGTACTTCATGTATGTCCTTAAATAGATCTTTCCTTATGAATACGGAAAATTATACAAAAGCGTCCATTTATTTTTTTGATAAAATAAATCAATCTAATGCAGTGAATTATAAATTTCATCAATACTGTATTTTAAATGTCAGTGGTTATCAGGATTTTAAAAAACAGCGAGAAGATTGATTCAAATACATTTTTAAATATTAAATTCTTTCATGCAGTTATTTATACAATCAATTAGTGATATGAATTTCGTAATCAATTTGACAAAGGATCTTTTTATCATATGTGAATAGTCAAAGCTCAGTCGTTAGATTATCAAAATAGTGTTGTCTAATTTAGGCTTATGTCATAGCTTTCCTGAGTAACTTATGGATTAATTTCAAAACTGGATATTCGTTTAGGGATTTAATCCAATTTTTATTGCACATCATATTTATGACTGAAAGTACTTTTTCTGATATAAAAAGAAATCAATTAAATTTGTCCTTTTTGTACTATTATTACTTGTATCTTTTATATTGTAAAGCAGATATCAAATTTAAGATTTTTGTTCTGATTTGAATAATGTTATTGAGATATATCGAAACAAAAAATATTTGAAAAAAAATCTGCTAAGTTGTCGTTAATTTTTAAAATTAGAATAATGAATTGAATTGCTATTAAAGGTTTAATAATTCATTGGCAAACGATTTGGTTTCAGTTGGACATCATTGTACTAAATGAATGACAGATTCGCACTTAATTTTGAGAAAGATGACTTAAACGTTATTAAGTTAATAACGTTAGTAATAACAATATTTCTCCATAAAACAAAATTGTAGCTGCTTAAATCATTTCCTTATCATTTGAGACTCAATTATTATATGAATTTGTTAAATTAGATTGGAAAACGCTTAAATCATGCAATTGCTACCTAATTTTATGGTACAAAAATAAAGCTGTGGAAAAAAAATATATTTAAAATTCAGTAAAACCAATGAGTAGCATATATTTTAGGATATTCTAGCGAAGAAATAATTAATATCTAGCTTTGTATTTTTACTTATATGAAGAAGAGAAAGTATTGTAATCACAAAATATTTGAACTTGAAATTTTGCGGAATCTCCATGTTTTAGACCTCTCAGATTTTAAAAACAGATTTGCGGCATTATGCTTATTTCTGACAAAGAAACCTCAAACACTTTAAGCTAGACGGATGAAATTTAGTATACGTTCTTCATGCCATATTTCTAGATTTCAATCAAATTTTAAGGAAAACTATTCAATGGCAGTTTGTCAGTTCACTGGAAGATTATAAATTATCGTGATAATTACAAAACGAAAAGATCTAGATAGATTTAATATATGTCAATTTTGAGTTTGACCCAACAAGGGATTGACTGTCTGTCGATTTATATAATCTTAAACGAATCAAATTTGTTATTTTTTTTTTTTTGGTATATGCAGTTTTATGTTAAATTTTTCTTTCAATCCATTGGGAAAAAACACGTCGAAAACCTAAATTCGATTTTCATATACTTACTATTAACCTTATGCTAGGGATCAATTTTTAAAACCTCTCCAAGGATCCCACAATAGATTCGACCAAAAATGCTGAAATTCCACGCCAAAGGTTAATATCTTTATACCAATGCCACAGAGGGCGTTCTCTGGAATAACACCTTTATTAATGAGTATGGGAGAAACTTTTAAGAAGACCATTTCTGCTGATTTGTTTTCTAAATATAATTAAATATACCCAGTTTTGTTGGAAATTTCGAAGACAGCGTTTCATTTTGGAAAGAGGTGCTCAATGTATTTATTTTATTGCTTCTTTGCGATAATTAATGACTGCTTATATTATCTTTTTACCTGAAAATCAATGCTCAACAATTCAAAATTTAATAATAGGTAAATTTAACAAAATGATTCATGTAAATTTTTTAACCAAGATTTTTGTGTTCTTTGAATAGTGAATATTTTAGATTCAAAATGTATTCGAAATTGCAAACCGGTTCCTTTTTCTAAAAACGTTGTGAATTTCCCAGTTTTTAAATATAGAGTAAAACCTTTTCAAAAGTTTGCGATCATCACATATATTAATAAAATTGATAATATAACAATTTATATCCCATGCATTACTTATGAAATCGCTTTGTACTGATGAAATCACGTATTCGTTTATGCAACAAAATTGCAATGATAAGCAACTGCGATAAGGAGTATCGTTTGAAGGTGCGAATGTCAATTTTCAATCAAACTAGGTTGTCTCTAAGTTTTCTGTCATTAACGCAATTGAACTGCAGCATTCCCGCTGTATATTACTTCAATTATTAATTTATTTATCTTCATAATATTTAAATGTGGCAATACTCTTACATTTTTGAGCTAAACAAAAAGCATTTTTCCTTTCATATAAAGAAAAAAAATAGTTCGAAAAATTTCATTTTGCTCTAGCTCCAGTTTTCATATATTTTGCGTGTTAACAATACGTGGAATCCTCACCCCTCCCCCTTACATTGCTTGAAATTGTTTCAGAAAATTCATTTCCATATATTTTATAAATGGGTCGTGTAACGTTTTTTTCCACTTCAGAGTCAGCTATATTACATCAAAAATTTGAAAATAAGGATTAAGCAAATTCCTTGTTACTAAATATTAAAATAATTTTCCAAAATATGAGTTTTAACTTCACGCATTGTTATTTTATTTTCAAGACCCAATTCTGCAGATGCAAATGAACAAAAGCAAGGAGTGGAGTTCATTAAGGCAAGGAGTTCATTAAGATGCATTTCCAGTAGTTAAAAACAATTTTTATTTAATATGAGGTTTAATATTTATATAAAGCAGTATCCGATTAACATGAATAAAACGATTATTCCGTTATTAACGTTCTCCAATTACAATTATTTTTAGAAAATCAATGACTGAGTGTTTTCATACTTTAATTCTTTTATTAACTTAAGAAGGTTTCCTTTTTTGATAAATACCAGTAAAATGTTATAAATGAAAATTAACGATTCAACTTGTGACATTATAAAATGTCATTGCAAAGATAGCCAACGCTGAAAGCCGAGAAATAATTGCAATATTTAAGAAATCGTCTCCCTTTCATATTCTGTGAGTAATTATTTAATTTTAACATGTATAGGGAATTTTCATTTGTCAGTTGATTATTAAAACACACTAATAAGATCAGAAGAGATTTAAAATTTTCTGAAGACTGCCATCTATTGACAGTATGATTAACATTTAATCAAAAACAACACAATCAGATTCTACAATTTTTTATGTGTCTTGGTCGGATTCTGAAATTTCATCATATATGAATTTTCGAAATCAACGTTTATTCATCCGTTTGTTTTAAATAATCTCGAGAAAATCCTTTCTAAATATCCTTTTAAAACGCGATTTTTTTTCCAAAAACAGTGAAATGCTTCGCCGTTTTTTGAAAGATGATTATGGTCGAGAGATTTTAAATTTAATATTTCCTATCCTCGTCTTTCTCAGGGTGTGCAACAAGAATGGAAAATAATTTTTTTGATAAATTCAACAGAAGCGACAACATCGCAATTAAAGAAATTAAACCATATGACCTCATACTTCTGAAAAACGCCAAGCGACCTCGGCATCTCATATGTGTTTGATAAAAATTTTTGTTTTATCACGCCGAAAAATACCTTACTCTGGATAGGGGACTGTTTTTGCCGAAAAATACCTTAGATAAAATTATCTTTCCTTATTATATGAATATATAAATATATTTTCTTTTCTCTCTTTCGAGATATTATCAATAATTATCTAACTTCTCCATCTGGCGACCCTTCAAAATGTGCAACCACTTCATAAGTAATCTCAATGTCTTATCAATATTCATATCATCTGTTATGTCCCGAGTTAGGAACTTCAGTTTTAAGAACCTCGTGGTCCATCCTTCAAATAGGCAAAACAAAGGAATAGTATCCGCATACAATCTGCTGGTAAAAGTTAACTTGTTTGCAATCGATATAGACTCAACTCTACTTAAAATTTCTAAGGGATCGTTCAATGCACACTACTTTCTATTTCTAGAAACTATTTTGTAATTTTACAGTAATAGTTCGGTTTTAGCTTTTTGAATAATTGACTATCATTTGTCTGATGATATTAAACATTGATTTTATTTGTTTAACAAGTATTCAACTGTATGTGCATATCGGCAATTGAAAATGTCTTTTAATTCTTGTTTTTATTATTCTCGAGTGCGGCATATCTTAAGAAAAGTAAACGAGGTTTCCTTCTTGTCTCTATTAATGTGAATGAAAACTCTTGACTTTTTTTTCTAAAGCTTTTTTCCACAAGCATGTATAGGCAGATAAATAATCGTAAAATAAAAGTATCGTTTGATTTGTAGTGGACTCGTATATATCGACGAGAAACACGCCTTCCATCAAGCAAAATATTTATAAATGGGTATACCATTTCATTCAAAGCTGCTGCGTTTTGGTTCGTAACAAAGCTGCACTCGAAGAAACATTGGAAGGTTTTAGCTATAAGATGTAATAAACCTAAATTATATGCAGTTAAGCTAGTTTTATGCTATTAAAATGACTATCCCTTGTAACGTAGTTGCAAAGTTAATCATGATTCGTAACTGAGAATTTTAAACGAGCTTGGACAAAAATTTGTCTTTCTGAATATTTATTTGCAGCTAACCATATTTAAATACAAAAAAGCATTGTAAAAATAATTAGAAGTCTTGAATATTTGACTTATTTAAAAATGTTAAGCTAAGGAGGTATCGCCAGAGAAGATAAAATATTTGCAGGTTTCAAAAACTTATGCTTCACAGAACGGAATGAAGACTTTCAAAACTTTACCAAAATTCATTTTACTTACCTACATCGGTGAATATTTCTTGTAGATCAATGGTCACTGACTGATCTTTCTCTGGTGAAAGAGAGAAACGCAATTTTCAAAAACCATTGATTGGTCTTGCTTCCCTGGCGGTAATCAAACTGTAAATACGTCTCCATTCTTACTCAAAAGAATATATTTGAACAAGCCACTGACTAGCTTTGGCGTGAATCAATAACATAGATTAAACCAATTTACTCCACTGAAGCTGGAACGACGAATGAGTGTTTCAAAAACATATCCGTTTCTTCTGGCGTACCTTAAAAGAAAAAAAAGAAAGAAAAAAAAAAGACAGGAAGAATAATAATTCCGAATGAGACCAAACAGCTTTCCTTTCTTATCTTTTTTTTTTTTTTTTTTTTTTTTTTTATTTCGCCGAATTCTATCTTGCTGCCAAAACTTGGGAAAAAAAAAATTGTTTCACCAATATGAATGAGTCTAAACAATCGAACATCGAGCGGCGAGAAGTTAATAGCTGACTACACCTAGTCTTTTTGAGAGAAATAAAGGGGATTCTTCCGTCTTTGAAAGGGAGGCCGTTGGTTTCGTAAAATAATTGCGGTTTGAATTTTTTTTTTTTTTTTAAGTTTGTTATTCTAGTTTTAAGGCAACAGTTTCATCACACCCTATTTACACCTTGTAACACATTTCTTCCTCGTCCCATTTTAAATACTGAAATCTTGTATTACAATCACTGGCATAGTCTGATAGTTTCAATACTGGACGAAGCGTAAGCGAGTTCCCTGCAACAATTTCAAATGGATAAACATTTTATTTTGGTACACCGCTAAAGCAGCTTCTGTTGGAACTAAATTACGGTGCCATATGACATTCAATATCATGTAATATTTTCCTTGAATTCAAAGCAGAGAACTTATTCAAGCAGTAAAACAAGTTATAGTTATCTATTAAATAATTTCAAATGTATATTTTGTGGCGTAGAGGAGGGTAAATGGCGCCTTGAACATAATCATTTCTTTGTCCCCGTCTGGCTTCTCTCATTAGATTTCCGAGTCGCGATGTCCTGCCTACCGGTAAGATATCGACTTCGAGGTCGAAGAGTCCTTATCACGAAATCCTTTACACCATTAACGCCCTCCCCTCCCCTCCCTTGAAAAAAATGAAAAAAATTGTAGCGTTAGGTTTGTACTCTAGTTTTTGCAAATCTTGGTGACATTTTTTTTTTTCTCAGGTCTAAATTATTTGGTGACTTTACGCTCGCAGCCGCCAAAAAGCTCCAAATATGCTGTTGTGGTAATTTTCTACCGGAGCAATACATTCCATGTGTATTTTATGGGAAATAGGAGATTTAGAGTTTAGGAGGCTATTATATTAAGTAGATAATGTGAATTATTTTATTATTTAAGCAAAAGAAAAAAAAGTATACATGCAATTAATATAAGTTAATTTATAAAATAATTAACAGAAAATTAAAAAAATGCCGTGTGCAACGCTGCCCGGTGATATGTCAGTTGCTTGCTTAGTGAATCTCTCTGTGGAATAAGGCTAGCAGCATATTTTGAGATGTGACTCAGGTGGTTTGAGAAAGTAAATAAAGCATATTATAAGTCAGTGATAATTCAAGTTCATAGTGCTGTGATGACACATTATTGTCACTGCACTATTATTACTACCTTACTCATTACGCTGCCTTAAATGGGTTTGCGTATAATCGTTATCTTAGTTTGACGAAAAAGAAATCTATGTATATTTCTTTTAGGAAGTTAAATGTTTTCAAAAATCGCTGAAATAAAAACAATCTGTAAATTTAGAGAAGATATCTGTATCCCATATAAGCCTCCATTGTCGATTTCGAAACTTCCGTTATCGCTATTAACTCGGTCACTTCCATCTTAAAAAAGAAAGGGAAGTGGGCACGATGATTTCTTAAGAAAACATCGATTTTGGAACTAAAGTTCCAGTTCAGGGTTTGAAGCCATCAAAGATCCATTGTGCATGCGATCCTGATGTTCAGCATGTATGATCCACTGGCGTGAAGAGGAAGTTTAAAAAATAGTTCTAGTAAAGTTGATATCCTTGTTATCTAATCGTGATTCAGAATTGCAAAGTCCATTTCAAGATAGGCACTGTGATTCTTCAAAATGATGATCTTCATGCAGGTAATTGTTATTAAACAATATAAAAAATGCCACCGCTCAATCTCGTTGATTTACAAAATAAAGAAACAGAAAGTGCCAAATGAATAAACTGCCGTATTAGCGGAAGTACATAAAAACGATTTCTTCCATTAGCAAAACCTAAGTTCATTGAGTGGAAGTGGAATGGAATTTGAAACCATGCAATATCATTCAGAAAGATATTCTGTTTGTAATAAGTATAAGTCATGAGTGGTAGCTTATTGTTGATCTCGTCTCAACGTCACTGACGCTGGCATGGAAAATTGCCTGATACTTGCACGTTTAACGCATGAGACAAATGTCCATAAAAGAGTATTGCTAGTTTCACACTACTCACGTGAAAAACATTGTTTGAATTTGGGATCATTTACAACTTTTACTCTTCAGTTCTTATCACCGACTGTATTTTACCATCAAGGAGCTTTACAGTCTGACAATGGGGATGGATGTAGTCGTTAACCCTCCTCTCTATGCCACTGACAATTACTATAGAATATATCACTCAAATCCAATTTATTGTACACAATAAATATATTCATCACATTTCTTTGACAAGCGAATATGTAAGAGCAGAAGCTGTGGTCTGCCGAACACTGCGAGATTCGTTTCCTGTCACAGGAATGTCGCGTCGACTGAATCCCACGAAACGCTCAAAGAACGACAGTGATGAAGCGGAGGCAGACGTCGAATCTAGGCGTTGATCGGAAGGATGGAATCTCTCAGTATTGTGCATGTACAGTTCGGTAAATGCGTTAAAAATTCACTTTTGCATATGTATAGTTAGAATATGATTTTATTATAAATGCTTGAAATGGAATTGCTAAGATTTTTGTAAGACTTTTTAATGAAAGAATTTTTTTTTCAATGTTTTAAAATAGAATTTCCTATAACGAGTATAATATATCGAGCTTAAAATGCTTACAATTATAGGACATGGGGAAATTTATCTACATTGTAGTCTGTTGCAAATAAATTTACCGCTTAACAGTATTTTTTAGGGAGCATTCGTATAAAGCCGGCCTTTTTAACTGCGTTGTAAAAAAGTTTGCATGCAGTTTTGCAGTGAAAGAGCCAACAACGATATTGCCGATTTTGGCTGCACTATTGAAAACTTATTTTTATTACATTTTCATGATAAATAAACTGCGATATTTTATGCATTAATTTAACTGCAACTCTACATTTTTCGATATAGTTTAGGTCATTAGATCTTTAAGAGCTTAATTTTAAATAATGTAATTTGAAGTTGGCTCCTTATTGAAAAACTGCCTTAGGTGAAATTTTTAACAATGCCGTGGTGAAAGAATGTTAGAATCTGATGTTGGTAAGTTCTATGAGGGCTTCTTAAATTTTGTCGTGAGCCAACCTGTTAGGTATTACAATTTTTATAATGCGCCCTTTTTGATATCATTTACATTCGCAAACATAATCAATTACGAAAATTGTTTTGCCTTCACATGTTTTAAACTAAAACTTATCAGTTAATATTAATGATTTCAATTTCTTTTAATTCCTAATTAATCTTTAAAATTTCCAATTTTTCATATTTGTAATATACCTATAATTTTTTTTGTATAAAAATAGAACTATTACGATAAGCTTAAGAAGCCCTAATTTCTAAACAATGAACAATTACATTAAATAATTTCTCAAATATCAATATTGGGGAATAATTCCAATGGTAAGTAAAATTGTTATTTATAGATTTTTATTGTCATTTATAAATTTAGAATTTTATTAACATATATTTTTGTTGAAGCAATTGTTTTGCGAAATGATTCACAGTTTTCAGGAGTGGCCCATGTACAGAATTCTGCATTTTTAAAATTAAATGTTTTATTTATAATTAATAAATGATTATTGTTTTAAATGAAAATATCCATAATTTTCTACAAACATTATTTATTAAATAAGGATATTTTTGCATACCGGACTGTTAAGCAAGATAGAGTTAATTTTCAGAAATATTATTTTGAGTATTCAGTTTTAATTTCCAAATTGAATTTCAAGTTATGCTAAATGGCTCATTTCATCACTTGTTGACATCATTCTTTACTTAAAAATAGGATAACGGTTAAGAACAAGATAAAGAATGCCCGAGTGGCTCCTACTTAGCTCCTAAATAATGCCTTTGAGCAAGCACATGGTTGATTGATCCATTTTTATTGTTAGAGGGGATAATTCTTTGGTACAGAAAATATGTTAAAAATCGGCATGTCTAATGTAAAAACTATGTACTTAATTTTATTCACCTAGCACATTGCAGTTTTGAAATCTGTGTTTAGATGCGTATGGATACAGCCCTTTCATCAACGGTTTTTGACTAAAATTTGACACATCTATCCACAAAATGTATTTTTTATGCATTTATTAATAAAGTAAAAAAAAATACAGCAGTATAATAAAATACAAATCATGTTTATATATCCTTACAAAATAAACTTGAAAATAAAAAAGCCATATTTCAATCAATTTATATAAAATTCTACATCGATCAATGTGTTAAAAGCACTTCAAGCTTTCTTTTATAAGTAAACTTCTTAAAATTAAAAATATCAAGCCAGTTTAACCTAATCGTGCAGGCATTTCTCTGATACATTGGAATCGCCATTAGAAAACCGTTATTTGACCACTCGTGGTAGATTTAGTGTTACTTTCTTGCGAGTAATACAACTTGCTCTTCTTAAATGTGCATATTTTTAATGTCTACTCTTTTCTAATGGTAGGTAAGGCGATGTACAAGCTTTGCATAGATTGATGCTTACCAATGATGTAACATAAATTTAAAACACACTTGATAATTTGTTTTAGCGCAGCTCCGTGGTTTGAACTACAGTTTAGTTGGTTTGTAACAAATCTTTCACATCTACATTTTTTACATTGATTAAAATTTATCTTGATTTTATATTAGTTATATAAATGGAGATATGCAATGGTCAATTTTATTAACTTTTTGTTTTTTACATTTCAAAATGCAAACTTCGGGAGCCGATATGCTGCAAGTTACAGAGGTTCTCTGGAAACTCGGAAATTAGTCAAAACCTCTGAATAAAAAGTGTTGTCACAGGAGTCTAATGATGATGGATGATCTTTGGCAACGGATGATCCTTCTAAAACATTTATTGATATCAAATCAACTCTGGAGTTTTACCTTACTAGATCAATGGATGAATTTTTTTCAGCTGCAAAGAGAATGAAAATAGTTGGAAGGTAAATTCATTTTCATTCATTAATTTAAAATTATTTTCTTTTGCAATTACTGTTTTTTTTTCTCTTATACAATGGACTCTCCTATGACACAGCTCTATATAAACTAGATCACATAAAGCATTAAATGAATTTTGACTAGGTTTCATAAATCTCGGGAAAAAAAAGTTATATATTAATCTTAGCACTTAATTTTTGTCCTTGTTCAGTAAAGAAAATTTATGCAGATATATATTAATATGAACATTAAAACTGATGCTTTAACATCCCCCTAGAAATAAGCGCACATAAAAGTTCGAGACCTGTTTGAACTTGATAATTGAGTTATAATTAACTGGTATTCATTTCACCACATACTGACATAATTTGTCATTTAGAAATCAGATGCCTGTTCAGAAAAAGGTAAAGATGCATGAATATTTCCTGGTTAATTCCTGAAAATGTCCGTTGAATGCTCCATTTGATATAATTATGATCACTCTTCGTTGTTGGAGAGTCTATTTCATTTATGTTAATTATATAATAATTGTATATATCAATTTATTTGTAAACATGCCTTTTATTTTTACAAAGTATATTGAGAACCGCAATTCTCGCATTGATTTAGTATATTAATTTATTCATTAATTCATTTGATTTTGTTTATAATATTTACATTTATCTAAAGATTTAACGCAAAGGGCCGTTTGACACTTTCAGTATCCTGGGGAAAACGCAGATGAAAGTTGTGCTTGCCTCTCTTAATATATAATAATTTTAACTGCACCTCCCCCACAAAAAAATTATAATTCCATATTAGCATAAATAGTTTTTGATGGAAATATGATATGTGTTGCTCATGTTCTTTTATAACTCTTATAGGTATCGGCATTTGTATAAATCTGCGAAAAGACTGATAATTTGAAAACATTCCAGTCCTATAACTTAATGGTATGTATAAAATATCACTTTTTTCCCGAATATTTATCTTAAAAATGGCAATGTCTTTCCTAAAAATAAACAAATAAGAGTCCATCGTTCGAAACGAATCGGCATTGTGAACAGGAACAATTGGTGAAACTGCTTTTACATGCAATAAAATATCGATTTTGGAATGCTTAAGTTTTCTTTTTCTTTACCATTTCCCGTTATGTCAATAACTTAAAAAAAAGTCATGCATGCTTTTAACTTTTCGGTAAAAAAAAAAAAAAAAAAAAAACCCTTTTCTTACTTGTCAAAATTTGCATTGCTTGTATTTGCTACGTATTGCTAAAATATCAGAAAAATACATCATTATGTACAGTTAAAGATCTGTATGATATTTTAAACTTTGAACACTTTCCTTCAAAGGAATAACCGCCAGTCGATTTGTAAATTTACGACTATGTGAATGGAATAATTCGAAAACCCAATTTCTTTAAACAAAGTGAATTTGGAATGGGATCTCATCGCCATTACTTTTGATCTGTTTGAACTTTAAATCTAATCAATGGGAAGGAAATGTTTCAAAATAAGTATTCGATTTTCTTCTCTGTGCTATGAAGCTCAAAATTTGCCATCTTCTGTTAATATAAGAGAGAAAGGTGAAGGTAGAACACCACCTCTGGCTCATCACTGCTGTCCCCAAGCTTTCAGCCAATCTTGTACTTGTATTACAATAATATTGAACCCTTGCATTCGTACATAAATTCCGATTGTTATTGTGCAAGAAGCATCGTTTTCAAATTCTTGTTGGGTAATGATTATTATATAGCCCGTACAAGAGAAAAAAACTAACATTAATTTTTAGGAATTGTAACAAACTTGCAATTAGTTTTGAGATCTATGCACTAAAAGTAAACTTTATATCCACATATATATAATAATGCACCTCATTAATTTTAGATCTGAAAGAGTTAAATAAATTGGTGTTTTTGTGAGCCTGCACTGTTTTGTCTTGAAGGAAATTAAGACGCATATGTTATGGCATGTGCTTTAAAGAGCTCTATAATGAAAACAGCCGTAACAAAAAACTTAACAGTAAATAAAAAGTGAAGTATTTGAAATGAATTCTCCGAGTTTTGTTCAAAAGAGACTTTTTTACTCAACTACTAGAATTCAGTAATATATAATATAAGGTAGAATTTTGTTGTTGAAACTTCATTTCTTTATGTGCTAAAGTTAGAATTTTTCCTTTCTCGTTTACGAAGCGCTGAGGAAGTATTACAGTAGGCAAAAAATTCAAATTGAGAGACTGAATCTCCACGTTTCAGATCGTCCCGAGTTCGGAAAATACATTTTTAAAAACACTTTAATTATATCAAGAGGATCAGCGTTTTGAAGCAGTTGTAGAAGAATTTTGATGCAGATTCTATCTATGTAGAGCCAACTTTTCATATCGGATTTTTAACTTAGTGTTTTTACTTTCTCGTGTACAAAGCATATATACAAAGGAAAAGTATTGTATTGAATTCGACTTTTTGACGAATCGCCACGTTCTGAGAGCGAAAAACACATTTTTGGAATTGTTTCATGAACTTAATATCGCAAAAACATTTCCAGCTAGACGAATGAAATTTGATATGTAGTGTTTACACAAAATTAATGGTTTCTGTCTGATTTTGAACGGAGTCTATTCGTAGAAAGTCTGTCTGTGCACGAACCTACAACTCTATTAAAGATGAATGCATATGTTAATTGAACTTCTCAGTATCAGACCATTTGACCTACAGTTACAAAATTTTGGTCATACATACCTTGGAGGCTAAGAAAGTGCATTTCAGATAGATTTTTAAAATTTTAATTAAAAATTAAGTTGAATTTTGTCGTTTTTTCTTCATAAATTCCGAAGAATGAAAAAACCACAAATATTTTATCATTCCAATATGTATAAAAATACCTATTTAATAAGCGTGCAAAATTTTAAATTTTTGGAATTATTATTATTTTTTTAATTTTTAATAGATTACATCTGTTACACTGAAGTTCAAACTATTTTCCTTATTTCTTCACCTATCTAATTACTTGAATTTTTTTCTGTAGTTGAAAGAAGAAAGGTTCTGTTTAATATTGTTACGAAATTTTTTTTCTACAAAAATACAACTAATCAATCGTAAAGACGCAGCACATTTAATTGCTAGTTCAGCAGCTTTCTTGCTGTTTAATCCTCCAGTTTCTCTACGTGTCGGCGACTCCGACTTCTCTCACACACCATTTCTGACGATATACACGACTTGCCACCAGAATAGTAGTTTTTGATGGAGAGCCTGGGCGATCAGCCTATAATCTCCGCTCCCTAATCGTGCTATTGGAAGATAACTGTGCAAACATAGTATAACATAATAATGTAGTGCATAGTAATTTAGAAGTTTTTGAAAAGCTTGTTAATTGTTAAAAAAAAAAGAGAGAAGGAAGAAAAGGATAAAAATAAGAAGATTACAAGAATAAAATAATTCCATAGTAAATAAGAAAGAAGGGATGAAACTGATAAGAATACGTCTAAGTTAAAGTACTTAATGGGTTGGGAAGGGTTAGTAAGGGCGTTGGCTGGTCAGCAATTCGATCTTCATTCTCGTCCGTCTGGCAGAAAAGGAGATAAGAACCGGTTCGAACAGGGTTCTTAGGTGTTTATGAAGTTCCCCAAGGTCGACGCGTGCCTGGCACATGGCTTCTTAATAGTCGTCGTCTTTCTTCTTTGCGGTTTTGCGGTTGGTCATGCCTTTGACTCCTTTTTAATGGATTTTCCTCCCAATTCAGGAGTGCTCGCGGTCTTTTCTTGTACAATGGATCGTAAGGGTTGTATGTGAAAATTTGATGATGTGAAAGGTTGATATGAAAATCTTTTCTCATGTTGTTATTTCTAACAAACCAGGGCATGTTGGAGATTTGCCTGAGGATTTTATTTTGCAGGATTTCTAGCTTGGTGATGTGGGTCTGCGCTGCAACTCCCCAAATCGGGGCTGCATAGGTGAGAATTTGTCTAAGAATAGATTTGTAAATGAGGATTTTATTTTTTATGGAGAGTTTGGAGTTGTGGTTGATAAGTGAGTATAGGGTGGCTTTTGCTGTTAGGTATTTCTTCCTGATGGAACTAATGTGTGGCCCAAACGTGAGTTTTTGATCAAGGATTACGCCTCGGTATTTAGTTTCTTTTTGCCAGGGGATTGTAATTTTGTTGAGGGTAGGAGGAGTTGGTTTATTTTTCTTGCTTGAGAAATAGATTGCCTGACTTTTTTCTGCGTTTACCATTACCATCTTCCATTTAATGAGCCATTTTTCCAATTGGTTAAGGTGAAGTTGGAGGTCATCTGCTATTTTATTTCTGTTTTCATTAGTGCTAAGAATTGACGTATCAACGGCGAAAAGATATAGTTGTGTTCTTGTGGTTCTAGTGATGTCATTGATATAAATGTTGAAACAGATTAGTGCAAGAATGGAGCCCTGGGCTATGCCAGCTTGGAGTGGTTTGGGTGAGGATAATTCCTCTTCAACACGAACTTTGAATTTTCGGAATGTTAAGTAAGATGCTAGGAGCTTGATTAGGCCGTCCGGGATATTTAGTTGGATTATTTTGTAGATGAGTCCCTTGATCCAAACCTTGTCGAAAGCTTTCGCAATATCCAAGAAGACTGCACCAGTGTCTTTTTGATTAAGCCATCCGTGTTTGATAATTTCAGTCATTCTAAATAACTGGGCTACTGTGGAATATTTATTACGGAAACCAAATTGATACGTAATAATTTTGTCTTCGATTTCTGGTTTTAACCTATTGTAAATAATTTTTTCGATAATTTTGCTGATGGTGGGGAGGAGGCAAATAGGTCGATAACTTGTTGGGTTGTGGGCTTGTTTTCCTGGTTTGTTAATTGGGATGACTTTGAGGTTTTCCAAGCATATGGGAAGTCATAATATTTCATTATTGCATTGGTGAGTTTAGTGATTCTAAATATGGTTTTAGTTTGTAGGTTTTTGAGCATTTCATTTGTCATGCAGTCTTCACCCGGAGTTTTTTTTTCTTTTTTGTATTTTTAATAGCTTCTATGATTTCGTCAGGTTTACAAGGTTGAATTGGGTTTTGAGTTTGCTTATTTCAAACTTTTCTTATTGCGGAGTTGACTATTTTTTCTGTGGTAGGGCTGCAATGGGATTTAATTTAAATTGGTCTTCAAGATTGTGAGCAAGTTCTTCTGCCTTTTCCTTGTTGCTGTAGGCTATTGTATTTATTTCTCTGAGGAGGGGGGATGCGAAACTTGTTGCCTGTGAATTTTTTGATAAGTTTCCAGATCGAGTTATCTTCGACGTTAGCGTTTTCGATTTTATACTCCCAGCTATTGCTTCTATGCTCTTTCCACATCCTATTTAATTTTTCTTTAGCACGATTGTAATTTTTCTTGTCTACGGGGTGTCTTGTTTTTTGCCAAGTTTTCCTAAGTCTATTTCTGATGGTTGTTTGTGCTTTTATTTCTGAAGGGGTTTCAAGGGAGCTAGCTTTAGAAGTTCGGCAGTTTGATAGAAGGCATTATAGATTTCGGTGGTTATATTTTTTGTTTCTTTTTCTATTGCTACTGGAGAGTTGAGTTTATTATTTAGTTGCGTGTTTTCGTTGAGGTATTTCCTGAATTGATACCAGTTTGGCTTGATTTTGTAGTATTCTTTTTTGTTGATTTCTGCGATATTGATGTAAAGGAGGATTGGTAGGTGATCACTGGAGAGTTCTGTAACTGTTTTAATTTCGTGGAGGTAATTAATATTTCTGGTTATTGCAAAGTCAATTATTGTTTCTATGGTTTTGGTAAATCATGTTGGATGGTCAGGTGCTATAATTTTCATTTTAAGTTTTCTGGTGAATTAATTTAATCTCATACCGAGAGGGTTGGCTTTTTCACAGTTCCAATTTTTATGTTTTGCTTTAAAATCGCCAATGAGGATGGTTTCAAAGTTGGTCTGGATTAGCGTTTCGATATCTATTACAAAGGCGTTATCAGAGCATGGGGGAAGGTAGGTGGAGATGATATTTATATTTTTGTTGTGGATGGTAGTATGGATTGAGACTATAGTTGCTTCCAGGTATCTGAGCGTTGGGTTCGGATAGTAAGAGTGTTTAATATTATTTTTAATGAATATGCCAGTTCCTCTGATACTACGTCCTGTTCTGGTGGGGTTTGAATAGAAGGTATAATTTGCTATTGCAGTTTTATTATTAGTGTGGAGGTGGCTTTCTTGAACTGCCATTATGTCTGGGTTGTATTTTGTTGTGAAATCGTGGAGTTCGTTGATTTTATTAATGAGTCCATTTGCGTTCCAAGAGCAGATAAGGAGACCAGATTTGCTATTGTTCATATTAGGGTGTTGAAGAGGGAGTTATCAAAGGCTTCTGCCAGGATGAATAATTTGTTTTGTGGGTTATTGTCGTTGTCTAATTTATTTAGTAAATCTTTCATATTTGGTATTGCTTGCATAATGGACTTCAGATGTTTCACTAGCTTGAATATGTCGGAAAAATCTTGATTGCTGTCTGGGTTGCTTGGTATTTGGGTGGGATTTCTGCTTATGGTTGGTGCGGTGTGACTTTTTTCCTGTTGTGGGGTTTCCTGAGTAGGTGGGACTTTAAATAGGGATGCAAATGATTTTCCTTTTTGAATTGCGCTGGTGTTCTGTAATTTTGGGAATTTATATACACGACTTCTTCCCAGCTTCAGAGTGCTCGTCTTTAATAGTTCCGGGAGGCGGGGCTATAATCTTCAGACCAATCAGAGCGTACCTGGCTGTATCACGGGTCTTAGTGGATGCATCGTAAAAGTTCTCGAACTTTCCAGTATTATCCATTTAGTCGCCAAACTCGTCAAATTCGTCGCCAAGTCGTCTATGATCGCCAAGCTCTCAGGTTATTGACGCACAGGACAGATCTTACAAAGGGTTTGAATGGTTTTTCCCAGGATGACACTATTCGTGCCGGGTAGCAACATTACCAATTTGTAACAATATCTTTGTAGTTCATAACATGAGTTATAAAGTGAAGTTACAATACCGCAAACTTTCGAAGATAGATTAATAGACAATCGACATTTACATTTTTAGTAGCGTCGTGATGTCACGGTACTGGCCCCCATTCGGAAGGTTCATATTCACAATCGAAACAACTTAAGACAATAATGTAGGACGACTTTAACACCCAGAAATTTGGTGGAGTCACAGTTATATATAAATTATTTGACTGAAATTTGAAATATGTACTCAATCGCACTGGCTGGTTACCTGAGGCGATAAGTAAATAATAATTGCAAAAAGAAAAGGCTTTGATCAAATTTTGAACCAAATTTATTTATTGGTTGGCTGTTGGTTTCCTGCATTTTCAATTCAAATAAATTCAACTCTGAAACGCAGCATTTTTAGATAAATAGAATTTAGTACTCAATTTTAACATCTAAAATATAGAACTTTTCAATAAAATTGAATCGAATTTGACAAAGAGTTGATATCTGTCTAAATTATCTGTCTATATCTATTTGAATTATCGGAAACACGATAATTCAAATATAAATGATTTAAGTAAATAACATTTCGTTATGTAGTTATGTTGCTAAAATTGTAATTCTGCGTCAAATTTTGTTTGATTTAATTGAAAAACAATGTGTCCAAAATGTATAAATATTGCTTTAAACTATACTATGAAGCACAAATTTTTCCTGTACAGGTCTCTGAAAATAAAATTCTGAATACTCGTGGCAATCAAAGCTTTTCCGAGTTCCACAATTTTATGCAGGCAGTGTCAAAATAACATACCTATTCCAGAATAGGCCAGAAAGTTTCGAGAAGACCAACCTCAGGTTTTAATTTTTAAACCAGATTTAGTGGCTTAGTGAGACACTTTTCATTGATAACTAAGAATATAATTAATTTTTTAAGTGGAGTGGGATACTTTCGGCAATGTAAATAGTCAAAAATTCAGTTCTAAAATGGAGTTTTTCGCCAGTAATTTTTGTATCTAATTGGTAATTTAGATCATATAAAACGAATGATTTATTTTAATTATAAAAAAATTAGAAAGATATTTGTCTTTTAAAGTATTTTTAATGGAAAATTGATTATACGTTGTGATGCGATAATGTTCAAGTTCATAACCACAGATCTGTATCCTTCAAAAAAAAAAAATTCAGAATAAATGACTCCAAAATTAGCATAATATGAGTATAGGTTTAATAATTGCAGTGAATTTATTTTCAGTAAAAGATGCTAATTATAAAAATTTCAAAAAATGAATATCGTGTAACTTGAAAATCTAAAAAAATATATCATGTATTATAAATCAAATATATAAAAATCTCGTGTCACGGTGTTTGTTCGTACTGCCCCGAAACGGCTCGACCGGTTTTTATGAAATTTTTTATGTGTATTTGGTAGGTATGAGAATAGGTCCTAAAGTATATTTCATTATGCTAGGTAATTAGGGTGCCCCTATCCAAATGTTTTTCTATTTTTTTTATCTGACATCAAAAAATACCTCTAACCACAAAATCTCATTCTCCTACCCCCCCCCCCCCAATTTTTTAATCGAGATTTTAGTATTTTTGTGTGAACTATATCCAAAGAATTAAGCCGTCGTTAATAAAGCTCAATATGTATGTGTGTGTGTGTTGGCGCTCTACCAACCATACCGTTTTAACTACAGCTGCCAAATTCGGCATGTTTATACCTTGGAGGCGGATATGTGCACCTCGGAGCAATTTTTTAAAGTTTTTAATTAGAATTTTAATTAAAAATCAATCGAAATTTCGGCGTTTTTCTGCCATGAGTTCCGAAAGTATTACTGCACAAAATTGATTTTTTGCATCAAATTAAAGTTTAAAAAATTGTCTTTTTAATGATATCAATTCTTTAATCTATAAATTAAGTTCTTATTTTTACGAATTTTTAAAGATGTATTTCAACCATATTTTTCAACACTATATTTCTCACAAAATAAAAATAAAATTTAATTTGGACGAGCACGTTACGAGTGCATAGGAAAAATTATCTAATTATTAGCTTTCATCAAAATGTTGTCATCATATTGACAAAAGCTTATATTTAAAATAAATAAATTGAAAATTAAACATACAAAAATGTAATTTCCACCATGTATCTATATGAAATTAAATAGGATATTTTATAAAAAGTAAATGCAAAGTAAATATTTCTATGATCTTTTAAAATACCAACATTATTAATTCCATAAATCAGTTATACTTAAGGTAAATATGGTTTAATATATATCCATTCAATTCAATGCCCAACGGTTAATTTGTAAACCTTTAATAATAGAAATGCATGTAGTAAAATTGTCTAAATGAAGTAAACAATTATATTTTATACTAGCCGCCTTTGGCGACCAGCCGGTTCGCCAATCTTAATGTTCGTTTAAATTTTAATAATTAAATAGGTTGAACCGGAGTTTAACCCCCTTCTTCGCCAAGTTGCGATAACGCGCCAAAGCTAGCAATCTTTATTATGCACTATAATTGAGGATCTGCTCCTTTGCTTTTGAACATTTCGCAAGACCGTTGCTGGCGATTTTTAAAAATTGGCCAAGCAAGGGGTTAAACTCCGGTCGTACCATTAAATATTTTACGCAATTCCAACTTTAATTGATTCTTCATCACAATATTTTAAAACTTCAAATTTTGAGTCATATAATTTACTCATAATATTATAAAGGCCTTCAGTCATAACGTAATGTGTATCTCTCTAATTTTCTGTTACCTCCCGTAGAATTTATGCTTTAAATTAAAGTGTAAATGATTAATCTGCAATTAATATACTAATATTTTTTACTGAAACAAAGCATTTTTTTTAATAATATGATTACTGATAACAGAGTCACTGAGCGTTTAAACTTTCTGGACACTAAAGAATATCTTTCTTAATTTATGTAATATCTCAAGAATTTGTCAACAAAATTTTCTCAGATTCATCATGAACAGATCGATTAATTAACAATTTATAATTTTAAATGCATCAAACACTAAGAAAATAAAATGAATCGTTTAAAATAATCGGTCGGAAACAGGTTTAAAAAAACTACTTAAAAAACGATGTACTTAAAACTATAAGCATATACAAAAAATATATAACTAACGTAAATACAATTTACTTACAAAAGCATGCAACTAACCTAAAAATAATTTAAATCATCCGTTGAAATGGTTGTCATGTCAACAATCAGAACACAATGCGCATGCGTGAATTTTCTTCGCCAGTTACGGTAACACAAATGTGTGAATTTTTCTACGCCAGTTGGGGTAACGCTATGCAGATTAGACATTTTTAATTTCCTTTATTCTGTGTTATTTTAATTCAAAAGTACTTCAGAATGAATCTGAAACATGTATTAATTAACAATGTTTAATTTTAAATGCATAAAACATTAAGAAAATAAACAGTATCGTTTGAAATAATCGGCCGAAAAATGTTAACCCTAGCCTCATTACTGTTGGGAGAAAAAAAAACCCTGAAGCCTTACTCATTTGGCGGTGGGGAAAATGGAAATTTTTTTTGGCGAGAAAGTAAGTTTTTAATTAATAATTAAAATTCTAATTAAAAATTCAAAAAAAGGGAACCCAGGTGCACATTCCTGACCTCTAAGGTATACATGTGCCAAATTTGGTATCTGTATGTCAAATGACCTGGCCTGTAGAGCGCCAACACACTCACACACACACACACTCACACACACACACACACACACACACACACACACACACACATTGAGCTTTATTTATAAGTATAGATAACTTGAATCTATAAATTCTCTAAGAAATGACGAATGTTTATCTAGATCCTCTCTTCTTTGATTCTCAAGAATATTTAGCAAAATATTCTTGAGATACAAATATTTAAAATAAAAACAGTTGCTTTCCAATCAACTAAATTAGTCTTTAAAACTGATTTATTTATGAATATTTAAATATCATTATTTAATAAAAATGGGTGATTTTAGACCACTTTATCTCAAAGATATCTCAATCAGCGCCCAGAGTTTCTCAAGACTTATTGGCCTAGGATTATGAAAATGTTGATTTTTCTAAACTATTCTATTGAAATCTTCATAAATCGATCATATCTGACAACAAAAGATAGATCATTTACTTATTTAAAAGTTGCGGTGTCAAGAATATTTCGAGAACATAATCTCTTAGGACCAAAAGACTGTATAAAATAAAATAATAAAATTTAGATAAAGATTAATTTTGATAATTTATATTTTATAACTTTTTTAAGTATATTTATAGACAGAAAAAAAGTATATATTTAAGTCCTTTTGAAAATAATACTAAAAACTGAATTTTATGATAAATCTTTGTAGAATAATTCTTAAGATACTGCATAAATTATGAAAATTATTCTGTAGTGCACGTATAACTTAAATTCTGAACAATTCTGTTTCCAGTACTCATATCAAAAAAAAAAAAAAATCGTTGTTTCAGTAAAAAATGTTTTTTTACATTGATTGCAGTTTAATCATTGCCACTTTAATTTTATTAAAGCGGCACGGATTGAAAATTAGAGAGAGTGAGATAGTACATTATGGCTTTAGGTCGTTTTAAAAGTATGAGTGAATTATACGACTCTCAAAATTTGAAGCTTAAAATATTTTGATGAAGAAGCAATTGAAAACACATAAAATATTTGTGTGTAACGTGAAATTTTAAGGAGCATTAAGATCGGCGAACTAGCTGGTAGCTAAAGGCGGCTAGTAACCTCTAAAATAATTACTATTCCATAAAAAAATAAAAATATAATTAATAGATGTATTATGTTTGTAAATATTGTTGTATACATCTTCATAAGATTCCCTCTAGGCGTACCGAAATTTGTAGAAAACATGCTTCGAGAAAGAGGCAAAAATGTCTTTTTTCTCAATAAATTTCTGTTGGATTCATTGTTAAAGCCTAATTTATAAACTTTTCATTTTTAATATCTACATAAATTATGCATATTTTGTAATCAGTGAAATGTCCCCTAACTTATTAGATTATAATTGAAAAATCAATTTTTTGAAGGCTCAGATGTTCCCAGTATCCTTTAATTGGTGTTGAGACTTAATATTAAATACTTCAGTTCATTGTATCTTTTCATTCATTTTTTATTGCTCCAGTAGATCTAAAAGCAGAATTAATCAAAATCAAGAAATCGTAATTTGATTATTACAATTCTTTTTCTTAATTGCAGTGCTTAATTTAAAAATTAAAAAGCTGGAGATGGATGAGCAACTGCTGCGAGAGTTGATTCTATATAAATTAAAAAGGCTTTAACTCGTTCTTTTTCACTCTTCAAGACTGATATTCTTGCCGAAATAATTCCATGTTAAAAAAAATTTCGGAAAATGCTATAATAATTAATGGCGATATACAGATTACCTCTTATTATGCTCCAGTAACTGATTTCTAAACTGGTAAAGACAGAGTTTGTAAATATATATTTTTTAAAGTTACGAAATTAAACTTTTTATATTTTTACCCCTCCTGTCATTCATATTTAATTAACAAGTAATATATATGTAAACTTAAGTCAATTCATTCTTAGGCCAATAAGTTTGTTTTATTGCAAATACTTTTCATTAAATAATTACAATTAATATAAATATCTACATACATATGATAGAATTACAATATTAATTGGCAATATAGAGCTTGGCGATCATTTGGCGACATAATAGAAAATACTGGATAAATTTAATTATATTTGAAAAAAAAAACTGTATAAACATCAAGTGTCTTTCAATACAGGTTTAAAGAATGTATTTGAACTTGAGTGGCTGAATAAAAAGTATTTTTATTAACGATTGAAAATTTGAACAAGATATTGTGTGTTATAATATAATATAGAGAGATGGAGATTAGTAGGAATTGAAAAAGGCTCTTGATACTATAAAATTTTAAAGAATACATTCATTCTTCTATGACTGACTACTACTGTTGAAATAATGATGTTAAAGACCGCTGTTTGAGAAAAATTTTGCTACTAAGTTAGCTGACTCGAGATGATAAATTTTAAGGTATTGTTTCGAAATTTAAATTATGCATTTCATGCTATTTCAAAATGTTCCTTAAAATAAATTTGGAGGAAATCCCTACTGAAGGTAAACGCCTCAAACTCAATCAATTTTAATCAGGAAACAATGAAATTTTCTTTAGCGTATGTTTTAGTGCATCAACGTTTATTTAAATGCGACTGATGGTATCTTATAAACAGTTAGGAGTCTGTAACTTTATCAGAAAAGCCAGTATGATAAAAATAACAAAATATAATTTTTTCCATCATTTAAAGCATTTTTCCCAATTGCAACTTTCTGTCAATATCCAACGATAAAACTAATAAATTTTGAGCCATTCTAAGAGAAGGCAATCTGTGTATTCATTTGAAAACTTATGCCGATGGATTTGTTGAAAAAGTAAAAAGTTGAAACTTGCGTAAGAAATAGCTGACGTTTCTTTTTATATGTTTCTTTTTATTAATAGATTAGAACTCGGTTAAGTATTTTAGTGTAAATTCACAGCAAAATGATGAAAATTATAATATATGAATATGGATAAAGCTCAGTTGTTCTAAGAAATAGTTTACTTAAAACAACCGGTGGGAATGTTCTTGTAACTTTCTCTCAATATAACCTAAGTCGTGTTTAGTTTCATCCATTAGTGACGAGAATTAAGTATATATTTTGGGATAAAACCATCTTCCGTATTCCGATGAGGTCCAAAGTTTAACATAAATCATTATTTTTGTTATGGAGGTTGCATCCTAAATGACATGTATCTAGTATATTTCATTTATAAGTTGCCACTTAATTACAATGTAGTAGCCATTTTATGAACTGCTTAAACATTTTTAATGTGTAGAAACGAAGAAGTGGTTCTAACAAAACCCCTGCTTTTTTATATTTTTCTCTTTAAAGTAATATAATTTTTAAGAGCTAAACTTTAATGTCGTGAAACTGGAGTGGTCTCTGAAAACTTTCTTTCCTTCTCTTTAATAAAAGTGAATTTCTTTTACGCATTTCCCCCAATCGATTGATATGAAAATTTGACACACAACACAACTGCAGTCAGAAAATAACACACCAGATTTGAAATATATAAATCATTGCATTCACATGTTTCTGAAAATACATACTGACCGATAATGAAGCCTTCGTTGGATTTCACAAATAAGTTGTCTACTGCAGTTTGCAGTAGAATAGAAAATACAATTATTACATGTTTTACAATTGAGTTTACATGTTTTTGAAAGTAATAAATGATAGATGGTCAATCTCTTGTTGGATTTGGATCTAACTTTGAAAAATATCTATACTATAGATGTTCTGTGTATCGAATTTTATTTATCTTGCTTTCTTCGTTTCGTAATTATCTTGCTAATTTATATTCAAAAAGACTTGCTCTGAAACGAATTTTACTCAAAATTTGATGGAAATCTGCGAATTAGTGTGAAACGTATACCAAATTTCATCGGTCTAATACAAAGTATTTTTGAGTTATCTTTCACAGATGGACAGATAGACAGACATTTTCCAAAAATGTCTTCATTGAACTTACCGAGACGTGGAAATTTCTCAGTCTCGAATTCGAGTTTATTGTCGATTAAAATATATTTTTCTATACTTCATATACGAGAAAGTAAAACAATTCTTGTATACTTTGTGATTAGAGTATCCAGTCGTTTTCCGATTTATTAAAACATTTTTTTCAAATTTCTGTCAAGCTGAACTAACTACTTTTGCACATCAATTCTATAAGAAATTTATCGACTTTACGTTTATTGTAAAGATTCGAACAAGAACGGTGTTAGGGGACCGGCTAGAATTCCATGAAACTGAATCTTTTGAACACAGAAAGCAGATAATGAATTGGTAAATTTCAAAAGTTATATTGCTTCCTATTCCTAGTACTAACAATAAAGGTTATCATGTGTATATATTAAATTTGATATATAATATAGGAAGATGGAAATGTGTAGTGCGTAGCGATTTGTTTGATATTTTAATTTAGTAGAAATGAAGCTGAATTTTGGAATTTTTTTGACTATAAATTTTTGGAAATATTATTGTACAAAAACGAATTGCATGCCATTTTAATGTTATAACATCAATTTAATAATAGATCAGTTTTTTCCTGAATTTTGGGAATTTTTTCTAAACATTTTAAACATATTTTCAATTTATTGCCTTTCTGCCTTTTAATTACATTTTCATTGCTCCATCAAGTATTTAATAACGTATTATTATTATTTTTTCATCTTCAAACCCTAAAGAGGAACCTCGTCTTCGAAAAAGGATACGGTTTATTATCCATGTGGTTTCCGAGATGAATAAGAGTAGTTACACTTCATCACTCTTTTACGTTTCTAATAACACGTTGATATCATGGGATTAGTCTGTATTAGAAAGATTCATGCAGGCTACAAATAGAAGATACGTCAAATAATTAAAACGGTAGGGCTTTAATGACTCACAAATTAAAGGAATAACGCAGCTAAACAACTGGACCGAAATCCTATATAATCACTACTTTCGGTGAACTTTCCTTTGGTCTCCCCAAAACTTTCTCGTGTACTCTTTAATAAATTGGCATTGGCGTGCAATAGTTACGAAATATTAACTTTTGGCGTGAATTTAGTATTTTTACTGAATCTCGTGTTGTCCTTGATGAATTATTTTGCGATAAATCCCTGTCATGCGTGAATAGTGTCCACAAATCGATTTTTTCTTTTCAGACAAGTATTTCTCTACCGATTAGAACAAAAGTTTGACGCGAAGCTGCACTTGTAATCGCAAAATCAATTACAAGATTTAATATATTTAAGTCACTGCGTTTATGAATGATGGAATTTGTTTCTGAAAGTACAGACCGACAGTCAACCTGTTGTTGGATTTCGCACAAACCTTTATAAGTGCAAACACTTTAGATGTTAAATCTCTATACCAAATTTTATTTATCTTGCTCTTTTTGTTTTGTAATAATCGTTGGTACTTATATTAAAATAGCCGGACTTCCTCTGAGCAGATTAAAAATTTGATAGAAAACTGCAAATTCTGTATAATCAGCATATACCAAATTTCATTCGTTTAGGTCAAATCGATTTTAAATTTTTCACAGATATATGGAAGTCGGGAAGGTCTAAAATATCGAGATTCGTCAAAATCTCCAATTCGAATTTTTTTGGCGATTATTATACTTTCTCTATACGTATTCGAGAAAGTAAAAAAGCCGGTTAGTGATGAATAGACACTTGGAATTTCGTAAAAACAGCCTATTTGTTCTGAAAGATATAAAGGTAATTTTTTAATCTCGCATTTTTTTCAAGTGTTTTTTTTAATAAAATGCAGAATTTTCAATGAAATTTCATAAAAATTTGCAGAATGTTTGAAAAAAATTGAATTATTATATTCACATGTAAAATGAATGCTGTACATGTTCAATGACTAATTATTTTTTGTAAATACGTTTTAATTGTACATGCGTTAAACCCAGTATATTTGCCCTCCCAAAAACCAAATATGGGCAACTGCATAAAAACTGCAACTGAATACATTCGCCATTCTGAAAAGATATCGCTGCTGCAGTGATCTAAATTTCATCATCTCTCTGAAGTTAAAAGATGGACTTTTAAAATATTTACACTTGAATCTTCGAATAAATCTTCAAATTCCATAAGAGGTTAGATATAAATTAAATATGTCTTCATATTTGCAAGAAACAGACTTAAGATAACATTTAAATTTGACTTAATATATGCATTTAAATTTGTGCAAAAAGTGAACTTCTAACATTATGTAACTTAATTTAAGATATAATTAAAAGCATACGGACTACTTGAAGGCTTAACTTGTGCGCTAATCATGAAAGGGTATCGACAATATTCTTTACTGTATGAGGAAGTTTGTCCATTAATTTTGGGGATGATTCTGCCGGGATTGAATGCCGTTCGTCTAAAAGAAAATTGGAAACCCTGACATGGCTATAGGCCGTTAGAGTCTAAATCCAATTTGAAATTTTAGTTATTTTTCTCCTGTTTTTTAGGAATTTGACTGCATTGCACAGGATTTTGATCTCATTTCCATAAAATACTTGTGGGGTTAAACAGAATGTCGTATTTGAGCTAGATCATAAGGACTAACATCAAGGACAGGGGTTCTTAGTTATCTTTGCAAGAATAACATGCAATTTTTGTTTTCAATCTCATTATAATTGAAGTCACTTAATCGGAAATCTGCTATTTCTGCAAGTACTAATGGATTACATAATTAATTTTTTTGTTATTTGAGAACTTAAATTACTGCACTTTTTATTATGTATTTACAAATTAAGTATGAGGAATCTTGTGTGATATATTTTTAATCTTAATTACAATTCGGGAATTACTGTTCCAAATTGAAAGAATAACTGTGTGTATTAAAGCCCATCTTTTAGCTGCTCTTTAGAGAACGATTTATTATTTTTTTTACTGCATTACGAGAATTTTAATGGCATTCATATGGAATTTTTTATACGGTGTCCTATATATTTGCCTTTGGAATTATAAAAGGTAAATATGCTATAATTCATTCATGCGTAGTTAATTTTTTTTTTCTAAAATACTTATATCTTTGAATATTCATTGAGGAGATTTGAGCACAATTAAGCATTTCACGAAATTAAATTTTGAACATTCTAAAAATAGTAGAAATGAAATTTAATTAATCCCTTCTGGTAAGGCTTATAAAAGTTAATACATTTCAATATGAGATACTTAGGTGTATTATGAGCCACTGAAATTATTTTTTATTTCCTTCCATGTAGTTGAAAATATCCAAATATTTATGAAATAAATATCAGTTGCAATTCCATGCTTGACCTTCTCTACGTCGATCAAGCAGTCTTATTGACGAAATCTTTGACGTAATCCCAGATGATAAACCTAAATGGGATAAAATATAGTAATCGAGGAGGTCACAGAAATGGATCTTAAAATGGATGGTTGGGTGAACCAATCCATCTTCGGGAAACGTTGGTTGAGGCAATCGCTCACAAATTTTGACGTGCAATATGGTAGTACTAATAACTTCCTTTTTAGATAGGGCGTCCCAAATATTAAACTTTGGAAAATCGCATTAATGCTCGGCGGCTGCTTGAGACGTTTCACTGCCCCACATTCGACAGTTGTGATGATTCACACCGCTTGATATTCGAAAAATTGATGAAAAAAAGAACAAAAATTCTAACATCACATTCTTGCTTATATTTAATTTTAATTAATTTTTTAAAAGGTCCAATATGTTCGGGACATTTTATGTAATTCACTTTAGATTATAATACGTTTTGATACACATTTTGTAAGTTTCATTTGATTTGGTTGAAAATTCTGCGTTTTATAATCCTAAAAGCTTGTGAAAAATTTGGGATTTGAAAAAAACAAACAAATTATATTCCTCAATGTTTACGCTGTTTGCACGGAAATGCGTATAATCGTGCCTCACAGCATCTACCATTACTGAATGATCCGCATCATTATCTGCTTTCTGTTAAACGGCGGGAACAAAATAATTTTCATTTACTGCTTGTTTCTCTAAATGCCACATGGCGGAATCTTCACGGTAAAATGTGGGAATCGTTGTATATTTTTTATATAATAGTAATTTTAAGAGAGTTCGTCCATCATTTATGGTGAAATTCGAAACAGTGTGTAAATTCGAAAGTAACCAGATAGTTTTGATCATGTATTTACAATAAATGACATTAATCTAGTGATTACTTATAATTACCGATGATCGTTCATAAACACCAATTTATTATATTAACCTATTATTTAGTAAATATTAGGGAAAGCAACCGATGTATTAAAATTCTGTCTTTGTTGATTATTCGAAGATTACAGATAAGTTGAATATTCGGATTTTTAAGAACATTATGTTACCCATGTGGCACATTGGTAATTAGGATTACAGTCCTGAGCTGCACATGCTCTGCATAAATCGAGTATTCCTCCAATAAATGTTAGCTCTTGTTTTCATCCATGGAGGGAAAGGATGGAGGACGCTACATTGATTAGATATTGGCGCTAATGAATAATTATTTGCAATACTTTGGTCCGGGCATCTTCGACTAGCTTGAATTATTAGCAAATTTAAAGATTCTTTCGTAACTAAACTTAAAAAACAGAAAATATTTTTTGTCCTATTACACCATGACAAATCAGTATTATAAGCATTTAATTACGACTACATCAACAATGGTTTTGTTAAGCATCGCATTAACATAGTATTAAAATGTCAAAATGGTGGGGTCATAATTTTAGTTCATAATTTCGAAAAGAATAGACTTAAACAAATGAAATTTAGTTTCCAGGAGTTTTTGATGTCGTTTTGAAATGTATTGAATAAAATGGTTGTTACCATTGGAAGTTTTGAAATGTGTTCTTATTTCAGAATATCGAAGGAACCTTGTGAAATTTTTAATTCAAAAATATTTACATTAATTCCTTTTGAATGGTTCCTTTTTTAATAATTGTACTATGAATTAGAGTAGAATAAATATAGGCGGGTTCTTTATTTTTTCCGAGACTCTATGTTGGCACCAATTTGAACACTTTAGTTTGATCTTCATGAGATGACGTCGACAGAAGTTATTAAAATACGCTGCATTTCGTTCAATCTGTTCATTTCTTGTGAAGAATACAATGACAATTTATGGATATGCATTTTTTTTTTTTTTTTGTGACGTGCAATAAGTTCCGAATTCTTTAGCAGTTAAGGCAAATCTCTGTTGGTAGTTATACTGGTTGGATTTCTGAATACCATTTGTAAGAAATCTAACTTGCCAAGGACTTCTTTTGCCGATGAAGATTTTACAGAATAGAATTAAACAAATGTTGAAAATGCGAAATGATGGTATCGCTTCATTTTTGAGGGAAGGGGTCATATCAGATCTGTATGAGTATGGGGAAGTATCAATAAGAATGCGCATCATTTTGAAAACTAAAATAAAAGATGGAGAGCGGTTCGCTTCAAAACTTTCTTGCATACTCTAATAAAATTATCCCCACGCATGCAATAAAAATTGTGGATCTTAGGTAAGACAGAGAGTATCTTGTATGGCATTGGCGTACAATAGACACGAAATGCCAACTTTTCACGTGAATTTAGCATTTTTTCTGAATTTGAGATCCTTGGTGAGTTTTTTGGCGATTTATCCCCGGCATAGGGTTAATAACATTCGAAAATTGAATTTGTGGTTTAGACAATATTTTCCCAACCGACTGGACAGAGAACAGAACTTGTATTCAGAAAAGAACGAACCAAATTTATATGTTTGAGTTATTGCAAACATGTTTCAAAAACTATTGACTAACAGACGAGCAATCTTTAGTTGGAGTAGGCTCAAAATTTGATAGATACCTACTCTATTGATGTTAAATCCATCTATCTCTCTTCGTTTTGTAACTATTTTGTTAATTTATATTCGAACATATGGATTGACAGACTTCTTCTGAAAGGAATTTGCTGAAACTTTGACAGAAATCGACACATTTGCTGCAAAGACTGTATACCAAATGTCATTCCTCTGGCCCAAAGCGTTTTTCGAGTCATCATTGTTACAGACACACATAATGTCAAAAATGTGTTTTCGAGGCCTAAAACGAGGAAATTCTTCCAAATCTCGAGTTTGAATATTTTGATTACAATACTTTTTCTATTTCATTTACGAGAACGTAAAATGAGTAGTATGAAATTATTTCCATTTTACTACCTTTTTGGCATAACTACCATTTTTGTTGAGTCATTTCACTTTATAGCTTGAAAATCCAGATCTCATAAAAGTCCATCGTCTGTAAGCAGAGCCGCTCTTACAAAGCTTGTTTGAGGTCACCATCATAAAACTTAATTTTGATCATCGGAAAACCTTTTTATGGGTTCAAATAGACGGAAAATCGAGTTTTAATTCCCTTGCTGTTTGAAAGGAACTCCAAAATTTCTTAATTGAATATTTACAATGTTGAACGAATGGGAGGTAAATCTTCTCAGAACTTGCCGAAAAACAGCATTAAGTATTTGTTGATTACAGATAGCATATATGGATATATGTTTCCTGATGGGGATGTTGTTTAAGGTTTCAAAGAATTTAAAAGCACAGTAATTCCCATTTGGTGCTCTGGTTATTAAGAGCACAATCCTGAACGCGATACGTTTAGCATCTGCAAGGGGTAGATTACCTTTTTTTTTTTTTTTTTTTCCTTTACAGACAGGGAATGGATGAAAATTCTACTTAATTTGGAATACTGGTCGAGTCATACTTTCACATATTTGAGATAAAAATAAAAGATTGTTTTTACCGGTATTGGGAATATTTTCATGTAGATGCTTTGAAGTATATATTTACGCATAAGCATGTGCTTCTATATAGAATATTATAACTTATAAAATCCTCTTTTGGCCTGCAGCATTATTTTGAATTGAAAATATCAATCGCTCGAATGAGTTTTAAAAATTGCCGTTGCGAATATTTTCATAAAAATACTAATTCAGAAAAACTCTTTAAATTTATATAAGCATTTCTCACTATGCTAAATCAAATCAAAATAAAACAAAGCTAGAAACATAATTAAAAAATTATCACTAATCTAAAATAAGTTTAATTTAAAATCAAATCAATGCAGAATTTTTTTAATTTGTAAAATGGAGGGTATCTGCAAAGAATTTGTTCTAATTGATCGAACAATGACTGGCAAATATAATTTAAATAGTCGAATGAAGTTTAGAATGGGTCGCATTTACCAAAATTGTATTGATGAAAACAATCTTTCTTTCATGGTAATATACTCAGACATGCAAGTTGCTCATAGACTTCTGGCAAAAAAATACCCCAATGTTTTTGTATTACATATTGTATTTATCTGATTTAGTACAATGAGTAAACTTAAAAAGAAATTAAAAAGTGATATTTTGATGTTATTTTAAGCATACAATTTTTCCCCTTTCTTTTTTCGAGGACCATTTAGAAAGTGATCTGGAACAGACATTGAATAATTATTAACTGCAACAAATGTGTTGAAACCAAAATGGAATATTTTGAATAGAAAGTGAAAGCAAACAATTTTTCTATTTTTTTTTTACAGGTCCAATTTTAAAATTCTTCGACACGTGGTACAGGACTAGCAAAGTGTGAGAGTGAAAGGTAAGTAATCACCATTTTCAAGAAGTATTCCTTCATTCAATGACTCTTTTGTATTCCTCTATTTTTCTCCTGCCGTCCTTTAATCCTTTTCATCTTTTAAGAATAAAATGATACAAAAGATTATGTAACAAAATAAGACTGTTTTAAAGTTCCGAATTTTAAAAAAGCATTAATCACAAAAAAATCTTTTTCATTTACATTTATGTATGCAAGTACGTCCTGCTTATTATTTGGAACCTTAAAATATTAGATTTAAAGTTGTAATTAAAAAACAAATATAGAGCAGACAGTACAACATTGTCAGTCGGACAAATTAAACAGTGCTTTTTGCTTTCTCATATACAAGTAAAGAGAAAATATTGTAATAGTCAAAACATTTGAATTCGAGATTTTGAGAATCCCGGTATATATCGATACTGTGCCCTCCAAAGTACGAGGGAAAAAAAGTACTATGCTGTAGCTCCTGCCACTCTTTGTAAATTTTTAAAAACGTATGTTTATTGTGTTATCATTGCACATGTAGAGAATGTTCAATTGCAAATATACTTGATCTCTTTGAATGTTCAATTCTTATTGAATTATAACCATAAACCAAGATTCACCCTCTGTTAACAGCATTTTCAAAGAGTTTTCACCATTTTCATTGAAGAAGTGAAATGGAAGTCTTTTTTACCCTCTTTTGGTCAAAAATCAAAGCTTAGTTTAACTAACACACGTCTCATCTTTAAATCTTCGGTTAGAATGAAGCATAAGGATTGAATCGAATCCTAGTGATTGCTTCACTCTTCAGGTAACTAAATGATATCGCAACTCCAGTGATATTGGTGATTTTGACTTATAACAGAAACTTAAAATCGTCAACAACAAAAAAATGGACACCTCTGTGACATTGTTATTTAGTATCGCTTGTTTACGAAAACGGTGCTGATTTAAATGATGTGCGTTGATAAGTTTCTTCCCGTTGAGAAATTAATTTACTAAGTTAATAACTAGAATATCAAAATGTTTCCATTACATGAATCGAAATATTTCAATAAATCGACCCACCAGGCTATATATATGTACATCAAATTTTTTTCAAAAAATGTAGTAGTTCCCTTTATATATATTTGAAAAATCCGCCTAAAAAAAGTCAACCCGCCGGGGGCCGGGCGTTAAGTTATTTGAACACGTTAATTAGCAAAGAAAAAAAATCGTTTGCATTTTAAGAAATTTGAGAAATATAATCATCACGAATCAATTATATTCTTAATATCAGCATGCGTTTTCGATTCAGAAATATTTCCTTTTTACATATATCCTTTTTATAGATTGAGGCACTCCAATTAATTTTCAGATCTATACGTCATTCACCCTTATCAGTCCTGCCAATTTAAGGATTTAATAACAATCATGGCGATTAAAATATCTTGTATCGCAAATTTAAATAAGATGCTGATTTGTGAGATGCGAATACCATAAAATCATTTTAAGCCAATGAAATTATCGGAGTTCATTCAAAGGAGAGAATTTTATTTTCAGAGAGAAATGATTGGAGATTAAAGTACATAAGGTTAATTTATAATAATAATAATGATACTCATGGGTTTTTTTACATAAAATTCAATTATATTTTATCAATTGCTTTCAACACTGAAATATTGCTTAAATATTTCTATAACATTTCACTTAATTTTTTTAACATATTTCACTTGTCCGTATGCGAATTATATTGAGCAAAGAACTGTTGGTTTCGAATAACGTGAATACTAGATTTCAGTGGATCATCACGTTTCATGCCGCTTTGAGTTGAGAAAAAAAGTTTTTAAAATTGCACCATTCTGTCCGGGAATACATTAATCTTAAAAATATGTGGGTTTTAGAATCTTGAATTGGTTGAAAATTCTTCGTGGGGCTCTATGGTACTTTTAAATTTATTTTTAACCTTCTAATATTTGTAGACTAGCATTCTGTCTGTGAATTACACAATGAGTTGCGTTGAATTAATTGAAAAAAAATTAGTACTATAAAGAGTAAAAATAACAAAGTGATGGATATTCTTTTTGTTATGTAACGGCTGATGTATTCTGAATGAAAAATGACAAGCGAATCCAGTTTTATATACTATCATGCTATGAGTCTTTGAGCTCCTGGTTTAAAATTATTTTTTACGTTAAAACATCTGTAAAAGAGGAAACTACTTTATAATTAGAGGGTTGATTATTTTAATATGTTGATATTATCCCTCATCTAATCAAAGAAATTTGCGAATGAGCGCTTAGTACTAACTTATTACATATATAAATAATAGGCGTCGGTTCATTTCCTCATTTTAATATTAGTTCACTTACTGAAGGGTAAGAAATGGTCCTGATTTTCTTAATTTTTTTTTAAAAAAATCATTTATTTCAAAACGATAACTGCTGGTAAAGAATAACAATCGATTTGATATTTCTACATTTAATCTGCCCTCAAATCCATATTTCTATCCTGTGAGCGGAATAAAAAAGTCCTTTTTTTAAAATAAAAGATTTTTATTATTAAAATCGTATGATTAGAAAATAAATTTGAGATTTATATAACGGTGACAATATTTTCTTCGTGGAACATGAAATTTATCGGAAATTTATAAATTCAAATTACTTTAGTATATGATCCCTCAAAAGAGGAGCATCTATTCCCTGTGTGGATTTTAGAAATTTCACAAACACAGGATGCGTCACAAATTCTTGCAAACTTTAAAAAAAAATCATTGAATAAAAATAATGCTTGAAAGGAGTTGCAGTTTCCGTAAATACGTTCAGAGAGTTTTGCATTTTTTTTTTTCCCCACTAAAAATAATTAAAGAAAAAAATGGACGATAGTTGGTGTTCACACGTTAAACTGAGATTGTTTATGCATATCAGGGAAAGAAATCACAGTAACTTAGAATCTTTTATTTTAAAGCAAAAAGATGTTTAATAAGACCGCCACCACAAGGTATTGAGCAAGTAATGCGCGTAACTAGCAGTTAAATTTAGCATGTCGGCATCGATCTCACCGAAGACCCGTTGAACAGTACCTTATTATTCCGCCGAAGTGGCTGGAGAGAACCAGTAGACACCAGACTTTAGTTATTTCCATAACCAAAAGTCCGTCTGGCGATCTTGGGGGGTCACTTAACCCTTAACTGGGGACGTGCAGTCTGTGAGACCGCTAGCGATGGATTTTCGGTCACCCCTATTCTATTTTTAGCTCAATTGAATGGATTGACCCTGTAGCTTCCTGTTTTGTGACATTCAATACAGTGCACTTTTTCAACCGATTTCAGCGGATGCTTTTTAAAATAAGTCAGTTATTTCTTTGAGTGTGGTCTCTAAGACCGCAGCTCCCTGTTAGTGTCCCATTGATAAACAAGGCTTAGCAGATGGCACTAAAACTGGAGGGTCAAAATATCATCCAATTTACTGATCATATTATAAAGCATTGCTCCAGACACTTTTAAATGAAGCAAAAAGTGATTTTAGTGATGACGATAATTGTACAGAAGAGGTTTTCGATAAAACTTCGTATTCAACTGATTTTGATATTTATGTTCAAACATAATTAATTTTTCCAGTGATAATGTATTTCGAAAACTTTATCAAATATATTAATATACCAAGAGATATAAGTACCGAATTTATAGGTTGATTTTTATACTAGTTCTTAACATGTATGTTTAAAATGCTTTAGAAAACCGTGCTATGAAAGCACGATAAAAAAGGCCAATTTTACCCTTTTGCATTTTTTTCAATTTATCAAATAATTGCTGAATTTTATATTTTCTTCTATATACCTTCATATACTGTAAAAATAATTGATTTAAAAAGTTAAAAAAAAATAACATGTTTTTTTTTTCAAGATTATTATTTATTGTTATGTGTAATTTGAGGAGAAAATGTATTCCAACGCATTTACTTTTTTCAAGGATAATATATTCTGAAAAATTTCTAAAATATATCTATCTCGAGAAAAAAATATCTGCGAAATGTATTGGCAATTTTTCATACTAATACATTCATTAGAAAATTTAATTTGAGTGTAAATGAAATGCGGTCTCGTAGTGAAACGGTATCCCCAGTTAAGTTCTACAATTTCACCTCCCCAGTTAAGGGGTAATCTTACATCCTCGACTTATTATTAGGTTCTCAGGGAATGTATCGAGGATGAACATTCTGACGGAACGAACAACGCGAGACGGAACATCATACTGCGCATGAAGATGACGGCAGGTAACGCACATCTTTGCTGCAATGCAGACGTACCGTGGTGTCACAAAAGCACAAGATTCTGTAAAGGCAGAACAGGTTTTCCAACCGGAGATGGAACAATGTTCTTCAAAATAAAAAAGTCCAGAATGAGGGAAGTGGTGATCGAACAGTCACACGCAAAGAATTTGGTGATTTGGACTTGTAGCCGGTACAATAAAAAATGGGCTTCATCTATCCACATGATGTACTGCAACTATTGTGGGTCAGATTCCATTTGTGCAAGCGCTCATCCTGCACAGGCTTATCTTTCATCGGAATCGACTGGAATTATGTGGTGAAGTGCCTCTGTTTGGTACGTGTGCAGTTTCAAAATGCTGCGCTAATTGCGTCGGATCTACATTTCCGGAATCCTCATTAATCTCTCAACTTAACGTGCACTTCTACTTCCTATTGATGTCTCGGCTGTCAAATTTCTCATGACTATCCAACAGGGATGTGGCCAACATAGTATCCTATTAAAAAAGAAACGGCTTTTGCTCGTCTTGATTCCTTTCACCGAGCGGAAATTTCACAATGATTTAGTTATTATTCACCGGTATTATGCAAAAGTTGAATCACTAATGCTCAAGAACGAAATCATTCTGCTGGCATCAAATGACGGATCCGTTTCTAACCTTGTGTTAATTAGTTATCTTCTTTTGTAGATAACATCTGGATTTGACATTTGAGTCCATTTGTCAGTCATATTTTGAATCATTTTTAATGGGGGAAAATACAAAAACTTTCAACATATTCCGAAACCGCATTTTTTTCGAGCATTGCGTTTCTTTATTATTTAGGTTTTTTTGAAGTTTTTACGAGTTTCTGGCGCATCTTTTATACCTTTCCCTGTGTTTTCTCTGTGAAGTGTATGAAAGAGCCGTGAAAGCGAGTATGTGAGTTCATCTTCACAGGAGCTAGAAGTCAGAGTTCTGCCCTCGGGTGCTCAGGGGCCTTTAGCCTCAGAATCTACTGCACATACTCGGCTTAAATTGCTGACTTCGGGCTTGTCTAGATGCCATAAATAACAACAACAATATTTGAAATATGGGAACATCTGTTAATTTTATTGTGTAAATTTCGATCTCATGCAAAACTTTTTCTTATGTTAAATTCACTTTTTCCGCATTAATAATTAAAAATTCATAAAAATATTTAATTTGTATAATTCATCCGTTTGCTGCACATCTTAATGAAAAAAATGTAGTAAGAGATTGTTTTAAAAAATTTATAACAATCTAATATCTGCGCGACTTCATAAATCATTTAACATTGAAAGGCTCATTTTTCAAAACACTGTAACTCTTAAAACTACATTTGAAATTCATAAACTTCAATCGTTAATGTTATGTCGTGCCAAACTTCTATGTTAATGTCATCGCAATAAATCTATTCAGAAAAATAAAAGCCGTAATGGAAAAAATTAGGAATTGTTAATTAATTCCGAAATCGATTTGTTGATTGGAACAAACGAATCTCTTTAAGTCAATTCCATCGACATCAGTTTTATGAAGATGAAATAATAAATAACAAGTTACGGAGGTGTGCCATATTTTTGTTCACTGCTGTACATTTCGGACGCTTTGATGTATATCAATGCTCAGTGAGTCAACTTTTGATTTTTTTTATTTTATTTTTTTAAGTTTACATAACATTTCAAAAATTTTCTTCGTATAAATTATTCCTCAGTAACACGAAACTTATAGTAAAATATGAAGTAGCTTCTCCACTATAACAAATACAGTAATTTCACGATTCATATTTTTTTCAAAAATCTGCGGAAGTTAACAGCATTTCTTAATTTTGAATCAGGCTTTTGGCAGGTTTCGAGATTCAGATGCTTTTTCTATTTTGATGTTAGATTTCCCAAACGCATTTGCTTGGGACTCTACCGCTTGACTTCTTTTTCTGAATGAACCTTCTTATTGTTGAAACTTAGATTAAAAACTTAATTAAAGGTATTTTATTATATAATTGTATCAGTTGCATAAAATTATAGAGCTTCAAATATTTGTAGAAAAAGCAAAAACAAATTTTGTCTAGGTCATCAATATCGAAATATATATTAATTGTAGAAAAACTTTTATATTTGTCTATAAATCTTTCTCTTAAATTCTCTAAGAAGCTATTATCAGTAGTGTGATATCATAGATTAAAATAAGAGGTGCACTCCGTCTAAAAAGTGTCCTAACACAACTAATTACCAAAGAACTAATTATATTCCAGTAAATTTCAAATTATTTTCTTAAAAAAGAAATCTAAAACGGTCTTCTCAAAACTTCCTTGCAACCTTCCTAATAAAGATATTCCCTCTCCCTAAATGAATACAGAACATCTTGGGCAATACTGAGATTTTTAGTTTAGGATTCCCACGTATTAAAACTTTGTACTTTTTAGTATAGTGATATAAATAATATGCATTTTCTACGCTTACGCTTTATACTTTCCCGCTTGAAATCAAAACTTAGCAATTCTATTTACAATTCTGCATACCAAAGTTCATTTGTATACATCTTTGAAGTTTTGTTATTGCATTTCCATGCATGAGAATACACAGATCAATAAATGGTCTACTCCTCTACGAATTGTATTTGAATGTTGATGCATTTCTGCATTTTAAATGGTAAAATCGCATACTAAATGTCTTTGCTTAAATTGTATTTTTGAGTTATCGTTCATATTCATGCGAAAATACAGAAACGGAGACGGTCAGTATATCAAGAAATTTTGTTCCAAAAGTTCCATGAAATCACGCTTTAGATGCTAGAACTAAATTTTATTCATCCAACTATTTACATTTTGTAGTTATCGAATGCATTTGTTTTCAAACAAAGGGAAACGTCGTGGGATTGGCTTTTGCTAAAAAATTTCATAGAAATCGAAAATTTGGTTTAAAGATCACACAAAAGTTTGATCCGTCTGAAGCAAAGCATTTTTGAGTTACCTTCCGGCAATGGCAGTTAAAACAAACCAACTAAAAAATTGGATTTGAAATGGAGTAATCTCTAGTTCGAATTTCTTAATGATTACAATACTTGCTTTTTGTACAATACACATTCCAGAATGCAATAAATATCTATTTTTATGGTTAAAATCATCAACGTCGTATTGAAATTCACGCAGTCACCCCTTGAAAACATAAATTTTTAAGATTAAATTAGCTTAAGTACTTATTATTTTTCACAAAACCATGTGATGAATCATCAGCAGTTGCAATAGTAGCGCACTCCTATAGAATGTCTCTGTTTAGATATATATCGAAAAAAAATCTATTTCAATAATATTTGATTTAAAATAAATAATTACATAACACACACCTAAACTGTGCATTTTTGAAATTCGCAGATAAGTAAATGTTGTGTAACAAAACACTTAGATACAACAATTTTAGTATAATTGATTCCATTCCGTAGTGAACCAAATAACACTGTATTCAAAGTAAAACAAATTTGCGATAGAGCTTTGGAATTTTGTTTTAATAATGGTATCAACAAATATTTATAATGATAAATTGCATTGATGTTGATACAACACCCAGCGGACGCTCTAGGTATATTTAGTTGTAAATTCTCTCCTAATTAACCTGGAACCCCAAAAACGTTTTCTATATAATCACCATGAAAAATGATTAAAAATGACGAAATTTTTCAAATTCCTTGCTAAAATGTGGAAAGGAGAACCAAGTATCTGCTGCTATACTATTTATTCGACACCGAATAACGTTATGGTGTTATGAAATAAAGATGTTTTCGAAAATTCATTCAATAAAGTTTGACTCTTTGAAATTGTAAAATCATCATTAATTAAATAGTAATTTGTTGCTGACAATCTGAGAGAGAAACTCCTGCTAATTAAAAACTAGTATATTAATCTTTAATTAAAACGGAGCACAATATTTTAATGGATACCTTAAAATGGAGTTATTAGCTATGTCTATATATAATTTTGGTTTTAAATGTAATGCAATACCGACTTCCAGAAGAAAATGGAAACGTCAAAATTCAAAATTATTCAACTTCCTTAATCTATCTAGTTAAAATACTATTGTGTAGTAAACACAAAATTATAAATTGTGGAATTTATCAAACTCGAGGCTTTATGTTGTAGTAAAAACTATTTTAGATGAAATATTTTATTAAATGATAAACTGAAATATTTTTATTTTTTGTATAAATAACTTTCAGAGTCGTATTCAAATGATTGATTTTCAGACTTTCTATATCTGGTTTTAAATATTTACTATTAGATAGGTGTAAGGTACACTTTGTGTATCGATGAAAGAATTGTAATCGCTTAGCTTATGTTAACTTGTGAAAACGAATTTTGGCAACAGATGTTTGGTTGTCGATGCTCGCCACGGTTGTAATCTACGCAGATGCTTTACCACAATAATAGATTTTTATTTTTCTAATTAAGAACTCTTTCTTAACATTTAAATTTCAAGACCCTGATTGTAAATCAGCCTTATATGGAGCAGCCGGAATCTAATGGACTTACAAAGGGAATTTCAAATAATATTCTATAAAAAAACACCGCACTCGTTAAGCATTCTTTGGAGCTTTCAGAATCCTCGCCAAGGAATGATAATCTCGCCAAGATTGTTTCTGCCTGAACGTATTCCAAAAAACGCCCACGCATAGTAAGTGAAGTTTATGAGATACTTTATATACTTTCATTTTACTTGTGATAAAACCTTGTACAAATCAGTGCGAGTATTCTAACGAATGTTGAATATTCATTTCGCATTACCTTCAAAAATATTATTCTCTTTGCAAAATGTATTGCTTGCATTTTAAACAAGAACGTCGCCAAGCAATCATCGCTTTTTAAACAAGAACGTAGCCAAGCAATCTTCGCTAATTTATTTCGTTCGTCAAGAACAGTGAACAGAAATTTAAAAAAAAAATGTCAACAAAAGATGATATCATTTTTAATTCTTTAGACTCGCAACCGCTGCAAACTTTAACGATAGTTCAACTGAAAAAAGAATTACGTTTCAGAAATCTTTCGCTAACTGGAAATAAGAATGAATTAATTTTGCGTATTGTAGAGGATAATAATAAAAGAAATAGTGAAGGAACTTTGGAAGAATTAAATGTTCTTCGAGTGCAGAATCTTAATAACGCTGAGGGGGCAATTTCTGATAATGCACATTTATTGACAGAGATTGAATCTCTGCTAAAACAAGTAGAACTTTTAAGTAATTCTTCTACACAATCGCCACTTCCTATGCCTCCGCCCTCTCAAATAGATCCGAATATCGCAGCTATTCTTTCTACATTAATGGAATCGCAAAAACAATTTTTAGAAAGACAAGTAAATCCAAATGTGATTCAAATCACATCTACAAATGACACTGCAAATTCAATCCAAATATTTAAAGATGATATAATTGAAAATGCACTTGAATGGTTAAAGGAAGTTGAAAGAATTTCAACTTTAGCTAACTGGTCTGACGAATTAAATTAACTAATGCTATTTCTCGCCTCTCAGGATCTACAAAAAATTGGCAATTAACAACAGGAAAAAATTTTAATGATTGGATTACTTGGAAAAATGCTCTCGCCTCAAGATTTAAAAGGCGTATTACAATGCAAGATTTTTTGGCTCACCAAAATGAACGGAATTTGAGGCATAATGAAAGTTTAGTAGATTATATTTATTCAAAAGACGCTCTTTTGGAAAAAGCTCCCTTCACCATTCCCCAACCTGACCGTATTTCTATGATCATAGGTGATATTACCGAGGAAAAATGGCAACTTGCATTAGCTACTCAAAATATGAATACTGTTGAAGAATTAATTGACAGGGCAACTGCACTTGATGCTATTCGCAGTGCAAAACAAGAGCATAAGAAACATTCTCCGAAATCTCAAATTCGATCTTCTTATACACATGATGAACAACGTCGTAAATACAATCCAGTAACTGACGATGTTATTGATATTACTTGTTGGAGATGTGGAAACAAAGGCCATGCATCTTTTATGTGCAGTTTACCACCTCCTCCACGTGGTTCAACCATAGCTCAACCAAGAAACGCGTCACGACAAAATCAATATACCAACAGTCAAACTAATGCCCAAATCCCATCTTCTAGCAGTACAACTAGTTCTGATAATAACACAGTAGTCAAAACTATAAGTTTGAACTCTTCAAATTCCCGCCGCAACAACAACAATCGCAACTCGACATATGGAAGATCTACAACCGCAAATAGTGCAAATAATAATTCCATAAATTGTATTAGAACTGAAACTAACATACGTGCCTTAATACCTGTTATTATCAACAATGATACATAAATTCAAGCCCTCTGTGATCCATGTGCAGATATCACAGTCATTCAACAATCTTGTGTTCCAAATGATATTGTTATTAACCCGTGGACTGATGGGCAGTTCCAAGTTGTTGACCATGAAATAAAGCCAATAGGTTGGATTTCTTTAAACATAATTGTTGGTAATTTGGAACATATGATGCCTAAAATTGGAGTGTGCACCCAGCTTCCATTTAAGCTTATTTTATGATTCGATTGGCAACAACAAGTTCAAGCTAGATGCACTTACGACCCTAATGGCTCATTATGTATTTCTACTCCAACTTCATTTCATTTGTACGAATGTATTCATGCTTCGAAACCCAGCATCAACTGTGTAGCTCTTCATCCACCCTCACTACCATCATTAGATGACGTTACTTTGCCAGAAGCAACACCCAATATAATTTCATCCGAAACAAACCTTATCCCTAAATCCGCAGGACTGTCTACAACTCAACAAGCTCAACTTGATGCAGTAATTGGCAAATTTACTGATGTTTTTTATTCGAATGATGATAACATTGGACTATGTCCATATGTGGAATTCAAAATCGAATTGCAACATGAAAATCCTATTAGATGTAGACCTTATAGACTTTCAGAGCCTGATCGCCAGTTTCTAAAAACGCAAATTGAAAAATGGTTAAAACAAGGTATTTGCCGTCATTCCAACTCGCCGTACGCAGCACCAGCTTTCATTGTGGAGCAGCCCTTTCATGAAAGTACTCTTAGGCGAGTTGCGGTAGATTTCTCTCGCACTATTAATCTTATCACAAATATTGATCCGTATCCAATCGACCAAATGGAAGACGTTATTCAACGCATGGCAGGCAAGAGCTAAAATTCTAAAATGGATGTAAAATCTGCATTTCACTGCATTCCCATAAGAGACATTGACACCTACAAAACTGGATTTGTCACTCCTGACGGACATTATGAATTTCTTCGAATGCCTTTTGGTGTCACAAATGGCCCATATACAATGACAAGAACGATTAAATTATTCGACAATCATCTGGTACACCACAATGTCAACACATACATTGATGATATATCAACTTCTCATGATGACTTCAATTATCATCTCAAAGTGATATATAAAATCTTTGAAGCAACTCAAAAAGTTCTCTTCAAGCTGACACGAGAAAAAACGCAATTTGCAGTATCAGAAATCACTCTTTTTGGTCGAATTATTTCTCAAGATGGTGTTCGTCCTGATCTGGAACGCATAGCAGCAATTGAACGTTACCTAACTCTCAAATAAATTCATGAAGTTCGTAGTTTCCTTGGATTTGCTAATCAGTTTCGAAAGTATATTCGTAACTATGCTGTTATTTCTAAACCTTTAACAAGCGTTTTAAAAGGTTTAGAAAAGAAGACCAACAATGCTCCCATAGTTTTAACAGATGACCAACAGCGTACATTTGAATCTTTAAAAACTGCAATTACTACTGCTCCAATTCTTTCGTATTTCAAACAAGGATTACCAACCTTTGTAGAAACTGATGCATCTCATTCTGGACTAGGAGCAGTTTTATCTCAAGAACAGAATGGAAAGCGTCGTGTCATTGAATATGCTTCACGTACCTTAAAAGATGCTGAAACACGCTACCACAGTAACTAACTGAAAAATTTCGACTCTATCTCCTAGGTCACAAGTTTCAACTCAAAGCAGACAACTATACAACCGCTTATGTAGTTGCAAAATCTGCAATTAATCGAAAATTTGCACGATATTTAGTGGATTTGGCTCAATTTGATTTCACAACTGAGCAACGACCCGGAAAGCAAAATGTCATCGCTGATCACCTTTCACGGTTCCCAACACCACCTGTTTGTTTAAAAGTTACTGCATGTTATGAATCAGACATTTGAGTGAAACAGAAAAGTGATGACTTTGGTCAGTATATTTTTCGCTTACTCAGAGAAAAAAATCCAAACAAAAGGACAATGTCAATCATATGCAATTACAATATCGATAACAACACTCTTGTGCGAGTTAATAATTCGAAATCTGTAGTAGTGATTCCTAAGACAATGAGAGAGAAAACTCTGATCGCTTGTCACGATGATGTTGGACATATGGACGCAAAAAAAAACTCTTTACAATTTGGAATTACGTTATTGGTGGCCAAATATGCGCAAGGACTGTAAAGCATATGTTCGAAGCTGTCATAAATGCCAAATTGTCAACCGACGTACTGCTAATGCCTATGGTCTTTTGCAGCAATTGCCGATTCCATCCACACCTTGGGAAATTGTATCTGCTGACCACATAATCTGTTTGCCAGAAACAAGAAATGGAAATACAAATATGCTTGTCCAAATTGACCACGCCACACGCTATGTAATTGCAACACCTTCTGCATCTCTCGCCGCTCATACAGTGACTGATGCTCTGTATCATAATATAATACTTAAAAACATATTTGGCTGTCCATATCTATCAGATGGAGGAACAGCATTTACCGCACGTCACACTCAGCGGTTTCTTCAAAAATATGGAATCACACAATCAACGACACCACCTTATTCACCACAAGCTAACAGTAACGTTGAACGAGCCAACGGCATCAGTGTGTCCTCTTTGAAAAAAATGACTGACAAAAACATGAAAAAATGGGACGAATTACTTCCAAATGCCTTACTTGCAATTAACACCACGAAACAAAATTCTAGTAAGAAATCACCATTTTATTTACTTCATGGATATGAGCCACGCCTTCCACGTGAACTTCACATTGGTAGCTTCATAGATGACACGCCACGTGAAGACCAATTAGACCTTTTAACTTTGGCCAGGGCCGAAGCAGCAAATAATATGTATGAAACACATTTGGAGAACAAGAAACGATTTGATCTCCATCGCAGATCCCATTCCTTCAAGGCAGGAGATCTCGTATTATACGACTGGCCGAAAAACGGAGATCACAAACTTTCTCCTATTTTCAAAGTACCATTTGTGATTATACGTCCAGTCGGGGCCGTGTGCTACGAGATCAAGTCTACAACACAGCAGAACAAATTTATCAAGGTTGTCCACGTACAACATCTTTGCCATTACTTTAAACGAAATTCACCAACCATCGAGGAAAAAAGCACAGACGAAGAGAATGAGAGCCACTGAGCCATCATCAAAACGATATTAAATGGTCTGTGTTCCCCAGAGAATTGAACGAAAACTTTGTTTCTTTTATTTTTATGCTTCAATTTAAAATTTCTTCTGTCTGTCTAAATTTTATATTGAGCGGGGCCGAATGTAAGGTACACTTTGTGTATCGATGAAAGAATTGTAATCGCTTAGCTTATGTTAACTTGTGAAAACGAATGTTGGCAACAGATGTTTGGTTGTCGATGTTCGCCACGGTTGTAATCTACGCAGATGCTTTACCACAATAATAGATTTTTATTTTTCTAATTAAGAACTCTTTCTTAACATTTAAATTTCAAGACCCTGATTGTAAATCAGCCTTATATAGGGTAGTGCATATTAGTGTATTGATGAGATGACATTTGAAATCTTTAATTTGTAATTTTTTTAATTATAAAAAATGCAATTTTGGATTCATATAATATGAAGTTATGACTTCCTTCCATGTTTCGATCAACATAAAAGATCCAGTTTTGGCATTGAAAGGAATGAAATGTCAAAAGAAGTATTTATATGTCTAAGAATAGAGATTTTTCTGTAAACAGACAATTCATAAGATCATTCTTCTTGCATGGATTACATATAAATAGTTTTGAATTGAAACAGAAGGAATTGCATATTCTAAAACTTTTGTATTCAAAATCGCTTAAAATGATAGTTTTTACAGAAATATTTGTAATTGCTTCTTTAAGAAAATACGATTTACGTGTGTTTTTAGAGGGTACATTATAAATTTATTGACGTATTTCGCTTTAATGTAATGGTTATAGTTTGTAAGTTTTAAGAAGTGTTAATACAATTTTTTGACAGATCTGTGCTTGTTATTGTCGGGTATTAAATATTTTTGATATTTTTTTTAAACCTTTTATTTCAAGGTTTACACATCCAGTGAACTGCTATATTATTGTTTTAAATTCACCTTACTTGTTATCTAACAAATATTAATACTGCAGTTTTTAGGTATTGAACATAAAAAACTTGTTTTGTAAATATTTAAAGTAAATCTGAAAACCTTTCACCAGCGTATAAGCATTATGTTTTAAATCCTCATTAAGTGGCACAAACAAAATTAATAAGTTTGCTGCCTTGATTTTGGCCATATTTAATAAGAAGCATACTTCTTTGTCGTCTCCTATTAACGGCCGCGAATATCTAATTAGATAATAAGTATGAACAAGGCGATTCACTTGAACAACAAATTAAACGAAGGAGATATAAAATAAACACCGAAGTTTTCACTCGCATCGAAATTTTCTCTGAAGGAGAAATTTTGTTGTCAGCGTGTTAAAAGTAGTTATCAAAATTTCTTACTCATTTGAGGTATTAAATTTCCAATTCAAGTTTTTCTGCTGTGCTGTTGTTTGAGCCCAAGATGTTCCATATCCTTTGTATGCTATTTTAAATTTGTTTTGAAAGTTTTATCTTTGCGTTGCATGCTTAATAAATTTCTTTGATAATATTTTTTCTTTGTTTCCTCCTTTAGAAATCTTTTTGCATCGTACTGATGGTCGAATGGAGGGTAATATCTAATTTTCAGCTAGAAACTCAAGCCTTCAGAAAGAAAAGAAGCATCTTGAGACAGTTATCCATACTTTACTACCAAATCATTCTAATCCAGCATCCTGGAGAGGGGTCTGTGGTGGTTGTCATCTGACGATTCTCTGGAAACACCAAATGGCAGAGGTTTTGCTTTTAGCAGAAATATATTAATCTGTCATTCGTAAAAAAAATTTAGGCAAACTATACCCTTATTAAATTTTTGCTGCAGCTTCAAAGAGTGGTGGACCGATACCGTTGATATAATATGTAATGAGAAGAAGAAGAAAACAAAAAATCTTAATCTGAAAGAAATATATTATTACTTCGCCAGAGAAATTTTGTTATGGTAACCATTCTGGTTGTCTGTTTTTTCAAAACATACAAAGATATTCTCTAACATCAATTCAAGCTCATTTTAATTTGCATCCTAAAAATGAGTTCTTTTATCCTTGCAAACAAAGTTTGTATAAAGAAGTTGTCAAAAAGAATAACATTGTAAAGAAAAAAAAGTGAAAACCGAAAAGAAAAATAATGTCATCTGATAAAGGTTGAAAATTATATCTCCAATAACCGGGTATTTCCTACCTTCAACTGTTTGTGCAACTATTTCAAAGATGCGAATAATATATTTTAAATTCACATGTTTCATATTCTTGTATGCAAATTAACTGATGTTTTGAAAAGCATTTATTAATCCTTTCATTATTGCATTATCAAATCGATGATCACTTCCAATTCCGAAATGTGAGAACACAACAACGAATTCTCAGGAAGCATTTAGGTTTTCTGCTAAATAGTAACTTTTTCTGATTCTGCTAATTGATTTTACTTTCTTTCCACTGCTTTATGGACATTATGAACGATTCAGGACTCGATTTATGACTAAAAAGACAATTATTACAAAGTCCAAAGAAGTAATAGTAGAGCATTGTAACTTTCAACTCTTGCGCCTTTATATTTTAGTTATGTAACTTGTGAATTTTTTTTCTCTTCGACTAAAAATATCGTATTCAGTGCTTTTTTGAATAATAATACAGCTCTCCCACAAAAGGGAGATTTCGTAGAAGCCAAAAAGGCTTACTAGAGATCCCTCATCACTTGCATCCAGACGCTTGCCTATTTTATGAGCTGGTATTCTAGTGCTTTGTGGTCAAGCATCAAAAGTGCGTCGGTGTTTTTTCCTCTTTAAGTCGCACAGATCAACTACTTTAGAATACTCGAAATGTTAGATAAATTGATATTTAAAATTATTAATCATGTTTCATAATATTCGATTTAAATCTTTTTCTGCCATTAAATAGTGAATGTTTAGGGATTATTTAGTTTCAAGTCGAATGTCACTTCTTTGTCAACTTTGGATGTATTGTATGCATAATAATTTTGTAGTCCAGAACCTAAAATGATTATGAAAGAATCAATGTCAGAGTTTTGAGAAGGAAGGTAAATCTTCCTGCATTCGGCACTAAAGAGCATGAAATATTTAAGAAGTTAGCTAGTTAGATTAATTTTCATAATAATTTGCAAAAACAATTTTTTTAAAATTTAATCCATTGTTAGTCAATAAAATTTAATTCGTAATAAATTAGTTAATGTTAGTAACGAAATTATCGTAATTTCTTTAGGTTAAAATAAAAACTAAAGAGAAAAATTTTATTTGAATATTATTAGACATTTTGCTATGAAAAGCTGAGCTTCTTTAATTCTCTTTATGGAGAAAGAAATGTCCCATGAAATAAAGAAGAGATGTGAGAAATTTAATTTTAGAAAGCTAGTCCTTTTATGATTAGAATGAACGCATGCACTTGAAATTTTCTATTTTGTAAATATGACCATTAAATGCGGGTTGCAAAATATTGCTATACACTGTTAATTAAAAGCCATAGATAAAATGACACAATACGTATGCAATGTTGTGTTGAGTTTTGAATAAGGTATTTCGTATTGTATACTAATTTATGTATAAAATATAGATGAGGGTAAATTTTTAAGCCTTACAATTGATAAATTTAAATTTACTAAATAATTGTATAAAGGAGAATGTAGCATAAACGGAAGGTTTTTTATGGCAGAAGTTGAAAACATTTCAAAGTCTCTATTATTAAATAAGTTCTAAAATTAATGATGAAATGAATTTAAAAATACTGAATGTTGAGAAAGCATTCTTTTATGAGAATAAATATTTAATTTAATCACCAGAAATTTCGGTATAATGGAAGAATTTAGTGATTAGGTTAAATAAGAATGCGCTGAATGTTTGATATGTATAGCCGATATTGAAAGGCGTACGGGGGTTTCTGGTACTCTCTTGCAATTCTACATTTGGTGTTTGTCGAATTTGATAACAAAAAGTAAATGTAATAAAATATTAGAGGATAAAAATTTGTAAAAGTCGAATTGTTGGAACGTTAGAAGAAATTCCTATTTTAATTGTAAAATTATTTGGTTTAGAGTTGGATTGCAATGGTATTTTGTGGACCTTTAAAAATTCCATCAAGAATTCTTGTGGTAGGTTTGACAGTTTGAATTTGTGATTGCATTAAGTAATTATAATGAGATGAGCTATTCATGAGACAAAAGTTAGGAGATCTTACTAAGAGTAATAATATGTTATTGTGTTTAGAGATCATAAGTAATATTTAAAAGTGTTTAATGAATGGTTAAAATTGAATCGTAGCAAGTCCAGTGTCAATGTGAAGCATCTAAATTTAATTTGGCAATAGATATGCATTCTGAACTTCAACAATGTAGATGCTAAAGCAATAAACAGCTTTTCATTACGTTTGAGGGGAGCCATACTATGGTGAAAAATAAATTTTTCCTTTGCTTCGTCCTTGGAACATTGTGTTTTTATGTAATCGGGTGATGTTGAAATCGTTTCTTATGATAGTCTAATAATAAAATGATAGGGCCTAATAAATTCAAATCTCCCATATGCGTTGGGTGAGAGAAGTTCATAAATTGCGCGGATTCTAGCATAAAACTTAAAATGGGGGAACACACATATTTTTAAAAATTGATCATATTCATTAAAAATTGATTGACAGTATATCATATTCGAAGCAATGTTCCCAATGCTATTTTATTTTATTGTCTACAAAGAGACAATATTCATCTTTGGCATCGGTCTGTCTACCCGTAAACACGAAAGCAGACATACTTTGAGTAGTTAGTTCTCTATAATTTGATGCATGAACTCCATACCAAATTTGCATCAAATATTTGAATGGAATATCTTAAGCAGTAGTCTATTTGTTCAGGTCCAAATAAAATAACTAGATAAAAAGATATCGGGTAATGTTATCAATTTTTTTTAACTATCTGTAAGTCCTTAATAATTCAAAAATTCGATATTTCAAGTAAATGGAAATGGGTAGTTCATTCTCTGATTACAATTACAGTTCCATGTTAAATTTTGGCTTTAATCAAATCGGAAAAGAATGTAAAATATAAATTTCATTTTTGACTACCTTTTTCCTACCAAATGCTAATTATTATTAGTAGCAGATTACACGATATATTCAGTAAAATTGTCAGATTAAAGTCTAGCCAAAAGTCGACAATTTTATATGGAATGAGAAAACCTGCATGCGAGAAAATTTTGGGGAAATCACTTCCAGTGGTCCACATTACAGAAAGCATACAACACAGTTTTATTTTTTCAATACAAAGACGTAAATTTTAATTGTGTGTAAAGGGGGAGGGCAGCTTATTTGGTCTTTATCATGCAATTGTTGGATAACGAGACTGGACTGGATTTTTTGGTTGAAATTATGTATGTAGACATCAGAATAATGGATCCTGTATGCATCTAAATTCTTATTTAATTCGCAATGAACGAACGTACTTTTTACTAAATCAATCATTAACAAGTGCAGGCGCAGGTATTGGTATTAACGCTCTTAATCTAAATACGTATTAATTGTGTATACAAATATTGTTGAATTGTGTGTGAAATGAATTCGATAGTGTGTTGGGTGAAGAATACGCGCATGTTGATTATGCGCATAAATATTTAAAGTTTCTGCTAATAACGCTCTTTGCTTGAAACAGAAAGGCTCCGAGTTTCATGCAGTATTGAATATTTTTAGTTATTTAGGGAAACATTTTATTTTCCATTGATATGTTTAGTTTTAATATTTGATCCTGCCTTTAATGCAATTACTGAGCAAAGTTTCTCCCATCTGTGTGAAATATTAGAGACTAGTTATCATTTGCATGCAATGATTTACTTTGGCTTACAAGTGAATCATTCCTGAAACTCCAGTTCTGCTTTAAAGGCAGAATGTTAAACTCTCGTTGCCTGACTTCCAGCCGTTTTGGAATGAGTCCGATTCTTGCCTTAAAAATTGACAAGTAGTCGATCATTAACTCAAATACAAAATTATAAATTAATAATTTCAAAAATCTTTGAGCCAATAATACCAAATTTCATCCATCTCGCTCACTGCTATTTTTTAAGTTATTGAGTGACGTAAGCTAATGGATATTGGAATAAAAAATTTATTTTGGGGTTTTTGAAATCTCGAATATAAAGATTTATGTGAAATTGGTTTAAGGGTGGTAATTTTTATACAAAATAATTAACTTGATCTTAAGCTTGTTTCTGAACGAGGGAAGAAATGGATTGGAAACCGTTTCTGTAGTTTTAATTTTCGAAGATTGAGCATTGTAATGAGTCCAAAAATATGGTCATTAGATCCAAGCTCGGAAAAAAAAAATAGATGAAAGCTGTGCATTGTAAATAAATTAAGCATTATAAAACAAACAAGTGAATTGATATATGAACCTCATGAACTTTGTTGGCTGAAGTCAAAATTTTGAAAGGCTACTAATTTATTTTCGTTTGCATACTACCGACGCGTCATAACCATGTTTGGCTTTTGTGCCATTAAAATTCACTCCAAACTATCGTTTGCTTACTATTGCTTTCACCTACTTTTAAATTATTTTTAGTACTTTAATGATGCCGTAAAGTTAGATTTGCTAAATTTCTTCCAACAAACTTCTAATTATTTTGGAGTTCGGAAGTTTCTTGCATACGAATGGATAGCCAATCATTACCACAAATTGTTCTAAATTTAATAACCTTTTTTTTGTAAGTACTTAAAATTTAATCCCTCTCGCTCACTGCATTTATTGAGTTATTGTATGGCTACTCTGGATCCTATAATTCAGTTTAAAATTCTATTTTTAGTATAGCTAAGAGTATGGAAGATGAGTCGAAATTGAATTTCTATGTGAAAAAATAAATTATATTTTGTTTTTGCACAAGAGTGTAGCAATGAATTGGAAATAATGTCCAGTTTAAATTGTTTGATATGTCGTATCGTATTTCTTTTAAAAATATATTTTGACGTATGTTAGATAATTATAAACAAAAATTGTAGATAAATAAGCTATTATAAATCAAGTGAGTTTAGACCACTGTTCCTCAACTGGCTCAACTTGAATTCATGAAATACACTACGAGTTTGAATTATTAAGGGAAAAAAAAATGTGAAAACTTATTCGCATTTCGACGATTAAGGGAAAGTATTAGGATCAAAGTTTTAATCATTTATTATTCAGATCATTTATTATTCAGCGAGAAATTCATAGGATTTATGATCGAAAACTAGTTCGAATTTTCTTTGGAATTTCAATTTCTTTGATGGGGGAATACAGTTCATGAAATTAATATCAAAAATGCGCTTAAAAATCGTAATATTTTATGAGTATTTGTTCTTTAGTTAATATGTGTAAAATTGTCCAATAATTTTCTATGCATTAAATCAATAATATTGATTTCGATTTTTCCTTGCTAATTGATGAAATTACATTTATTAATTAAAAGATTAATGAATTGAAATGAAATATTCCAAGTATTCCAATTTGTATCGAAACTGATATGTGAAATAAGAGATATTAAATTTAAAATCTTTGTTATTGAAAGGAAATGGGAGTGCGAAGTTTCAGGAGAAATCACAGTACTAAATCTGTAGTGCATTTAATTGATGTTAGCTTACAGTGATTAAAATACTGCACTTCTTGAAAATGTGAGATGTGACGAAAAATTCTTTGATGGTGGAGGGTGAATGTTTTCTAGTTGCGTTGGTTATTTTCCGATTTGCATTGTAGAACATAACAAAATCCGCTTTGGAAACATTGATTTTCATTTTTAAATTGAGTAAATTTTCAAATGTGTATTGAGGCCTACCTGGATGCATTTCGAAATTATTTCTGATTAACTTTGCTATAGTACTTCAATGCGTGCGTCAGCATAATATTCAATTTTTACTTTCTCGTATATGAAATATAGAGAAAATATTGGAATCGTAATAAAAAAAAAAATGGAAATTGAGGTTTTACGATTATTTACGTTTTAGATTCTCCTGGGTTCTCTAAACACATTTTTCGAAAACATTCGTCTGTGACAAATTTACCTCAAAAACGGCTTGGAGCTAAACGGAAGAAATTTTGTATAGTGTTTTCGCGCCTAAATTTGTGGGAATTCCGTTCAGATAAAGTCTGCCTTGCTCTTCGAATATAATTTAACACGATAGTTACAAACCAAAGAGAGCTACATGATTGAAATTAAGCTTATATATTTAACGTCTTAATGTAGACATTTATCCAATATTGAATCAAACTCAACAAAGGGTTGGACGTCTGTTGGTCTGCAGTTGCAGACAGATGTAAAAGTGTTAACTCAAAAACGCAATAGCAACTATACCAAATTTGGTATGTGAGTTCGTGACTACAGGTGTAATTGTGTACCAAATTTTGGCTTATATCGATTTGGAAACTACTCGTTTAAAATGCAAATTAATTAACATTTTTAGGAAGTATGCGATAAAGTATTGGCGAAACCACTGCCGCTGGTTTGGATATATCGAGGACAAGGCTGAATAACGATTCTCAACAAAGTTATTGATTATTGGACTTCTCCTCTGTTTATTTAATCAATGGAAATATTGCGAATATAGTTTTAATTAAATATCAGGCTTCCTTGTAAGCAATTACGAGTAATTTAAGAATTACATTATCGATTTGAATTGTTGGGAGCTTTTGTATATTTTTTCAAATCTCTTATGGACACTCCTGTGCTCATTGCTCAAACTAATAGAATAGTCTTAGATTGTCATACTCATACTTATTAAGAACAAACACAATGAATGTATATTCTGTTAAATGTACTGATGAAGTTCGATTTATCTGTGATGATTGTGTGATACTATAGCAGTTTTGGCTCTGTTGTGAAGATTACGAGTTTGATAATTTATACCATAGAAGATCCACCGTATATGTGAACTTTGTGCGTATCAAATTTGAATTAGAAATTCCAATATCCTGTTGATGGTTTGATGTTGAAGCTTGGAAATTCCCGATGAAAGTATCATCTTTTTACGATTTAGAATGAGAAAAAAAAAGCTGTTTCAAAACGGTTCCAATCTCCCTTCAAAGCAGTACATGAAGTACGATTTGGTGCCTGTTTCAGCATGTGCACAGTTAAATTAACGAGGGATGTTAAACTCTTGCTGCTAAACTATCTTCTGCAACGATTGTTTTGGAATTAGTTCGTTATAATTCAATTACATAAGATAACTTTCATAAATTACTAGTTTTGTTTACTAAATACTCCATTCCTATTTTTTGTTAAGAATCCTCAATCTTACTTTATTATTCTAAATCTGAGATATTCAATATTTTGATTTAGAGATCCTAAAAAAATGTTATGACTTTTAATCAGTTAAATATTTTTATTCTTAAATTCAGAAATGTGATATACAAGAAATTAAACAGATAATGCGTTCAAGACGGGTCAATCAAGCTATATGTACGACTCGAATTAGACGCTCGAATTTATTTCGCACACGCAATCACACACTTTCATTCAAAAATGCTATGATTTGAGGATGATTTTAAAATTACAATTTAACATCATATTTTTGTTACAACTTCGGATATTTTAGCTGTTTCTGACGCTAAGAGTAATCTGTTTCAGAGCTAAGTGTAATCTGTTTCTGTCTTCTCTTCAACTAACATCCTAATCTTTTAGAGAAATTATTGAACGATAATATCTTCATTGGAATGAACTAGTCAGTCACTATTTTGTTTGACGCGTGAAATTCAATTTACATTTTTACACGCAGTTTCAATGCATTTCATTTGCATTCAATTAAATAGAACTTTCACTAACTGAGTCGGCTTACGGAATGCTCGTCCATATTATATTCGCCAAATCCTCCACCCTCCATCTCGATTCGTTTTTAGATAGGCATAATCTAATGCGTGGCACAAATGTGATATACTGAATTCCCTATTTTCTTAAATCGAGGAGGAGAAAAAATAAATATTCATATCATTTTACCGAGGTTATTTATTAGAAATAAATCCTATGTCATTATTTTTTGACTGCGTGGAAGTTTATTTCGAACAAAATTCGTTTTTAAACTCCTTTTATAGAGATGGTTATTGTTAGAAGGAATATTCATATAACCTAACCTGAAATATTTATCTGCTTTCTCTTTTTCTGCTAGTAGTGATTTGTTACATAACTAACATATGCTCTTTTTTCAATTCCTACTATTAGTTCACACACACACACACACACACACACACACACACACACACACACACACACACACACACACACACACACACACATATATATATATTTATATATCTCGTTCAAACTTTCAGTCGTTAATAAAATACTTTTTATTCATCCACTCAAATATCCTTTTTTTAAACTTGTTGTGGATGACACATGATGTTAATACAGTTTTTTTTAATATTAATTAATTAATTAAATTTGTCCAGTAGTTTCTATTTGGACGCCAAATCCGTCACCATGTCACCAAATGGTCGCCAAGCTCTGAGATTCCTGAGGCGACAACCAATCAAAAATAATATAAGATATATATAAATAATAAAAATTAACTAAACTAATTTTTTTGTTGAACTTAGTAGGAATTGACTTATATATATTACTTGTTTACAAGATGCTCAACTAGTTACCAAAATTAAATTTTTTCGTCCAACATTTGACGATGCGGCATACATTCGCTCGTCGAATGTATAGATTTTCTTTTCCACTATCCGCCTTTGGCGATAAGTTAGTTCGCATGGATTAATAGTTGCTAAAATTTTTAATTAAATATTTTGTGTAACTATACCTTCCCAGTTTCTCCAACAAACATTTTACACATAATTACGTTATCCGAACGTTGTCATATACACTGACATCTTGCGTGACTTATCTGACATATGCATCGTTATTGAATTTTTAGTACTTCATATGGAATTAAGTGAAGCTCTTATGTCATTTACACTCATGTCCAAAATTAAGGTCGCAAACATAAAATCTGCGAAAAATGAAAAACTATTCTCTGTTTTGCCACGAAATTTGGCACAGAGGTACACCACAATGGAAGAAAGAACATAGACACATAACAACATGGAAAAGATTTTAATTGGGAATTAAGAAACAGGGTATATCAAAAAAGTGTTACATTATGAATCAGAGATAAAGCATTTATCTCCGAAAAAACCTGTCTAATATGAAATGTAACCACCGTGCACTGCTATACAGGCTACACAACAAGCTTTCATACTGTTTATGAGGGTGTGAATAATGCTTGGGGCAGCAAAGCCCATTCTTCCAAAAGCGCGGCTTTTAACTTTTGGACGGTATTAGGAGGGGGGTTATGCTGTGAAATGGCTCTTCCGAGACCATCTTAAACATGTTCAATAGGATTAAGAACCGGAGACCTAGAGGGGCAGTCCATACGTCGAATATCCTCTTCCTCAAGAAAATCATCAACGATCTGAGCTCTGTGGGGAAGCACGTTTTCATCCATAAACATGAAGTCTGGATCAACCCCCCCCCCGGAGCAACCTCATATAGGCTTCAAGGATCTCATCCCTACAGCGATGTACATTCACAATACCCGCATCGAAGACGGGTATTGAAGACATCATTATGCCACCTGAGACAAGGATTCCTCTGCCACCAAATCTGTCGATTTCTTTTACGTAGGAAGGATGATAGCGAGCTCCTCACTCTCTCCAGATGAAGATTCGACGAGTGTCCCTCTATGTGGTAAATCTCGACTCATCACTAAAAAGAATATGTCCCCATTCTTGCTGTGCCCAGGACTGATGTGTTCGGCACCACAACAATCGGGCTTTTCTGTTGGATGCAGTCAAATGGACGCACTCAACTGGTCGCCGGGCATAAAGGGTCTAAACGATTATGGGAACTCATTCTCACTGGAAACAGTTTAAATTTTTTGTTTTAATGCAATATTCATAAAATTGCAGGCAAAAATCCCAGATGCCTAAACGGTCTAATTTCAGTAGTTCCTCAAAAACTAATGCTAAACAACATTATTTTCCACAACAAAGGTTAATGTCGTGTTACCACTCTTTCACAATATATAAAATATAATTTGTTTAAATTTTACTGGTATCTATTTAGAAATACTTTAAAAAACATTTTTGTGACCTAAATTTTGGGCATGAGTGTCAATACCAAACCAAATCTCTGGGTAAAGCCTTAATGTCTCAAGTGACTTTTATAATTTCAGAAGAATTGGAATAAAAATAAAGGTGTCAAACAGGAAGTGTCATCTGATTACGAGGTTAAATAAATTCTTAGATGAAGGGGCTAATAGAATTAAATTTTGTAGCTAGCCGTATGATCCTGGTGTTATTAAAAATTTTTTGGTAGGTTTTTCAGCCTGGATATCATGAATATATATATATATATATATATGACAAAGTATAAGCCGGCGTTCTGGCATAGGGGTAGAGAGTCCTCCCCGTGATCTGGGCGACCCGGTTCGGGCATGGTTGTTTTTGTTCTATCTGTGAGGTATGTGAATGTCCCCCCCCTCCGCCTGAAAAAAGGGGTTGTGCAAGCAAATGTGACGCATGAAGTAGCTAACTCTTACTCTAGGCCCTAGTTCGCTCTACTAAAAAAAACTATGGCTTGTAAAGTGCCATATGCCACAACACCAACAAAGTATAATCTCTGTTTTGTTAGATGCAATATGTAAATTTAAATTTTCAAAAATTAAATTTTATGCACATTTTTTTTTTTCCTTTTTACTTTTTACTTTCCCGAATACGAAACTTTTAAAGAAAAAATGTGGGACTCCAAAAGAATCAAACTTGAAATTTTCACGAATATCCATGTTTCAAATTACCTCGAACTCGATTTGAATTAAGGGAAAACATAATTCCGAAGTTGGAGGATTGGACAGACATAATTCAAAGAAATAATTTTCAAACTGCATGTCTGTGAACTCGATAATTCAAAAGCATGAAATTAGGTAAAGTTAGGTGAATGAAATTTCTTATATAGTAATTACACCAACTTTGTTGATTCGTAGCAATTTTGAACGAAATCCATTCCCGACTGTTCGAATACAAGGGAACATGGCGAATTCAAAGTATAAAGTGGAAGTTGAATAAAATTCAGTTCACAGATTTACATAATAAATAGATTATTTTCATCTATATTGCAGACCTGCATCAAGTGGTGAACCTATAAGGCATTGCTGCATGTATTATGGCATGGCTTATAAACTCTGGAAACGCTAAGACGTGGATAAAAGAAATTTGCTTCATACTTTTAGCATCTAATGTGTAAATCTTGAATTAAATCTCTGTAAGAGCTGATTTAAGATTACAAATAATAACTTAAACAAATCAAAATTTGCATTTTCTCTTGTATCTACAACTACCCGTTTCAATCGATCGGAAGAATTTTCATAATTCGATTTTTTTTAATTATATTATGTAACACAAATATGTTGATTTCTGGAAATGAAAATTTGTGGACCAATATCGTTTACGATCTTGTCTAAGTGTCACAATTTTGTTTGAGGGGGATTAAGCCTCTTTTTACTAATATTCATATATAAAATGTTAAGTTAGGTAATTAAGTTATATTAACGCCCCGTTTTAAAGCAACACTAGGGTTATTTTGGGACGGACCTCGTAATTTTGAATCGCGGTCAGATGACGAGGATGACACCTGAGCTGGCCCTCCCACCCCTTCCGCACCACACAACACCAGCGGGAGCGCGTTTGGCCGCATACTTTAATGTGCACCAGACCCGCTTACATGACGGTACTTCTGTGGAATCGGATTACGAATATGAAACCCTCCGGTTCTGAAACCGAAACCTGACAAATAGGCCACCGCGGCGTTATATAAAACTTTCAAGCACTTGGCACAGAAATCATACTTATTACTTATTTTAGAATGACAAAAATCAAACAAATCATTGTGCGAAATCCAGACTGGTTTATTGCACGTTTTTTACAGCTGTATTGAATCTAGCCCTTTGCATAGTTAATTAATAAATCTGAAAAATGTTATTAGAAATATTCCAAAGAGAGTTCGCTGCATTGCCATGAAGTTCATTCTGGGAGAGAAAAGAAGATTTTAAAGAAATCAAGAAATAGGCTTCAGGACAGGAAGTGTAATCGAGATTAAAAAGGGGTCTTAACCATCACCAGATGGGTAATTGCAATGACTTGCTTATAGAAATTGATCTCAATATCTTCTAAAGTAATTATTTAGTAAATATTACCTTTTCAATGATATCAATTCAATTTCCTTACATTTACCCCCCTTAATAATATGTTTTTATGTAATTGGATGTACAACCGTAACAATATTTTTAAATGCTATGATGGAATTCAAACTCATCCATCAAAATATTCAATCGCCTGCTTTGAATTCCATTATAGGATTTTCACTTCATCTTTTATTTCATAGTATATGCACTCTTTTATAGTTGCAATACATTCACTCAATTGAGTTTTTTATGTCATATGAAATGACAAGATGATAAAATTCAAAAAATACATCCATCATAATTATTTATCAGCTTAGAGAGTTAATAATACGGACAAGCATGTTGATAGCCAAAGGCGGCTAGTAACGAGAAAGTTTCAACTTGAGCACTTCCGTTAGTATTTCCTTCTATTTTCTTCAGACAACTAAAATGTTTATGATTGTTTTTGATGACATAATTCATGAAATATCATTTATTAGGTAGCAACTATAAAAACAGTTCGCAACTTGCCATAGTAATGAAGCTTTATGGCGAATCATGATCAGTACTTTTAAATATTTCAAGTATAAGCATGCATAAAATATATAGGCATCAGGTATAACAAGATGTAGCGCATTAGCAGTAAAAAATATAGCGTTACTTTAAAACTAAATCTGAATTCTTTTAAAAACTAAGATTAAATTTCAGCATATGTTCAGAAATCATGGTTGATAAAAATTAAGATGGGATACTTTGCCTAAAATATGAAATTCAAATTCTTCACTTATTATATTGACAGTTTTTCTCTTTCTCGTATCCGAAGTATACACAGAGCAAGTATTGTAATCGTCCAAAAATCCGAAATCGAGATTTTTAAATCTCCAGACCACTGTAATTCCTGAAAATACAGATTTTTAAAATTATCTTATTATGATCTTTACTCCAAATATGTAGATTTTTATCAAATTTTAATAAAAACCCATTTCTAGGAATTATGTCTGTTCGAATGCTCGAGTGCGGTGAACGCTCATAATAACTCAGAAACGGTACAGTTTGTGTAAATGAGTATTGGTATATAATCATGTAACTGAAATTGTAATTCTGTATCAAATTTTGATTTTAGTATTACGTAAAAGTTTTTGAAAATTCAAATTCGATTTTTCTTTTCTATACAAAGAATAAAAGTCTCATGTGCTAGAATTCAAGAAAAACCAATTATGGCTTACATTGAATTTGATGCCCTACTCGTAGGATTACACCTTCATTAGGCAGTATGTGAAAAATTTCAATCTACTGCCGTTGGTTTTAAAAAAATTCAATTCTTTCTAGAATTCGACTTCTTTATTATTAAATTGAAATATAATTTCTAATATTCGCTTTGATCGTTATGAGTAATTTTCCTTTTATTTACTACACGTAGATACAATTTTGTGATGTATTCAAAACTTCGAATATCTGCAATAGCTGCTTTATATATATGAATTATTCGTTTGAGATTTATTTAATTATAGAGAAATGTCATCCCCATATACTCATCAATAATGTAATTCCATTAATGTTGGATGAATGTTCAGAGTTCTATATTCAGTGTGAAAGTCTAATACCTAAGCTACCGTAAAGCTGTATTTCTAGAAGAGAGATCGAAGGAAATTAATTTGAAGAATTGGTTGATGATCTGATTTTTTTAATAGAGTAGTATATAAAAGTTGTTTCACAATATTTTAATTTCCACATAATTTAAAAAAAAAGAAACTAATACATTCAAAAATGTTGGCCGTGGGCAAAGACGTAGATATTTATCCGTTGACGAACAAAGAGTACGAAATATAAATATTTCGCATGAATTTAGCATTTTTATTGAATCTAGTGGGATATTTTTGACATTTTTTTTGTAAATAATAGATGACATGGGGATAATATACAAATACTTGGAAATCGAATATGTATTTGGACGCCATTTTTCAGCCGATTAATATAAAAATTGGATATACAAATACTGCTGTATTTACAAGATCACTTACTGTATCTCATTCCATTCTGCGTTTTGGATATTACATTAACATGATTGAGATAATACAAACATACACATTATTTATATTTTGACAAATTTTATTCAAAATTACATAAATAAATGCTAAAAATGGGAACCAAATTTTATCTATATATATCTTTGCTTTTTGTAGTTATAAAGTTCATTTGTATTTAGAACGCAAAATAAGTTGAAATCTTGTGACTAGATTTCGTTAAAAATTTAACAGAAATCTACAAAGTAGTTCTTCAGAATCGTATAAAAATTTTCATCTGTCTTGCACAATGCATTTTTGAGTTATTGTATTCAAAAATAGAAACATACATTTTTAAAAATTCCATTATTCATATTTCTGGATTCTAAAACCGAATAAAATTTCGAATTCGAATTTTTCAATGTTTATAATACTTTTTTTTTATAATGAATAAGTAAAAAATAAATTTAAGAAGATGGAACTCCCACCAGCCTACGAAGATTATTTGCTAGAAAATCATTGTCTTAGATTCCGATAGAGATGGATACACTGGTATTCGATTGTATATGTAGGTATTCGAACTTATCTATTCGGAATGTCCTATATCTAATCGGAAACAACCAATTCACATATGAAACTGGACATTCCTATTTGTATTCTCTATCTTAATATTCATAAATTATTGTATTGTCACCGTTCGCGTTCTGTATATCAACAGAGAAAAATAGCACCATTGATGAGCATCCTTTGGGTAATCCTATTGACCTTTTATTATTAAAATTTTTATGTGATCGTGACCGATTTCTCTACCTGGGTCCTATCATCTTTAATAGTTTTTAGGTAGAATTTTGAATCAATCTGAATATCCACAATATTTGAAAGCTTATTTTTGCAACTATCTTATCCATTCTTAAAATCCTGCATAGTAAAAACATTCGAAAATGTCCAGGTTTATTCGTTATTCTTGAAATGAAAACTGATAGTAAATAAATAAATAAATAAATAAAGTTCCGTTAATTCTAAATTAAACATATCGCATGTTTACGATTAAAGATAATTACCATTCGCCAATACTCATCAGCCACAAGGAAAACACAATATTTTTACATTGTAAAATATTGTTTTAAAGGGGAAGAAAAACTTTGTTGAAATGCATAAATATTTCTATGAACTCATTTTTTTATAGTTTGAAATCTGTAGGAACAGCATATCACAATGCCAGAAATCTAGTGTAAAAATTTTCGTGTCGCCATCTAGTGCATAAAGATAACTACAAATGCAAGAATTTAAATCTTTCTTTAAATAAAATACTTAATCAAATATTGAATATGTGAAACGAGTTTTATATCATAAGAAACTACATTATAGAGTTTAAAGTTTCATTCCAAAAAACTTTTTAAAAATTCTATATTTCATTACATTTTATGAAGCAATACGTGTCTCATGTTGTCTTCAATGTGCAAAATCTGCAATATATATATATATAACACATTCATAAAAGTTGAAAAAAGAGACATATTGATAAGAATTATATTCCAAAAGTTGAATGAAATGCTAAGCAAACAATAAAAGTAGTTAATCTCATATGTTCACTGAACCATTTGTTGAAAGAGAAATAATGCTATCAAAGCTAACTTCCTAAACACAAATTTACAAAACATTATATGAAAGATGTTAGAAAATTTGTACATTTTATGCCTTCTATTTCAATGACAAGTGTAAGAAATTATAAAGGCAATATAATGAATAATGCAAAAAAAAGGAATGTAATAAATACATATTTTGAATACAAAACATCTTTCGTATAAAATATGTATAAAATATCGGTTGATACGATTTCATCTTCTATTCCATGAATTTCAAAATTAATTGATATTTGTAAAGTCATATACGAATATTTCAGATCTTACTTCGCTTCTGTTGCCATTTTGCTGTCCTTTTTATAAATGCTTTTAAAGGTGAAACATAACATGCAACATATCACAAGAATCCAGCAACATATCATTCATAGGATGACTTGTCTGCTTTTTATAACACAAAATGGAATCGATAAATTCAATAAGTGAGGCGTTATTTCATTTGCTGCAGAAAATTTCATTTCTTTGTAAATTTTCATTGTTTTTATCGAATTAAATTATTGCAACTGTAATAACAATAATACCAGTTCGTAAGTTATTTATGTGTAAATAGAATACTATAGAAAAGCAAAATTATATTTAATCATAATTAAATGACGGAAACAGTATGAAGCAGAATTACAGTAATAATTTCTGATAGAAATAATATGCAGAAATGATAAGCGACAATTGAAAGAAAATTAGTTTTATCAGGGTAAACACTTGTATTTCGTTTTTGTTGGTAGAATTATTCTAAGCAAATTGATTTTAATTTATATTTCAATCACATGCACTGTTTGTAATTAGTTTAATTTGTATACAAAATAATTTCATTTATTTCAATAAGTTCTAACGAACTGCTGAAATTTTTTTTTTCAATTGCATTAAAAGATATAAAAAAGATTTTAAAAGATTTTAAAGATATAAAAAGATTTTAAAGATATAAAAAGATTTTAAAAAAGATATTCATTAGTAGAAACCCCTCTCTTGTGGAAGTTTGGAGAGGGGGTGGCAGCACTGTTGTAGTCCTCGTCATCTGACAGCGATTCAAAAGTAAGAAGTCGGTGCCAAAATAACCCTAGTGTTGCTTTAAAACGGTACGTTAATATAACTGAACTGGACATTAGTAGAAGCAGTTACTACAAATTAATGGAATAGTTCAAATTGGCAAAAGATATATATATATCAAGTCTGGAATATATAGAAAAAATATACAGCAATCAAACGAGGAGGCAAATAACATCCCTATAAATTCTGCAGATAGAATAAGGAGCGATCATTTCTGTAAAATATCTTTTGAAATAACGAGCGTTTTACAGATATTTGAACTTCGCTATACTTTTTTTTTATGTTTGTAAAGATGAAATGTTACAATCGAATTTTCCCTTAATGTTGTAAAATTGTGATGGTTCTGTATTTAAGATAACATGATGTGATTTCAATATTTTTAGAACTGAATTATCTGTTAAACGATTCATTTAATCAAATGTTGATAAATTTACTCAGATGAAAAATATGCATCAGATATTCGTAATTGTATATAGCTCAAACCTAATGATATATATATATATATATATATATATATATATATATATATATATATATATATATATATATATATATATATATATATATATATTATTTACATAGATAATTAGAGCTATTATACACCTTGAGAAATAATGCTATGAATTCTCTTGAGAACATCAAAGCATAAATTTGAAGACTTCGGGACATGAGTTGATTGATAGAAATAATTAAAATTATTGTTGATATATAATAAATTCCCAGTGTAATAATAAGTGTGTGTAATTCCGAATGATTTAAAAAATTTTCACATTTTAAACTAAATTATATGTAAAAGAAGAATATAATTCAAATTTACGAATTGAAGTGCTGTTCTGAAATTTTCTCACATATTCTCTAAAAAAAGTAATATTTCGATTTGCCAAACAATTTGAGGGCATTATTTAAGGCCCTGAATGCCACGATTACTTGCAATTTGATTTTTAGAGTCACGCACATCAGCATTTTGTATTTCATACTATAGTAAAAATTAATGAGTATAAATTGTGCTGATTTTTTGTCAATGTATTAAAAGAAAAAAATAGAGTATAATTTTAGTAACTAGATCATTTATCAAATTGCACACAACAAAGTTGTCGCGTTTTTGAATTATGACGTTTAAAGGCATTTTAAACTGCAGACAGACAAAACCTAACCCGGTGATGAATTTCTTCTGAAATTTGATAAGGCTCTAGACTTCAGACGCTAAAATTGGGCAACAACGTTTATCCATTTAGACTCTTTACATTTTGTAGCAATCGTATTTACATGTGTTTCAATACGGACTGACACATTTGCTTAAGGTATCCGAACATGTTGAAAAGGTCAATTTTCTCAACAAAAAAAAAATGACATTTGTTAAATATTTTTTTTGGATAGACCAGTCTTTGAGCTATTCAAAACCGGTTTAATTTTGTCTCTACGTTAACTATAAGTCAATATATTAATATTTCCGTAATGAGCGGTAAACCAGAAGTGGGTATTTAAATAACCGGAAATACCGATTTAAAGAGCCAAAAATAAGTTAACAATGTGTATAAAGCCAAATTTAGTTTTAAATACTGAAATTTTTTGCACGAAGAAAACCAAAATGCCAATGAGAGTTTCGATGGTGTTTTGTGGAGATTTGTACCTAAAGATGTCTTTGTTGAAATACGAACTCTCAGATACTGTGCCTGTAATACATTTTAACAAAGGTTTTATGGATTACTGATTAACCTTAAGGTTACTGGAGTGTATCTAGTGCAAATGCAGTTAGAGCATTGTTTTAGCTCGACAAAGACAGAATAAATGAATCTAAGTGTCATTCAGTGCTAAATGCAAAAATTGCCAGAAATAAAATAAAACTATTAAAAACGAAAAATTATTAAAAGCTGAGGAGAAAGAAGTTATAACCTATGAATGCGGCGAATTTTAAGTATATGCAAACATAATTGATTATTGAAACATATTACTGTATAATTTAAATGCATTTTTTTTTCCAAAATTAATTTTTTTTTTGTTTATTTCAAATTAAATAACTCGAAATATAATTATGAATTTTGGCGGATTTTTCTAGGAAATGAAATAAGAATTTAGATTGAGTGACTATTTTTTTATAATTTCCAGCCTATGGTTTGAATTATAATGTCATATACTAAAAATTGCATGACAAACTTCGACTGGCTCTAAAAATCTCATTTTTTACTAGCCGCCTTTTCGACCAGCCGGTTCGCTAATCTTAACGTTCATTAATATTTTAACAATTAAATATTTTAGGCAATTCCTACTTTAATAGCTTCTTCATTAAAATATTTTGAAACTTCAAATTTTGATAGTCATATAATTTACTCATAATATTATAAAGGCCTTCAGTCTTAACTTAATATGTCTCTCTAATTTTCTGTTAGCTCCCGTAGAATTTAGGCTTTAAAGTAAAGTGGAAAGGATTAATCTGCAATTAATATAATAATATTTTTTATTGAAACAAAGCATTTTTTATAATATGATTACTGAAAATAGAGTCACTGAGTGTTTAAACTTTATGGGCACTAAAGAATATCTTTCATAATTTAGTAATATCTAAAGAATTTGTCAACAAAATTTTCTCAAATTCATTATGAGCAGATCGATTTATTAACAAAGTTTAATTTTAAATGCATCAAACACTAAGAAAATAAAACGAATCGTTTAAAATAATCTTTTGAAAACAAGTTTTAAAAAAACTACTTAAAAAAAGATGTACTTAAAACTATAAGCATATGCAAAAAATATATAACTAACGTAAATACAATTGAATTACAAAAGCATACACCTAAAAATAATTTAAATCAAGTCCGCATGCTTTGATAATATTTATCAACAATCAGAACTAAATGTGCATGAGTGAATTTTCAACGCCAATTACGTTAACGCAAATGCGTGAATTTTTCTACGCCAGTTGGGGTAACGCTATGCAGAATAGAAATTTTTAATTTCCTTTATTCTGTTTTATTTTAACTATAAAGTACTTCAGAATGAATCTGAAAGATCGATTAATTAACAATGTATAAACAACAGAATTGTTTGAAATAGTCGGTACAAAATTGTTAAGCCTAGCCTCATTACTGTTGTGAAAAAAAAATGAAGCCTTACTCATTTGGCGGTGGGGAAAATGAAAAAGATTTTTTGGTGGGTAAGTTTGTTTTTAATTACTAATTAAAATTCTAATTAAAAATTCAAAAAAAGGAACTCTAGGTACACATACCCGACCTCCAAGGTATACATGTACCAAATTTGGTAGCTGTTGGTCAAACAGCCTGGCCTGTAGAGCGCCAACACACACACACACACTCACATTGAGCTTTATAAATGTATAGATTATAACAATACCCTTGTAATTCATTCCCTGGAAAAAAACTTTGGGGTTTATTTTGTTCCGATCAGAGTATAGCGTTTGGTGAAGCTAATTTGAAGTGTTTAAAGAATTTGCTTAAATTTATATTATTAAAGATTTACTGACAAATGACTTAAAATAATATTTTATAAATTTCTAGACTGTAATGACAAATATTTTAATTATCATAAGTGTAAAGTCATTTCAAAGAAAAAAATTGTTGTACTTCTATAATATATTTTCTAACATTTATCATTTATCCAAAATATTGGCTTTATTTAAAGTTAAAAAATAACCGACACTCTGATAAGAAATGATTTTGTGTGAATTATAATTTTAATGAGATGTATATTTTTACTTTAAATGTATTTCTTTCTCATAATTGCACTCTGCCTTCATTTCTTTATAATATTGCATGATTTTCTCTGAAATAATGTTTTCTGCAATTATTTACTTCTAAAATAAACGATTTTTAAAACTTATATTTTTATAAATTAAAATTATACCCTTCATGATCAAAAACCTTACTTTGCACTATTCCAAATTTGCTGGAAAAGGCTTGAATTAACTTCGATACTCTTGTAATACTAATCTCTGCTATTACTTGTAATATGAAAAAGAAAATATAAATCGCCCAAAACAATCTGCAGTATTTTAAGAGACTATTTTGGGGACATGAGCTTCCATTTCCACTAAAATGAATAAAAATTGGCAAAAACGTCACTGACATCAACTAAAAATTTACTTCTTTGTAAGAGATATTATTTTTGCTTTGAAAAACGCACTTTTAAAATCGATTGTAGTGTTCTTGGAACAATTCCTTTAAATAATTTATGTACAGTAATTATATCATAAATTGCTACCTTTTAATTCAATTTGAAACTTCTGCATTTAACCCAGAAGGCTTCACAAAATGCGATTATTTTTCCTATTCCTATTGCTGATTTATTTAATTTTTAAATCAAGTAATGCCTTGTGGGCACCTAGTGTTTACCATAAATTTTCTAATGCTAAAATTGATTCACTATCCCAAGCTTTCCGAGGCTATTTTAAAACGTACGTTAGATACCTTCAAAATGCTTAATCATTTTCGATAAAATAATTTCGTACATCTCTTCTTCTAAAATAAAATTTCAATTACCTAAAAGAAATTAAAATTATTTCATAATTTTTTAATGGAAATATAATTCTTTACAGAGAATTAAGGCAAATTTTCCGTCTGATAAAAAAAATTAACATGCATGTCTTTGAAAGCATTTAGAATTTCTGTAATCAAGAGGATCATTTCTTTTCAAATTCATTAAAGTATTAACTGTTTAGATATATTTAACAGCCAAATTTCATATGAAGTTTTCTCTCTGATCAGTCATCCCTTACAAGAGATTTCCGATCTTCCCCTGAAAAAGGGAGGAACAAATGTTGGTGATATTAATCTTACACTTACACAAAAGCAAGCTTTCTAATTCGGAAGAATTTTTTGTTATCATTTACGCAAATCAAATTTTAGGTATCGACAGACAAATCTAAGTTCTTTAGAATCAGATAAATAATTTAAGTTAGACGAATTTGATTTCATTACGTTTATCCTCGGAAGAAAAACTGAATATCAAAAGTCAGGCCTGCAGCAAAAAGGTAAGCTTCATTAATCAGTGAATACCATATTTCTGAGATACAGTTAAAGAACTAAAAGAAACACTTCATCTTTTCTATAGAATATTTAATGAATAGTAGGGTCATTTCAATTTATTACATTTGTAGTGCACAAATGCTAGCTAACTGTTTTTATTAGATCAAACATTATTATCAAGAGCTAGATCCTTATTTTATTACATCTCCTTATTTTTATTCGGAATATTTTTATTTAATTTTTCCACATACATAATTTTTGGTGATTTTTAGAATATTGCGAATGAGGAACAATATTTGGGGAAGAAATTTCAATTTTTAAGGATTCCGTACCTGTTTCAATTGATTATTAATAATATACTTTAAATGAATGTCAATTTTTGAATCAAATTCATGCTCCCTCTGAAAAGAAATATCTTATCAGTATCCAAATTATGTACGAAATTAAATATGTATAAAAAAATTAAGCTATAAAATGTCATTGTAAAGGTTATTTGAAATTCAGTATTGAGCTATTTTACGTCATCTGAAGATTGGGTTCTTTAACTCGAAACCACGTAATTTTGCTAATGTTTTGAATGGCCACATGTCCAATTTATGTATGAGATTTCCAAATAGTATAGGAACTCAAATATGTACGCAAAAGCAATATTTAAACATTTGCACTCGGAAAGATAATTCAATGCATAATTATTCCCTTAATTGTTGAACCTGTTTATTACACCAAAAAATAAATTCTTGCAACTATTTCAAGTTGAATTTCCCTGAAAAATGAATCTCATCTTTTTAATATTCTGTAGGTATATTTAACAATTAAAATTTTAAAAATAAAAATGTCAAAATGACGCACCGCTTTGAATGGTGACTAAGAGAAGACATTCGAGTGCGAAGCGATAATATTTAAACAGATCACGCGATTCTAAATATCGTTGCTGAAAGCTGAAGTTTTATATTACTAAAAATATACATTTATATCCATTTTTAAAAAAATCAGAAATATGAAAAAGAATTTATAGGAAAAACGTTATTGCGGAAGTTGCTTTTTGTAATTTCGTTATGCAAAATGCATTTTTTGCAATATTCACCAAAATGTAAATTAATGATTGAAAAAAATTTAATTCATATTAATTTTTAATTAAAAATCTAATTAAAATTTGGAGGCTCTATTAATTAGGTATTTACTACAATAAAATAAACTATGGGGCCAAATTTAGTAAGCCAAGATTCACTGATCTGTTCTGCAAATTTTACCCTTCGTATTTTCATGTCACATTTCAAACATATTAGAAAAAGTTATTACATGACTATTATTAAATAACTAACTAATGATATTATTGTTACTATTATAATTAATTATTAATATTATTAAATAATTAATAATTTTTGAAAACAAATTATTACAACACCTAACATTTTCAAATAAATTATCTTGATATTATAATTTTCTATTTTCAAATGTAATATCAATTGTTTAGACCGCTTAGCTAATGCGATTAACAAAAACTTATTTAAAAATTGTAGTATAAAAAACTCACGAGAATTTGATTTATTTATTAAATGAATCGTTATTTGATTGCAGTATTTTTTGGAATAATTATAAATCTTGATAAATTTATAATTTAAAAATAATTATTTATAAATATTCATTGTAATCGTAATTTAATATTTAAGTAATAATTATAATTTTAAAAATATTTGTTTTAACGTAATGAATTTAAATATTTCTAGTTAAGATTTAGACATTTCTTTTATTTCAAGAAATTTACACATAAATTAACACAGAAATAAAAGTGGTTTGAAATGTATTTGACATGGATTTCAATTTCAGTCTTTAAAAATAATTTGAGGGAGAAATTTTGCAAATTCAGTCTAGAAAAGAAATTATACATTACTGTTTCAAATCAAACAATCAGTAACTATTAATTGAAGTCATATATGCATAGAAGGTTGAAAGAAGAGCAAGATTAAGGTTCATCTTAAAATAGTAAAAAAAACGCTTAGTAAAGAGAAAACTTCATAACAAACAGGCTTTTATTTCAGAAAAATATATTCAAATAAAAAAAAATCATGTTAGGAAATTCAAATAACTTACGAACAATATATACATATTAGTTTACGAACAATTTATACATATTAGATTACGAACAGCACAATGCAATTGTTTACGAACAATTTATACATATGTACAATATATACATATAATTAGATATTTAAATATTTATAACAGAATGCATCCATATATGAAAAATTATTAACATATAATCAATCACTTATATTTATTGCTCTTTACATTTCACTTTCCAGAATATATTCCATTATAGTATTGTACATTATAGCTAAGAATACAGCTTCAAAAATGCTTACCTAAGACATTTCTACAAAAAAATCTCGTAAAATACAATTTTAGCATCAAACATAAGAAAATAGGAACATAATCTTTCTAATGATGTATAGTATTAATTTTAGTAAAACTGGCTGAACAACCAATTTACAATTATCTGATTTTTCATTCCTTTTTAGATTTACACCTACTTTATCCGTTTGTCTCTTCAGGCCTTAGATAGCAAGTTCCCATGATAATTTTTTTTCTTGCTTGTGATGGGTGAAAATTTCGATTTTTATTAAAGTACGGCACAGTGGTTCCTGGCTTGTCAATCTGTTTTCTGAATATCCATCTAAAAAGTTACTCTTAGAGATGGAAAGTAAATATTTTCCCCCTGATCTTGAAGAATTTGGATATCATTTAAGCATCAAATCTAAATGCATCTAAGTTGCATTTCTGTGCACGTTCTTGTAGAAAATGCTCCATGACTGTCATGAGATGGTAGAAAGTAGACATTCAGTTTTTGGATGAAAATTAAATACACTAATATTTAAAACATTTCCATAAAATATATGAAAGTTTACATTGACAAGAAAATGCTCAAAATTCCTACGTATTCAACCAAGAACGTATTATCTATCACGTCTTGGAGTGAAAAGACAAAAATAAAATTGCAATATAAAAAATCTTATTTTGCTTAATGAATCTTTACAGTAATCAAAAAATGCATCTTTGTATGAAGTTTTGAGCAAGAGCCAAATTTAATATCAATAAATTTAGAAACAGTCACATTTGACTCAACACAAAAGGAATTTGGCATGAATGCAACCACGTTTGATATTCAAATTAGAAGAACTAAATGGTTAAGCATCGTATTGTTTAAGGTAGAAAATTATACGATGATATAATACCCTCTTTAAACATATCATCACTTGGAAATTTTTGCGTTAAACAATTGTTTGGAGCACCAATCCTTCTACAAAACTAATCTTCAAGAAAAAACTTGTAAAACGTGTTTACCTTTTAATAAGGAAGCATCAAAGTGATGTTAGCATTTGTATGAATGTTTTTATCACTGGAAAACATTTAAAAGAAAACGTTTTAGTTCTGTATCATATGTAAAATGTAACTGCATTGATCCGTCTCAGTTTTACCATTTGGCAACAACTCGCTAAAATTAGTGAAAATAGAGATTTTAAAATTACCAGAACTCTGGATAGAAAGGGAAATTTGCTTTCATGAAATGCTTCTTGGGAGTAACCAATCAGTTTGATGAACAGATTCTAGATGCAGTAAAGTTTTGTTTTACAAAAAAGTTTCTAGGTAAGAGCAGTATCTAGGGTGTTGCAATAGCATTGGTATTAACCGAGGGAACATTCCAAAGCAGCCGATTGATCTAAGCTCCAGCATTTCAATAAGTGTAGAAAACAAACTGATGATGTTTTCGGCAAAATACACCTTGGAAGATAAGAAATTACCAGAAGCATCTTCAATCCCAGAACAAAGCCAAATTCAAAAATATGTTACAACTGAGCATTTTTGATCATATTCCTAAAATCGATTTATTTCAAATCCGACGGTGGAGACACGATATGAAATGAAAAAAATAACCTCCCTTCATTTGAAAAGGGCTGTCATGGCAAGGTTATCAATGACCGTGATAAGAAAGTTTATATATATTTTTTGTAAGATAGCCGCAACGATTTATAACAAATAATTACAAATAGACATTCTCATATTTTTAAAAATAATTTTTTCCATTTACGTAAGAAATATGTGACGTGCGTTTTCCCTTTATCAAAGCAAAACAAAGAAAAAAGATAAATAATTTTCCCGTGATAAAGTTTATCTGTTTCGCATAATAGATCCAAAAAAATCAACTTGTTCAGGAGAAACTGCTCTTCCTCTTTATCACTGGGAATTTCTAAGACCATTAAATGTATCCGTTAGAGGTCGGCTCACACATGCAGCTTCAAGTGCGAAGGATGAACAAGGTAGAAACAATGCGATTTCTTTAACACTAAGATTTTTTTCATTATAAATGTTCTGTGTGAAGTAATTATGATTAAAATTAAATTCTTTAATCCAGCAAGTGTTCAGCATTATTTGAAAGTATTACTGTAAAAAATACATTTACGGATTGACTAATATTGAAAAAATACTTCTCGCAGGAACGACAGAAAGGTAGGCTAGTATTAATATTATATTTCTTTAATATTCCTACCGATTCTGATAAATAAAAAGAATATCAATTTTTTGCAAGAATGTTGGTAAAAATTGAATACCTTTATCTATATTGGATTAATTCGCACTCACTATAAACCTCGAAAAAATTAATGCGGAGAAAGAAAGCATTCTTGCATTTCATTTACGATAATTATCTTTAAACTCATTTTAATGATGCATCATTTATCATAACAGATTTTATAAAGATATTTTTTATTCTGATCTTTCTTAGATTTTTGTAGATTGGAAAAACCATTACAAATTCTGAATGAGAATTGTTTATTTCGATGCAATAGAAGAGGAGGTCTAAAAATTGAAATTTGTTCTCTACAAAGTAGGGAAAGAAGCCAAATGTGTAGCAATCTAATACAAAGACTTAAAAAAAGAATGGTTAAGAAAATTCGAAAAAGAAACTGGCAATATTTGGAATTTAAATAATCAGTTCAGACCGAAGAATAAAAATTAGCAAATTTAGTCTGTAAAAGACAGCCAAGTTTCCTTTTATACGACCTACAAATCACAAATAAGGAATATAATGGCTCGTATAACATCGAGGTTTTTTTAAAATTTCTTAGACAAAAAATCTCGTTCAAACCAAGAGGTTGTTCCCAGTTGCATACAAATGGTCCTCGAAAGAAATGTTATTTTTTTCTTGTCATCAGGCAAAGGCATCGTAAAGGAATTGCGATTGCCTGACGCTTCAAAATGTAACTAATGATTCGATATATATTCGTTTTTGAAGACTGCTAATATACTCGTTTTATAAGATATTGTGTTGAAAAAATCTGTGTTCAAGCAGAATAATTTTACATTAACTAAAGTGCAAAATATAACAAATTCACACATTTCATTAGTGTATTTATTTTTGGCCGAACGTTGTTATAAACAAGAAATAAAAATTTTGCATAAAGAGAATAAGTGGATTCGAACAGTGAAATGAGTACAATCGTGGTTCAAAATCAAGATCTTATTTTCAAAACTGTGCATGTAGAGTCAAAGCATGAAACAAAATCGTTTGAGCCCAGCACTTGCTATCCATTTTACCATTTATAGAATTTTTTTGCAATTCTTTCTAAAAAGAGTGTGAAAGGAAAGCAAGTTGTTCATTGATTTCCGTATTAGAATCACGATTGATATTACGAAAATTTTCGAGCTTTAACTATGGAACCAAAATTCGAAATTTTCTGAGTGATATTTTTGCATCAGATGCAGGACTATTCTTGTCCTTTGAAACAGATGCGACAAATTCTTAGTGACAGCTGAGACAACAATGTCATTTTTTTGAAATCTATTCCTTCGAACCTATTGCTAAGGAACCGTAATAGGTTCAAGTTGTCGCATCTCAGGAAATGGAAATTATGAAGAATTTTTTTACGATCTAGTCCAGACAATGTATAAACAAAACATTTGCTTCTCTAGATGATCATCTACGGACGAATTTGTAATTCGTCTTTTCTTAAAAATAATAATATTTTCTGATGTAATGAAAGCAAATTGAATTATATTTTTTTTCATGATGATCCAGAAAAAATCAAAATCCATCATGTATATAACCACTTCTTATAGCAATAAAAGTATTGACTATTAATGAATGATAAATTTTGACCAGGACGACGATTTTTTTGAAGTTGTTTACAATTCGCCCCCTTTGCTTTTAATAGCTTGTATTTCGAATCTTACACTTCATTTACAGTAACAATGCAATTAAAGAAAAAAATTCATGTATTATGTTTTAATTAAGGAGTATATGTTTATTGGGACGTTCAACAAATAATGTCTATATATATATTTTAAATTAAAGACAATAGCTAACATCTACAGATGATAACACCTATATTTCCAGTTATGTATATCCTTCAAGGAGCAATAACAAAGTGATGACATGAATAATATTGAAATAAAAGGAAATCGCCTTTGGCTACTTTCTCCTTGAAGATTATGTCCTTGTATTCATTTTTAACTAATCTGCAATTCTCAGCAATTTTCAGATATTTCATCATTTGAAATTCATTCACGTTTCTGAATGTTTCTTTAATGATTCATCATTCATTCATGAATCAAGTGCATCAAATTCCAAAATTATCAAAACATTTCAAGAATTAAGTATTGTAACACTTTAAATGCTACTAATACGCAATCTAAACTACCAATCTAATACTAATTATCTAAACCTAAACTACTTATCTAAAACTAATTATCTAAACCTAAACTTCTTATCTAATACTAATTATCTAAACCTAAACTACTTATCTAATACTAATTATCTAAACCTAAACTACTTATCTAATACTAATTATCTAAACCTAAACCACTAATCTAATACTAATTATCTAAATGTACTACTAAATCTAAACTACTATATCAATACTAAACTGGCAATCTAAACTGGTATAAGAGACAAATTTCAGCCCACAGAAACGTGTAATTGGAAGTATCTGAAATGCGAGATATCTTTTCGGTAGCGTTGAAAGTGATCATTACAATGTAGTCGCATGACATTTGTTTCGGGAAGAGATGGGCCATTTTAAATGGCAAGATTTTTTTTTTCGAAATTTACCACGCATGGAAGGTAGGAATCTCTAATACATTCGTCATTTTGTATAAAGTACTTCATACTTTATGAGTATACAAATGAACTTGTTTGGGAGTATAGCTGACAGAACATGAAAAAACATTCGTTTTGCTATGACGTTTAAATCGTAATTATCATGCCGCCACTTTTATATTAAGATTCTAGTTCAAATTTTCATATTCCGTCCTTTGCCTTCATAAATTAAACATAAACTTTTTCTAAATAATCTACTTATAAGCATAATTGAACTTCTCAGAGAATAGTTTCCAAAGAACAAAACATAAAATATTTGAATGTGGTCATATCTACATATATCATCATGGAAATTGTGCATTCTGCAATGGATGGAAAAAATCAATTTTTTCTTCGAATAATATATAATCCATCAAAGCTTAAAATATATTTTAGAAATGAAAGAAATGGAAACCGAAATTCAAGGTATAAAATAATAGGAGGATAGCATTTATAGATTAGACCAAAAGAAGTCCCTTTTTACTAAAGAAATTTGGAGCTTCGCCACTTAAGGAAAAATTGAATTATTTGGAGGATGTGATATTTCCAGTATGTAAAAAATATATACGTTATGATATATTTCATGCAAGAGTCTTCTCCGAAATGACATACAATCTTCGGATGCACCACAGTTGTACAAGAATAAATTAGGAGGCTATTTAATTTTGTATAAAAAGAAGTCCCTTTTTACTAGAGAAGACATTTAAATTATTTCATCGCGAGCAGAAGATGAGCAGGATGCAGAGTTGCAACATTTTTAACCACATTCCTTTCAAAATTTCAGTAGCAAGAGTGCGCTTAATAGTGGCACTATTTTTTTTTTTTTTTTTTGAGAGAGAGAGAGATACAGCAAACAATAAAGACAGTTCAATTAATCGATTGAACTGGGACGCAATCTTAAAATTGGAGTTGCGCCACTTAAGGAAAAATTGAATTATTTGGAGGATGTGATATTTCCAATATGAAAAAATTTATGTTTTAATTAAATTTCATACAAGAGTCTTTTCCGAAATGACAAACAATACCTCGGATGCACCACAGTTGTACAAGAATAAATTAGGAGGCTATTGAATTTTATATAAAAAAGAAGGCCCTTTTTACTTAAGAATGTATTTAATTCAGAGCAGAACGTGAGCAGGAGGCAGAGTTGCAACATTTTTAACCAAAGTCCTTTCAAAATTTGCGTAGCAAGAGTGCTCTTAAAAGAGGCACTATTTTTTTTTTCAGGGAGAGATACAGCAAAAAATAAAGACAGTTCAATTAATCGATTGAACTGGGACGCAATCTTAAAATTGGATTTGCGCCACTTAAGGAAAAATTGAATTATTTCGAGAATGTGATATTTCAAGTATGAAAAAAATATTTACGTTATGATAAATTTCAATATATTTCATGCAAGGGTATTCTCCGAAATGACAAACGATACTTCGGATGCACCACAGTTGTACAAGAATAAATTAGGATAAATTAGGATTAATATAAAAAAGAAGTCCCTTTTTACTAAAGAATGCATTTAATTCAAAGCAGAACGTGAGCACGAGGCAGAGTTGCAACATTTTTAACCAAAGTCATTTCAAAATTTGCGTAGCAAGAGTGCGCTTAATAGTGGCGCTATTTTTTTTTTTTTTTTGAGAGTGAGATACAACAAACAATAAAGACAGTTCAATTAATCGATTGAACTGGGACGCAATCTTAAAATTGGATTTGCGCCACTTAAAGAAAAATTGAAGTATTTGGAGGATGCGATATTTCCAATATGAAAAAAATATATGTTTTAATTAAATTTCATACAAGAGTCTTCTCAGAAATGACAAACAATACCTCGGATGCACCACAGTTGTACAAGAATAAATTAGGAGGCTATTTAATTTTATATAAAAAAGAAGTCCCTTTTTACTAAAGAAAGCATTTAATTCAGAGCAGAACGTGAGCACGAGGCAGAGTTGCAACATTTTTAACCAAAGTCCTTTCAAAATTTGCGTAGCAAGAGAGCTCTTAAAAGAGGCACTATTTTTTTTTTGAGGGAGAGATACAGCAAACAATAAAGACAGTTCAATTAATCGATTGAACTGGGACGCAATCTTAAAATTGGATTTGCGCCACTTAAAGAAAAATTGAAGTATTTGGAGGATGCGATATTTCCAATATGAAAAAAATATATGTTTTAATTAAATTTCATGCAAGGTTCTTCTCCGAAATGACAAACGATACTTCGGATGCACCACAGTTGTACAAGAATAAATTAGGAGGCTATTTAATTTTATATAAAAAGAAGGCCCTTTTTACTAAAGATTGCAATTTATTTAGAGAAGAACGTGAGCAGGAGGCTGAGTTGCAACATTTCTAACCTAAGTCCTTTCAAAATTTGCGTATCAAGAGTGCGCTTAAAAGAAACACTATTTTTTTTTGAGGGAGAAATACAGCAAACAATAAAGACAGTTCAATTAATCGATTGAACTGGGACGCAATCTTAAAATTGGATTTGCGCCACTTAAGGAAAAATTGAAGTATTTGTAGAATGTGATATTTCGAATATGAAAAAAAAATATATATATGTATTGATTAAATTTAATTTTATATAAAAAAGAAGTCCCTTTTTACTAAAGAATGCATTTAATTCAAAGTAGAACGTGAGCACGAGCCAGAGTTGCAACATTTTTAACCAAAGTCATTTCAAAATTTGCGTAGCAAGAGTGCGCTGTAAAAGAGGCACTTTTTACTTTTTTTTGAGGGAGAGATACAGCAAACAATAAAGACAGTTCAACTAATCGATTGAACTGGGACGCAATCTTAAAATTGGATTTGCGCCACTTAAGGAAAAATTGTAGTATTTGGAGGATATGATATTTCCAATATGAAAAAAATATATGTATTGATTAAATTTCATGCAAGGGTCTTCTCCGAAATGACAAACGATACTTCGGATGCACCACAGTTGTACCAGAATAAATTAGGAGGCTATTTAATTTTATATAAAAAAGAAGTCCCTTTTTATTAAAGAATGTATTTAATCTAGAGCAGAACGTGAGCAGGAGGAAGAGTTGCAACCTCTGTCCCAAAGTCCTTTCAAAATTTGCGTAGCAAGAGTGCGCTTAAAAGAGGCACTATTTTTTTTTTTTTGAGGGAGAGATACAGCAAACAATAAAGACAGTTCAATTAATCGATTGAACTGGGACGCAATTTTAAAATTGGATTTGCGCCACTTAAGGAAAAATTGAAGTATTTGTAGAATGTGATATTTCCAATATGAAAAAAATATATTTTTAATTAAATTTCATACAAGAGTCTTCTCAGAAATGACAAACAATACCTCGGATGCACCACAGTTGTACAAGAATAAATTAGGAGGCTATTTAATTTTATATAAAAAAGAAGTCCCTTTTTACTAAAGAAAGCATTTAATTCAGAGCAGAACGTGAGCACGAGGCAGAGTTGCAACATTTTTAACCAAAGTCCTTTCAAAATTTGCGTAGCAAGAGTGCGCATAAAAGAGGCACTATTTTTTTTTTTTTTTTTTTTGATGGAGAGATACATCAAACAATAAAGACAGTTCAATTAATCGATTGAACTGGGACGCAATCTTAAATTTGGAGTTGCGCCACATAAGGAAAAATTGTAGTATTTGGAGGATATGATATTTTTAATATGAAAAAAATATATGTATTGATTAAATTTCATGCAAGGGTCTTCTCCGAAATGACAAACGATACTTCGGATGCACCACAGTTGTACAAGAATAAATTAGAAGGCTATTGAATTTTATTTAAAAAAGAAGCCCCTTTTTAATAAAGAATGCATTTAATTCAGAGCAGAACGTGAGCAGGAGTCAGAGTTGCAAAATTTTTAAAAAAAGTCCTATCAAAATTTGCGTAGCAAGAGTGCGCTTAATAGTGGCGCTATTTTTTTTTTTTTTTTTGAGAGTGAGATACAGCAAACAATAAAGACAGTTCAATTAATCGATTGAACTGGGACGCAATCTTAAAATTGGATTTGCGCCACTTAAGGAAAAATTGTAGTATTTAAAGGATGTGATATTTCCAATATGAAAAAAATATATTTTTAATTAAATTTCATACAAGAGTCTTCTCAGAAATGACAAACAATACCTCGGATGCACCACAGTTGTACAAGAATAAATTAGGACGCTATTGAATTTTATATAAAAAGAAAACCCTTTTTACTTAAGAATGTATTTAATTCAGAGCAGAACGTGAGCAGGAGGCAGAGTTGCAAAATTTTTAACCAAAGTCCTTTCAAAATTTGCGTAGCAAGAGTGCGCTTAAAAGAGGCACTATTTTTTTTTTTTTTGAGGGAGAGATACAGCAAAAATAAAGACAGTTCAATTAATCGATTGAACTGGGACGCAATCTTAAAATTGGATTTGCGCCACTTAAGGAAAAATTGTAGTATTTGGAGGATATGATATTTCCAATATGAAAAAAATATATGTATTGATTAAATTTCATGCAAGGGTCTTGTCCGAAATGACAAACGATACTTCGGATGCACCACAGTTGTACAAGAATAAATTAGGAGGCTATTTAATTTTATATAAAAAAGAAGACCCTTTTTATTAAAGAATGTATTTAATCTAGAGCAGAACGTGAGCAGGAGGAAGAGTTGCAACCTCTGTCCCAAAGTCCTTTCAAAATTTGCGTAGCAAGAGTGCGCTTAAAAGAGGGACTATTTTTTTTTTTTTGAGGGAGAGATACAGCAAACAATAAAGACAGTTCAATTAATCGATTGAACTGGGACGCAATCTTAAAATTGGATTTGCGCCACTTAAAGAAAAATTGAAGTATTTGGAGGATGCGATATTTCCAATATGAAAAAAATATATGTTTTAATTAAATTTCATGCAAGGTTCTTCTCCGAAATGACATGCAATCTTCGGATGCACCACAGTTGTACAAGAATAAATTAGGAGGCTATTTAATTTTATGTAAACAGAAGGCCCTTTTTACTAAAGAAAGCATTTAATTCAGAGCAGAACGTGAGCACGAGGCAGAGTTGCAACATTTTTAACCAAAGTCCTTTCAAAATTTGCGTAGCAAGAGAGCTCTTTAAAGAGGCACTATTTTTTTTTTTTTTTGAGGGAGAGATACAGCAAACAATAAAGACAGTTCAAGTAATCGATTGAACTGGGACGCAATCTTAAAATTGGATTTGCGCCACTTAAGGAAAAATTGAAGTATTTGTAGAATGTGATATTTCCAATATGAAAAAAAAAATATATGTATTGATTAAATTTCATGCAAGAGTCTTCTCCGAAATGACAAACAATACTTCGGATGCACCACAGTTGTACAAGAATAAATTTGGAGGCTATATAATTTTATTTAAAAAAGAAGCCACTTTTTAATAAATAATGCATTTAATTCAGAGCAGAACGTGAGCAGGAGTCAGAGTTGCAAAATTTTTAAAAAAAGTCCTATCAAAATTTGCGTAGCACGAGTGCGCTTAATAGTGGCGCTATTTTTTTTTTTTTTTTGAGAGTGAGATACAGCAAACAATAAAGACAGTTCAATTAATCGATTGAACTGGGACGCAATCTTAAAATTGGATTTGCGCCACTTAAGGAAAAATTGTAGTATTTAAAGGATGTGATATTTCCAATATGAAAAAAATATATTTTTAATTAAATTTCATACAAGAGTCTTCTCAGAAATGAGAAACAATACCTCGGATGCACCACAGTTGTACAAGAATAAATTAGGAGGCTATTGAATTTTATATAAAAAGAAGGCCCTTTTTACTAAAGAAAGCATTTAATTCAGAGCAGAACGTGAGCAGGAGGCAGAGTTGCAACATTTTTAACCAAAGTCCTTTCAAAATTTGCGTAGCAAGAGAGCTCTTAAAAGAGGCACTATTTTTTTTTTGAGGGAGAGATACAGCAAACAATAAAGACAGTTCAATTAATCGATTGAACTGGGACGCAATCTTAAAATTGGATTTGCGCCACTTAAAGAAAAATTGAAGTATTTGGAGGATGCGATATTTCCAATATGAAAAAAATATATGTTTTAATTAAATTTCATGCAAGGTTCTTCTCCGAAATGACATACAATCTTCGGATGCACCACAGTTGTACAAGAATAAATTAGGAGGCTATTTAATTTTATGTAAAAAGAAGGCCCTTTTTACTAAAGAATGTATTTAATTCAGAGCAGAACGTGAGCAGGAGGCAGAGTTGCAACATTTTTAACCAAAGTCCTTTCAAAATTTGCGTAGCAAGAGTACGCATAAAAGAGGCACAATTTTTTTTTTTTTGAGGGAGAGATACAGCAAACAATAAAGACAGTTCAATGAATCGATTGAACTGGGACGCAATCTTAAATTTGGAGTTGCGCCACTTAAGGAAAAATTGAATTATTTCGAGAATGTGATATTTCAAGTATGAAAAAAATATTTACGTTATGATAAATTTCAATATATTTCATGGAAGGGTCTTCTCCGAAATGACAAACGATACTTCGGATGCACCACAGTTGTAGAAGAATAAATTAGGAGGCTATTGAATTTTATCTAAAAAGAAGGCCCTTTTTACTTAAGAATGGATTTAATTCAGAGCAGAACGTGAGCAGGAGGCAGAGTTGCAACATTTTTAACCAAAGTCCTTTCAAAATTTGCGTAGCAAGAGTGCGCTTAAAAGAGGCACTATTTTTTTTTTTTTTTTTTTTGAGGGAGAGATACAGCAAACAATGAAGACAGTTCAATTAATCGATTGAACTGGGACGCAATATTAAATTTGGAGTTGCGCCACTTAATGAACAATTGAATTATGTGGAGGATGTGATATTTCCAGTATGAAAAAAATATATGTTTTGATTAAATTTCATGCAAGAGTCTTCTCCGAAATGACAAACAATACTTCGGATGCACCACAGTTGTACAAGAATAAATTAGGAGGCTATTTAATTTTATATAAAAAAGAAGTCCCTTTTTACTAAAGAAAGCATTTAATTCAGAGCAGAACGTGAGCACGAGGCAGAGTTGCTACATTTTTAACCAAAGTCCTTTCAAAATTTGCGTAGCAAGAGAGCTCTTAAAAGAGGCACTATTTTTTTTTTTTTAGGGAGAGATACAGCAAACAATAAAGACAGTTCAATTAATCGATTGAACTGGGACGCAATCTTAAAATTGGATTTGCGCCACTTAAAGAAAATTTGAAGTATTTGGAGGATGCGATATTTCCAATATGAAAAAAATATATGTTTTAATTAAATTTCATGCAAGGTTCTTCTCCGAAATGACATACAATCTTCGGATGCACCACAGTTGTACAAGAATAAATTAGGAGGCTATTTAATTTTATGTAAAAAGAAGGCCCTTTTTACTAAAGAATGTATTTAATTCAGAGCAGAACGTGAGCAGGAGGCAGAGTTGCAACATTTTTAACCAAAGTCCTTTCAAAATTTGCGTAGCAAGAGTACGCATAAAAGATTCACTATTTTATTTTTTTTTTTTTTTTGAGGGAGAGATACAGCAAACAATAAAGACAGTTCAATGAATCGATTGAACTGGGACGCAATCTTAAATTTGGAGTTGCGCCACTTAAGGAAAAATTGAATTATTTCGAGAATGTGATATTTCAAGTATGAAAAAAATATTTACGTTATGATAAATTTCAATATATTTCATGGAAGGGTCTTCTCCGAAATGACAAACGATACTTCGGATGCACCACAGTTGTAGAAGAATAAATTAGGAGGCTATTGAATTTTATCTAAAAAGAAGGCCCTTTTTACTTAAGAATGGATTTAATTCAGAGCAGAACGTGAGCAGGAGGCAGAGTTGCAAAATTTTTAACCGAAGTCCTTTCAAAATTTGCGTAGCAAGAGTGCGCTTAAAAGAGGCACTATTTTTTTTTTTTTGAGGGAGAGATACAGCAAACAATAAAGACAGTTCAATTAATCGATTGAACTGGGACGCAATTTTAAAATTGGATTTGCGCCACTTAAGGAAAAATTGTAGTATTTGGAGGATATGATATTTCCAATATGAAAAAAATATATGTATTTATTAAATTTCATGCAAGGGTCTTCTCCGAAATGACAAACGATACTTCGGATGCACCACAGTTGTACAAGAATAAATTAGGAGGCTATTTAATTTTATATAAAAAAGAAGTCCCTTTTTATTAAAGAATGTATTTAATCTAGAGCAGAACGTGAGCAGGAGGAAGAGATGCAACCTCTGTCCCAAAGTCCTTTCAAAATTTGCGTAGCAAGAGTGCGCTTAAAAGAGGCACTACTTTTTTTTTGAGGGAGAGAAACAGCAAACAATAAAGACAGTTCAATTAATCGATTGAACTGGGACGCAATCTTAAAATTGGATTTGCGCCACTTAAGGAAAAATTGAAGTATTTGTAGAATGTGATATTTCCAATATGAAAAAAAAAACATATGTATTGATTAAATTTCATGCAAGGGTCTTCTCCGAAATGACAAACAATACTTCGGATGCACCACAGTTGTACAAGAATAAATTTGGAGGCTATATAATTTTATTTAAAAAAGAAGCCCCTTTTTAATAAAGAATGCATTTAATTCAGAGCAGAACGTGAGCAGGAGTCAGAGTTGCAAAATTTTTAAAAAAAGTCCTATCAAAATTTGCGTAGCAAGAGTGCGCTTAATAGTGGCGCTATTTTTTTTTTTGAAGGAGAGATACAGCAAACAATAAAGACAGTTCAATTAATCGGTTGAACTGGGACGCAATCTTAAAATTGGATTTGCGCCACTTAAGGAAAAATTGTAGTATTTGGAGGATGTGATATTTCCAATATGAAAAAAATATATGTTTTAATTAAATTTCATGCAAGAGTCTTCTCCGAAATGACAAACAATACTTCGGATGCACCACAGTTGTACAAGAATAAATTTGGAGGCTATATAATTTTATTTAAAAAAGAAGCCCCTTTTTAATAAAGAATGCATTTAATTCAGAGCAGAACGTGAGCAGGAGTCAGAGTTGCAAAATTTTTAAAAAAAGTCCTATCAAAATTTGCGTAGCAAGAGTGCGCTTAATAGTGGCGCTATTTTTTTTTTTTTCAGAGTGAGATACAGCAAACAATAAAGACAGTTCAATTAATCGATTGAACTGGGACGCAATCTTAAAATTGGATTTGCGCCACTTAAAGAAAAATTGAAGTATTTGGAGGATGCGATATTTCCAATATGAAAAAAATATATGTTTTAATTAAATTTCATGCAAGGTTCTTCTCCGAAATGACATACAATCTTCGGATGCACCACAGTTGTACAAGAATAAATTAGGAGGCTATTTAATTTTATGTAAAAAGAAGGCTCTTTTTACTAAAGAAAGCATTTAATTCAGAGTAGAACGTGAGCACGAGGCAGAGTTGCAACATTTTAAACCAAAGTCCTTTCAAAATTTGCGTAGCAAGAGAGCTCTTAAAAGAGGCACTATTTTTTTTTTGAGGGAGAGATACAGCAAACAATAAAGACAGTTCAATTAATCGATTGAACTGGGACGCAATATTAAATTTGGAGTTGCGCCACTTAATGAAAAATTGAATTATGTGGAGAATGTGATATTTCCAGTATGAAAAAAATATATGTTTTGATTAAATTTCTGGCAAGAGTCTTCTCCGAAATGACAAACGATACTTCGGATGCACCACAGTTGTACAAGAATAAATTAGGACGCTATTGAATTTTATATAAAAAGAAAACCCTTTTTACTTAAGAATGTATTTAATTCAGAGCAGAACGTGAGCAGGAGGCAGAGTTGCAAAATTTTTAACCAAAGTCCTTTCAAAATTTGCGTAGCAAGAGTGCGCTTAAAAGAGGCACTATTTTTTTTTTTTTTGAGGGAGAGATACAGCAAAAATAAAGACAGTTCAATTAATCGATTGAACTGGGACGCAATCTTAAAATTGGATTTGCGCCACTTAAAGAAAAATTGAAGTATTTGGAGGATGCGATATTTCCAATATGAAAAAAATATATGTTTTAATTAAATTTCATGCAAGGTTCTTCTCCGAAATGACATACAATCTTCGGATGCACCACAGTTGTACAAGAATAAATTAGGAGGCTATTTAATTTTATGTAAAAAGAAGGCCCTTTTTACTAAAGAATGTATTTAATTCAGAGCAGAACGTGAGCAGGAGGCAGAGTTGCAACATTTTTAACCAAAGTCCTTTCAAAATTTGCGTAGCAAGAGTACGCATAAAAGAGGCACAATTTTTTTTTTTTGAGGGAGAGATACAGCAAACAATAAAGACAGTTCAATGAATCGATTGAACTGGGACGCAATCTTAAATTTGGAGTTGCGCCACTTAAGGAAAAATTGAATTATTTCGAGAATGTGATATTTCAAGTATGAAAAAAATATTTACGTTATGATAAATTTCAATATATTTCATGGAAGGGTCTTCTCCGAAATGACAAACGATACTTCGGATGCACCACAGTTGTAGAAGAATAAATTAGGAGGCTATTGAATTTTATCTAAAAAGAAGGCCCTTTTTACTTAAGAATGGATTTAATTCAGAGCAGAACGTGAGCAGGAGGCAGAGTTGCAACATTTTTAAAAAGTCCTTTCAAAATTTGCGTAGCAAGAGTGCGCTTAAAAGAGGCACTATTTTTTTTTTTTTTTTTTTTTGAGGGAGAGATACAGCAAACAATGAAGACAGTTCAATTTATCGATTGAACTGGGACGCAATATTAAATTTGGAGTTGCGCCACTTAATGAAAAATTGAATTATGTGGAGGATGTGATATTTCCAGTATGAAAAAAATATCTGTTTTGATTAAATTTCATGCAAGAGTCTTCTCCGAAATGACAAACAATACTTCGGATGCACCACAGTTGTACAAGAATAAATTAGGAGGCTATTTAATTTTATATAAAAAAGAAGTCCCTTTTTACTAAAGAAAGCATTTAATTCAGAGCAGAACGTGAGCACGAGGCAGAGTTGCAACATTTTTAACCAAAGTCCTTTCAAAATTTGCGTAGCAAGAGAGCTCTTAAAAGAGGCACTATTTTTTTTTTTGAGGGAGAGATACAGCAAACAATAAAGACAGTTCAATTAATCGATTGAACTGGGACGCAATCTTAAAATTGGATTTGCGCCACTTAAAGAAAATTTGAAGTATTTGGAGGATGCGATATTTCCAATATGAAAAAAATATATGTTTTAATTAAATTTCATGCAAGGTTCTTCTCCGAAATGACATACAATCTTCGGATGCACCACAGTTGTACAAGAATAAATTAGGAGGCTATTTAATTTTATGTAAAAAGAAGGCCCTTTTTACTAAAGAATGTATTTAATTCAGAGCAGAACGTGAGCAGGAGGCAGAGTTGCAACATTTTTAACCAAAGTCCTTTCAAAATTTGCGTAGCAAGAGTACGCATAAAAGAGGCACAATTTTTTTTATTTTTTTTTGAGGGAGAGATACAGCAAACAATAAAGACAGTTCAATGAATCGATTGAACTGGGACGCAATCTTAAATTTGGAGTTGCGCCACTTAAGGAAAAATTGAATTATTTCGAGAATGTGATATTTCAAGTATGAAAAAAATATTTACGTTATGATAAATTTCAATATATTTCATGGAAGGGTCTTCTCCGAAATGACAAACGATACTTCGGATGCACCACAGTTGTAGAAGAATAAATTAGGAGGCTATTGAATTTTATCTAAAAAGAAGGCCCTTTTTACTTAAGAATGTATTTAATTCAGAGCAGAACGTGAGCAGGAGGCAGAGTTGCAAAATTTTTAACCAAAGTCCTTTCAAAATTTGCGTAGCAAGAGTGCGCTTAAAAGAGGCACTATTTTTTTTTTTTTTTTGAGGGAGAGATACAGCAAACAATAAAGACAGTTCAATTAATCGATTGAACTGGGACGCAATCTTAAAATTGGATTTGCGCCACTTAAGGAAAAATTGTAGTATTTGGAGGATATGATATTTCCAATATGAAAAAAATATATGTATTTATTAAATTTCATGCAAGGGTCTTCTCCGAAATGACAAACGATACTTCGGATGCACCACAGTTGTACAAGAATAAATTAGGAGGCTATTTAATTTTATATAAAAAAGAAGTCCCTTTTTATTAAAGAATGTATTTAATCTAGAGCAGAACGTGAGCAGGAGGAAGAATTGCAACCTCTGTCCCAAAGTCCTTTCAAAATTTGCGTAGCAAGAGTGCGCTTAAAAGAGGCACTATTTTTTTTTTGAGGGAGAGATACAGCAAACAATAAAGACAGTTCAATTAATCGATTGAACTGGGACGCAATCTTAAAATTGGATTTGCGCCACTTAAGGAAAAATTGAAGTATTTGTAGAATGTGATATTTCCAATATGAAAAAAAAAAACATATGTATTGATTAAATTTCATGCAAGGGTCTTCTCCGAAATGACAAACAATACTTCGGATGCACCACAGTTGTACAAGAATAAATTTGGAGGCTATATAATTTTATTTAAAAAAGAAGCCCCTTTTTAATAAAGAATGCATTTAATTCAGAGCAGAACGTGAGCAGGAGTCAGAGTTGCAAAATTTTTAAAAAAAGTCCTATCAAAATTTGCGTAGCAAGAGTGCGCTTAATAGTGGCGCTATTTTTTTTTTTTGAGGGAGAGATACAGCAAACAATAAAGACAGTTCAATTAATCGGTTGAACTGGGACGCAATCTTAAAATTGGATTTGCGCCACTTAAGGAAAAATTGTAGTATTTGGAGGATGTGATATTTCCAATATGAAAAAAATATATGTTTTAATTAAATTTCATGCAAGAGTCTTCTCCGAAATGACAAACAATACTTCGGATGCACCACAGTTGTACAAGAATAAATTTGGAGGCTATATAATTTTATTTAAAAAAGAAGCCCCTTTTTAATAAAGAATGCATTTAATTCAGAGCAGAACGTGAGCAGGAGTCAGAGTTGCAAAATTTTTAAAAAAAGTCCTATCAAAATTTGCGTAGCAAGAGTGCGCTTAATAGTGGCGCTATTTTTTTTTTTTTTTCAGAGTGAGATACAGCAAACAATAAAGACTGTTCAATTAATCGATTGAACTGGGACGCAATCTTAAAATTGGATTTGCGCCACTTAAAGAAAAATTGAAGTATTTGGAGGATGCGATATTTCCAATATGAAAAAAATATATGTTTTAATTAAATTTCATGCAAGGTTCTTCTCCGAAATGACATACAATCTTCGGATGCACCACAGTTGTACAAGAATAAATTAGGAGGCTATTTAATTTTATGTAAAAAGAAGGCTCTTTTTACTAAAGAAAGCATTTAATTCAGAGTAGAACGTGAGCACGAGGCAGAGTTGCAACATTTTAAACCAAAGTCCTTTCAAAATTTGCGTAGCAAGAGAGCTCTTAAAAGAGGCACTATTTTTTTTTTGAGGGAGAGATACAGCAAACAATAAAGACAGTTCAATTAATCGATTGAACTGGGACGCAATATTAAATTTGGAGTTGCGCCACTTAATGAAAAATTGAATTATGTGGAGAATGTGATATTTCCAGTATGAAAAAAATATATGTTTTGATTAAATTTCTGGCAAGAGTCTTCTCCGAAATGACAAACGATACTTCGGATGCACCACAGTTGTACAAGAATAAATTAGGACGCTATTGAATTTTATATAAAAAGAAAACCCTTCTTACTTAAGAATGTATTTAATTCAGAGCAGAACGTGAGCAGGAGGCAGAGTTGCAAAATTTTTAACCAAAGTCCTTTCAAAATTTGCGTAGCAAGAGTGCGCTTAAAAGAGGCACTATTTTTTTTTTTTTTTGAGGGAGAGATACAGCAAAAATAAAGACAGTTCAATTAATCGATTGAACTGGGACGCAATCTTAAAATTGGATTTGCGCCACTTAAGGAAAAATTGTAGTATTTGGAGGATATGATATTTCCAATATGAAAAAAAAAATATATGTATTGATTAAATTTCATGCAAGAGTCTTCTCCGAAATGACAAACAATACTTCGGATGCACCACAGTTGTACAAGAATAAATTTGGAGGCTATATAATTTTATTTAAAAAAGAAGCCACTTTTTAATAAATAATGCATTTAATTCAGAGCAGAACGTGAGCAGGAGTCAGAGTTGCAAAATTTTTAAAAAAAGTCCTATCAAAATTTGCGTAGCACGAGTGCGCTTAATAGTGGCGCTATTTTTTTTTTTTTTTTTTGAGAGTGAGATACAGCAAACAATAAAGACAGTTCAATTAATCGATTGAACTGGGACGCAATCTTAAAATTGGATTTGCGCCACTTAAGGAAAAATTGAAGTATTTGTAGAATGTGATATTTCCAATATGAAAAAAAAAAACATATGTATTGATTAAATTTCATGCAAGGGTCTTCTCCGAAATGACAAACAATACTTCGGATGCACCACAGTTGTACAAGAATAAATTTGGAGGCTATATAATTTTATTTAAAAAAGAAGCCCCTTTTTAATAAAGAATGCATTTAATTCAGAGCAGAACGTGAGCAGGAGTCAGAGTTGCAAAATTTTTAAAAAAAGTCCTATCAAAATTTGCGTAGCAAGAGTGCGCTTAATAGTGGCGCTATTTTTTTTTTTTGAGGGAGAGATACAGCAAACAATAAAGACAGTTCAATTAATCGGTTGAACTGGGACGCAATCTTAAAATTGGATTTGCGCCACTTAAGGAAAAATTGTAGTATTTGGAGGATGTGATATTTCCAATATGAAAAAAATATATGTTTTAATTAAATTTCATGCAAGAGTCTTCTCCGAAATGACAAACAATACTTCGGATGCACCACAGTTGTACAAGAATAAATTTGGAGGCTATATAATTTTATTTAAAAAAGAAGCCCCTTTTTAATAAAGAATGCATTTAATTCAGAGCAGAACGTGAGCAGGAGTCAGAGTTGCAAAATTTTTAAAAAAAGTCCTATCAAAATTTGCGTAGCAAGAGTGCGCTTAATAGTGGCGCTATTTTTTTTTTTTTTTCAGAGTGAGATACAGCAAACAATAAAGACTGTTCAATTAATCGATTGAACTGGGACGCAATCTTAAAATTGGATTTGCGCCACTTAAAGAAAATTTGAAGTATTTGGAGGATGCGATATTTCCAATATGAAAAAAATATATGTTTTAATTAAATTTCATGCAAGGTTCTTCTCCGAAATGACATACAATCTTCGGATGCACCACAGTTGTACAAGAATAAATTAGGAGGCTATTTAATTTTATGTAAAAAGAAGGCCCTTTTTACTAAAGAATGTATTTAATTCAGAGCAGAACGTGAGCAGGAGGCAGAGTTGCAACATTTTTAACCAAAGTCCTTTCAAAATTTGCGTAGCAAGAGTACGCATAAAAGAGGCACAATTTTTTTTATTTTTTTTTGAGGGAGAGATACAGCAAACAATAAAGACAGTTCAATGAATCGATTGAACTGGGACGCAATCTTAAATTTGGAGTTGCGCCACTTAAGGAAAAATTGAATTATTTCGAGAATGTGATATTTCAAGTATGAAAAAAATATTTACGTTATGATAAATTTCAATATATTTCATGGAAGGGTCTTCTCCGAAATGACAAACGATACTTCGGATGCACCACAGTTGTAGAAGAATAAATTAGGAGGCTATTGAATTTTATCTAAAAAGAAGGCCCTTTTTACTTAAGAATGTATTTAATTCAGAGCAGAACGTGAGCAGGAGGCAGAGTTGCAAAATTTTTAACCAAAGTCCTTTCAAAATTTGCGTAGCAAGAGTGCGCTTAAAAGAGGCACTATTTTTTTTTTTTTTTTGAGGGAGAGATACAGCAAACAATAAAGACAGTTCAATTAATCGATTGAACTGGGACGCAATCTTAAAATTGGATTTGCGCCACTTAAGGAAAAATTGTAGTATTTGGAGGATATGATATTTCCAATATGAAAAAAATATATGTATTTATTAAATTTCATGCAAGGGTCTTCTCCGAAATGACAAACGATACTTCGGATGCACCACAGTTGTACAAGAATAAATTAGGAGGCTATTTAATTTTATATAAAAAAGAAGTCCCTTTTTATTAAAGAATGTATTTAATCTAGAGCAGAACGTGAGCAGGAGGAAGAGTTGCAACCTCTGTCCCAAAGTCCTTTCAAAATTTGCGTAGCAAGAGTGCGCTTAAAAGAGGCACTATTTTTTTTTTGAGGGAGAGATACAGCAAACAATAAAGACAGTTCAATTAATCGATTGAACTGGGACGCAATCTTAAAATTGGATTTGCGCCACTTAAGGAAAAATTGAAGTATTTGTAGAATGTGATATTTCCAATATGAAAAAAACAAACATATGTATTGATTAAATTTCATGCAAGGGTCTTCTCCGAAATGACAAACAATACTTCGGATGCACCACAGTTGTACAAGAATAAATTTGGAGGCTATATAATTTTATTTAAAAAAGAAGCCCCTTTTTAATAAAGAATGCATTTAATTCAGAGCAGAACGTGAGCAGGAGTCAGAGTTGCAAAATTTTTAAAAAAAGTCCTATCAAAATTTGCGTAGCAAGAGTGCGCTTAATAGTGGCGCTATTTTTTTTTTTTGAGGGAGAGATACAGCAAACAATAAAGACAGTTCAATTAATCGGTTGAACTGGGACGCAATCTTAAAATTGGATTTGCGCCACTTAAGGAAAAATTGTAGTATTTGGAGGATGTGATATTTCCAATATGAAAAAAATATATGTTTTAATTAAATTTCATGCAAGAGTCTTCTCCGAAATGACAAACAATACTTCGGATGCACCACAGTTGTACAAGAATAAATTTGGAGGCTATATAATTTTATTTAAAAAAGAAGCCCCTTTTTAATAAAGAATGCATTTAATTCAGAGCAGAACGTGAGCAGGAGTCAGAGTTGCAAAATTTTTAAAAAAAGTCCTATCAAAATTTGCGTAGCAAGAGTGCGCTTAATAGTGGCGCTATTTTTTTTTTTTTTTCAGAGTGAGATACAGCAAACAATAAAGACTGTTCAATTAATCGATTGAACTGGGACGCAATCTTAAAATTGGATTTGCGCCACTTAAAGAAAAATTGAAGTATTTGGAGGATGCGATATTTCCAATATGAAAAAAATATATGTTTTAATTAAATTTCATGCAAGGTTCTTCTCCGAAATGACATACAATCTTCGGATGCACCACAGTTGTACAAGAATAAATTAGGAGGCTATTTAATTTTATGTAAAAAGAAGGCTCTTTTTACTAAAGAAAGCATTTAATTCAGAGTAGAACGTGAGCACGAGGCAGAGTTGCAACATTTTAAACCAAAGTCCTTTCAAAATTTGCGTAGCAAGAGAGCTCTTAAAAGAGGCACTATTTTTTTTTTGAGGGAGAGATACAGCAAACAATAAAGACAGTTCAATTAATCGATTGAACTGGGACGCAATATTAAATTTGGAGTTGCGCCACTTAATGAAAAATTGAATTATGTGGAGAATGTGATATTTCCAGTATGAAAAAAATATATGTTTTGATTAAATTTCTGGCAAGAGTCTTCTCCGAAATGACAAACGATACTTCGGATGCACCACAGTTGTACAAGAATAAATTAGGACGCTATTGAATTTTATATAAAAAGAAAACCCTTCTTACTTAAGAATGTATTTAATTCAGAGCAGAACGTGAGCAGGAGGCAGAGTTGCAAAATTTTTAACCAAAGTCCTTTCAAAATTTGCGTAGCAAGAGTGCGCTTAAAAGAGGCACTATTTTTTTTTTTTTTGAGGGAGAGATACAGCAAAAATAAAGACAGTTCAATTAATCGATTGAACTGGGACGCAATCTTAAAATTGGATTTGCGCCACTTAAGGAAAAATTGTAGTATTTGGAGGATATGATATTTCCAATATGAAAAAAAAAATATATGTATTGATTAAATTTCATGCAAGAGTCTTCTCCGAAATGACAAACAATACTTCGGATGCACCACAGTTGTACAAGAATAAATTTGGAGGCTATATAATTTTATTTAAAAAAGAAGCCACTTTTTAATAAATAATGCATTTAATTCAGAGCAGAACGTGAGCAGGAGTCAGAGTTGCAAAATTTTTAAAAAAAGTCCTATCAAAATTTGCGTAGCACGAGTGCGCTTAATAGTGGCGCTATTTTTTTTTTTTTTTTGAGAGTGAGATACAGCAAACAATAAAGACAGTTCAATTAATCGATTGAACTGGGACGCAATCTTAAAATTGGATTTGCGCCACTTAAGGAAAAATTGAAGTATTTGTAGAATGTGATATTTCCAATATGAAAAAAAAAAACATATGTATTGATTAAATTTCATGCAAGGGTCTTCTCCGAAATGACAAACAATACTTCGGATGCACCACAGTTGTACAAGAATAAATTTGGAGGCTATATAATTTTATTTAAAAAAGAAGCCCCTTTTTAATAAAGAATGCATTTAATTCAGAGCAGAACGTGAGCAGGAGTCAGAGTTGCAAAATTTTTAAAAAAAGTCCTATCAAAATTTGCGTAGCAAGAGTGCGCTTAATAGTGGCGCTATTTTTTTTTTTTTGAGGGAGAGATACAGCAAACAATAAAGACAGTTCAATTAATCGGTTGAACTGGGACGCAATCTTAAAATTGGATTTGCGCCACTTAAGGAAAAATTGTAGTATTTGGAGGATGTGATATTTCCAATATGAAAAAAATATATGTTTTAATTAAATTTCATGCAAGAGTCTTCTCCGAAATGACAAACAATACTTCGGATGCACCACAGTTGTACAAGAATAAATTTGGAGGCTATATAATTTTATTTAAAAAAGAAGCCCCTTTTTAATAAAGAATGCATTTAATTCAGAGCAGAACGTGAGCAGGAGTCAGAGTTGCAAAATTTTTAAAAAAAGTCCTATCAAAATTTGCGTAGCAAGAGTGCGCTTAATAGTGGCGCTATTTTTTTTTTTTTTTCAGAGTGAGATACAGCAAACAATAAAGACTGTTCAATTAATCGATTGAACTGGGACGCAATCTTAAAATTGGATTTGCGCCACTTAAAGAAAAATTGAAGTATTTGGAGGATGCGATATTTCCAATATGAAAAAAATATATGTTTTAATTAAATTTCATGCAAGGTTCTTCTCCGAAATGACATACAATCTTCGGATGCACCACAGTTGTACAAGAATAAATTAGGAGGCTATTTAATTTTATGTAAAAAGAAGGCTCTTTTTACTAAAGAAAGCATTTAATTCAGAGTAGAACGTGAGCACGAGGCAGAGTTGCAACATTTTAAACCAAAGTCCTTTCAAAATTTGCGTAGCAAGAGAGCTCTTAAAAGAGGCACTATTTTTTTTTTGAGGGAGAGATACAGCAAACAATAAAGACAGTTCAATTAATCGATTGAACTGGGACGCAATATTAAATTTGGAGTTGCGCCACTTAATGAAAAATTGAATTATGTGGAGAATGTGATATTTCCAGTATGAAAAAAATATATGTTTTGATTAAATTTCTGGCAAGAGTCTTCTCCGAAATGACAAACGATACTTCGGATGCACCACAGTTGTACAAGAATAAATTAGGACGCTATTGAATTTTATATAAAAAGAAAACCCTTTTTACTTAAGAATGTATTTAATTCAGAGCAGAACGTGAGCAGGAGGCAGAGTTGCAAAATTTTTAACCAAAGTCCTTTCAAAATTTGCGTAGCAAGAGTGCGCTTAAAAGAGGCACTATTTTTTTTTTTTTTGAGGGAGAGATACAGCAAAAATAAAGACAGTTCAATTAATCGATTGAACTGGGACGCAATCTTAAAATTGGATTTGCGCCACTTAAGGAAAAATTGTAGTATTTGGAGGATATGATATTTCCAATATGAAAAAAAAAATATATGTATTGATTAAATTTCATGCAAGAGTCTTCTCCGAAATGACAAACAATACTTCGGATGCACCACAGTTGTACAAGAATAAATTTGGAGGCTATATAATTTTATTTAAAAAAGAAGCCACTTTTTAATAAATAATGCATTTAATTCAGAGCAGAACGTGAGCAGGAGTCAGAGTTGCAAAATTTTTAAAAAAAGTCCTATCAAAATTTGCGTAGCACGAGTGCGCTTAATAGTGGCGCTATTTTTTTTTTTTTTTGAGAGTGAGATACAGCAAACAATAAAGACAGTTCAATTAATCGATTGAACTGGGACGCAATCTTAAAATTGGATTTGCGCCACTTAAGGAAAAATTGTAGTATTTAAAGGATGTGATATTTCCAATATGAAAAAAATATATTTTTAATTAAATTTCATACAAGAGTTTTCTCAGAAATGACAAACAATACCTCGGATGCACCACAGTTGTACAAGAATAAATTAGGAGGCTATTGAATTTTATATAAAAAGAAGGCCCTTTTATTTAAGAATGTATTTAATTCAGAGCAGAACGTGAGCAGGAGGCAGAGTTGCAAAATTTTTAACCAAAGTCCTTTCAAAATTTGCGTAGCAAGAGAGCGCTTAAAAGAGGCACTATTTTTTTTTTTTTTGAGGGAGAGATACAGCAAACAATGAAGACAGTTCAATTAATCGATTGAACTGGGACGCAATATTAAATTTGCAGTTGCGCCACTTAATGAAAAATTGAATTATGTGGAGAATGTGATATTTCCAGTATGAAAAAAATATATGTTTTGATTAAATTTCTGGCAAGAGTCTTCTCCGAAATGAGAAACGATACTTCGGATGCACCACAGTTGTACAAGAATAAATTAGGAGGCTATTGAATTTTATATAAAAAAGAAGTCCCTTTTTATTAAAGAATGTATTTAATCTAGAGCAGAACGTGAGCAGGAGGCAGAGTTGCAACCTTTTTAACCAAAGTCCTTTCAAAATTTGCGTAGCAAGAGTGCGCTTAAAAGAAACACTATTTTTTTTTTTTTTGAGGGAGAGATACAGCAAACAATAAAGACAGTTCAATTAATCGATTGAACTGGGACGCAATCTTAAGTTTGGATTTGCGCCACTTAATGAAAAATTGAATTATTTGGAGGAGGTGGAAGGATGGATTCTTCCAATATGGAAGAATAAATTTTACGGCAAATTTTCTCGAAAATGAGTTTTTTGAAATGAAAATATATTTCAGATGCACCACATTTGTACAAGAATTAATTTGGAGCGTATTTAATTTTATGTGAAAAGTAGCATCTTTATATGAGAAGGCATTTGAATTATTTTTTTTAATCTTAATATAATATGAGCCGGTTGTCCAGTAGCAACTATTATGCAAAAGTCTTTTCAAGATTTTCGTAGCAAGAGTTCTTTTAAATAAGGCATTTTGAAAGAAAAAATTCATTGAGGATATTTTTTGTTCTTAATATAGGAATAGGGAAATACAGACTTGAGGCTCTGTCAAAAGATGAATATGCAAATATCTCAACCTTTAAATACATGATTTCAGTTCGGTTTGGAAAGACCACTGTTAATGTCTAGGCAATATATTCATTTACAGTGCATGAAGAGTGTTCGTATGCTTAAATTTTTTAATAAAAACATTGGACCTTAAATGTTTCTTCAGTTTTCTTCTGGTTGAGTATGTTGAGGACAAATCGACAAATGCGAAAAAAATTTGGAGTTGATAACAAAAGATGCGATGCTTGGTTGATTTTAGTTTAATGGCGTAAGAACCATAAGTATGTTATACTGCGCCAATTACAAACAAAAAAAAAGGCAAATAACATACAATAATTTTTTATGTAATTGCTTTTTACGTCACAGAAGAGAAACTGCATTTTCCAGTGTGTTATTTTTATATTTTCGCACCCATATTTCTCGATTGCGCTCATCTTACAGCATTCTAAGGGAGACCACAGGACGAAAAAATATTCATTGAACTGGCATGAAAAAAATCATAGAAGTTCTAAAGATAGATTTCATATTGCTTTATTTTGTAAAGAAAATGAGGACTTTTCTCTTCACTGTAAAATATAATAAATGAATATTTGACAGCTCAGAATGCTTTTTTTTTCTGTAACTTCGACATAAAAAATAAGAATTTTTTTTTATTTCTTTTGAAAATGTTTCTTTTCAGTTCAACGGAATTATAGTTCTCTTCGAATGTCTATAATTTTGAAATAGCATATTGAAGTAGCACCAATTTTGCCAGAGCTCTTGAGGCCCGATTTTTTTATTTGATTAAATAGTATGAATATCTTCTAAATTTCTAAATATAATATCTTCTAAATTTAAAAATATATTTCGAGATTCAGTTCGAATTGCTCAATTCCGTGATTTGTGTGTCGAAATTTTTTAGCAGCAGATATCAATAAAATTCTCAAAACTTAGGAGAGAGCACCACATTCCTTTCAATTGTTTCCTTAATTTATTAACATTTGCACCATGAACTCGATATCTTTATCCATAACAGTTTTACGTCGTTCGAATGCCGCCAGTTCTTGAGCCTGTCTGAAAATGTTCCGTATTAATATTCTATTATCGTTACTGAGCTCTGGCCAATCAAATATATCTAAGTTTCTCTCGATCTCAAAGCGCGGATAATCTCTCTCTCCTAAAAACTGCCCCACAACGCGTTTGTATAAAGCCTCCGATATTCGTGGGGCCACCCGATTTCTGCTGCTAACGTCGAGCCACAGAGTATTGAGATCGCTAATGATATCGTTAAAAATATTCATATCCAGTTCTTCGAGTGGCAGTGGCCAATTTCGTCGCCTCCGGTTTTTGAAATGTTTGATTGGCCCGGGAACCTGTGGTCTCCTTACGAGTGGGTTTACAAATTGTGCTGGCGGCTGGGCCTGTGGTGCTTGGGCCTGTGGTGCTGGGGCCTGTGGTGCTGGGGCCTGTGGTGCTGGGGCCTGTGGTGCTGGGGCCTGTGGTGCTGGGGCCTGTGGTGCTGGCTGATCCTGTGGCACATCAGCTATGTCGACATCGGCGGCCTCCTGATTATCAATTTGTTCCTCTTGTATTTCGGCGTCATTTCTAATATCACACTGGAGAGATTTGTCCTTCTAAAAATAAACGTATTTTAAATTACAGCATTCGGATAATACGCAATTACATTGTATATCTATCGATAGTACAAACTGCAAAAAATTCGAAATTATTAAAAGAATTTTCATTTAAGCCGCATTATTACTACGTTTTCTTTAACTTTTACATTTAAAATAAGTTATTAGGAATTTCCAAGGGATTCATGTAATGTATAAGATTGATATGAGGCGTGATGGTCAATGAATCGAACTTTAATCTCTGTTATACCAGTTTTTTTATTTTCTGCTTATTCCAACCTCATGTGCAGTCAAACGCTGTGGCATTGCAACCTAACATGAAAGAAAACATTAATGCTCTAACATCCAAGCATTAGTATTTCTTCCTTTGAAGAGAAATATTACGTCATTATCAACCATTTTTCAGATCTTGGTCGTCGGCACACAAATCATGGAATTGGTGCAATTTCAAAATGAATCTCGAATTGTGCTTTTAAATTTTATAGCATAAATTCCAGTTTCTATGGTTTGTTTATTGAATTGACGCCAGAAAAGAAAATATATTTTTATAAACTAAGCAGGATTTGTTGTTCAACATGCATGTCAAATTTTATAAGATCGCCACTGCCGTTTGCTATTTATCATTTCTAATGAATTTTAAAAAATATTGACAATTTTCTGTTATTTTGTTACTAACTGTCAGAATTCTTCTTTCTTGGAATGAGAAGTTACAATAGCATGAATAATGCTGATTTATTATGATTGGTTGACTATTGCGGTTTATTGGCGCAAGTGACATTTGTTTATGCTTCGAAAAGCAAATGGTTAAACAAATCCGTTATGTAAAATTTGCATTAATTTGAGAACTATTGTATATTACCACCTATCAATTCTTTAAGGAAAGAAAAATGACTAAACTAAAAAAGGAGCAACAACAAAACCTACTGGTAGCGAGCAATACTAGCATTTAATAAGCAAAATTTCAATAAACAATATGACAATCTGAAGTCATTTGTCTATTAGTCGAATTGAAAAGGGTTTCTTTTTGATCAATTGTTGGAAGGTTACGTTTTTTTTTCTGCTTAAATCAATTAATTTGTTAATTTTAATAATCCTCGTTTTTGTCGCTGCAAAAATTTATTCTTTCAGTGAGGCATGAAAAATAAAAATATTAAATCTCAGCTAAGATGTATTTTACAAATTTTATTTTCTAACGACAATTTCCTTTAATTTGTTGTTTCTTTAAATTAAGATTTAGCGAAACAAAGTGCGTTTTTCAGTAGTATAAGCACTAACCGATAGAAAATAATAGTTTGACCAAGAATAATAACTTGTGGAATCTTAAACATGACCTTTATTCAGCCATAACAGAAATGCCGGCTTTTTGAATAATATTCTGGACTATAAAAATGGCATTCACTATTCAGTGATTCATCAAAGCCAATATGAAAGAAATGATATTATTATCTGTATTTAAATTTATATGTTACTCCTTCTTTAAAATTTCTTATGGTATCTTAAAAACAATATTGAAAGAAAATGTATAATTTAAAAATAAATACCTTTGGGGCCTCCTTTTCCCGCAGAGTCCTCAATATATTTTCTTTTTCCTGTTAAATATAAAGAAAATAAAACATTTAAAAAATGTTCTATAAATATAAATTGACGAATTTAAGAGAAAAGCATTTTTAAATATTTATCAACTGACAAATAGTTAGAATTATATGCAACAGATAATTACAACCAAATTAATGTAAAAATAATCACATTTAGGAATATAATTTACCCATTTTTTTTGAAAAAGCGGATTATGCACGACGAGATGCTTTTGTCACAGAACCGCCAACGACTTGCTACACGTTGTCAGGTAATTATCAGAGAAGCAAAATTGATAACGAAATTTTGTGAATTTATTGTTAACTAAAATTTTGTTTAGAATATAATATCTACGTAAATTTCACAAGAAATTCGGCATATTATATGAAACATTTTTACAGACATCTTATATTGCTGTTAAGTTTTCGAGAGACTTTGCGTGTTTCGAATTTATGTCCACAGTTCACTCCTTACATTTTTCATTGGAAGAACAGAAGCAGCACCAGAACTTGCATCTCGGAATTTAATCGACACAACACTGGTAGTTAGATTACTTAGTTGTCACTTTAATTTATAGAAATACTTCAATGATAAATGAAAAGTTAGCTACAATAAACGAATATTTGAAACAAATCATTCCCATTTTGAAACAACTACACCTTCAGAATGTTGAAAGGAGATTGGAACTTCTAAGCTCAGACAACTTAGTTTGCTGTTTTGTGTTTGATTCATTCGCCAATAGTTTATATTTAAAACTAGCATTTGCAGTCGCAACTCGCCCAAAACTCGCCATTTGCATTTGTTTTTTCAGCAGGTGTGAAAAAGCAAAATGTCGTTTCACATCTTGAAATTTTCAAATCCTTGCATTTAACATCAAGAGATAAAAACAAAAAAATTCGTTGGGGTAGATCCTATTTTGATTAATTATCATTCTAAATCTTTCAGATAAACAGAATTCTTGGTCTCGCTACTAGTTTAGACTTGTATAAACAGGTTTCCGCTTGCACCTGACAACATATTTTGTCGTGCGAGAAATAAGAAGTTTCAGTTTACAAGACATTAAATGTTAACCCATTAGCAATTTTAAAAGAAGAAATCTTAAAAATAAGTTTATTTAGTCCGAAGAACCTACTTAACATTTATTCGATTAAATTCTTGATCAACAGTACACATAGTCACGTGAATATCATTTTTTTATTAAAGAAAATTGAAATACAACAGATGCCGCTTAATGTGATCGTTTCGGGACTTACAAATTTTGACTCACCAATAGATAACGGAATTGGTTAAAAATCAGCTACACTTATGATCCATGATTTTTTTTTTTTTTCGAAAAAAGGGAATAAAAATAGTCAGACCTCGTTTAATGAGCACTTCTCATAAGGAGCAAGTGAAAATGTAAGAAGTGACTAGCTTCATGATTGAGTCATTAAGCGAGACTTTCGCAGATTGAGAGGCACTGTGACGTCACATGTTTGCTTGTTATTAATCTGTGTTGAGCACTTGCTTGTAATGAACATTACATTTATATGGCCATATAAATAAAGTTGTTAAATATAACTCCGGCAGCTTCGTGGTGCCTTCATGGACGATATGGTTTTTAACCAAGAATACAGTGTTAGAGGTGGATAGCAAAGACATAGACAAGCTGGAAGAATATAGCCAGAACTACCTAAAAACTTACTCATGGAGTTGCAGTCTATGTCACAGCACAAACGTGCGAAGAAGATTTGGTAAGGAGAGGAAGGAATAATGAACTCATCAGCGCAACAACCTATACCAGTGAATCAAGAAAAATGCTGAAAGCATTGAGATTTATTGTATCTAATGTTGAGATGCTTCGCTCTCATAAGGCAGCATTTATGCGGGCTACGAATTACATTTTAAGATGCTATTTTCGTCAAATTTTGAAGCATGATAGAAAAAAAAGTCTTTAGGCAATTTTTTTAAAAAGCCTTCATTATAAATAATGAATTACATTATTAATTTCAGTATTTTTGGGGATTTAGAGCACTACTATTTTATGGAGATTCCTGCAGAAGAAATTAGTTTTCTAACCGAGTGTTTCGCATTTCTAGCAAGATTTAGCAACAAATTATGTTCGGTACACAAGGTTCCTCCCTATTCTATAATTGGTTTTTATCGATAATTATTCCCTAACAATTCATTCGTTTATTTATTATTCCTTCTCATTACATAAAAACCGTTGAACGATGCGGCATGACAACTTTCGAAACATCAAATGTTTCAGTCACTCCACTGTTCCTTGGAGTGTTTGATTCAATATATTCTCCTGTTTCGGAATCTAAATTTATTTGATTTTACGTATAAAGATTCACGATTTTTCTAAAATTTGAGAAACAAACTTTTTCGAAAGATGTGTTTTTTGAACCCCGGAAGGTAAAAAATAAAAATTCGCCAAAATCTTGATTTGGAATTTTTTTTGACGATAACTATGCTGTCTCTTTGCTTAATATACGAGAATGTAAAAACTGATAAACCGATCGCCAAAATAAAATCTTCAATGAGCCCAAATTAAAAAGAAAATTATTGAAGAGATAAATTGCTAATTATTACAAAATTTAAAGCATTTATATAACAGATAAAATGAAACCACAATTATTTTTTAAGGAGTGAAAGATTTTGTAGGCATGTTAAAAAGGCCCAATGCCATGAAATAAAAGCGAAGCCGAAGATGATTGAACAATATAACACTGACGAGATTTGTTGAGTAACAGATGTAGTTAAACAGTAAAACGGGTTTATTACTGCAACCTAAGCAGGATTTCTTTAAATTTTGTTTAATTTTTTAAAACGCCGGTTAAAATTAGTTGTAAGGAAATGGAATTAGGCGCAATGTAATACTGATTTTTGATATTTAATAAGAGGCAATAATAAGGTTTCCAAGATTAACATATTCCGAATTTTTAGCGGGAAAAATGATATCTTTTTACTTCCTTTCATCACCTTTAATGGGACGTGGCAGCACTTTAAAAGAGCAGTTAATCATTCTAGTTTCCACAGAAGATATGCTTCAATTGTCACTTGAACTCAGGAAGACACCCATTGAAAAAAAAAAGTCTTAAATTAAATAAAACAAAAAATCATATCCTCGGAAGTTATAAGAAGTGACGGACCATTACATCAGCAGCCGCTTCGAAAATTGCGCTACGACACTTGCTGAATTTTCATGCTAAAACACGCCGGTCGAGGAAAAATAAGGGCATGCCAGTTTCGAAGATCAAATTTCGATCAATTGCGTCAGAACAATCATCATCGTCTAGTTTCTATACTCGCAACCGGAGGTATTTTAAAATACCTACTTGCGTATCACCGTTTTGTTGGAGCAAAAAAATCCACTCCCAAGATCCCGAAGTGAATAACCGTTCATTTAAGTGCCGAATTATGTGTTTCATGTTCATCGCAGAAATTGTCGATTACGTCGACGACAGTAACAAAATTTAACAAATTTCATATTGCTAATAAAACAAAAAATTAATTTCTAACGACAATTTAAAATTTATATTTTATTCATCTTATTTTAAACTGCACATTTAAACTGGGATACAAAAGGAAATGATTTGAAAATATCTTTAGAATCGAAATCTTTTATAACAAATCCATAATTCAATTTTTATTCGAATGTAGAATTTTAAAAGGAGCTCCTATCGAAGTTTAGATTCCTCAGATCAGGATAAATGACTGACGCTCTAAAACAGAACCTGAATCACTACGCTAAATTTCAGAAGAAAATAAAACTGATGATTTGAAAGATAAAGAATGAAAGTTGCAGTGTAGCTGAAAAATAACCTAAGCTTCTAATTTTGACTTGCTAATGTATTTGTTCTCAATAACACCTTTTGATTCAGAAAATAGGAAGATGAAGTTAGGGTTGGAATACTGTAACATTAATAATACTGTCTATCGAAAAATTAAAAATAATTGGTATCCTTTAGGAAATTCGGTAACAAACCATTACATAAATTGCTGTTTGAACGTTACTAATTTTGATGATTTCTGCTCTGTACTAAATGAACATTTTATTCTGGCCAATGTAGTAAATTTTGCTGCCTTTCCCGACATTAATTCAAATGATAACTTAGTTGATTATTTTCATAAAAGAATAAATTTTGGCAGGCATTTCGTTTTTAATAAATGACTTATACTTTAGGATGGGTTGCCAACTCGTAAAGTAATTAATAGCCATCAACCGCCCTTCTAGTCCTGCAGAATAGCTCATAAAGATCCAAAAACCTTTTGAACCAATCCTGGTCAAAACTACTGAAGTGTAACGAGGACAAGACCGCTATCATTTTTTTTTTTTGAAAAATAATAGATTGCAAACTTCTTTTGTGCTTCCAGCAGAAAATTATTTCAAATAATTTATCTTATCCTCATCCAAACAATTTTGGTATTTCAAGATAAGATAACCTGAGTATCTCAGCAGGAATTAATACCTTCATGTAGAATTTGTACATAACAAGCATTCTAAATGCCTATCATACGGAACAAATCTGTCCTTTTCAACCACCTTGGACCAATTTCCTCATAAAAGCTAATTCGATTTCATGGTGCACTGAGTTTTTTTTCCCTCTGTACAAAATAAAAAATAAGTCAAAATCCTTCTTCTTAATTCCATGGCCCATTACATACATTTTTCAAGTCTAGCTAAGTTCAACTATGCATCTAATACATATACATTACTTCATAATGCTAACATTGTTACTGACACCAGATCCACTATCATATCAGCAAATACTGAGGAAAATTTAATTTACCAAGAAAAATATAAACCCGAGGCAAAGAAGCTTATGAACCTCTGAATTAACTCAAATTTGTGACATTTTTTTTAAAAATTGAATTAAAAAAACAAACATATATCAATATAAATTCTTTATATAATCTTAGTTCTACCAGAATAGTTATATAAATTGGTAAAATTTTAAAAGTCACTTGATTTATTTTTTAAACTGAAAGGATGTAACACTTAACGGATTTTGTGCCTCATAATATCCTGTACTAAAGATTTCATTTGTAGATTTCATTAAACAAATTATTCCAAAAATACAGTTATATATACGAGTCCATTTGATATCAAAGACACTTATCCATGCACATTTATTGTAGGGCAATAATCGGATATTTTCAAACTAATCTTTACCAAACACTGGAAGTTTAAAAAATGAATAGTTTCAGAAATCACATAGAACAAATGTTTCGAATATATAAAGCTTTCACCCATTGATAATTCTCTATATCCTTAATTACAATATGATCATTAACTTGAATTACCTCCTGATACTGCTCCAACAGAGCATCTTTTTCAGCAATTGTGCTCCTAAGAGACCGTATCTCCCTTTCCATCTCCTCCATTCTGCGGACCAAACGCAGGTGTTCCTTAAAGAAAAAAGTAAATATTATATCAACATCTCTTGATTTAATACCAAGCACAGATTAAAATATTTTTTTCAAAACTTTCTAAAATGGTAGGTTATTTCTTCTGTTTAAAATACATTAAAATGAGTTTTAAATCTCCAATTCTTGAAAAAAATTGAACTTTGATGAGGGTATATTTTAATCAGTAATACAGCTGCCTCAAAATCGATGTCATTTAGTTATTTTTTTAGCCTAAAATTACATGTTGACTAATCCGGATATATTGATATCAATATTTATTAAACGCATGATTGAAGTACTTCCGAAACATTTGTCAAATAGCATCTGTGGCAATTTTGTCATCAAAGAGACTTGAATGACTAAGTATTTTCTACTTTTTCTCTTTAAATCTATAATAGTCCCAACTAAAATATTCCAGAATATATAGTAAACGGTAAAGACATGAAACGAGGAAGAGCAATAATTTTCAGTTTATCCAAATTAAAATAATGAAGAAATCATCTAGTATTATTTAAAGTCTCATTTTAGATTTTAAATTCCATTTAAATGACTTATTTTGACAAACTAAAAATGACTGAGAAACTAAAAGAACAAACTTTCACATGAAAAATATGAAACGAATTGGAGTCTCGCTAGTGTGTGTGTTAATTTAAATGATAATTCAATGCATCACGTAACCTCAGTTTTAAAATTTAATTCATAAAATTATTTTAGTGTTTTATTTAATGATTCTTCCTCCGTAGTTTCATTACTAGTGCCTGTAGAAGTACAAATGCACTATCAAATGGAGCATTTTGTCATCTAAAAGAAATTTGTTTTGCTTCTGACTTAGTTTACTGGAGGTTCAAAAATTTAAATATTGGTCTTTTTCCAAGAAAAATTTCCAAAATGCAAAATTCTTGCTTCGGTCTTTCTAATATAATCCATTCATGTATTTCAAGCTTTTTTAAATTGATCAAATTTAGAACAAACGTGCTAAAAATTCCCTGAAATTATTTATAAATGCAGTTCAAATTGGCTCAAAGATTTTTCGCTGATTCAGTCATTTAAGCTATAAAACTTCACCCAGAAGAAATTTTGTTCACTGATTTCGCAGAAGTCATATTAGAAACTAAGAATCGTGAAAACTTTTACAGATAAAACAGTCAAGTGGAAACAAAAATATGCCGAATTTATTGATCATCATTTTAAATCTCACAATTTCGGATTGTTTACAGATCTTAAAGGGTGGAATGTTTGCGATGAAAGATTACTTTTATTTTACGTACTTTGAGAAAAATGATTTTAAAATGCAGAATTTCTATTATAAACTAGCTTTAAAACAGAGGAACATTACTGCGAAATTTAGCTCGATCAAAGTACCTGGGCAATGGTGTAAATAGCAATCGAATTACAACATATCTTTATACAGTGAAACAACTTTTCGTCTGCCAATTACGGCATTTTATGCCATGAATATGCTATGCTCTAAAACAACATGCCGTGTAAACTTAAATATAGTAGCAAAGCAGAAAGCATTTTTAGTCGGCCTATAATTATACAATAAAATACAGAAATAAGCGTAAATTAAAATCGTTTCACTTTTATAATGCGCGATTCACACCAGTAAGTTATTTTGGCTGACAATGGTAGCTTTTAAAGTAGTGAAATAACTAGTTGAATATAATAATATCCAATTGAAGTAAGTAATCAATTTTGAGACATTTCAAAACAGTATGTTAGTTTTCAATTTCTTACTAAAATATATATCTGATAAAAATACACATCTGAATTAAACATCACTTTTCAATCATTGATTAAAAATTAATAACAGTTCACGCAATTTCATATCATGACAATTTACTTTCGTAATTAATATATTTGAGATTTTCTTTTTCCTACTAGAAATACATAGGCGTTGAATCGTGAACGGTACGAGCTGTAATTTCTTATCAATCTTAAAAGAATCAAACGAGATTTTTGGGGGTTGGTGAATGAATGTAGCGATATTTTTAATTTTAATGGCACAAACGCCAGTCTGACATCTGAACGCAATAGAAGGTATTCTGACCAGGCTTTTACATAATCAAAAATTACAGATAATAAAAAAGTGAACTACGAAAGAATTTGAAGGGAAATAAGAATGAATCAAATTAGTCTGATTGAACCGATTTCAATTAGAAAAATTAAATACCGAGGATTGCGCAATAAATATTTCAAGTTGAGATATTAATTGTTAAAATACTTCATTGAGTTAAAATTATTCCAATATGCTAAAATAGGTCTAACGGATAATAAATACTGTCGCCTGACAAGCTCATGGGTGGTAGTTTGCCTTTTAATAAATGATTATATGCAAAATCTGTGTGGAAAGTTCTTTTTATTTTCAGTTTTACAAATAAATGTCAATAAGGAAAGGCCTCAACTGCCCTTACAACGAAGCTGCAGAAACTGCTCAAGTAACCTAGATACCATAGACATATTTTCCTCTTTCTTTACGAGTGATTGAATACTCGTAGTGTAAGCTTTATTCATTCGAGATGCTCCCTAAATGAGTTTGCCGAAAAAGGGAGGGTCAGGGTTCTAAGAACATTCAAAGGGTGTACGAGCGCAGGCAGTAATCAGTTAAATGGCGACCTTTTGTATATCAGTCCCTTAAGAAGCTGTGCTGTCATTGCGGTTTTTGATTAGTGGCATTTTTTTTTTAAATCTATGAAAAAGAAACTGTGATATTCCAACATTCAGATACTTTGAGAATGACAGTGTATGCTTGTTGGAAACCTGCGATACATGGCTGAATGATGTGTTATTTATAATAAATCTGATCGTCTCTAATTACATTTTCTTCTGGATACTGAGATATAGAATACTTTTATTATCCAGAAGAGTATTAAATGTAGTAGATTTTCTATATGTCATTTAGGTATGGAGCCATTTTCAACAGACGGTATTGATCCTTTATTTCCGAAAAATATTGTTCACCGTTGTGTTTTAAAGAATGAAATTTGATTCCAACATTTCAGAACTCATGAATTACCGTATCTAGATGCGCATAAAACGGCTACACTACAGGGCTTTCGAATATGTATAAATAATTCATTCTTTATAAACCTTAGACAAAACGAAATATTTTAATGAAAGGTATCTACCGATTGTAAAAGTGAGCAATATTTATTCAATGATTAAAACCGGCAGATAAGCCAACAAAATTTCCGTTTTTAAGTCATCCGAAATCGATTGGTTCGCAAGTTCCATATGCTTTATTTGCAAAGGAAATATCTTAAAATAAATCGAATCGGATGTTAATTTAGAAATCTTCATAAAAATGATTGATATCCTTTTGCCCAGCGAATAGCCTCTTTTTTGTAAAGTATCCACAATTTCCATCACAAGATGTTGTATTATACTTACAGCATTCTCTGTTCAAATAATGGATTCATTCGAGTGTACTTGAAATGTCCCGAATAAAGGAATTAGAACTCTACCATGCATAAGAAGCTTACAATTGCTTTTAAAAATATTTCAGAGAAAATTTCTGTCATGTAAATTGTAAAATGGTATTTAAATTATTTGTTACTTTCACGATGAAAATCCTAGTCGTGAAATTATGTATAGTATCCAATATATGCAAGTGATTTAAAAGCGGATCCTATATATTCAGTATATGTAGATTTATATAGTGAAGCTATAGTCCATTTGATAAAATAAGACGAATAGGAAAGACTGTTGAAAATCTGAACCCCAAGTAGCATTCGCAAGTACTTTCAGATGATTCGATGTTTTGGCACATTTTCATTTCATATTTAAAGATTGGTCTAAATATAAATCGTTCTTCAAAGCAAGGATAACACCAAAAAATTCAGTCCGACCTCATTGGTACATTAGTGTCTAATTAATTTCAAGTTGCGATTGGGACGCACGTATTTTTCAGAAATGCCGAAGCTATGTTCTGTTTAATAAAGTAAATCAGCTGCAATCATTCCAGTTAGTAATATTTTTAGCTTCTGTATGCAGCTAACGTTCGATAAAATTCATTAATTCCAATTCATAGTCTATATTAAAGTAATGTATATATAATAAACCATCAACGTATTGCTGTAGCTGCAGAATGCCTTTTAATTTGATGAAGTTACACTTCATCAAATTAAAAGGCATTCATTCAAATGCTTCTCTGAAACGCCTTCATACTGTGGAAAGAACGGTAAGAAATCTAAACGTACTTTAAATATACTTATCTGGAGAAAGTTGTATATTCATAAGATTTCGCAAATTTCCCAGAAACCCCATGTTGTACACGCTCTAAAAGGCCACATCGTCCTGACCTACAATATCCCGTCTTAAACGTTTTCCTTGTCGAAAAAATTGGAAAGGGTATTTGGCCAAAAAAGAGTGTAAAGACGTTTCTAGCATTAAAGTTTTATCATTGGTAACTCTACCATATCGAAATCCATCTTGAAAACTTGATAAAAAACCAGATTTTTCCATGTAATGTATTAATTGGAAGTTGGCCTTTCTCATCATTAGTTTTGACAAACAACTTGCTTATAGACTGTTTGCCTTCCAAGTGTTTACGGTGTCCTTTCCATGATTGGGAAGTCGAATTACATTGCTCTGCTTCCATACAACTGGTAAATATTTTTTAACTAAATTATATAAAACTTAAAAGAAAAAGGCACTCAAAATCTTGAACAATTTTTTTTTCTCTTTGAATGGAGATGCTAGTTGGGATTTCTTCATAGATTTTCAATTTTATTTTTCCAAAGTCATGCCTAGAATAAATTCTGAATTAATTCTCTTGACGCAAGGTGGAAATTCAGAAGTTGCCCAACAATTTAGCACAGTTTCCTTATTTTCAATAAAATACACCACCTGCCAACAGAGGTTAAAAAAGCGGCCTCGCCCTTACCAACCGATTTAAGGAGCAACAAGGAAAAAAGGAACAAATACACCGGGATCCTACTTTGCCTGTAAAGCTTCGCCATCGACACCCATATTAGAAAGAAGTTAAACAAAAAAAAGCATATGTATGATATGCCAACTTAATTTATAAAGGAAACCTCGAAGATGGAAAGAAAAGGGGAATCACTTAGGCAACCCAAGAACTTGGCACCTGTGCTTGCCGAAGAACGAACCTCTCTGTATATAAGGAAATATTCTCTGGGAACTATGAGTACGAGCAGTCCACTCAAAAGATAAGCCTCTGAAAGGGAGCTTAGAAAGGTGTTATATACAAGTTAAATTCCAATATCTTTGGAGAGAAATATCAGTCTCCCCCCCCCTGTAATGTTTTCATTTTAGTCGTTTTTTTTTCTTTCAATTAAACAGTCTCAGTCCTGTAGTGATAACATTATCAAGAAAAGAAGAGTAAAGTCATTTTTTATTTCGCTTTTACTGCTTTGTTATAATTTATTCTGAATTTGATTTCTATACAATTGAAGCCGTTCGAGTTAGTATTCTCTAAAATAACCAAAAAGGGAACTACAATTTTTTTTAGATTCCATTAAACACAATTACTAAATATTGCTCTCGAGTAGAGCAAATACATAAGCGAACTCTAAACTGAAGACTTGATTCTTGAATAAACAAGAAAAAAGCAGATAATTCATGACTTATTATTGGAAATAGCAACACGCTTACTTTATAGACGGGTCGGAAGGTCTTTCCGTAATACCATTGATGAAAAGCTAACCCGATATCTACACCTACATTCGCCACCGTTTGGGAAAAAAAATTATGAATAAAATCTGGTCATTAAAAACTGAGCTTATGGAAGTTTTAGGATTCTTAGAGATGGCTTAACAAAGCTACACCATCTTGGATTAGTAATAACCACTACAGTCCATTTTAGACTTCCATTTTATTTACATCAAAAAATTTTTACATTTGAACCGATTGTTACATTCTTTGTTGTATTCCATCTTATATCTAGTTGCTCTAAGGTGAACTGAAGAAATAATACCAATTTGTACATGCTTGCGTCGAAGACTAATTTACCTTTCTTTGAGGTTATACCATCAACACCAGTTTAACAGAAGATAAAATATTGGGAAAAACAAACTGTCTTTTGTCTAAACATCGGCGTAAAGAATGCAATAGACAATATTTTGAAGAATTAAGGTAAGAGAAAATAAAATTATCAATTTCAATACAAATGATAATGTTATACCAATTTATCTTCAAATAAAATTATTATATGGTGTAAATCTTGATGTTGACAAAACTATTCTTCTGCCATGGGTTGAACGTAAAAGCTCAGCAATTTTTTTTTTTTTTTTTTTTTTTTTTTTTGTTAAGTTCCGATCCAAATTTAAATCTCTTCTAAACTCAATCTTTTCTAAAAGTTATAGATTACTGAAACCCTAGATCTAATAAAATGTACAAAAATCATTCAATAGTTTGTATTACAACAGTTTTGAGATTCAGCAATCTCAAAACATTTCAAAGGTGTTGCCAATTAATGTGATAATCTAGAAAAAAAATATTCACAAATAACTAGTAAGAATAAGAGAATCGACACCAATTATTTTTCTAAGAAATGAGTCAGGAAACAAATATATTGTAAATGGGCAGATGTCGAAAAACGCAAGTATCTATCCATATATCAACGAAAAAGAAAGTTCTCACAAACCGAAGTTTAACTATTCTTAAAATTTTAACATTCATTTATCATCTCCAACAGGACCAAAAGTTTCCAATGCACATGCTGAAGATTTTGTCCAAAATCTTCTTATGAAATGAATGTGTACCTTTATCATAGCCATGGATGTCAAACCATTCACTCGAAACGCAAACAGTTATTGACTTAATACATCAATTAACCTTTCTAGTAAAAAAATCTTTAAAACGTGAGAAACTGCTGTCATTTATTAATGCGAGATTCCAATTTAATGATTCAAACCATCCTCTATACTCGTATCTCAAATAAAAGAATTCTATGATTGATCGATACAACTTCTTTGCTACAACCGAATTTATAAAGTGCTTCAAGGGATTAAAATAACGTTGGAGTAGGATTCTGTAAAGTTTCTCCAAATTAGAATTGAATCTTTCAACCTTTGTATTCACAAAGTTGAATTTCTGCAATTCCTCTAGAATTAAAAAGCGTTTTCCGCATCTCAGTAATCAACATGAAAAGGATGCTATAGAAGGCAAATCAGAATGCTGACCAGACTTCCAAAGTTCCTCAAAGTGAAATCAAATCTCCAGCTATTGCATTGAGTAATGCAAACATTCCACCTGAAAGCAGATTGGACTTAAAAATGGTAGTCCTTCCCACCCCCAACCCCCGCTTGGGGCATCTTGCTATGCTTCGTTTCGTAAATATTCCTAATTCGTTTAACTTGAAATCCTTTTTCATGCTTTTTGCACCTTTCAGTTTGCTTCTTTCAAAAAGATTCTTTTTAATTCGATATATTATTGATCCATTGTATATTTGAATGTCGCCAATCATTTGCATATGCTTCTAGGGAAAACCTATTTGAGTAAAATATTGATGATCAGTTAAACAATGGTCGCTAATTGCTGTTCGAGAAAGTTACCTATATCAGATTCGATTTCAATATCGGTAAAATCTTCCTATTTTTCAGAAGCTGTAACATTTTAAAATTTATATTCTTCAAAAGGCCTTTTTCGGAAATTTTCCATAATATTTTTTTCAGAAATTTAAGTCTAATATCAAAAATGTCCCAGATTATTGTCACCCTTTGCTAATTGGCTTATCCTTCCATAACAGAGGAGATGAGGCCCTCATTATTCCAAAGAAAATGAAAAATTCATAAAAGCGTTGATTGCATGAGATTATGAAGTGGACCCTTCCAAGCCAATTACTCTAACAAATCAAAGATATGTTTAGAAATTCACCGCTTCGTGATTCTAGCGATAGATGGAAGGGGAGAATAAGGGACTTAGAAAATAGAGTTAAAACTATCACAATGTAATTTTTCATCTCGTATTAATTGGGAAAAGACGATGTGAAAGTTCCAAACGTAGCTTTTGCTTCCCCATATGAACCTACTCATATCGATATCTTCCATTGGATTGAATCAACCCTTTCACTTCTAACACGGCTGTGAATTTATATATTAATGAGCTAATTACTTTTTCAAAAAAGGGGTGCATGATGTAAAGCACGTCATCGGTAAAGACAACTTCGCTTTACATTCCGAATTCATTTGAAAAAGAAACCGGCCCACGATCCATTAGCAAAAAGCTTGCACTGCCTGGTTAATGAGCATTAAAGCATTCTATACGTTCTAATATTGCTAATTATATAAAATGACCTCCAACACTTTTATTGTCATTACAATTGTAAAGCATTAAAAATGGTTTTAATGCTGTACAAATTACGTGCATGCAAAAATAATGCATATATAAAAAATAATGAAGTATTACCGCTTTTGATTAGGCATGGATTGTCTTTAGTTATAATTTTATTTAATGCAACGAATTAAAACCCGCTGGTTATATTCAAATTGCCTGTAAATATAATTAAGTTACTTCACAAATATCTTATAACTTTTTTTTAAAAATATAATGCTTCCAAAGATTTTTTTAATAAGAACAAGGTAAAGTAATCTAGTGGGTAAGCTTATAAAAATATCAATCGTCAGAAGTGACAGTGTAACTTAAAAACGAAATTATTCTAGATAAATTCAACGCAAGTTAGATTCAACACTATCAAATCTTCCGAAGCTGCAGAAGGTTTAGTTAATTTTTTGAAGGTTTAAAACTGTTCAGTTCAATGAATATAAGCCCCTTCAATTCAAAGTAATTGAAATTCAGACCGCGCTTTCAATGTATTTAACATACTTACAGAGATAAAGCCAAAATTTATTTAATAAAAGTAGACTAAATAAAGTTCAAGATTTGTTTAAATAATAAGGGATCTTTATTTCAGTTTCAATTTACATTTATGCATAAGAATTTTAAGATGTATTGCTAATTACAGAAAGAAAAGTTCGTAGTATATAGCCTACACAATCTTATGGCAAAATTGTGTTTCCTTTTTCAAGACCAACAAAGAGGAAACAATTACATACAGACAATTTCTTTGTTTTGTGATATTTAACAATTGTACGTAGAAAAAAATGGTAGAAAACATTTATATTTCTAAAATAAAAGTTCACGAAAATTATGTCAAATTAATATAATGACGAACAATTCACACATACCGGTCCATGAATGGATTCATCTGCGAAGTGAATTCGCTTTCCTCCTGCCCCATCTAAAAGAAATTAAAAACTAAATTTTATTTCTCATCTTGGAATATTAGAATAAAACAAATACAAGCATATTGTCAAACGTTTTCTAATACGAAACCGATTAAAACTGTATATACAAATATAAATATTACATATAAACTACTTGTTCGTATATTCCGTTTCTTACTGCATAAACAAAACATTGATAATCAAATCTATTTTTTTAGTTTGAATTTCGCCAATATTATATATCGATACCTGCATTTCGAACGATATTAAAACATTCGGACTTTGTTACGCTCCTGAAATTCAACAATTTTTCAATTGTTGCCTCAGTTATTCGCCCAGAAATTTAATATTTTCATGGAATGAACTTTATAATATTTTGCTTCAAACATTCGTGTCTTTAATATAATGAGTATGAAGACTCATGAAAAGGAACCTGTTAATCATGAAAATTTTCCTTTACGCAACATTATTGATATCGCTTGTGTAAAGAGCATGTGCAAATATAACCCATTTTATGAGTTCCCTAAATTGAAGTTAAAACCAATTAAATGAGAGTGTTTTAAAAGTACGTCTTTGAACTACAGGAACTGAAACGATCTCCATTATGAAAAAAAAAAATTTAGCAATTGAAGTTTTCTTACAAGTAAATATTTTAAGTTGTAAAATCAAATAACCTACTGTGCGATGTTCAATATTAGAATGCATTAAAAAGAACGTTTCTTCAGTTAATCATTTTTAATTTCAAATAGAAAATTATTGTGCAATTGCATATCATAAACAGAAATCTGTGTACATATACCAAGTTAAAAAATCTCTAATTAGAAAAATGAGTAAAGGTACAATGAAGATGAATTCTTTTTAAGTATTACTGAAACAAAAAAAAAAAAAGTACGAAAAAATCTGAAGAAATAGCATTTTTCGAATAGAAATCATTCCTGAAAGAGTCCCCTCCCTCCCAAGGAACTAAAAATGTTTTAGAGATACGAAATGCTTGTAAATAAAAATTTATCATTTACGTTGTTTTAAGCACGTTTGGAATAAAAAATGCCTTGAGGGAAAAACATTACGTTGTGGTACCAGGTGCTTATATATTTATTTGGTTTATGGGGTAAAAATTTGAAATCGATATGATCCGTTTCTCTAGCCACGAAGGTAAAACTCAAAAGTAAAATTAGAGCGCTTCAAAATGCATTAAAATCTTGGTTTTATCTTGGATGCAATTTTATTTTTTGATTTAATGAATAAATGGCAAAATAGCTGTAACTTAAAGATCTAAACGTATCTTTAGGTACAAGTAGGGATTAAATTGAAATTCCCAGATTAAATACTTTGGAATCGAAAATATTCGTTGAAATTCAAAATATTTTATTTTTTCATCAGTTCCAGAAAAATTCGTAAATCACTGGAAGTTGGAGTTATTCTGGAACTACAACTCCAAATAGACTTCACTTAACTGCTCACTCCAGTGACTCGTCTGTGCATCCAAACTCTTTATAGATCCTATAGCAGGGCTTCAAATGCATTATCTTTGTCTCTAATAAATACCTCTCCAAAATTTCGGCAATTTCATTTTCTTCGGTAAATGGTTACCAATTTTGAAACCAATGTTGGCAGTTATTACATTGGCATATATATCTGTAAAACTATCTTTACCACTATAATTCGCATGGAAGCAGTATTACAAATTTGTAAGAATGTCGTTATTTTCTTCGGTAATAAAAAAAATTTGCTGAAAATCGGTTTGGTTTTTAATGTCTAATAATTCGTTGCTGATTAAATATAGAACTAATTTCGTCAAACAAATATGAAATTTTAACAATTTTCTATGAATAAGATGCAAGTGTCCAGAATTGTAATATCACGTGTATTTTGGATTCACAGTCGCCGTTATTATGAAATTCTTAAGAGCTAGAAAATATTGCAAAACTTACCATCAGGTTCTCCTGCAGGTCTCTTGGACATCTAAAGTAAAGAAATAAAAAAAAGTCAGTTTCGACAAATTGGATACGAATATAAACTGCATAAAGACACAATTTCGGTTTGAGCAAAATAGAGAGGAATCGTGACGATTATGATTAGAATATTTTATAGAACATCCTATTGCCCATTGCATTACTGAAGTCAAATGTATAGTAAATTAACATATATACTTTATGTTAAATTAGGATTAAGAATGTCGGATACCCTAGTGCAGTAACTCTTGGTTTTAAATAGGATTGAGTGAGATCAGAAGGTTTTTAAAAATGCCAAGAACTTCTTTTTGGAAACTTGGTAACCATATTTAGATAGCAAATTCTGCGTTATTGAAATTAGTAAAGTATTACTTGAGTCTTCTAATAGTCAGGATTTTGGGAGCTTCTTATTTTATGCTTCAGTAATACGTGATAGGCGATTATATGCATCAGGTATATCTTGATATTTTGCTGAAACAGTTAGTTGCAGAATTTCAATTTCTATACATCCGTGTAGGCTTTTAACACGGAAGTGCTTTATTTCTCAATTTGGCTTAATTGAGCTATCAAGACAGTTATAGGAAACTAAAGCTATTATTGAAAGCATTTAAAGTTAAAACCTATTAGATATGCGAGCTATTAAACTTGGATGTTACTTTATAATAAATTTTAATTCAGCAATTAAAAAAGCGAATTAAATTAAAACTAAAAATGTAGTCATTTTAAATCTGACACCATTTATAAAATGGGGAGTAGGTTTGATATTTGATCCAATTTTATCAATGCTTAGTTGTATTTTTAAAGACTGATTCTAAATAGCCAGTTAATCATAGTATAGAGAGTTATTGAATTTATAATTTAAGTTTTGAACTAATGTGCGAATTAAAAACTCGCGTGTATATTATCACAACAAGCTTAATAAGATTTGTTTATGAAAAGTCCGATTATTTCATCCGTCCAACTATATAATCAACGATTAAATAAAATGTACAAGAAATGTGATTCAAACATTTAAAATATGGTCGGTCTCTAAAAGTTTGTATACTTAAAATAGAGCATGAAAACGGTTTAAAAAATTGATTAAATTTTGTAGTACATGCCTACAAATTGTACAACTTCTTCATTTTAAATAGTAATTGTGGAGAATTAACTTTAAATTTCCTTAAATTTGATTCTAAATCTAATCGTTTTAATTTATTTACAACTGTTAGATTGGGATGAAATTTAAGGAAATTTTAGCACCAAAAAATAAAGGACAGAATATTCAATCCACAAATTAATCGAATTTCACTAATTTCTATGGACAGACAAATGAACCACACACTCAATTATACAAGAATTTTTCGTACAGTATTAAAATGCAAACGGATGACACATGAAATGAATTGGAGACATTTGTCCTTGAATAAAAACGGCTTTCAAGATCCAATTTAAAAAAACCCAATTCCATTGCTTTTCTTCACATAACATATCTAGATTGCGAATGAATATAAATATTTAAAACTGGTAAAACAAACAGCTGCCAGATGTTGGAATGGAAACGATTCTATTCAAGCAAAAGATTTTTTATTCAAAATAGATGACAAATAAGAATATTTTATAAAGAAAAATTCTACAAACATGATATTAAAGAACAGCACAGAAATTTGGACCTTATTTTTTTAATGATTCAATTCACAATTAAACTAATACGATATTTAAACGAATTAAGAAAATAACAAATTTAAGTGAGAGTAAAAAGATTAAAATGTTCAATGTTCCAAAGAAGTAAATTTAAAATATCAGATTACTATCTATGTTCTTTGTTTCCATTACTTTGAAAAAGATTACTGCAGCTATTAAAATGTTCAAGTTCCTATTGATATTTAGTTCTTGTATCATTTCTAAGTCATTGTCTAAGTAAGCAATACATTTCCCAAAGTAACGATGAAAAACATTTAGATATCTTCGATTGCTTGGAATACACCTTTGACTTCTAATCAAAGTGATATGAACAACGCTAAAGAGTTTAGTCAAACATTTAGTAATAAACTTGTGAATTACGAGGCGTTAAAAAAAAAAAACAAAGGCTGAAGCAAGTTCACAATGCGATTATCCGAAATTGCTTAGTAAATGAAACCGATTCTTCAGAAATAGAATTTAAGAGGCTGAATTACTCTATTTTTACAGACTTCACCAAAAAAAAAGGTTGATTGGAAACAATTTATCAATCAAAATAATCGATGAAATGAGAGTTGCATGTAAACATCTGGTTTTCTACAAATGGATTTTATTCTTCGGTCCCGGAATTATGAAACGCTTGCGTTTATATTTTATAATTAAACAGGAATCAAATAAACTCCCGAGCGTCTCCATCTGGTTATCTCAAAACTAATTCTACTCGTTACAGGAAATTTACTTATCTTTATTTTCAATAAGAAATTTTATTATCCCTGGGGCACCTCTAGACTTTAATTCACAAATGAATTAGTTAATTTCCATGAAATAATTTGTAAGATTATAATTTTACATGATTAGCTAAATGTCAAGTACACTAATTGAACTACGCAGCATATATATTTGAGCATTAAAAAAAATATTTCCACGAAGGCGCCCATTTTAGAGCGATGTGATGCCTAATATTACCAGGCAGAATTGAATAATTGGTTACTACACACTTTATATCGTTTAGTCAGAACGCATCTTTTTGAAGCATTAATTCAAACAGGAATTACCTTTTGACTCGCTTATTGACGTGTGAAATAACTTCAGATATGCAAATAACAGAAACTAACCCCACTTGCAAAGAGTCGGCTTTACGTCATAAATTTTGAATATTTCGACAAACTCAAACGACACTCATCAATTGCAATAAGGGATTGAAATTTCAAAACAGAAAGCGATAAATGTTAGTACAAAGATTTTACTATGAATTCTACTTGGAATAAAATGCACAAGAGCATGTCTTTGTATTTTTATAATCGCAGATTAATTCTTTCTTTACCACGCCTAAAAATTCTCCAACCCAGTTAAATGTAAAAGTAAAATCATTCGTTGATAAAATACTAATAAATGAAAAATAATGATTTTCCACTTCACTGCAGCATTTTCATAATAACTTACGGCGCAGAAAAGTTTACAGAATGATTTTTAAAAGGGCTTTATGGGGCTCTAAGATCTGGAAACGCTTACAGCCTGAAATAACATTCTAACAGAAAGGCAGATAAATAAACGCAAAAAAAGTGAATCTCCAAAATATCAAAAAAAGTAATTCTATTAAAATTGTTAGATACAGAACTGGAATTCTATTTCCAAACGCGAAGGGAAAGAAAGATTAACCTATTCAAAACAATCACATTTTACAAGAAGAAATAAAGACTTGAATAAAAAAAAAGCATTGCAGATTTATTTTATTATAAACGTAATTTAGGTAATAATTGCAATAAAATAGAAAAACCATACAATAAAATAAAATACAAAACAAATGCCAAAAATTCCAATATTTTATTGCTGTATAATAAAATGAGGAATGTGAAATGCATTATAAATTTTAAAGTTATAAACACATGAAGTCAAATGTTAATTTCATAAAACCAATCAAATTTCAAATTCAATAGATTAGATTTTATTCTAAATTCTTAATAAAATTGCAATGAGCTTTCAAGTGATTGGAAGAAATGATCATATACTCATCGCACATTATATATGTATAACTATAATTGTAAACTAATAGATCATTTATAAATTAAAAACATCCCCCAATGAAGAAATTATAGGAAATATTTGTTTAAAAGTGACTAGAATAAATTAAGTATTTTATACAATGTATCGAATGATTTGCATTTTGGGAAAAGAAACCTATTAGAACATTTAATAAGGAAAAACTTAAAAAGACGCATTTGTAATTCTTATTTTTACTTCACTCATTCGACTCTCAAACACACTCATTAATTTTAATATTGTAAATTTCATTGAAAATACAACTAACTTATTACATATTATCTACTTTACACAATAAGAAATACAGAAATAAATTTACTTACATTCAATAAATATTTTTAGAGACAAAGATAGATAACAAATATTTTAAACGAATTATTTTAAATTCAAAAATCCAAGTAAGCACAAATTGTTTTTTTTATTTGCTTATGAGCAATTGATAACAAAAGGTCATAAGCCGAAACGAGAAACTCAAAAAATTTCCTTTATATACTAGAATGTCACGTGACTAAAAAAAAGATTCTGACGAAAAAAATCAACAGATGTAAATAGAAGTTGCAGTTTTTAAATACTAACTTACTAATAATTTTCTTTTAACTCAATGAAAAAAAAATGATCAGCGATAAAACCCCGTTTTGCTATATAAAGAGATGTCAAATGAAAATTAAATATTTTAAGATAAAGAAACATCCTATGTTTGTGTGCAATGAAGCAGCCTAAAAAGATGCTTTTCCTTTTATTTCAACAAGGTTCAAAATTATTGATGCTCAAAATCCCATTTTGACAAGTAAAAATTACCATTGAGAGAGCTGAAAATAAAATATGAAACAATGAAATTTGATCGTAAAATTTCATGTATAATATTTTTAAAACTCGTTTTGGTATTCGGTACTTTTAAGATAGCCCTTTTAAATAAAACAATTCCTTTGATATTTTTAAATGGAATCAAACAGTTACGAAAAACACAACTCTTACTTTCAATGGAGAATTGGAATCATATACTAATTATAAATGCTTTACTAATTATGAACATTTTAGGTGATAAAGTTTCATCTTCAATATCATAGGATCATCGGTCTGATTCACTATGTGATGGTGTCAAATCCTGTCCTTCAAGTTAAGCATCTTCAATTTGTGCTGGATTCCATTTCGTGTAATACGATGCATGGATTCTGTTCCTGAGTGCTGAATAGTGTTTATGATTACTAGGTCCGAACAACCTTCGGTTTTTCATACCGGAGCGTAAATTCATATCTATTACGTAAAGTAGTTAACTGAGATTAAATACTTTTTTTTTATCTGGTGAAACTTTGAAATAAATATAATAAATGTCAAAAATTGAGACTAAAAGTTCTGGGAGATAAACATTTTAATTCAGCTTTTCACTTATAATGATCACTGCGAAGGTATCTTCCATATTATTATATTAATGCACACCAATATTCGTTAGTAATGATTGGGGATTGAATTATTCGAAATAATTCTATACACCAAAAGAAATTCTGCATGTAGGCACATGAACAGCATATTTCAAAAAAAATATTTGAATGATTTTCAATATTTGTATTTAGACGCTTGTCCGTGATAATGAGTTGAAGTTTTACTTTATCAAAATCTCATAAAAATCCTTCATAGCAAGGTTTTCAAAATTTTTATCTCTGAAGATGTGAATATTTATTTCTCTTTGGGCCTTGTACTCCTCTTTGTAAAGTCACAGATTGGCATCAAAGAATTCAAAATTCAAAATTCGATCAAAGAACAAAGAGAAGCACTCAAGCATGCAGGACAAATGCAGCAGGGCTGGAAGTCCTTTCGTTTCCGTAGAGCAGAATTGTCGATAGATTGTCGTCGTACTGTCAGGGGCATCATCCTAATCATCTGATCAAAATTAAAATTTCAGTCTTCAAATAACTCTGGTGTTGCATTCAAAGGGATTTAACTTAGTTATAGAAAGATAAAGAGCTTTCACATTTCTTTTAGATTTTATCATTTCATTTAACTGTCGACTTTGGTCTCAATGAAATAGTAGCCGCCTTTGGCGCCTTACTTGAGCACATGGTATGAATTAAATTTCTTTCTATAATTTGATGCAAAAATAATGTTAAATTATTAATAAACTTAAACTTCACATTGATGGAGCTTAGTTCACTCGGTCAACGAAATACTTTTCAGCCTCTCGTTGGGATACTCATTAATTCATTATTACTTTAATAAGAAATAGATATTTTTCAAAATGTGATGCATACCTGCCTGAATTTTTTATTGCGTATAAAATTTCTTAATAGAATCAGATTCACTCCCATCATAATTCCATGAAACTTAACATCCATGTCATCCATCTTCATACTGCATGCTGCTCATGTAAATTCTTTTCTTTTTCCTCAAGAAAATTGCATAGAAATAAAAAAAAAAATCATTGTACTAAGCTTCTAAAAAAGAGGGAAATTCTCACTCTTAAATTTTTTATGATGTAACAAAAAAAAGTTATGATTTTTCCTCTCATCAATAAAATCTCGTTTTAATAATCTTGCAAATAAGTTTATTTCAAATTTGTCAAAATTAAAAAAAAAGGTTGCTCAGAAAAATTGATATTGCAAAACATGTTTGTTTTTTTCGTCTTAAAATTGCTTAAATATCCTTCTTATCAGTTATTATTTTATGCAGTTATAGCAGGGAAACGATAAAATCCTGTTACATTTTGAATTAATTAAAATGTTAGAAAATTATACTTAGAGATAAAAAAAATGTATAATCAATATGACTGTGTAATCAGATATGTTACTGATAGCAATAAAGTTATCCGAAAATTTCTTTTTTTAATTATGATTAAATAAATTCTAGATCGAATCTTATATTCTAAATAAACAAATTTACATTATTTAAATTTATTATTAAAAATATGTTATGCAATAGGGGCTTTTCCCTCTATTTATCAATTTTCGCACCTAAATGGCACAAAAATTCAAAGCCACTATCATCTGATTGTGAAGTGAAGATTGTTATGAAGTTAATCCTAAAAGAAATGTAGAATATTTGGCCCGGAAAGCAAAATCTGGTATCAATAAATTAAATGAAATTCTAAAGAAACAGCTGCTTTTCAACGACCTAATAATATAATAATCTATTTTAGCACTAATACACTTTATTTATCAATGTTTAGAACTTTATTTTTGTGCTTAATTTAGTTGGTTTAGTGTTTTGAAATTTCAGAACACTATTTTTAAATAAATGAGGGGAAACGTTAAAATTCATGACAAAAATATCACATTATGAAAACAAAAAGATACTTTGCGCTATACGTTATAGTTTTTTTAAAAATTCATATAAAATTTAAAAAAAAATGAACGAAAAATGAATTGCAAGAGTATCGAAAAAAACCATAAACCTCCATAAAAAAATTGGGAATCTTGACATAAAAAGTCCGTGCATGAGAATGTTTGATAGAATTTCGACATTTATTTAGTAAATTTATTTTATTTCAATCACGATTTTTAAATTAATGCTTGTAAAATTTAAATTTTTTTAAAGAAATTTCATATCATTTCAATACTAAAATAATTTGCTCTGCACGTCATAATTTTTTTAAAAATTGATATAAAATGAATAAAAAAATTGAACGAACAATGAATGGCAAGAACAGGGATCGAACTTGCATAAACAGCTATGCATCTTGACATAATAAGTCTGCATATGCTCAGAATGTCTGATAGAATTTAGATATTTATATTGTAAATTTGTTTTATTTCTTTAAGATTTAAAAATAAATGATTGAAAAAAGTAAAATTCCTATACAAAAATGTGGCATCATAAAAGGAAAGACGTACTTCACTCTACACGTTACAATTTTTTAAAAAAAATAGATATAAAATTAAAAGAAGATTAAGGAAAGAAGAATTGCAAGAGCGGGAAACGAACATGCACAAAATCTGAAAATCTTGACATAAAAATTCTGAGCATGCCCAGAAGACATTTATTTCATAATATATATTATTTTTTAAAGATTTAAAAAAAATGCTTCAAAAATTAGAAAAAAAAAATTACAAAATTGTGATATCGTGAAAAGAAAACATACTTTGCTCTATACGTTACAAATTTTAAAAATTTTATATAAAATGACAAAAAAAAAATAAATAAAAATTGCAAGGACGAGCACTGTACCTGCGTAAGCAACTGGGTATCTTGACATAACAGCCTGCACATTCACAGAGATTCAGTTATTTATTTCATTAATTTATTTTATTTTTTCAAGATTTTTAAATAAATGATTGAAAAATTAAAATTTCTTTACAAATATGTCACACCATGAAAAGAAAAATGTACTCTGTTATACAAGTTATAATTTTTTTTAAAAAATTGATATAAAATGAACAAAAGAAAAATTCCAAGAGCAAGGATTGAACCTGCATCAAAGACTGGTCATTCTGACATAATAAGTCTGATCAAGCTCAGAAAATCCAACAGAATTCATACATTTATTTCATTAATTAATTTTATTTCTACAAAATTTTTAAATAAATGATTGAAAAATTAAAAATTCTTTACAAAAATACGACATCATGAAAAGAAGAACATTGCTTAGAACGATATAATTGTTTTAAAAAAATTAATATCAAATGAAAAATGAAAACAAAAGAAAGATTGCAAAAGCGGGGATCGAACCTAAGTAAACAACTAGGTATCTGGACATAATAAGTCTGCGCATGCCAAGAATGCCCCGTAGAGTTTAGATATTTAGTTTATTAATTTCTATTATATCTTATGGTTTTAGCAGAAAAAAATAATAATTAAAAAAATTTTGACATAAAAAAAGAAATATATATAAAATTATTATCTGGTTACGAGATCTGAAGACACGGACTTCACAGACCGGAACAGTCCAAGATTCTTAATATATTTAATCATTTTTAATTTAAAGCACAATGCTAAGAATAGGAATGTTTTTTGCGCATGTGCGAGATGTTGCACTTTAAAATTCCTTTCAAATTTATAGATTTTTGAAGTAAAATTTTATTTTTGATGTATAAGAATTGGAAAAATTCAAATTAAATGTTGAATGGGCATAAAAAATGATATTTAAAAAATATTTCAAAAAAAAAAAAAAAGACAGACCATAACCCATTGTTCATTCCACCAGTCCACATGGACTTCACACTCCGGGACAGTCTAAGATTCTTAATATATTTAATCATTTCTGATTTGGAAAAATAATGGGAATCTGGTGAAAAAGGAGAATGCTAAAAATGGGAATGATTTTTGCGCATGTGCGAGATCTTGGAACTTAAAATTTCTTTTAAACTCATAGATTTTTGAAGTAAAATTTTATTTTTGATGTATAAGAATTTGAAAAATTCAAATTAAATGTTGAATGGGCATGGCGAATAATATTAATAAAATATTTGAAAAAAGAAATGCATATAAAACTATTATTCGGCTGCGACACTCGATCAAATGACCGGCAAAAAGCAGCGCAACAACACATCGCTCATTCCACCAGGACATCGCTCCAGGACACACATACTTCTCAGACCGGAAAAATATAAGATACTTAACATATTTAATTATTCCCAGTTTGGAAAAAAAATATGTATCTCATCTAAAAGCACAATGCTAAGAATATGAATGATTTTTGTGCATGTAGGACATTTTGAACCTGAAATTTCTTTCCAATTTATTGATTTTTTAAGTAACATTTTATTTTTGAAGTATAAGAATTGCAAAAACTCAAATTAAATGTTGAATGGGCATGGAAAATGATATTTAAAAAGAATTTGAAAAAATAAAAAAATAAATATATATAAAACTATTATCCGGTTGCAAGAATCGATCTGAAGACCTGCAAAATGCATTGCCACAATCGCATCCTTCATTCCACCAGGCCACACGAACTTCACAGTCCGGAAAAGTCTAAGATTGTTTATATATTTAATCATTTCTGGTTTGAAAAATAAAGGGAATCTGGTCAAAAAGCACAATGCTAAAAATGGGAATAATTTTTGAGCATGTGCGAAATCTTGGAACATAAAATTCCTTTTAAATTTATATATTTGTTAAGTAAAATTTTATTTTTGATGTATAAGAATTGGAAAAATTCAAATTAAATGTTGAATGGGCATGGAAAATAATATTTGAAAAAATAAAAAAAAGAAATATATATATAAAACTATTATCCGGTTACAAGAATCGAACTGAAGATTTGCAAAACGCATTGCCACAAAGCATCGTTCATTCCACCAGGCCACACGAACTTCACAGTGTCCAGAACAGTCTAAGATTCTTAATATATTTAATCATTTCTGGTTTGAAAGATAACGGGAATCTCGTCAAAAGGCATAATGCTAAAAATGGGGAAATATTTTTGGGCATGTGCGTGATCTTGGAACTAAAAATTTCTTTTAAATTTATAGATTTTAAAGTAAATTTTTATTTTTGATGTATAAGAATTAGAATAATTCAAAGTAGATATTGAATAGGCATGGAAAATATTATTTAAAAAGTATTTGAAGAAATAAAAAAAGAAATATATATAAAACAATTATCCGGTTACAAGAACGGATCTGAAGACCTGCAAAATGCAGTGCCACCACGCCACAGTTCATTTGACCAGGCCACAAGAACACGACAGTCTGGTACAGTCTAAGATTCTTAATATATTAAATCTATTTTTGATTTGAAAAATAAAGGATATCTGGTCAAAAAGCACAATTCTAAGAATAGGAATGATTTATGCGCATGTGTGAGATCTTGGAATTTAAAATTTGTTTTAAATTTATAGATTTTGAAAGTAAAATTTTATTTTTGATGTATAAGAATTGGAAAAATTCAAATTAAATGTCGAATGGGCATGAAAAATAATATTGAAAAAGTGCTTGAAAAAATGAAAAGAGAAATATATATAAAACTATTATCCGGTTACAATAATTAATCGAAAGACCTGCAAAATGCTGTGCAACAACTAATCGTTCATTCCACCAGGCCACACGGACTTCTGAGACCGGAACAGTCTAAGATACTAAATATATTGTATCATTTTAATTTTGAAAAATTATGGGGATCTGGTGAAAAAGCACAATGCTAAAAATAGGAATAATTTTTGCGCATGTGCGAAATCTTGGAACTTATAATTTCTTTTAAAGTTATGAATTTTTAAAAAAAGGATTTATTTTTGATGTAAAGGAAAAGGAAAATTTCAAATCAAATTTTGAATGGGTATGGAAAATAATATTTAAAAATGTTTGAAAAAAATGTGTATAAATTTATTATTCGGTTACTAGAATCGGGCTGTAGATCTGCAAAATCCACTGCCACAACCCATCGTTCATTCCACCATGCCACAGGACTTTACAGTCTGAAATAGTCTAAGATTATTAATATATTTAATCATTTCTGGTTTGAAAAATAATGGGAATCTGGTCAAAAAGCCCAATGCGAAAAATGGGAATGATTTTTGCACATATTTGAGATCTTGGATCTTAAAATTTCTTTTAAATTTATCAATTTTTAAAATAAAATTTTATTTTTGATGTATAAGATTTATGAAAATTCAAATTAAATGATGAATGGGGTTGGAATATAATATTTAAAAAAAAGAAATATATAAAACTACATTCCTGTTACGAGAATCAATCTGAAGACCTGCAAAATACAGTGTCGTATCCAATCTTTCATTCCACAAATCCACACGGACTTCACAGAGCAGAACAGGCTAAAATTCTCAATATACTTTATCATTATTAGTTTGAAAAATAATGGGAATCTGCTCATAAAGCCCAATGCTGAAAACGGGAATGATTTTTGAGCATGTGCGAGATCTTGGAACTGAAACTTTTTTTTAATTTTATAGATTTTTAAAGTAAAATTTTATTTTTCATGTTTAATAATTAAAAACATTCAAATTAAATGTTCAATGGGCTTGGAAAACAATATTTAAAAATATTAGAAAAAAAGGAAGAAATATATATATAAAACTATTGTCCGGTTACGAAAATCGATCTGAAGACCTGCATTTGCAAAGTCACAACACATCGTTAATTCCACCAGTCCACACTGACTTCGCAATCCGAAACAGTCTATGATTCTTAATATACTTTATCCTTTCTAGTTTGAAAAATAATGGATATCTGGTCAAAAAGCACAATTCTAAGAATAGGAATGATTTTTTAGCATGTGCGAGATCTTGGAATTTAAAATTTATTTTAAATTTATAGATTTTTAAAATAAAATTTTATTTTTGATGTATATCAATTGGAAAAATTCACATTAAATTTTGAATGGGCATTTAAAATTATATTTAAAAAAATTTTGAAAAAAAAAGGAAATTCATATAAATAATTTATCCTGTTACGAAACAGTCCAGAACAGTCTTAGATTCTTAATATTTTTAATCATTTCTAGATTGATAAACAATGGGAATCATGTAAATAACCCCATGCTAAAAATGGGAAAGATTTTTGCGAATGTGCCAGATCTTTATTTTTCGCACGTGCAAGAACTTTATTTTTCGCATGTACGAGAATCTATAAGCACAATGCTTCAATAGGAATTAATTCTGCTCATGTGTGTGAAATTGATTCCTAAAATTTCTCTTGAATATAGAAATATTTTGACATTAAATTTTATTTTAGAAGTTTAAGATATGGAATAGTTTATAGTAAGTGTGGGAATAATGGATAAAAGTACCTAAATTAAATTAAAAGAAAAAAGAAAAAAATAATATATTAAAAAAAATTCTCATTTTCAAGAATTGAACTGAAGACCAGCAAAACTAAGCTGCCGATCTGGCCACAAAGGCCGATATGGCCACAAAGCTTCGTACCCTGAGAGCGTCTGAATGGACTAAGATTCTCATTATGATTATCCACTAAAATATTTAACACGGTATCAATCGAGTCTAAAAGCACAATAATTTGAATTTGAATAAATTCTGAACATGTGCATGAACTTGACTCCTAAAATTTCTCTTGAATATAGAAATATCTTGACATTAAATTTTATTTTTAAAGTATAACATTTTGAAAAGTTCTTAGTTAGTGTTGGAATAATCTATAAATATACCTAAAATATTTAAAACAAAAAAAAAGAAAAGAAAACTATATTTAAAAAATTCTCATTTTCGAGAATCGAACTGAAGACCAGCAAAACTAAGCGGCCCGTTCTGCCGATCTGGCCACGATGCTTCGTACGCGGGGTGCGTCTGAATGGTCTAAGACTGTCATTAAGATTATAAACAAAAAGTTTTATCACGGTGTCATTTTGGTCGAAAAGCATAATGCTTTGAACAGGAATGAAATCTGCGCATGTGCGTGAATTGACTGCTAAAATTTCTCTTGAATATAGAATTATTTTGACATTACATTTTATTTTAAAAGTTTAACAAATGAAAAGTTCTTAGTTAGTGTTGGAATAATCTATAAATATACCTAAAATATTTAAAACAAAAAAAAAGAAAAGAAAACTATATTAAAAAATTCTCATTTTCGAGAATCGAACGGAAGACCAGCAATACTAAGTGGCTCGTTCTGCCGATCTGGCCACGATGCTTCATACCCGGAGTGCGTCTGAATGGTCTAAGACTCTCATAAAGATTATCCACTAAAACTTTTAACACAGTGTCATTCTGGTCTAAAAGAATAATGCTTTGAATAGGATTGAATTCTGCGCATGTGCGTGAACTTGAAACCTAAAATTTCTCTTGAATAAATAAATATTTTGACATTAAATTTTATTCTAAAAGTTTAAAATTTTGAAAAGTTCTTAGTAAGTGTTGGAATAATGTATACCTAAAATAAATAAAATAGAAAAAGGAAAAGAAAAATATATTTAAAAAATCTCATTTTCGAGACTCGAACTGAATACCAGCAAAGCTAAGTGGATCGTTTTCCGATCTGGCCACGAAGCTTCGCACCCGGAGTGCGTCTGAAAGGTCTAAGACTCTCATAAAGATTATCCACTAAAACTTTTAACACGGTGTCATTCTGGTCTAAAAGCATAATGCTTTGAATAGGAATGAATTCTGCGCATGTGCGTGAACTTGACTCCTAAAATTTCTTTTGAATATAGAAATATTTTGACATAAAAGTTTATTTTTAAAGTATAACATTTTGAAAAGTTTTTAGTAAGTGTTGGAATAATAGATAAATATACCTAAAATATATAAAAAAAGAAAAGAAAAATATATTAAAAAAATTCCCATTTTCGAGAATCGAACTGAAGACGAGCAAAAATAAGTGGCTCGTTCTGCCGATCAGGCCACGAAGGTTCTTACACGGAGTGCGTCTGAATGGTCTAAGACTCTCATAAAGATTATCCATTAAAACTTTTAACACGATGTCATTTTGGTCTAAAAGCATAATCCTTTGAATAGGAATAAATTCTCCGCATGTGCGTGAACTTGACTCCTAAAATTTCTCTTGAATATAGAAATATTTTGACATTAAATTTTATTTTTAAAGTATAACATTTTGAAAAGTTCTTAGTAAGTGTTGGAATAATGGATACATATACCTAAAATATATAAAAGAAAAAAAAAAGAAAAGAAAACTATATTTAAAAAATTCTCATTTTCGAGAATCGAACTGAAGACCAGCAAAACAAATTGGCTCGTTCTGCCGATCTGGCCACGAAGCTTCGTACCCGGAGTGCGTCTGAATGGTCTAAGACTGTGATTAAGATTATAAACTAAAAGTTTTAACACTGTGACATTCTGGTCTAAAAGCACAATGCTTTGAATAGGAATGAATTCTGCGCATATGCATGAATTTGACAGCTAAAATTTCTCTTGAATATTGTTACAAAATTTTTCTATGCAGCAAAATACCGTCGATCAACCGTAATTCATTTAATCTCTAATAGTTCAGCAGCTTGCTTGCTGTCTGATCCTCTCAAATCTGTTTACTCGTCGGCGACTCCGACCACTCGCACACACCATTTCTGACGATACACACGACTTCAAGCTTCTGATTGCCCATCTTTTATAGTTCCGGGAGGCGGGGCTAGAATCTTCAGACCAATCAGGGCGTACCTGGCTGTATCTCGGGTCCTAGTGGATGGATCGTGAAAGTTCTCGAACTTTCCAGCAGTATCCATTTAGTCGCCAAACTCGCCATATTCAACGGCAAGTCGCCAAATGATCGCCAAGTTAATCGCCAACCTCTGAGTTCATTGACACGGCACCCGCTCAGCACATACAGGACAGATCGTACAACGGTCTTTCTTAGGATGACACTGTTCGTCTTGCTGGGAAGCAAAATAACAGGTTTGTAACATTGCTCCTCTCTTCAAAGACTGACGTCCCGGCAGTCCCACTTCAATCCAAAAGCTGGCGTAGGCTTCCGAACGATGTGATGATGTTAAGGCGTTTGGCGACTTCCGCACTTTCGAAGATGATAACATTTACTAATGTGGCGGCGACTAAAGATCCATCCGTACCTTCTCAATGCTTTGGACTCGGACCTCTTCGTCGTTTCGGATTATATATCCAGACTCGATTCCGTTCTTTAAAATGCAGGATGTCCCAAGGAGCCACTTTTTGTGTCCTAACAGGACTCTCCGAAACAAATTCTAGCCAGGATGGTCGATTGCTCGCTTTGAACTTTCTCCGCCGAATCAATCGACAATCAGGAAGGTCCAACAGTGCCCTTCGGAGTCCACTTGAAAGCCAGGGATTCAACTTTGTCGGCAGAGATTTCACGGCAGTACGTTCACCCCTTCCCGGTTCATTCTCAACACTCGAGAATTGTCCGCCGTCCTCCACACAGGAACTTCTGAAGAGCGCATCTGTCTTTGCGGGAAGGGTTCTTTTGCGACGACGTAGCTTGACCAGATACACAGGCGATTCTTCGGCTTCTATTTGCATCACACCCCTTTGCAAATCCACAGCAAAGCCGAATTCTTGAAGGAAGTCCAGGCGGAGACCACAAGGATCAGCGATACCAGGCATGTAATCTTCATCCGTATCACTCTGCAAGGAGCTACTAAGAGGCTTGAAAAGAGGTTGTCCAGTCAATCTTTGGGATGAATCCAATCCGAACAGGGTCTCTTTAACACCTGCATTCATAGGCATCGAGCAAGGGTCGCCACTAACAAACCCGTCCAAACAGAGTTCATCTTCTCCATCCCCAAGTGTTTGCACCTTCGATTCCACTTCAGGGGACTCGTTCGGAGAAGCCTATTCCAGCCCTGCAGATATTTGACAGTCTTCATGTTCGTGCATCTCCTCATTGAACTTCGGTTCATCCTCCGGATGGCTAAGCTCCATTTCGGTGACACCGGTCTCCATTCGATCCTCAGTCTTTTCTTCCACTTGGCTCTCGCTGTTTCCTTCAATTTCTTCTGTGATATCATGGACGTCTTCGGTTTTGTTACTTTTATCTTCTAAAATTTCTATCTTGAATTCATTCTTCATTTACTCATATCCGGCTTTCAATTCATCTTGTCCTTTCTTTATCTCTGCCATCATGGCAAGTAACAATGAGAATTTTTCATCCTTTTTTCTGGTTCAAGGCATACACAGGAAAGTCCAACTAATCCCACTCCTGACACCAAATGTTACAAAATTTTTCTATACAGCAAAATACCGTCGATCAACCGTAATGCATTTAATCTCTAATAGTTCAGCAGCTTGCTTGCTGTCTGATCCTCTCAAATCTGTTTACTCGTCGGCGACTCCGACCACTCGCACACACCATTTCTGACGATACACACGACTTCAAGCTTCTGATTGCCCATCTTTTATAGTTCCGGGAGGCGGGGCTAGAATCTTCAGACCAATCAGGGCGTACCTAGCTGTATCTCGGGTCTTAGTGGATGGATCGTGAAAGTTCTCGAACTTTCCAGCATTATCCATTTAGTCGCCAAACTAGCCAAATTCAACGCCAAGTCGCCAAATGATTGCCAAGTTAATCGCCAACCTCTTAGTTCATTGACACGGCACCCGCTCAGCACACACAGGACATATCGTACAACGGTCTTTCTTAGGATGAAACTATTCGTCTTGCTGGGAAGCAAAATTACAGGTTTGTAACAATATAGAAATATTTTGACATTAAATTTTATTTTAAAAGTTTAACAAATGAAAAATTCTTAGTAAGTGTTGGAATAATGTATTCCTAAAATAAATAAAATAGAAAAAAGAAAAGAAAGAAATATTTAAAAAATCTCATTTTCGAGACTCCAACTGAAAACCAGCAAAACTAAGTGGCCCTTTTTCCGAACTGGCCACGAAGCTTCGTACCCGGAGCGCGTCTGAAATGTCTAAGACTCTCATAAAGATTATCCACTAAAACTTGTAACACGGTGTCATTCTGGTCTAAAAGCATAATGCTTTGAATAGGAATGAATTCTGCGCATGTGCGTGAACTTGGCTATTAAAATTTCTCTTGAATATAGAAATATTTTGACATTAAATTTTATTTTTAAAGTATAACATTTTGAAGAGTTCTTAGTAAGTGTTGGAATAATGGATAAATATACATAAAATATATAAAAGAAAAAAAAAAGAAAAGAAAACTATAAATAAAAAATTCTCATTTTCGAGAATCGAACTGAAGACCAGCAAAACTAAGCGGCTCGTTCTGCCGATCTGGCCACCATGCTTCGTATCCGGAGGGCGTCTGAATGGTCTAAGACTATCATTAAGATTATAAACTAAAAGTTTTAACACTGTGACATTCTGGTCTAAAAGCATAATGCTTTGAACAGGAATGAATTCTGCGCATGTGCGTGAACTTGACTGCTAAAATTTCTCTTGAATATAGAAATATTTTGACATTAAATTTTATTTTAAAAGTTTAACAAATGAAATGTTCTTAGTAAGTGTTGGAATAATGTATACCTAAAATAAATAAAATAGTAAAAAGAAAAGAAAAATATATTTAAAAAATCTCATTTTCGAGACTCGAACTGAAGACCAGCAAAACTAATTGGCTCGTTTTCCGATCTGGCCACGAAGCTTAGTACCCGGAGTGCGTCTGAATGGTCTAAGAATCTCATAAAGATTATCCACTAAAACTTTTAACACAGTGTCATTCTGGTCTAAAATCATAATGCTTTAAATAGGAGTGAATTCTGCGCATGTGCGTGAACTTGAAACCTAAAATTTATCTTGAATATAGAAATATCTTGACATTAAATTTTATTTTTAAAGTATAACATTTTGAAAAGTTCTTAGTTAGTGTTGGAATAATCTATAAATATACCTAAAATATTTAAAACAAAAAAAAAAGAAAAGAAAACTATATTTAAAAAATTCTCATTTTCGAGAATCGAACTGAAGACCAGCAAAACTAAGCGGCCCGTTCTGCCGATCTGGCCACGATGCTTCGTACGCGGGGTGCGTCTGAATGGTCTAAGACTGTCATTAAGATTATAAACAAAAAGTTTTATCACGGTGTCATTTTGGTCGAAAAGCATAATGCTTTGAACAGGAATGAAATCTGCGCATGTGCGTGAACTTGACTGCTAAAATTTCTCTTGAATATAGAATTATTTTGACATTACATTTTATTTTAAAAGTTTAACAAATGAAAAGTTCTTAGTTAGTGTTGGAATAATCTATAAATATACCTAAAATATTTAAAACAAAAAAAAAGAAAAGAAAACTATATTTAAAAAATTCGCATTTTGGAGAATCGAACTGAAGACCAGCAAAACTAAGCGGCTCGTTCTGCCGATCTGGCCACGAAACTTCGTACCCGCGGTGCGTCTGAATGGTCTAAGACTATAATTAGGATTATAAACTAAAAGTTTTAACACTGTGACATTCTGGTCTCAAAGCATAATGCTTTGAATAGGAATGAATTCTTCGCATGTGCGTGAACTTGACTCGTAAAATTTCTCTTGAATATAGAAATATTTTGACATTAAATTTTATTTGAAAAGTATAACATTTTGAAAAGTTCTTAGTAAGTGTTGGAATAATGTATACCTAAAATAAATAAAATAGAAAAAAAAAAAAGAAAAATATATTAAAAAATTCTCATTTTCGAGAATCGAACGCAAGACCAGCAATACTAAGTGGCTCGTTCTGCCGATCTGGCCACGATGCTTCGTACGCGGGGTGCGTCTGAATGGTCTAAGACTGTCATTAAGATTATAAACAAAAAGTTTTATCACGGTGTCATTTTGGTCGAAAAGCATAATGCTTTGAACAGGAATGAAATCTGCGCATGTGCGTGAACTTGACTGCTAAAATTTCTCTTGAATATAGAAATATTTTGACATTACATTTTATTTTAAAATTTAACAAATGAAGAGTTCTTAGTAAGTGTTGGATAATGTATACCTAAAATAAATAAAATAGAAAAAAGAAAAGAAAAATATATTAAAAAATTCTCATTTTCGAGAATCGAACGGAAGACCAGCAAAACTAAGTGGCTCATTTTCCGATCTGGCCACGAAGCTTCGTACCCGGAGTGCGTCTGAATGGTCTAAGACTCTCATAAAGATTATCCACTAAAACTTTTAACACAGTGTCATTCTGGTCTAAAAGCATAATGCTTTGAATAGGATTGAATTCTGCGCATGTGCGTGAACTTGAAACCTAAAATTTCTCTTGAATAAATAAATATTTTGACATTAAATTTTATTTTAAAAGTTTAAAATTTTGAAAAGTTCTTAGTAAGTGTTGGAATAATGTATACCTAAAATAAATAAAATAAAAAAAGGAAAAGAAAAATATATTTAAAAAATCTCATTTTCGAGACTCGAACTGAATACCAGCAAAGCTAAGTGGATCGTTTTCCGATCTGGCCACGAAGCTTCGCACCCGGAGTGCGTCTGAAAGGTCTAAGACTCTCATAAAGATTATCCACTAAAACTTTTAACACGGTGTCATTCTGGTCTAAAAGCATAATGCTTTGAATAGGAATGAATTCTGCGCATGTGCGTGAACTTGACTCCTAAAATTTCTTTTGAATATAGAAATATTTTGACATAAAAGTTTATTTTTAAAGTATAACATTTTGAAAAGTTTTTAGTAAGTGTTGGAATAATAGATAAATATACCTAAAATATATAAAAAAAGAAAAGAAAAATATATTAAAAAAATTCCCATTTTCGAGAATAGAACTGAAGACGAGCAAAAGTAAGTGGCTCGTTCTGCCGATCAGGCCACGAAGGTTCGTACACGGAGTGCGTCTGAATGGTCTAAGACTCTCATAAAGATTATCCATTAAAACTTTTAACACGATGTCATTTTGGTCTAAAAGCATAATCCTTTGAATAGGAATAAATTCTCCGCATGTGCGTGAACTTGACTCCTAAAATTTCTCTTGAATATAGAAATATTTTGACATTAAATTTTATTTTTAAAGTATAACATTTTGAAAAGTTCTTAGTAAGTGTTGGAATAATGGATACATATACCTAAAATATATAAAAGAAAAAAAAAAGAAAAGAAAACTATATTTAAAAAATTCTCATTTTCGAGAATCGAACTGAAGACCAGCAAAACAAATTGGCTCGTTCTGCCGATCTGGCCACGAAGCTTCGTACCCGGAGTGCGTCTGAATGGTCTAAGACTGTGATTAAGATTATAAACTAAAAGTTTTAACACTGTGACATTCTGGTCTAAAAGCACAATGCTTTGAATAGGAATGAATTCTGCGCATGTGCATGAATTTGACAGCTAAAATTTCTCTTGAATATTGTTACAAAATTTTTCTATGCAGCAAAATACCGTCGATCAACCGTAATTCATTTAATCTCTAATAGTTCAGCAGCTTGCTTGCTGTCTGATCCTCTCAAATCTGTTTACTCGTCGGCGACTCCGACCACTCGCACACACCATTTCTGACGATACACACGACTTCAAGCTTCTGATTGCCCATCTTTTATAGTTCCGGGAGGCGGGGCTAGAAACTTCAGACCAATCAGGGCGTACCTGGCTGTATCTCGGGTCCTAGTGGATGGATCGTGAAAGTTCTCGAACTTTCCAGCAGTATCCATTTAGTCGCCAAACTCGCCATATTCAACGGCAAGTCGCCAAATGATCGCCAAGTTAATCGCCAACCTCTGAGTTCATTGACACGGCACCCGCTCAGCACATACAGGACAGATCGTACAACGGTCTTTCTTAGGATGACACTGTTCGTCTTGCTGGGAAGCAAAATAACAGGTTTGTAACATTGCTCCTCTCTTCAAAGACTGACGTCCCGGCAGTCCCACTTCAATCCAAAAGCTGGCGTAGGCTTCCGAACGATGTGATGATGTTAAGGCGTTTGGCGACTTCCGCACTTTCGAAGATGATAACATTTACTAATGTGGCGGCGACTAAAGATCCATCCGTACCTTCTCAATGCTTTGGACTCGGACCTCTTCGTCGTTTCGGATTATATATCCAGACTCGATTCCGTTCTTTAAAATGCAGGATGTCCCAAGGAGCCACTTTTTGTGTCCTAACAGGACTCTCCGAAACAAATTCTAGCCAGGATGGTCGATTGCTCGCTTTGAACTTTCTCCGCCGAATCAATCGACAATCAGGAAGGTCCAACAGTGCCCTTCGGAGTCCACTTGAAAGCCAGGGATTCAACTTTGTCGGCAGAGATTTCACGGCAGTACGTTCACCCCTTCCCGGTTCATTCTCAACACTCGAGAATTGTCCGCCGTCCTCCACACAGGAACTTCTGAAGAGCGCATCTGTCTTTGCGGGAAGGGTTCTTTTGCGACGACGTAGCTTGACCAGATACACAGGCGATTCTTCGGCTTCTATTTGCATCACACCCCTTTGCAAATCCACAGCAAAGCCGAATTCTTGAAGGAAGTCCAGGCGGAGACCACAAGGATCAGCGATACCAGGCATGTAATCTTCATCCGTATCACTCTGCAAGGAGCTACTAAGAGGCTTGAAAAGAGGTTGTCCAGTCAATCTTTGGGATGAATCCAATCCGAACAGGGTCTCTTTAACACCTGCATTCATAGGCATCGAGCAAGGGTCGCCACTAACAAACCCGTCCAAACAGAGTTCATCTTCTCCATCCCCAAGTGTTTGCACCTTCGATTCCACTTCAGGGGACTCGTTCGGAGAAGCCTATTCCAGCCCTGCAGATATTTGACAGTCTTCATGTTCGTGCATCTCCTCATTGAACTTCGGTTCATCCTCCGGATGGCTAAGCTACATTTCGGTGACACCGGTCTCCATTCGATCCTCAGTCTTTTCTTCCACTTGGCTCTCGCTGTTTCCTTCAATTTCTTCTGTGATATCATGGACGTCTTCGGTTTTGTTACTTTTATCTTCTAAAATTTCTATCTTGAATTCATTCTTCATTTACTCATATCCGGCTTTCAATTCATCTTGTCCTTTCTTTATCTCTGCCATCATGGCAAGTAACAATGAGAATTTTTCATCCTTTTTTCTGGTTCAAGGCATACACAGGAAAGTCCAACTAATCCCACTCCTGACACCAAATGTTACAAAATTTTTCTATACAGCAAAATACCGTCGATCAACCGTAATGCATTTAATCTCTAATAGTTCAGCAGCTTGCTTGCTGTCTGATCCTCTCAAATCTGTTTACTCGTCGGCGACTCCGACCACTCGCACACACCATTTCTGACGATACACACGACTTCAAGCTTCTGATTGCCCATCTTTTATAGTTCCGGGAGGCGGGGCTAGAATCTTCAGACCAATCAGGGCGTACCTAGCTGTATCTCGGGTCTTAGTGGATGGATCGTGAAAGTTCTCGAACTTTCCAGCATTATCCATTTAGTCGCCAAACTAGCCAAATTCAACGCCAAGTCGCCAAATGATTGCCAAGTTAATCGCCAACCTCTTAGTTCATTGACACGGCACCCGCTCAGCACACACAGGACATATCGTACAACGGTCTTTCTTAGGATGAAACTATTCGTCTTGCTGGGAAGCAAAATTACAGGTTTGTAACAATATAGAAATATTTTGACATTAAATTTTATTTTAAAAGTTTAACAAATGAAAAATTCTTAGTAAGTGTTGGAATAATGTATTCCTAAAATAAATAAAATAGAAAAAAGAAAAGAAAGAAATATTTAAAAAATCTCATTTTCGAGACTCCAACTGAAAACCAGCAAAACTAAGTGGCCCTTTTTCCGAACTGGCCACGAAGCTTCGTACCCGGAGCGCGTCTGAAATGTCTAAGACTCTCATAAAGATTATCCACTAAAACTTGTAACACGGTGTCATTCTGGTCTAAAAGCATAATGCTTTGAATAGGAATGAATTCTGCGCATGTGCGTGAACTTGGCTATTAAAATTTCTCTTGAATATAGAAATATTTTGACATTAAATTTTATTTTTAAAGTATAACATTTTGAAGAGTTCTTAGTAAGTGTTGGAATAATGGATAAATATACATAAAATATATAAAAGAAAAGAAAAAGAAAAGAAAACTATAAATAAAAAATTCTCATTTTCGAGAATCGAACTGAAGACCAGCAAAACTAAGCGGCTCGTTCTGCCGATCTGGCCACCATGCTTCGTATCCGGAGGGCGTCTGAATGGTCTAAGACTATCATTAAGATTATAAACTAAAAGTTTTAACACTGTGACATTCTGGTCTAAAAGCATAATGCTTTGAACAGGAATGAATTCTGCGCATGTGCGTGAACTTGACTGCTAAAATTTCTCTTGAATATAGAAATATTTTGACATTAAATTTTATTTTAAAAGTTTAACAAATGAAATGTTCTTAGTAAGTGTTGGAATAATGTATACCTAAAATAAATAAAATAGTAAAAAGAAAAGAAAAATATATTTAAAAAATCTCATTTTCGAGACTCGAACTGAAGACCAGCAAAACTAAGCGGCCCGTTCTGCCGATCTGGCCACGATGCTTCGTACGCGGGGTGCGTCTGAATGGTCTAAGACTGTCATTAAGATTATAAACAAAAAGTTTTATCACGGTGTCATTTTGGTCGAAAAGCATAATGCTTTGAACAGGAATGAAATCTGCGCATGTGCGTGAACTTGACTGCTAAAATTTCTCTTGAATATAGAATTATTTTGACATTACATTTTATTTTAAAAGTTTAACAAATGAAAAGTTCTTAGTTAGTGTTGGAATAATCTATAAATATACCTAAAATATTTAAAACAAAAAAAAAGAAAAGAAAACTATATTTAAAAAATTCTCATTTTGGAGAATCGAACTGAAGACCAGCAAAACTAAGCGGCTCGTTCTGCCGATCTGGCCACGAAACTTCGTACCCGCGGTGCGTCTGAATGGTCTAAGAATATAATTAGGATTATAAACTAAAAGTTTTAACACTGTGACATTCTGGTCTCAAAGCATAATGCTTTGAATAGGAATGAATTCTTCGCATGTGCGTGAACTTGACTCGTAAAATTTCTCTTGAATATAGAAATATTTTGACATTAAATTTTATTTGAAAAGTATAACATTTTGAAAAGTTCTTAGTAAGTGTTGGAATAATGTATACCTAAAATAAATAAAATAGAAAAAAAAAAGAAAAATATATTAAAAAATTCTCATTTTCGAGAATCGAACGCAAGACCAGCAATACTAAGTGGCTCGTTCTGCCGATCTGGCCACGATGCTTCGTACGCGGGGTGCGTCTGAATGGTCTAAGACTGTCATTAAGATTATAAACAAAAAGTTTTATCACGGTGTCATTTTGGTCGAAAAGCATAATGCTTTGAACAGGAATGAAATCTGCGCATGTGCGTGAACTTGACTGCTAAAATTTCTCTTGAATATAGAAATATTTTGACATTACATTTTATTTTAAAATTTAACAAATGAAGAGTTCTTAGTAAGTGTTGGATAATGTATACCTAAAATAAATAAAATAGAAAAAAGAAAAGAAAAATATATTAAAAAATTCTCATTTTCGAGAATCGAACGGAAGACCAGCAAAACTAAGTGGCTCATTTTCCGATCTGGCCACGAAGCTTCGTACCCGGAGTGCGTCTGAATGGTCTAAGACTCTCATAAAGATTATCCACTAAAACTTTTAACACAGTGTCATTCTGGTCTAAAAGCATAATGCTTTGAATAGGATTGAATTCTGCGCATGTGCGTGAACTTGAAACCTAAAATTTCTCTTGAATAAATAAATATTTTGACATTAAATTTTATTTTAAAAGTTTAAAATTTTGAAAAGTTCTTAGTAAGTGTTGGAATAATGTATACCTAAAATAAATAAAATAGAAAAAGGAAAAGAAAAATATATTTAAAAAATCTCATTTTCGAGACTCGAACTGAATACCAGCAAAGCTAAGTGGATCGTTTTCCGATCTGGCCACGAAGCTTCGCACCCGGAGTGCGTCTGAAAGGTCTAAGACTCTCATAAAGATTATCCACTAAAACTTTTAACACGGTGTCATTCTGGTCTAAAAGCATAATGCTTTGAATAGGAATGAATTCTGCGCATGTGCGTGAACTTGACTCCTAAAATTTCTTTTGAATATAGAAATATTTTGACATAAAAGTTAATTTTTAAAGTATAACATTTTGAAAAGTTTTTAGTAAGTGTTGGAATAATAGATAAATATACCTAAAATATATAAAAAAAGAAAAGAAAAATATATTAAAAAAATTCTCATTTTCGAGAATAGAACTGAAGACGAGCAAAAGTAAGTGGCTCGTTCTGCCGATCAGGCCACGAAGGTTCGTACACGGAGTGCGTCTGAATGGTCTAAGACTCTCATAATGATTATCCATTAAAACTTTTAACACGATGTCATTTTGGTCTAAAAGCATAATCCTTTGAATAGGAATAAATTCTCCGCATGTGCGTGAACTTGACTCCTAAAATTTCTCTTGAATATAGAAATATTTTGACATTAAATTTTATTTTTAAAGTATAACATTTTGAAAAGTTCTTAGTAAGTGTTGGAATAATGGATACATATACCTAAAATATATAAAAGAAAAAAAAAAGAAAAGAAAACTATATTTAAAAAATTCTCATTTTCGAGACTCGAACTGATGTCCACCAAAGCTAAACGGCTCGTTCTGCCGATCTGGCCACGAAGCTTCGTACCCGGAGTGCGTCTGAATGGTCTAAGACTGTGATTAAGATTATAAGCTAAATGTTTTAAGACGGTGTCAATCTGGTCTAAAAGCACAATGCTTTGAATAGGAATGAATGCTGCGCATGTGCATGAATTTGACAGCTAAAATTTCTCTTGAATGTTGTTACAAAATTTTTCTATGCAGCAAAATACCGTCGATCAACCATAATGCATTTAATCTCTAATAGTTCAGCAGCTTGCTTGCTGTCTGATCCTCTCAAATCTGTTTACTCGTCGGCGACACCGACCACTCGCACACACCATTTCTGACGATACACACGACTTCAAGCTTCTGATTGCCCATCTTTTATAGTTCCGGGAGGCGGGGCTAGAATCTTCAGACCAATCAGGGCGTACCTGGCTGTATCTCGGGTCCTAGTGGATGGATCGTGAAAGTTCTCGAACTTTCCAGCAGTATCCATTTAGTCGCCAAACTCGCCATATTCAACGGCAAGTCGCCAAATGATCGCCAAGTTAATCGCCAACCTCTGAGTTCATTGACACGGCACCCGCTCAGCACATACAGGACAGATCGTACAACGGTCTTTCTTAGGATGACACTGTTCGTCTTGCTGGGAAGCAAAATAACAGGTTTGTAACATTGCTCCTCTCTTCAAAGACTGACGTCCCGGCAGTCCCACTTCAATCCAAAAGCTGGCGTAGGCTTCCGAACGATGTGATGATGTTAAGGCGTTTGGCGACTTCCGCACTTTCGAAGATGATAACATTTACTAATGTGGCGGCGACTAAAGATCCATCCGTACCTTCTCAATGCTTTGGACTCGGACCTCTTCGTCGTTTCGGATTATATATCCAGACTCGATTCCGTTCTTTAAAATGTAGGATGTCCCAAGGAGCCACTTTTTGTGTCCTAACAGGACTCTCCGAAACAAATTCTAGCCAGGATGGTCGATTGCTCGCTTTGAACTTTCTCCGCCGAATCAATCGACAATCAGGAAGGTCCAACAGTGCCTTTCGGAGTCCACTTGAAAGCCAGGGATTCAACTTTGTCGGCAGAGATTTCACGGCAGTACGTTCACCCCTTCCCGGTTCATTCTCAACACTCGAGAATTGTCCGCCGTCCTCCACACAGGAACTTCTGAAGAGCGCATCTGTCTTTGCGGGAAGGGTTCTTTTGCGACGACGTAGCTTGACCAGATACACAGGCGATTCTTCGGCTTCTATTTGCATCACACCCCTTTGCAAATCCACAGCAAAGCCGAATTCTTGAAGGAAGTCCAGGCGGAGACCACAAGGATCAGCGATACCAGGCATGTAATCTTCATCCGTATCACTCTGCAAGGAGCTACTAAGAGGCTTGAAAAGAGGTTGTCCAGTCAATCTTTGGGATGAATCCAATCCGAACAGGGTCTCTTTAACACCTGCATTCATAGGCATCGAGCAAGGGTCGCCACTAACAAACCCGTCCAAACAGAGTTCATCTTCTCCATCCCCAAGTGTTTGCACCTTCGATTCCACTTCAGGGGACTCGTTCGGAGAAGCCTATTCCAGCCCTGCAGATATTTGACAGTCTTCATGTTCGTGCATCTCCTCATTGAACTTCGGTTCATCCTCCGGATGGCTAAGCTCCATTTCGGTGACACCGGTCTCCATTCGATCCTCAGTCTTTTCTTCCACTTGGCTCTCGCTGTTTCCTTCAATTTCTTCTGTGATATCATGGACGTCTTCGGTTTTGTTACTTTTATCTTCTAAAATTTCTATCTTGAATTCATTCTTCATTTACTCATATCCGGCTTTCAATTCATCTTGTCCTTTCTTTATCTCTGCCATCATGGCAAGTAACAATGAGAATTTTTCATCCTTTTTTCTGGTTCAAGGCATACACAGGAAAGTCCAACTAATCCCACTCCTGACACCAAATGTTACAAAATTTTTCTATACAGCAAAATACCGTCGATCAACCGTAATGCATTTAATCTCTAATAGTTCAGCAGCTTGCTTGCTGTCTGATCCTCTAAAATCTGTTTACTCGTCGGCGAATCCGACCACTCGCACACACCATTTCTGACGATACACACGACTTCAAGCTTCAGATTGCCCATCTTTTATAGTTCCGGGAGGCGAGGCTAGAATCTTCAGACCAATCAGGGCGTACCTAGCTGTATTTCGGGTCTTAGTGGATGGCTCGTGAAAGTTCTCGAACTTTCCAGCATTATCCATTTAGTCGCCAAACTCGCCAAATTCAACGCCAAGTCGCCAAACTCGCCAAATTCAACGCCAAGTTGCCAAATGATTGCCAAGTTAATCGACAACCTCTGAGTTCATTGACACGGCACCCGCTCAGCACACACAGGACAGATCGTACAACGGTCTTTCTTAGGATGAAACTATTCGTCTGGCTGGGAAGCAAAACTACAGGTTTGTAACAATATAGAAATATTTTGACATTAAATTTTATTTTAAAATTTTAACAAATGAAAAGTTCTTAGTAAGTGTTGGAATAATGTATACCTAAAATAAATAAAATAGAAAAAAGAAAAGAAAACTATATTTAAAAAATTCTCATTTTCGAGAATCGAACTGAAGACCAGCAAAACTAAGTGGCTCGTTCTGCCGATCTGGCCACGAAGATTCTTACCCGGAGTGCGTCTGAATGGTCTAAGACTGTCATTAAGATTATAAACTAAAAGTTTTAACACTGTGATATTCTGGTCTAAAAGCATAATGCTTTGAATAGGAATGAATTCTGCGCATGTGCGTGAACTTGACTGCTAAAATTTCTCTTGAATATAAAAATATTTTGACATTAAATTTTATTTTAAAAGTTTAACATTTTGAAATTATCTTAGTAAGTGTTGGAATAATGTATACCTAAAATAAATAAAATAGTAAAAAGAAAAGAAAAATATATTAATAAAATCTCATTTTCGAGACTCGAACTGAAAACCAGCAAAACTAAGTTTCTCGTTCTACCGATCTGGCCACGAAGCTTCGTGCCCGAAGAGCGTCTGAATGGCCAAAGACTCTCATTAAGATTA